>NW_028261382.1:124101160-125312410 GCF_051295495.1 Thamnophis sirtalis
TTTCCAAACATGGCAACTTTACCATGTGTGGACTTCAATCCCCAGAATTCCCCAGCCCCCAATTCTGGAAAGTGAAGTCTACACATCTTCAAGTCTGAAAAACATTGTTCTTAACACACTTCCTTCACACATCTTCTACTACATCTTTCTTGTCTTTTTCTGGTTGTTTGAAAAGTATGGGAAGTAAAGCACTGACCAGAAATTACTTGCAGTTTTAATTGAAACAAGATAAAAGAACCATAATTTTTGGTGAGTCTGCATTTATGCTTTCCCTTAAATTTAAAAAGCCTCTACAGCAGAGTTTCTCAACTTTGACTACTTGAAGATGTGTGAACTTCAACTCCCAGACAACATGCGTTGTCGCTTACATACATGCTGGCTTTCCCCCCCCCCCCCCACCTTCAGGCTGTGCAAAGAAAGCTAAGGGTTGATGGGTTCTTCATGTTCTCTAGCTGCCTTCTCTTCCAGGGTAGGTAACATGAGCAGCATGTCATCATGGTGGAAGAGAAGCACAGAAAGCATCAAGAACCCAACATCTCAACTCTGAACTACATGTATTCTCCACTATGACAGGGTAGTTTTTCTTGGAGAAATCATAGGGGACAGGAGGGTAGTATTAGACAAGATGCTTTGGTTTCTTTTTCCAAATGTACAGTAATACTTGAAGGTTTTACTGTCTCCCTTTCAATTATATTTCTGAAGTTCGTTACTCATTTATACCAGGTGTGTCAAACTTTGAGGGCCACATCAGGGTTGTGTTTGACCGTGGTGGGCCAGGGTGGACGTGGCCAGCTTGACATCATTCATGTTGTGGGGGGGGGGGCTGTGCATGCCTGTGGTGGCCTGAGTACTCTGCTGGTGAAAGCAGACTTTCAAGTTCCATTTTCAGCTGCGATAGTCTCCTGCAACCCTAAGCCGGTGAAAACGGAGCTCAGGAGGGCCTTCCCAAGCTCTGTTTTCACTGGCAGAGGGTTGCAGGAGGCTGTCACAGCTGAAAATAGAGCTCGGGAGCCCAATTTTGCTGGCAGAGGCACCGCAGGCCAATCCTTCGCTGTTTCTAGGGCGGCCCTGAGGGCCAGATCTAAACACCCTGTGGGTTGTATCTGGCCTGGGGGCCTTGAGTTTGGCATCCTTGATTTATTCCTTTCGGTTTCATTCAGGAAATGCAGGATATCTTCTGGACATATTGCTAGACAGTATTGCCAAAGAGAAATACATGCACACACTAATATAATAATTCTTAGAAAAACTAATTAAATGTCATGGTTTTCTACAATTCTAATAATGCTGTTAAGCAGTTGTGGAATTGGTTCTCTGTGTTCTTATGGGGCTGGATGATGACGGACTTTGGATGAAAATGGCTATTACTTCACTTCACAATTTGGCAGGCGAGCCCCATTCTTCTAAGTACAAGTAGTCCTTGAATCACAGCTGACCATAATTGAGCTTGGCAATTATGATTGGAAGTCATGAAGGTTGTAAAATAGGCCACCATGTGATTTGATCTGATGTTATGACCTTTTTTGTGGCAGACATTAAACAAATGCAGTTGGGAAGTGAATGCAGCGGTTGTTAAATGAACCTATTGTTCACGGTGGGATGGATTTTGTCTGAAACTGGAAGTAAATATCAGTTTCTGGCAAAAACATAAATCATAATCATGTGATTATGGCTCACTGCAAACAGCCATAAATGTGGCCCAGTTGCCAAGTTCCCTAAATGTAGTCATGTGACCACAGCAGAGGGAGGTTAATGTTGGAACTTCAAAACTGGGCCGTAAATAGCTTTTTTTTTGGGGGGGGGGTTTTCATTGTAACTTTGGTCATTAAGAGACTAGTTGTAAGTTAAGGACTATCTGTAGGGCCTTCAGTTCTATGGAAAATGTATGTTCTGGCAGCATTACTTAAATCTGGGAATTAATAAACTTGCAATGTTAGTTTGTTGGTGTCAATATATTTTCCTTTTATAGTGTTGTCGCAATAGCTGTTAAAAATCCAGTAACAGTCTTAAAAAAGTGATTACTAATATAAAGATGTTTAAGCCAGTGATACGTTCTGAAGTCGTTCTAAGATTTTTGTTTTCAAAAAATATGTTTATTCAGAATACAGAAACCAGGATTTTTATATATGTAAAATTTATTTTGGAACAGTGGCCTTTTCATTCAATCTGCCACTGGTAGAGATTTGAATACTGATGTCTGAATCACTTACCAACATGGCTTGAACTGACCCAGCAGACACAATCATCATTATTTTAATGAATTAAAATGCCATTTACTCCCCAGGGGGCAGGTGGGATGGGAAACCAGCAGGCTGCTTTTTTTTTTTTCATTATTCCAGCAATTTTTGAAAGAGTCTTTGGTGAAACATAACACCACTTCTGCAGATCATAGGATTAATTTGCTTGTCTGCAGTTGATGCTCATATTACATCAAAGACTTTACTGGAGCATAGACATGGTTTGAACAAATGACTACATGCTCCCTTTTTCTTCCCCTTTAATTTTCTTTAAACCATCTTGTCTGGTGAAAAGTTCAAGAAAATCAGATGCTTGCACATTAATCTGAAACCCTAAGCTGAAAAATGTTATTGCTTTAATGTGGACTTTGGATTTTTCGCCTCACAGCCTAAATAATTATGCCGTTTGTGTTTAAAGGACGAAGAAGACTGGTATATACTGGTAACTCACCTGTTTCCAAACAACTCTCATGGAATTTTAAAGCACAGAGCAATGCTCAAAGAATAAATACCCTGAAGAAAATCCTACCTAAGTTGCTACTGCTGTCTATGTTTTCATCTGCAGTTAGCAACTTTTGAAAATTGGCTTGTTTGAAGTCAACCATTCATTTTCACTATTGCTAGAACTTTTTATGTCTCATTCAATATCTGTGATTCATTTCTGGATAAAGCATATTTATTTATGTATTTGGTAAATTACCTCCCATCTCACGTATGTGGATAGTGAAAAAAGTAAAAAAAAAAGAACAGTATAATAAGTAAAAAACACAACAAAAGGCATTAAAAACATTAAAAGCACTAAAACCATTAAAGCTGTAACGTGCAATTTGTGGATATTATATAAGAATAGGGGTTGTCCTAAACATATGACCAAAATCGAGTACATTTATGTTGCTAAGTGAGACCGTTAATTAAGTTTTGCCCCAATTTATGACTTTTCTTGCCTCAGTTGTTAAGTGAATCACTGCAGTTGTTAAGCTAATAACATGGTTGTTAAGTGAACCTGACTTTCCCATTGACTTTGCTTGTCAGAAGGTTGCAAAGGGGGATCCCGTGACGCTAGGATGCTGCAACCGTCATAAATACAAATCAGTTGCCAAGCATCTGAATTTTGATCACATGACCAAGGGGACGCTGCAGCAGTCCTGAGTGTAAAAAATGGTGATAAGTACCTTTTTCCAGTGCTGTTGTAACTTTGAACGGTTATTAAACGAACTGTTGTAAATTGAGAACTACCTGTTATCAGGGGTAAAATGCTACCGGTTCAGACTGGTTTGCCCAAATTGGTAGTAAAAAGGCCACCTGTCCGCCCAAACCAGTAGTAAAAAAAATGCTGCTGGTTCTGGCAAACTGGTTTTTCCAACGATCAGCTGTGCTGCGTGATTCATATTGGCTTGAAATCAGGAATTCCTGCTTTCTAGCTAATGTAAACCGCATGGCACAGTAGATTCCCCCCCTCGCCGTTCACTTACCCTTGTAGGCAGTGGTGGGATTCAGCCAGTTCGCACCATTTTGGGAGAACCGGCTGTTAACTTTCTAAGCAGTTGGGAGAACCGGTTGTTGGAAGAAATCTCCTTTTGCTTTTTCCCACTTTACAGGGCTAATCCTGTAAGGAAGGCAGGGAGGAAACATTCTGGTATTGTTTCTAGCCTAATCTTTGTTGTCCTACTTTACAGAAACTGCCTCTCCGGTTAACCCTGATTACATTGTAACAGCTAAGCACCCATCGACATGAGTGACATTGAGTTGGCCATGCCCGCACAATCACATGGCCACCGAGCCACACCTACCCAGCTGGTCATGAGGGCAGAGAACAGGTTGTTAAATTATTGGAATCCCACCACTGCTTGCAGGTATGCTCTGTGCATGTGTGGAAGGTCCTGCACATGCACGGAGGTGGAACAGGTGAGCACGCAGGAGCGCTCACATTGCTACTGAACCGGTGGATTTCAACCCTGACCTGTATAAGAGCCAAGGTGGTGCAGTGGTTAGAATGTAGTACTGCAGACTACTTCTGCCGGCTGCCTGAAATTTGGCAGTTCAAATCTCACCAAGTTGAAGGTTGACTCAGCATTCTAGCCTTCCAAGGTGGGTAAAATGAGGACCCAGATTGTTGGGGACAATAGGCTGACTCTGTAAACCACTTAGAGAGGGCTGTAAAGCACCATGAAGCAGTATATAAGTCTAAGTGCTATTGCTACTTTACAGGCACCATAGCCACATTGCTAAGTTCCCCAGACCAGATGACAGAACCATGTTTTCGGCCCTTCCGGAAGACCAGCAAGGGCTAGGGCAATATGACCTCCAGGGAAATAATGTTCCAAAGGGCAAGTACCAGATCAGAAATCCCTGCCATTGCTTCTCTCTCCTCTCAATTTATTTGTGCCCTTTGATTTCATCTGGTATGACTGTTCAGTGCCCATGAGCAAGATCAGCAATCCACCTATTGGAGAAGAGTACAGCCCTAGAGGTTTGTTTTGAGAGAAAGACCTAGCCAAGGACATGAAATCTGCTCAGGGAGGTAAAGTTCTCTAATAATTATATTCCTAATCCTCATCACCTTTAGCCCAGAGTATGTCACATTTCTATATCTTATTGTTGCAACTGCAAATTAGCGACACTAACCTTATGTTCAAAATAATAATAATAAGAACCATAAACAACAATGTCTGCTTACCCAGGTCCTTGGTAAGTATTCAATAGGTGGACAAAAATGTCAAATCCAGTCTAAACATCTGACTGACTGTGCACTGAATCATAATAACAATAATAAATACCATCAAGGCAATTAACAACTGAGCAATTCCAGTCATTAGATACACAGCTGGAATAGTGGACTGGCCTCAAGCAGAACTAAAAGCCCTGGGATAGGAAGACCAGAAAAGTAATGACAATGAATCACTCCTTCAACTAGGCAAGGATGTTGGCAGAATATTTACCAAGGCAAATAGGTGGGTGTGGAATGTTGCAAGTGCACCAGACAGCTGAAGAAGAAAAAGGGGCATTGGAAAAATATCTAATGGACATTGAAGCAAAGCTAGTATGCCATGAAGTCTTACTAAGTACCTGGGAAACCAAACTGGCTTATAAGAAAGACTAAAAGAAGAATAGAAAAGAGACATGGCAAGGCAAAATATTACATGGCCAGTACATTAAAGGAAAAAAACAAACAAACCAGGCAAAACAGATAACAAGAAGGCCTGAGAATGGCTATGAAAAGGAAAATTAAGAAAAAGACAGAGGGACTAATTCTGGCTGTACAAGATCAAGCCTTAAGAACAAATGCATACAAAGCAAGAATTGAAAAGATAGTGACAGACAGCAAATGCCATCTACGTAAAGAAGCTAAAGAAACAGTAGACCACCCAGTTAGCTGCTACAAGAAGATTGTACAGACAGATTGTAAACAATAGTATGACAAAGTAGCAACAATGATACAAAGATCTATATGAAGATCTAATACTATTAGGTGGAAGAAATACTATTTGCCTGCAAGCAAGAACTGAAGGGATCACAAAAGACAAAATAATAGAAAATGACATCATTAAAGTCATCTGGAACTTTAGAAATCAAACAGAGAAGGACCTGCCACATAACATCCCATACTTTAACAAGTGTTACTAAGGACAAAAGAATCCAGAGACTGGATGCTGCATTTCCTGGCGACAGAGAAATAGAAAAGAAAGAACTGGATAAAATTGCAAAATACCAAGACCTACAATACAAATAGAACAACTGTGGTAAAAGAAAGCAAAGATAACACCAATAGTAAAGATGCTTTGGGTGCAATCTTAAAACATCTGGACACCATTCAAACATTGACAAAATCACTATCAGTCAATTTCAAAAGGCAGCTTTACTTGGACCAGTAAACTGACAAGAAAAGTCAATGAAGCCAGATTCACTTAACAACCGTGTTACTAATTTAACGACTGCAGTGATTCGCTCAATAAATGTGACAAGAAAAGTCGTAGAATGGGACAAAACTCACTTGACAAATTTCTTGTTTAGCAACATATGTTCTGGGCTCAATTTTGGTCGTAAGTTGAGGACTACCTGTAATCAATTCTGCTTTTTAGATGAAACTTGCAATCTTTTAACCTGACGTAGAATACCTTGAGCTCGTAGAAATAAAATGAAGTGTGGGGCTGTACAAGATCAAGCCTTAAGAACAAATGCAAATGGGGTGGGGGGGGGACGGACCAGGATCAGAAGACATACTTAAATTTACATTATAGGTATTGGAGAATGTCAAGCTGAAAGACATCAGGTCATTGTGGCCTCTCCCTTCTCTTTGTTACAGAAACCCAGTTATTGCATGTCTCCTGCCAGTAGGTAATACTTTTAGGGGGAAGGACAAGGACAACAACAGACGCAGGCAAAGGATGGCTCTGTTGGCTATTGGTCTATTGAAATCAAGGAAGTGGAGACAAATTAATGATGACTAATCTAAATCCCATTTACTATTTAAATCCCAGCTCTAAGCACAATAATAACGCCAGACATATTTCTGGAAGGCAAAACCACAAAATTCTGCCTTATTTATTTCAGTCATGTCATGTACTCAAACTGACAGGAAAAAGGAGTTACGCTTGGAAGGGTCAGCAATAAAAGGAAACAAGGATACAAAAAAATGGTGGCTAGGCACCATCAAAGCCAACACCAGCCAGAGCATAAAACAACTGCAAGAAGCCCTATAAGATCATAAAATATGGAGCGACGTGATTCAAAAAAGGAAGAAAATTGGACCTGATTAAATGGATAGCAACATCAACCACAAGAATATTTTATCTAGCCTGCTAGAGGGTTCCAGATATTCCCCCCATCATGGAATAAAGTAGTTATGGTTTAATATCAGACGATCGCGTGGGATTGTAGAAACATTTTTGTAAACAGAATAAACAAAGCTCTGTTTGCTTACTTTAGTTGCTTATTTTATTGTGCTTATAAGCTATTCCAATCATAAACAATTCTGTGCTGGATATAGACATCCAAGCGAATGTTGTCCATTTGCTATTCGTGCTAAGGATAAAGATACCGATCTCCTTGACATGTGAAAATCTGATGAAAAATTGATCATTCCAGCCCTGCTCCTCCCTAGATTTATAAAGGGCTTGATTTCATGACAGGGCAACAATGCCTGGGAATCTGCTACAAGGTGGCTGAATGAAAAATAATCTGCATTCTGAGTTAGCAGAAGCGACACCTCAGGGACAGGTTGGACAAGGCTCCTTTCCCAAGCTGCTTAAGGCAAAATCACAAAATGTTGCCTTACTTATCTCAGTCAAGTCAGGCGCTCAAACTCACTAGAAAAGGCAGTTATGCTCTAAGTGGCTGACGGTAAAAGGAAATGAGGCCGCCCGAAGCCCCTGTGGCTGGATACCATTCAAAGCCGAGCATATGTAACTGAAAGAAGCCATACAAGATCAAACAATGTGGAGAGATTTTAATGTCAGAAAGGGCTGTGCACATGATAAGAAACTCAGAAGTGATCAAGGTCAAAATCTCAGACAAAGTCCTAGATTGGTGTCCATAGGGATTACCAAACAACCCTAGTCTTTTCAACGTGGAAAGCCAGGCCAGCCATGCTTCGCTATCAAACTACACCACTGCAACAGAAAGACTTTAGTTGTGCACGTTATGGATAAGAATATTAGTGAAAGGCAGCATGTTTCTCCATAGCATATTAGAAAGCTCTTTATCTATCCACCACACTCGATTTAGATATTCCCCATTTTTCTTTCTAGTGGGAATTGTTTATATTTGCACCTTCACTATCTCATTTCATAGGGTTTCCCATCGCTTCTAGCAGTGGTGGGATCCAATTTTTTTTACTACTGTTTCTGTGGGTGTGGCTTGGTGGGCGTCGCATGGCTTGATGGGCGTGGGAGGGGAAAGATACTGTAGAATCTCCATTCCCTCCCCACTCTAGGGGAAGGTTACTATAAAATCCCCATTTCAGCTGGGACTTGGGAGAGAATCTATGGGGGCAGGCCGGGCCAATCAGAGATGGTATTTACAGGTTCTCCAAACTACTCAAATTCCCGCTACCGGTTCTCCAGAACTGGTCAGAACCTGCTGAATAACCACCTCTGCCTTCTAGACGCACTTTTCCTTCAGGATTTCAAAATCTACTATACAAACCTGACTGTTCTCTATTTTTCCTCATTTTGACATGGTGAATTCAAGGATAACATGAGCACTTTTTCTGAAGATTCCATTTACCTTTATTCAACCAATTTCTTCCTGTTGTAAAAAGTGGGCGTAGGACTATGGATTCCATGGTTCCTTCTTCCATCTTCTGTGAAATCAAATCAGTGAGGAGGACATTAAATCTCCAACTCTTTGGTGAATTAGATTTGCAACATATGTCAAGGTAGTTAATTATCCCATTCTTATGAAACTTCCATGTTGCTCAAGTATTCTGACTGATGCAAGCAAAGAATTTTGATAATTCTAATTAGAATAGAATGTGCCATTTGGCAGATTAATAAGAGTAATTCATTTGTGTCATCAGCTGCTTTTAAAGGGAAATATCTGCACAACTGGCTGTCCTATAGTTTTGTTCTGTGGCCTTCCTAAGAATGACCAGAGAGTGTGCACAGTCCTATCAACATTACATCTGCTTAACACTTGTTGCTGTAAAAGCTGTCCTTTGCAGTTCCTCTCTACCACTGAATGCTTTAGATTGCCTGTTATAGTACCTGCAGACGTTCTAAAAACATTTACTTGCACATACAGGAAATTCTTCCTTTTGGGAGAGTACATATTTTGCTGCTGTCTATCCAAACCTCAGTGAGAGTGAGTGAGGATGAGAAGAGCCAAATATTGGATAAAACAGGGGTAAGGTGTGGGTGGGAGAAACAATGTTCCCGAAACTAGGACATAGATGAAAAGATTAGTTCTGCAGTTTTTGCTTAAAAGTTGCAAATCTGCAAGGATCTGGTACATGACAGCTTATATTGTTGAAATATATTGTTCATACAGGTTTTCTTCAACACACAGGATCAAGCCAAAAGGACTTGTGATTATGACATTGGTTTTAAATAACACTCTAGAGCAGTGTTTTTCTCAACTGTGGCAACTTTAAGCTGACTGAGAAATTCTGGGAGTTGAAACTCACACATACTAAATTTGCCAAGATTGAGAAACATAGACCTAGGTTAAAACACTTAAAACACTTATGATTATAACCATGTTGCTTGTATCTTTCAATTTATATTGTTTATGTCTGTTTCCTAGTACAATTTGATAGCTTATTAGTAACCTTGACTATCGCGTTGTATTTTTTTTATTCTTGATGAATGTATTTTATTTTCCTTATGTACACTGAGAACATATGCACCAAATACAAATTCCTTGTGTGTCCAATCACACTTGGACAATAAAGAATTCTATTCTATTCTAATCTAAATGCGGTTGGTTATTTTGAGTTCAGTGGGTTGTGTGAATGAATCTAGAGATCTGGATGAATTCAGGGAAGCATGGTTCAGTAAGCCAAGGGTTACTGTGTTGTGCAAACACGCCACTTACTCAGAAGTAATAAATGCTACCCTGCAAAGGATTCAATTGCTCATAGTGACAACTAAACGCCCTAAACCTGCGCAGAGTAATAAAAACTACACCACCCAAGATGCATCCTTCTGCAAAAGCCACTCATCGGCGCGGCGCATGACGGGGCAAAGAAGACCTTTCTCCTCGGCGTTCCTCTGCCCATGACGTCACGCCAAACTCCCTTGCCGGCCGCTATAGCATCTGCACCAACGCAATTTCGCTCGGCCCGAAGCAACTTTCTTTTCCGTCTTCTCCGGAGTTCTGGCTGGCACTTGGAAAGACCAATGCGCGTTTTGGATCCGCGCGTTTTCCGCCAATTGGAGGACTGGGGGGGCGGTGTTTCTGGAGTGGCCCACCCAGCGCTCAGCTGAGCATTGGAGTCTGGCAACGGCCCCCTGGGAGAGGAGGCGTGCTTGGGTTTTTTTAAAGGGCCAGTAGCGGAAGAAAGTTGCGGGCAGAGTTTCCTTGAGGAGGGGGGGGGGCGCTTCTTCGGGCTCCCTGATTGGTCCTTGTCCGGCCCCTTCAGGGTTGGCAAACAGAGCGCCGCGCCTTGGTTGGGGCCGACCGTCTGGGGAGCCTCTGGCCGCAGAATGGAGCAGGCAGCGCCTAAAAGGTAACGGTCAGGGCCTCCCTCGTTCCCGGGAGACTCGCTGCGGCGGCAGCGAGGTTTACTTTGGGCGAAAGGAAGGAGGCCGGTGTAGGCCGCGTACCCCGCAGTTCGCCGCTCCTGGAAGCCTTCGACTCCCCGTCACCGGGCAGGCCTCCCAGCTTGAGGTGCCCCCTCGCCTTGGCTTCACCCCTCTGCGCTTGTCGGGCGTGAGGGGCCTATTTCTGGATGGCACCGGAAGGAGGCTTTCTCGCAGCCTTTCTCAGCGGGATGCCTCCGACGGGCTGGCTAGAGGAGATGGGAGTTGTAGTCCCATAGGTTGGAGGGAATTCTGGGCTGGCTAGAGGAGATGGGAGATGCAGTCCAGTAGATTGGAGGGAATTCTGGGCTGGCTAGAGGAGATGGGAGATGCAGTCCAGTAGATTGGAGGGAATTCTGGGCTGACTAGAAGATATGAGAGATGTAGCCCTGTAGGTTGGAGGGAATTCTGGGCTCGCTAGAGGAGATGGAAGATGCAGTCCAGTAGATTGGAGGGAATTCTGGGCTGGCTAGAGGAGATGGGAGTTGTAGTCCCATAGGTTGGAGGGTATTCTGGGCTGACTAGAAGATATGAGAGATGTAGCCCTGTAGGTTGGAGGGAATTCTGGGCTCGCTAGAGGAGATGGAAGATGCAGTCCAGTAGATTGGAGGGTATTCTGGGCTGGCTAGAGGAGATGGGAGTTGTAGTCCTGTAGGTTGGAGGGTATTCTGGGCTGACTAGAAGATATGAGAGATGTAGCCCTGTAGGTTGGAGGGAATTCTGGGCTCGCTAGAGGAGATGGAAGATGCAGTCCAGTAGATTGGAGGGAATTCTGGGCTGGCTAGAGGAGATGGGAGTTGTAGTCCCATAGGTTGGAGGGTATTCTGGGCTGACTAGAAGATATGAGAGATGTAGCCCTGTAGGTTGGAGGGAATTCTGGGCTCGCTAGAGGAGATGGAAGATGCAGTCCAGTAGATTGGAGGGTATTCTGGGCTGGCTAGAGGAGATGGGAGTTGTAGTCCTGTAGGTTGGAGGGTATTCTGGGCTGACTAGAAGATATGAGAGATGTAGCCCTGTAGGTTGGAGGGAATTCTGGGCTGGCTAGAGGAGATGGAAGATGCAGTCCAGTAGATTGGAGGGAATTCTGGGCTGGCTAGAGGAGATGGGAGTTGTAGTCCCATAGGTTGGAGGGTATTCTGGGCTGACTAGAAGATATGAGAGATGTAGCCCTGTAGGTTGGAGGGAATTCTGGGCTGGCTAGAGGAGATGGGAGATGCAGTCCAGTAGATTGGAGGGTATTCTGGGCTGGCTAGAGGAGATGGGAGTTGTAGTCCTGTAGGTTGGAGGGAATTCTGGGCTGGCTAGAGGAGATGGGAGTTGTAGTCCCATAGGTTGGAGGGCATCTCTCCTGGGATAAGGCTGTTTTACGTGTAAAGAAGCCCTCAATGCACAACACCTGGAGAGAAATGGGCTTTTCTTGTTCCTATGCATGTTTTTAAATACATAGGTAACATAATTCCCGCCTACAAACAGTCACCTGGACTGTGAGACTCACCTGCCTGCTTTCCTAGAGAAATACTGTAACCTACTCACTTAGCATTCCTTAATCATTCACTTCTTGGTATAGCAGTATGATTATATTGATTAGGTGCCATCAAGTCATTTTGACTCCTTGTAACCACATAGGTAGCTTTCCCCATGATAATCTATACATAACCCTAGTGGCTCTTATGTCTCCCAATGATGTGCTCTCATTGCCTTGTAACTGAATCCATCCACCTTTGTTGCTGGTTGTCCTCTTTTTTTTTTCATCTTTCCCAGCCGTAGATCTTTCCTGAGAGGTGGGTTTTTGCATAATATGTCCCAAATAAGGTAATTTGAGCTTGGCCCTTTGTATGCCAGTAGAATTATATGGAAGCTTCAACATACTTTTAATGTGTCCTTGGTGTGTACTGTGTGATGCTTAAGCCCATGCAGAAATAAAGACCTCCCATCTAGCCCTAAGTCTAGTTCGGGTAGTAATGGGGCAAGAAATTAATCTCTCATGAAAATATATATTCATACCGCCCACCTAAGACCTCCCTGGTGATGCCTCCCTGGGGCAGAGAATATGTCCCCAATGCTTCTCTGGTAAATGACCACCAGAGAGGCATTTGACTCTGTCGTCATGAAAGTGTATGAAAATGGAAACTTGGGAAATCTTTGCGTGTTGGTATTACCACAATGGGTTTTGAAAATATGTGCTTGAAATGGGCAATGGCAGAAGAATGTGGCTTATTTTTAAACTGTGTTTTTGTTCACATTAAATTGTTACAATACATTTGCATTAGCTCTGGATGAGAAGTTGCTCAGTCTTGAAATATTGAACTTTTGAATAATGGGAACATATTTTTAGAAGCAGTATTCTACTTATACATAAACATTGCATTTACAAAATATTTTCAGAAAAAAACAAAAGTAGTTTAAATCATCTTTATTGTAATATCAATGTAATATAGTCATCTCCTTGAAAGGAGTAAGTCAGTGATTGGAGGCACATGTACAGTAGGGGAATTCAAAACTAATCCAGGTAGAACCTGGGGGGTAAGTCATTAAAGATTAAGGTTTTTTAAAATCATAAATAACAAATAATGCCTGTAAACATATAAACAATCTTCTTGAAATGGTAAGCTATTTATTTCTATCATAGCGGCACGTTGGCTCTTTGATAGAATGACTGGTGGCATTTAAGAAAATTATTTATATATTGAGTTTCCATATTGTTATGCAACTACCCTAAAAGGGAAGTTGATGTTAGTGGGTGTGCTTAATGTTTTTCTTTCTGTTCTGCTTAGGTTACTGAGTATAAGCTGGCCATGATTAAGCACCTACAGCTGTTTTTTTCTGTCATTTTAGATCTAGATTAAATTCCAATTTCCTCACCTCCAGAAACTGTCATCCTGTTTATTTTTCCATTTGTAAATTATGTGAGCCCTGACTATAGTTACTGGAACTTTCCTTTGGAATTTTTCTGATGCAGTCTGTCTTTTACAGTACCACCTATTTCACTTAAAACTTATGGGGCAAAATTCACTACTCTGGATAGCCAACATGTTGTTCTTTCTCTTTTTTCTTTACCTAGATGCTTTTTCTGTTCCTGGTAAGAATTAAGGGCTTCTACCTTCAGTTGAGCCTTGTAATTGAGCCGCAGCTTAGTTGGCCAGAAATTCTATGCAGGTGGATGAATGAACTTCAATACCAAGGACCTGCTAGAAAGAAACTAAGACCATTTCATTTGTGTTCAACAAATGAATCCATTATGCTATAATATAATTATTTTTTCCTGCTGTGGTAGCTTTCAGTAATTTGATAGAATCTCTGGGTTCTTTCTTTAGTTTATCTTTTCCTTTCAACTGTACTGGTATTCTTCTGAATGGAAGTTGTAGGATACCTAGTGTTAGTTTTATGGTATGGGTGACTATGTCAAGTATTTGTTGCTATTTAATTCGAGAAAAGATGAGCTAACGAACAAAATATGAGAATTTTTGACCGTAAAATTATATGCTGTTTTAGTACATTCAATCATACCCTTGTGCACACATACTGTACACTAAATATAGGAATAACATTGTTAAACCTAAACCAAAGTAGCACATAAAGTTTATTATTAACATGAATCCTCATAACCATATAGGGTATCTGACTTCATATAAATATTCTCAAGAAAAAAAGGGAAGTTCACATGCAAAGGTATTTGTAGTTTCTTTTTTTAAAGCTGTTTTATCGGAGTAAATTTGAACATTATCTTGGTTACAAATTGGAAAAAGTATAAAGGCTTATAAAATATAAGCACTGATTAAGAACCAGCAGTCTTTGAAAGGTTGGAGATATAATTAAGTAGTGATGAACTTTTGGGATGAATGGCTGTGATATAGTTTTATTTTGTCTTGATATTCTGCTAGCAATTGTGTGACATTTTCAGGGACAGAGGGAGCTGCTTTGTGATGTACCTCTGGGCAGTTCACAGCAGCTGATCTGGGCTGATGAGCTCTTGGTTAGGACTTATCAAGTGATATCTGATTGATCCATGTCACAGGCATCCAAAGAAGTTGGTTCCTGATTGATTCCTCATCTTTAATGTATAGTGATTACTCCAGAGAAGTAACAAGTCAGACTTCCGTCTTATATATCATAATAGTAAGACAAATCCAGATCATGTTGATAAATTTAAATATATCTGTCCAACTCACATACAGCTCTAAAATCTCAATAAGTATTATTTCAAACTATGGAGCTTGCAATAATAACTGGAATTTTTTAAATTTACATTTCTAACTTCAAAAATGTGAATAATATTGTTCAATATTTTTTCTGTGCTGAGAAAAAAATTACTTGAAAATTCCCTGAAAATTTCCACATGTATATTTTCTCCTCCCCATTATGTAATGTGTCTTGGGTATCTGCACAGGAGGAGTAGAAAAGTAAATTGTTTCTTTAATTTGCAATATAGATGATTTCAGACATTACAATAAAGGACAGCTATGTATGTCTATTCAAAAATGAATTCCATTAAGTTATGTAGGACGTATTCTTAGTAAGTATGATTTTTGCAAAGGTTTTTGCTAATGGAGCAAGGAACTCAAAACAATTACTGCTTTATAGGCTGGGTGACTGAGTCAGTTGCTTTCATTCAGTTCTAGGAAGAAGGCTACGGTAAGCCATTTCTGAAAATGCTATCACGAAAACTTCAAAGAGTTGTCTGTGCATGCATGCACGTATGCACATAAAATAAAACAAAACAAATAGAACATATGATAATTTGAGTTTCCTTTTCCCCTATCTGGTCAATTACTATAGCATCTGCACTACAGAAAATTTTAACAGACCTGGAATTTAAGATAGAATTCATTTATTGGACTTCTTGCAAACTAAATACAAAGTTAAATTGGAGAGACATTCGAATAGTGTATTTTAAGTGGTGATTCAGAGGCACAGTATTTCTTCTAGTTCATGGATTTTATAACAAACAAACACAAATGCTACTTTGTATAATTCTTGAAGTTTATCACTTTGGTCATAGTTTATCCCTTTTATGTTTTGTGGCAAATATTCTTATCAGTCCTGGGCTATACTGCTGTGGTTAGTTAGTTTACTTTATTGTCATTGCACTTAGTTCAAAAAAAAGGGTGTCCAGGATGAGATGGGTTGTTTAAGAATGTTTTTAACTTTCTTAAGGCAGCAGGAACTATAAAGCTCTTCCAAAGAGGGGAAAGCGCAACCAATGATCCTTTGGCCAATGATGTTAACCCTCTGGAGTGCTGTCCTATCTGCAACTGTGTAAATTGGCAAACCATACACAGTAAATTAAAATAATCTCTATGGTGCAGCGGTAAAAGATCACCAGTAGTTTTTCATTCAGTTGTTTCGTGAGAAGTCTCAGAAGTCTCACCACCATCCAGACCTTCCGCACGGCCCTTAAGACCTGGCTCTCCCAGCAGGCCTGGGGATAAGTTTTTAAATTACCTGCCCGAGTGTTGACTGTTGAATGCAAGTTGGTGTTTTATTATCTATCTTGTTTACTCACTGTTTGTCTTGTATTATTGCACCCCCTTCCCGTGATTGTAAGCCGCCCTGAGTCCCCTCAGGGAGAAGGGCGGCCTATAAATCGTAATAAATGTCTGAAAAAAAAAATGTCTGAAAGGTAGTATAATCTTTGCTGGGCTCTTTTGACCAGTGCTGCAATGTGAACGCCCAGGTCAGTTCCTCTTTTATGATAATACCCGGAATTTAAAACTGGCCGCTTGCTTTACTTGGTCTCCATTGATAAGCAAGGGCTGGATGTCTGATCTATTCCTTCTATAGTCCACTATAAGCTCCTTGGTCTCATTTGTGTTAAGGACCAAGTTATTGTCTCCTCACCACGAAAGCAACCGGTCCACCTCATCTCGATAGGCAGACTCATCCCCACCACTGTTGTATCATCTGCAAATTTAATAATAGTATTACTGGCGTGAGTGGGAATGCAGTCATGCACCTAAAGAGTATAGAGTAAGGGACTCAACACACAACCCTGTGGTGTACTTGTGTTAAGAATAAGCACTGAAAAGAAATGATTACCTAATCTGACCCTCTGAAAGCTGTCCGACAGGAAATCCATAATCCAAAAGCAGATTGAATGGCATTTATTTTGTCTTGTTTATGTAAGATCAAACAGCTTTTCAAAGCTCTCTGTGAGAGAGATGTACAATTTCTAATGAATGACAAATAAATACAAATTTTAATTGTTATGAATGATGATGATGTATTATAGTGAACTAATTTCTGTGTTAGAATTTGTAGCATATGTATGGAAAAGGACACCATTTAATTTTAGTTTAGTTTATATTGTGCTCTAATCCACTTGGGATTCTGAGCATCTTGCATTATGATAGATGTTGATAAATAATATCAATGAGAAAGCAAAAAAGCCAAAGCAATAATATGTTATGGGACAAGCAACAACTTTCCTATCTATAACAGACATGTACCCCTCATCCCTTTCCTGAGGCTGTCTGGAATAGCCAGGTTTGATGGCTTTCAAAAAAAAACAACCCTGAATAAAGTGGCAGTCAGTTGAACAACTGTTGATTTGTTTTCTCTCTGTACAGATTTTCTCCTCCCCAAGCTATGATTTGCTTGATTCTATCTTTCCCTCTTTGTGTGCTTAGTTGTCCATTAAACTTGCTTTCAAGTGGGAAATTGATTACTTCTGAATGGGATGCCCTTCTGTTTAAGAATTGTAATTTTGACATTAACATATTAAAATCTTAATTTATGTTTTGAGAATAATTACTTATAGATAAATGCAATATTAGAAGTTACCTTAGTCTTTTTTTTTTGATAAGGTATGTGGTACACATTGAAACTCTGCACCTTTCTATTTATTCTTAACAAAATAGAAGTGTATATCTAGTAATTACAGATAAAAGTAAATTGCAAATTACTAATTGTAGACTATTTCAAATGTTTTTATATTTTTATTAGCAAGCTTAAAAAGCTCAGTGAAGACAGCTTGACTAAACAGCCTGAAGAAGTATTTGATGTCTTGGAGAAGCTTGGTGAAGGGTATGTACAATTTTATATAAGTAGAGATGTATGGATGGCTATGGAAATGTAATATATGTAACATGCAAACATAGTGGGGGGTAGTGAGCTTGATTGTGAGTTGAACAATCTTGCATATTTGGACTGGTGCCTACATCCAGCTAGCCTAATGAGATTGTGTGCAGGTGGATCTTGCTTAACTATGATAATTGGAACCGGAAATGTTATCATTAAAGCGATGTGGTTGTAAGTCAAAACATGTGATTGGGAGTATTTGTTGGCAGTTCTGATAGTCCCAATTGCCATCATTAAGCAAGGATCTTACATGACTGCAACTTGAACTTCTTGCCGGCTCCTCTCTTGACTATGCTTGTCAGAAGTCAGCAGAGAAGGTTGTAAATTGTAGTCATATGACTTGGAGTGCTGCAGTGTTTGCACATAGAAGGACTGGTCTTAACTACCATTTGTTCAGTTCTGTTATAGGTTTGAATGGTCACTGAATGAGTGGTTGTTAAATGAGGACCAGCTTTATTATAAAGTAAAGCTTATAAATTGCTCAGTATAACAAGCTCAGTGGTTCATTCTTAATATATAAAAATAATGGCAAAGTGTGATTTTGATTAAAGGAGAAGGTAAGAAAATGTTGTGTAGTTTCAAATTAGGTATACCTCAGAGGCTCCAATTATGTCTGCCAGTTAAGCTGAATGTGTCACATATATATCCTCAGTTAAATTAATATTTTTCACAGATCCAGTTATAATTGTGGGAAGCCTACTATGCTGCTGTATTCCCTTGTTCATTGGATAAGAGCTCCAGAAGCATATAACTTCAAGGACTGCTTCTTCTCTCCCCATTTCAATATTTGTCTATCTTGCACCTACCATAGAAGAGAAAGATGGATGAAGACAGAGAGAGTAGGATCCATACCACCAGTTAAATCTATTACAACACCAATCCCAATTGAGCCTTGCAGGGGACTTGTAAGCTTTCTTTGCAATGACCAGGAAGGCATTTACAACGATTTCCAGAATATAAGTAATTATGCATTTATTGTAGTCAGTCTTTCCATGGGGTTAGCTGTGCCACATGAGAATTGGTTCTTTCAGAGAGAGAGTTCCTGGCATTACCAGTTTAAGATAGTTTGTCCAGTAGCCTTATTTTTCTTTGCAATACATTCTTTCCCCTTGGAAAGTATGTATCCTACTTTCCCCATACTTTGAGAACTGTCTTAAATAAATGTTAATTCTGAGTAACACTTTTTAATTTAAAAAATGAAGAAAATGATTAAGAAAAATCCTTAACATTAAAGTGAATTCTGGTATTATGTAATTGAAAATTTGTTTACATGATGATATTTTTTCCTTTCCTGTGAAGCCTTCTCCCACTTAAAACCTGCTTTAGAGAAGGGAGGAATTTAGAGCAGGCGTGACAGTAAATGAAGCTGTAGAATGAGAGGGTACATGTCATTCTTATCAGCTCAAATTAGTTGGTTTTTTTCTATATTAATTAAGTTCCCAAATGAGTGAAATACACTTGAACTTCTTTTTCCAGTAAAACTGATATTAAGGTTTTTAAAGGGCTTTTTTGGAGCCTTTTGGAAATGTTTACTAATGAATAAAATATTCTGTATCTGTATATTCTTTCTGATATGATATAATATATTGAAATATTGATTTAGTATACCCCTGTTTAATGGATGTCAGGAAACCAAATGCCATCTGGATATCCCCTTGAAATAATGTATAATTCTGTAGCACCTAAAGTAGTCCAGATGAGCAATTGCATCTACTGTACATTACCTTTACCATATTCAGGATGATTTAACATATGTAAATAGTGTACATTGGACTAAGTGAGTGATAAATATTAAAAAAATATGTTGAGATTTGTTCATATAGTGAAAAATCACATTACAGACTAAATATATAGAGGGAAAGGCCAAACATCATGGTTGGAAGAAATTGATGAGTTCCTCCAAAAGAGAAGAGGTGGGAAGTTTAAAGAATAAAAGAAATGAAATAATATATGGACAAAAAGAGAGATGGTTGCAAGATTAGAAAGATATAAGACTGGTATAGGAAATTGTATTGATTCAAACTAGATTTAGCCGTACAGCATCCTCTTTTTATGCCCTTATTTTTTTAAGTTAAAAATTATTTATTTCTTTTTGTGTTTAATGTATTACCCTAAAGGAATGGCATGATGGCCAGATAGATACAAAATGCATATATTGGTGGAAAGTATGTAAAAAGCCTAAATGAAAGCTAAAAGTTAAGAAAAAATGTGTGCATTCTTCTAATCTTCTTGATTTTGCATATTAATTGTGTGATTGCTTATGTGCCATCAAGTCAGTGTGAACTCTTTGCAACCATATGCAGGTAGTCCTCAACTTGCAACCATTCATTTAGGAATTGTTTATATTTACAACGGTGCTGAAAAAAGTGACTTACAGTAGTTTTCCCCACTTATGATCCCGGCAGCAGCCTTATGGTCATGTGATCAAAATTTGGCTGCTTGGCAATTGGCATGTATTTATGATGGTTACCTTTTCCCAGGGTCATGTGATCACCATTTGTAACCACCTCAGCTGGCTTCTGACAAGTCAAAGGGGGGGGGGCGGGAAGCCCGATGCAAGAATAGAAAGACAACCAAATTAGGGGTGTCAAACTCGTGACCTGTATGCCTCATGTGCTGGCCCTCCCCCCCCCATTTAGTGAAGGGGAAAAGAATCCCAATATGTCACATGACACTGCTGTGATGCTGCAAGTTTGACACTCCTGAAGTAAATCATTCACTTAACTATTGTAGTGATTTGCTTAACAGCTGTGGCAAGAAGGGTGGTAAAATGGGGCAAAGCTCACTTAATAGCTGCCTTGCTTAGCGATGGAAATTCTGGGTTCAATTATCAGTCAAGGACTAAAAAGATAGACCTTTTGGAGGATGAATTGTGTACATGCATGCTAACAGTGGGTTCGTTCTCCAAATGTTCAGTGCATTTCTGTCTAAAATGTCGGTGCCCCTGCTTAAGAGGGAGGCACTATCATTTTTTTCAGAAAACAGTAATTTTAATATGGTTGCTGGGAATGCATTGGGATATCCGAGCTCATCCTCTTTGCAATTCTGAAAAGGTAATACTTAAGCTTTATAGAGTGCTGGTTTCTTCCTGCCATTAGACTGCTCACTGGTTACTTGAAGAGGAAAGACATTGTTTTCCATCGTTTTGCTGAACAGGAACTGACAGGAAAAATAAACAGGCAGCTAATGCAAAATGAAAGTAATTAAGAAATAAAGTATATGTACAATTATGTAACAACATACAATGGTTAAGTAACGAAAAGCCACATTGAACTGTGATACAAGCTTGTTTATTCTTCCTCTTATACTACATAACTCTGGAGTTAATGTTGTGTAAAAGCAATAAACATTTTTATTGCAGAAACTTTTGCAATCAGTGGCTTGAGTGGGCATGGTGATTTTATTATTAATAGCATAAATTAATATTTCCCTTTCAGGTCTTATGGCAGTGTTTTTAAAGCTATTCATAAGGAATCGGGACAAGTCGTAGCAATTAAACAAGTCCCTGTTGAATCAGATCTACAGGAAATAATTAAAGAAATTTCCATAATGCAACAATGTGACAGGTATGGATCAATTTATAATGTAAATTCTGCCATTAAAAAAAATTAGATAGTGGTGTGTTAAAAATGCAAGCAGAACCTGAAGGCCACTTGACTTTTTAAAATAAGGTGATAAAAATTTAGATGCTTTATTTGCTTTTCTATTTTCCTGCTTGCTGGTTATAAATGAATGGATAAAATGAATTTATGAAGGTAAGAGTGTGAAAACACAACTGTTGCAATATTTCTTGGTTTTATGAAAAGTTGTAAATGTTTAATTCTGGCAAATGCTGTGCATATGATAAAGAATTATGGATTTCAAAGGGTCAATTTAGGTCTTTGAGACCAATTCTCTGTTCAGTGCAAGAGTACAGAATTAAAATATTTGTGCCAGATACAGTAGCTGCCTGAAAAACTAGTTAAGGAAAACTATTAGATTCCTACGTAATTGGTTCTATTTGTATCCATCTTAAAATGTGCAATTTTTTACTGATCATTCTTAAAATCAGGTTAAAAAGTAAGTGAAGATCCCTGCAGTAGTCAATGCGGTGCTCACCTCTGTTTTAAGGCCAAAGAGCCAGCACTTTCTGAATACATTTCCATTGTTATTTGGCCAGCATGACATCACAGAATGCTGTTATTTTCCTACCAAAGTGGTACATTTGTGTGCTTTCAAACTGCTAAGTTGGAAAGAGCTGGGGCACTTTGCTTCTCAAACCTGGACTCCTGGCTTTCCAGCCAACAAGCCCAACATCTTAATCGCATTGACTCCTTAAAATCAGGAGGAAGATAAATATTGAAATGAAATAACCAGTAGAAGAAATGTGTGTGCATAAATAAAAAACTGTTTTCTAATGAGATATACTATTATGTAAGGTGAGATAGGAATGTCTATGAACTGACTTAATCAGAAGATAGGTGTATGCATGCTTGGCAATGATTTGGAAGAATTTTTAGGGCTTCATGTGAGCACAGTATTTGCCTCTTCTATTTACATAGTTTTTCTGATCGTCATCTGTACCTGAAAACAAAGTGGCTGTTTTAAGAGTCAGATTAATTTTAATGATTCCTTAAAGCATCTGCAGCTTTTTACAGGTCGCATATAGCTTGAAAAATAATTGCCTGATTTAATGGGTAAAAGATATTGTGCTCATTTTTTTAATAAAACCATTTTTAAATAAGCACAACTGTCCCATTTAGTATGTTCCATATACAATGGCTCTCAATTTAATGTTATTTATGTTCAATCTGTTTATATCAGATTGAAAACCTTGAAAATTTTACTGTATTTTTGGTCAATGTGATTGTTTCAAAGAAATGCTTATTTTTTTATTTATTAATTGAGACAAACTCTGAGGATAATAAATCAAAGAGAAAAAAGCCAAGATATTACCATGCAGAAGTTTCTTACACCATAGCAGAGTTATTTGTGTAAGAGTAACATTGGAGCTTTATAAATGGTTCTTCAGATAGATTGCAAAGGTAGACAATATAGTACAAAGGATTAAGTGGGGTTTCTTTACATGCCAAAGTTGACAGTGATTTATAGGTGATGAACAAAGATAAGGGTGTGCCCTTAGTAAAATATTGGTGAATCGCTCCCTTGTAAAATATTTGCAGGGAGAAAAAACTCTTTCTCTTTTGAGGTTTGTTTTATATCAGTAAAGATCTTTATGGACAAATTACAAATGCTCAAAAACACACAGTAGTTAAAATAAGACTAACATAACCTGACTTTCAAATTTGGAAGAAAACTACTTGACTCTAAATTTTCAAATATCATATACTTCGGCAGTTCTTTAATCACTCTCTTTATTGCAGGTTGTTAATTTTTAGGGTAAGGTTGTCAGAATTTGTTATGGTGATGGTCCCAAAGTATGGTATCTTAGGAATAACACAGTTGTAAGGTAGAAGGTTTAAAGTCTACTATATATCTCTGATAAGAATGTTAGGGTACTTTTATTTAAAGTTAGGTATTTTATTTAGAGTTAGATCAGATGGCTGTTGATGATCATTTATCAGTGTTGAGAAGTCATCATGGTATTAGTATGAGATAGTAATAGGTGTACATAACTTGATAGTAAAATTTTAAAAAAGGTTCCCTCTAACTTGAAAGCTCCTAGGTTCAGGAGATTGGAAGCTTTAAATTCTGCCATTATCCAGTATTTATTGTCTGATAGCTTTATGGATGAGTGATGGACTCACTTCTGTTGAGTTGGATTACGGTCTATCTAGACAGAAACGGTTAACACTGACCATTTGGTATTCTGCAGAGCTTCAGGCATGGTTTGTTTTTGCCCCCCCCCCCACTCTACTTGGAGATTGAAATAATGATCTTAGGGCCCTCTGCATATAAAACAGGTGTTCTCACTCAAGATAACTTGGTTAGTTCAATAAATACCTTAGGGAGCATTTTGAACAGTCAGTTAATTGTGAATTGTGGACAGACATGCGCCTGGAACTCCCTTGCTGATTGGAAATTGGAAACCACAAAGGGTGTTATGCATAAGGTTTCCTTGGTGTCAGTGTGATGTTTGGGGCAGTTGATCAACAGTTGTGCTAGAAGCTATAGGCAGAAGCATTCAGTCAGTAGACTCAATATATTGCCTGGTTTGCAAACCTCATGCAAAATTCTGAATTACTTTCTGACTTTTTTTTTTGGTAAAAACTCAAAAGCTTGTAAAATCATTTGGGTCATCTTAATGGGGAAATTGGATCTCTCTTTGCTAAACAAATATACAGTTTTTTGGATAGTGGTAGTCATATTTTATCTTCCAGAAAAAAACCCACCTATTTTTCAAATTGCACTTACTTGCATATATGGATACTTTTCAGTTGAGAATATTTCCCTTACTCTTGTCTTATACAAATATTTGAAAAGACGTGCTCTTATACAAATTGGTGAGTAATATGTATTAAGGGCTTTATCATTCTCAGGTGCTCAGTAAGTTTGTTTTGTTCTCTGAAGATTAATACATCTTACAACATTTAAAAATGGGGCAACTGCTCAGAGAAAAAATATTGAACTGCTTCCTAATATATTTAAAGATTAACTTCAATATGTTGACAGCCGTGTTTTTATGTTTAGTCCTTTTGTTGTCAAGTACTATGGCAGCTATTTTAAGAACACAGACCTCTGGATTGTTATGGAGTACTGTGGAGCTGGTTCTGTCTCTGACATAATTAGATTACGAAATAAAACGGTAAGTTATATTTTATAAAAGATTATATCTGAAATTTTTGCTCTAGGAATTTGTTTATATAGGTCCCTTGAAGTATTAACATATAGTTCCTTTAAATTCTTCAAGAAATGTTGATGTCCTGTAAAGAGCATTTGTAAAGAAGGGGATGATGTTAATTTTGCCAGTACTTTGTCAGATTTTGACAAGAATATTTCAAAAAGGGATTTAGATTTTCTCATGCCATTTTAAATTCATTGGCTCACAAATAAGATTAGACTCAGATTTTGAATGTACAAATTGGATAATTTAACTGAAAATTGGATAACTGAAATGAGACTATATTCCTTCAATATATCTTAACTCACATTCATTAACATTAACATTAAAAACTGTTTGATTTTCCCTTAAAAAACACTCTGTTAAAAATATCTCTGCTTTTAAAAAATATTCTACTGGTATTTGTTCTAACTGGTATCTCTATCATTGCTCTATTTAAGTCACTTCAGTATATTATCTTAAATTATTTTTACCTTCCTGAATTTAGTTTTGAGTACTTTATTTATTGCCACATCAAATTGTTCTTCAAATTTGGTATGTATTTTGAAGGGACAAACACAAAACACTTAAACCACTTAAAGCATGAATCTTGAAATCAGAGATGGCTGGTTTAGAAACAACTTCTGTGAAAAATGATTTATTTCTATTGTAGTGACACAAGGATTTTGGATGGTATTGGCAAATTATATTTATGCAATGTTATTTCATTTCATTTGATATAATTTTAATTGAGTTCAGTACAAAAATAAAAAAGCATACCACAAACTTAAACATATATTTATCAACATGTACAAGGTAACAAGTATTAATATAGACAGGGACATTTTCGCATGTGATTGGTACAAATAGATGGATATCAATAAGTATAACATGGCCATGAACACATAAAATGAGTACCGTATTTTTCAGAGTATAAGATGCACTGAAGTATAAGACGCACCAAAATTTTGAAGAGGCAAATAAAAAAAAGTTTTTGCACTCTGCAGACCTCCCAAAATGGCCCATTTTTTTTTTTAAAAAGGGCATGACTAGCCTTTTGGAGGTTTATAGAGTGCACCTGGGGGCTGGGGGCAAAACTAAGCAAAAATGACCCATTTTTTTGCTCATTTCTGCCTTCCCCAGCCCCCCGGAGCACTCTGAAAGCCTCCTAAAGGCTATGCACGGCCATTTTGGTGAAGGGGGCAGGGTTTTGGGAGGCAAAAAATGCTGTATTCAGATTTCACACCCAGATTTTCAGCCTCTTTTTTGGGGGGAAAAGGTGCGTATTATACTCTGAAAAATACGGTACATATCAATTGGGACAGTAGGACAGGGACGGTAGGCATGCTGGTGCGCTCAGGCACACCCTCTTGGGGACCTCTTAGAAAATTTGGGCTTTAGTAAAGCCCAAATGAAATTTAAAGCAGAAATAGAATAAACATTTAGAAAGAATAAACATGTATGAATAAACATTATTTTAGAAAATTTTGAGTGAGCTTTATCTTAAGCGAGCTTATCTTATCTTCCATCCTTCCGAGGTGGGTAAAATGAGGACCCAGATTGTTGGGGGCAATATGCTGACTCTCTGTAAACCGCTTAGAGAGGGCTGAAAGCCCTATGAAGCGGTATATAAGTCCACTGCTATTAAGAAAAATAATTGGATAACTGCGTATCTATGAAATGGGGCTCTAATTGTGATATATCATATTGAAATTTATGTTTCCTGTTTTGGTGTAACTCTATATCCCAAAGTTATAGTATCTGAAGAGTTTTCACCTAAACTTACTAAATTTCATTTCGAATATATAGAAAATTGAATTCAATTCAAAATCCTGACATAAATTCTTACAATCTCTTAGGCATTTCTTCTTAAGTAATTGTTTAGGTTTTAATCTGTAGTGTTTGTTGTTAATACTTCTTTCTCCTTCCTGAACTTGTTGACTGATTCACAATTTTATGTAGTCTTAAAGAATCTAGATGTCATGAATGGATCCTTGATAAAGCCTTAACTTACTACAATTAACAAATATTTTGTACACTATTTGTATGCCACATGAGTAATTTTGTGTTGTAGTTTGATTCACTGTGTTTATATAAATGTGCAATCACTTTGAATGTGAGTATACCAAAGAGCAATCTTGGTACTTTTTTTTTAACAGCTTACAGAAGATGAAATTGCAACCATTCTTAAATCTACCCTTAAAGGACTTGAATATTTGCACTTCATGAGAAAAATACATAGAGATATAAAAGCTGGGAACATTCTCTTGAATACTGAAGGGCATGCCAAGTTAGCTGATTTTGGAGTGGCTGGACAGTTAACTGTAAGTGTAAAAAATAAAATATATTTTATATGTTAGTGCACTCAACAAATAAATATTGTATTTGCTATTTTTCAGTAATAAGATATCAGAGGCTTTTGAAAGATAACATGTCTTTAAGTAGTGAGGTCGTGTAAGTGTTTTTCCAATTAAAATCAGTTTGACATCAATTTTATGGGATTATTTACAGTTAATATGTGGTGTATACTGGTAGAGGCAGCTTTGTCCAATGAGCTCTTGAATTGCAGCATTAAACAGGATAATTCTACAGAAGGTTTAAGTTCATTGTTTCTTAAGTCTTTTTCTGTAATGTAGAAGAATTTGAAGATTAAGGTTCTCGGTTAGGTACAGTTGCAGCATTAGTTGTTTAGGGGCGTTTTCAATGTTTGTCCAAACAGTGATTTCCTGTATAAATTTTGAATTAAGTACAACTTACTATATATATTTTATAATGCTCTGAAAGATAATGTTAGAGAAGCTGTGGTGGCACAGTGGTTAGAATGCAGTACTGCAGGCTAATTCTGCCCAAAGCCAAAAGTTTGATCCTGACCAATTAAGGTTGACTCAGCTTTCCATCCTTCAGAGATCAGTAAAAAAAGGATCCAGATTGTTGGGGGCAATTGTAAACTGCTCAGAGAATGCTGTAAAACATTATGGAGTGGTATGTACCATGTTTTCCCCAAAATAAGGCAGGGCCTTATTTTTTTTTGACCCCCCCAAAAAATAAGCACTTGGCCTTATTTTTGGGGAGGTCTTATTATTTTTGAGATGCAGGAGGTGGCAAGCGTGGTCACCTCATGGCTGCTGCTGTTGCAATATTTTCAGGAAGGGCTTATTTTCAGGGAAGGGCTTATTTTACCACAAGTGCTCAAAAGCCCGATTGGGCTTATTATCTGGGGGGGGGTGTCATATTTTTGGAGAAACAGGGTAAATCTAAATGCTAGTGCTATTGTTAATGATCATAATGTAAACAGTTTAGTGCAGGATTCTATTGAACAAATTGATTTTAACATTTGAATGATAAACTAGTAAAGAAAAACCTTTGACTGATGGTTGTTACTGTTAAGTGTAAGTTCAGAGGTTTGGGGATGCTTCATGATTACAGAGGCTGATGTGATTGTCTTTTCTTGCATGTGAGCATGTTGAGTTATCGTCAGTCCAAAAATGCTGCACACTTTGTGTTAAGTTAAATAATTGTATTACAGGATACAATGGCTAAACGCAACACCGTCATAGGTACTCCATTTTGGATGGCTCCAGAAGTAATACAAGAAATTGGTTATAACTGTGTGGCAGACATCTGGTCCCTTGGTATTACTTCAATAGAAATGGCTGAAGGAAAGCCACCATATGCTGATATTCATCCAATGAGGGTAAGAAACAGAAATTGTGAGTTTTTCTATAATAGCTTTGTAAGCTGTTTTCATTGAAAAGTAGAAGCAGTACTTGGCTAAGCTGCATTTTTATGAAATTGTTACAGTGACAGAGGGTATTTTATGTTATGCTTATGATATAAGGAAAGTTTTCAAACAGGGTTTAGGAAAAATAATTGCTGCTTTAAATTGTGTAATACATTTTAAGTGTGCAACTATTTTTTTAAATGCCATTTTTATTGTTATGATTCCTTTTTGACATTTGCTTATGTGTTAGCTAATTTTGGCATTTAGGAGTTGTCACTTTGGTACAAGTACAGCTAGCATTCATAAGGGACAGTAATTGTCCCATTCAGCACAGTTTTTAAATATCATAGCTGATAAATAATTGTGTTTTTTTAAGGTTAGGGATGGAGGTGATAGTGACAAGTTCTTTTTTCTTGAGCTAATAGGCAATATTATTTGATTCATAATTAGAAAGGAGACTAATTGTCAGTAGTCTCAGATATTAAACTGCAACTACTTTCTCAAGTCAGAGCATATCCTTTAGATGTCATTATGTTTCACTCAAGGATGTTGAAACTGTGGATAACAGAGCATAATGAGAAAGAGAGAGAAGAACTTTATATATTTTTAAATTCCAAACTCAAAACTTCAAATTTTTCAGTCGGGTTATTATTTCCTCCAAAATCGTTTGTGTAAGTCTCATCACATTTTTAAAGGTACTTCCTGAGGGAGCATGGTTTCCTTTCTAGTATAAGGAGAAAAACCCTTCAGAATAAAACACCTACTGTTTTATCATTGGGAAAAAAGCTTTAAATCTATACTTGGGCTGTTAAATATATTATTTTTAACATTTAGTTTCTATTCTTGTGTCCTACTAGTAAGAAAAATGCTTGATTGCAATAGTAGGAAAAGACTGTATTGTATGAACCTAGCAGCTGTGGTTTGTAAATCATAGTTTATTGCTCAGTGCAATGTCTAAACTAGTGGACCAATATGAACCAACAATTCATAATAAGACATGTTAGAAACAGAGACATTCACAATAATGCTAGATATTGTCTGTAATGGTTAAACAACACTTCCATTTAATATTTTATATAGTATAACAATTGCAATTGTAGTTGCTTCTATATTCATCTTTTTACTGTTTGTAAGCTACGCAAAGGAATGCTCAGTGGCTAAGACACTGAGCTTATCAATCAGAAAGCTCGGTTGTTTGGCGTTTCGAATCCTTAGTGCTGCGTAACAGCACTAAGCTCCCGTTTCTTGTCTCAGTTTTTGCCAAACTAGCAGTTCAAAAGCATGTAAAAAATGCAAGTAGAAAAATAGGGACCACCTTTGATGGGAAGGTAACAGTGTTCTGTGCACCTTTGGTGTTTAGTCATGCTGGCCACCTGACCACCGAGATGTCTTCAGACAGTTGGGAACGACTAGCACATATATGTGAGGGGAACCTTTATCTTTACCTTAAGCTACACAGAGTCGCCTTGTTTGTGGGAGGGGTGGCTTATAAATTAAATAAATAAAATATTTTCTTGAGAATATCTGGAATAATTTTAACATAATTTCTTATAATTTTAACATAATTTCTTATAATTTTAACATAATTGCTTATAATTTTAACATAATTGCTTATAATTTTAACATAATTGCTTATAATTTTAACATAATTGCTTATAATTTTAACATAATTGCTTATAATTTTAACATAATTGCTTATAATTTTAACATAATTGCTTATAAAAGGCACTAAATGAAAAGAATTATATTAAAAGTATTTCTTTACAGGACATCAACATTTCTTGAATAATTTAAAGGAACTATATGTTAATACTTTAAGGGAGCTACATAAACAAATTCCCAGAGCAAAAATTTCAGATATAATCTTTTATAAAATATAACTTGCCATTTTATTAAATAGCTACTTTTAACTAAAGAGTCAATTTTTCAAACTGACAGATTGTGAAGCTTTTTAATCCTTGTAATCAAATGTATTAAAGGACAAAACCTTTTTAAAAAAACAATTCTGTTTTACACAGAACACATGTTCTTGTTAATAATTTGTGTTCTGGTCTTTAAGGGCTTGTATGCAGTTAATATTCTTTTGTATATTTGATATCCCATAGTTCTTCTTAATTTTTATTAGAGAGTTGTTACAGTGGTTAAGAAGAAATACACAGATTTCAGTTGTGATAGTTTTCCCAGTGTTATATGATCCAACTTCATAAGATTCCTGGACATATGTAGATGCTTTTCTATTTTGTTTTAGTTAAGACATTCAATTGATACAGGCAAGCATGAAAGCTTGGGCAAACTTTCATTGCTTTTTCTGGATCTTGCTTAGATTCTGTGGTATTTATGTAAAACACTGTTTTGTTACTTGGGAATGCATGCTGAAGTTATTCTGTATGCTATTTTGCTGTAGGCTGGTTGGCGCTGCCACAAAGGTAATGCTTTGTCAGTAGGCCATTTCCTTGTCAATTGCATTTACAGTCTAATAGAGATATTACATGACTTTTTAAACAAGTGTTTTGGCAGGGGCGGAAATAGCAGATTCCATGCAAACAAGCATAGCTTCCTCTTTCTAACCACACACTAGCTACTCAAGGAGTTGTGCTAAAATTTGTGCAAAGGTAAGGAAAGGATTTTGGATTGAAAGACACTATTAAAAGAACTGTAGGGCTATGGGTATGGGAATATATATCAGTTCTTTATATAAAATGAACATATTCTGATGGCTGGAAAGGAGGTGGCAATCAAAGTGCTGTAAACTGGTTGTAAAACTTCATATTTCTGCAAATGTTTGCTTTGTAAAAGATTTTAAAGATTAATTTATATTTATATTCTATTTTTCCTTCTATAGCTCAAAGTAGGCATACATAGTAAGCTAGCGCTTTTATTTTTCTCTTTGTGATGAGAATTATATGTTATTAGTATGTAAAGTGGTGATTGATCCAAAGTCACCTTGTGAACTACTGTAGCTGAGGGTAGCCCACAAACCTGGGCCCTCTTCATGCTACTCCAAAATCTTAACCATTGCGCTCTGCTAGTTTGTTGGAGATTATGGTGCCATATTCTAAATTAAAACAAACTTCAGGGCTCAGGCAGATGTAATGATAGCTGCTTAAATATGGATTATGTTTAACATATTTAAACTGAGACTGGACTGGGTATTTTTGTCTTGAACAACATTTGCATGAATAATGAAAGCTGAAATTCTTTCCACTTGCACTTTCTTTTCCCCAAGCAATTTTCTGCTCGAACTATGTTGCTTACCTTTGCATTGATATTGGGAGAAAAGTGTTTGAAGAGAAATGTTATGGAGGTCTAAATTCAGACAGGGAATCACCTATTTGACCATTTTTCTGACTGTAAGGCAGAAAATATTACGGTTATCTGATATTAAGGTTAATGACTGCATACATTTAACATTTCAGTGGTCCTGTTAATAGACAAATTTGAAAATAAAAACGCATTCTACTTCAAAATGCTCTTAAGCATATGTATATGTGTGCATGTGTATTTATGTGTGCATATACACACAAAAACATTCCATTCATACAGTTCCCACATGGATAATCCTGGAAAACCCAAAATGGCAAAGTATACTTTGATGAATGAATTTCATATATGCATTGTGTCTGGATATAAAACATTCATACATGTTCTATACCAAGAATTAAGGGATATAGAATCCGTATCAACCTTGCAAGTATTTAGCATAGCAAAAAATAGAGGGGAAGCCTCTGAAGCCCTGTTGGAACCTAACTCTGGGATAACTTTTAATGTTCCTTCCTTTATCCTTTAAATTACACCCACATAAGCTTTCCAAAAAGGCTTCAATCCTGGTGGTGCTCCAAGAAAAGATTGCCAGCCTTTTGTATAAGCAAGCTAGCATTGCAAACTTGCCCCCTCCCCTAATTTATGCTTTTTTTGTCTTGAGAGAGGCTTGTAATGCAATATCTTGAAAACATATCCAGCATTTGTCTTTTATTGTGTTCTGTGCTGAAATTGTTGGTAATGGACATGTGGACATCATATGTTCCACAGAATACCGTAGGAAGCCAATTTGAAATGTTTCCATTTGCCTGAAGTCCAATCATGATATTTATTTTTCCATGGCACTTACCCAGATTATCCATACCTCCTGCTTAGCTTGTGTCACTGCCACCATGGACTAATCTGCTTGTGATCACTAGTTTCTTTCCAGTGTATCTTACAAGCAGCTGCCTTTCTCAAGAGTTCTTGATGTTGTTTATATTGCCTTATAGCTTTATCCTAAATTGGGGCTTTCCATTGGAAACTGGTATCCTAATAAAAAGTGCAGAGAAAACAATGTTATCTTTGAACACTTTTGGCTGTAGTTTTCTAACATCCCCCCCCCTTTTTATGATTGGAGTAATATTCGGCAACTGGATATGCTTCCAAATTCCCAAGATAATGCTGAGTAATATATAACATGATTGGTAATTAAAACATAAGAAAGTATATTCTTACCTTTGTTCTACAAAGACCACTGCACCTGAAATTGTAGTTTCCTACAAAGCTGCCACTGCAGATTGTTTACTCACATTATAACTCCTCCATTGATCCACCCCTGATTCCTCTAGGGAGGTTAATTGCTTTTGAAGAGGCTACTGCAAAGCATGCTTGGAGTTAATGTTTATGGAAAAAGAGACACATATTCCACTTTTCAATCAATTCAAAACAATAGATCATGATCAACAGTATACATTGAAATTTTTATTGATCACCTTGTGAGGTCTAAATCACAAAATTCAATAAACATGGCAAAGTTTAACTTTGAGGATGCATTTATTATTTTAAAAATATGTTAAACTTATTCTGATTAGAACTGAGTAATAATCTTAGAAAAATTTAAAAGTACAGTAGAACTTTAAAATGATTTATTAATAATTGGGACCACCATTTAACTTCATGCTTTACTGCACTATGCGTTCCTTTAGTGCTTGCATCCAAAATGAAAATATTATAACATATCTTTTTGCACAGATCTGTACAAACTGCATTTAACTTCCATAGTGTACTTTCATCTAGAATCCTTTCCTAGATTTAGAGAGGAAGAATTTTTTTAAAAAAGAAGCATCCTTCACAGATGCTTTTGGAGCATGGGAACCTGACTCCAGTCAAATACACTGGAGAAACACTAAGTTTGGCAAATACCATACTTTGTTCTAATGAAAGAATAAAGACACTCCTGTCTTTTCATATGATGTTATAGAGAAGGTTGAGTGGTGAGAAAGGAATCCCCCCCCTTTCCTAAAGTTGTTGGTGTTTGAAACTGATTTTGCCCAGAGCACAATCGTTTTCCAGATTGGCTGGGGCTTTGTCTTTCTTCCTCTTTCCTGTTTTAAATGGGAAAATGCATGCCAGTCTAAAAAGAAATATAATTGACTAGGCAGGAATTTTTCATTGAGTTTACAAACCTGAGCCTTGGCCAGGTTTCTGCAATTCTGGGAAACAGCCTTAATTGTGGGACTTAAAATGTATATTGTTAACTAAATCTAGACAAAAATATTTGAAATCTTTTATGTAGTTGTGTGTATAACTAGGAAAACATAATTGGGAATGTGTAATAGAGTAGCAGAAGGAAAGAATATATGAAATCTGGACTACAACTCAAGTCTAATTGAAACCTAAATAGAAAACATTTATTTCAAACTTCTAAATGAGGATTTAATTAAAACAAAATTAGTTCATCTTTTTAGTTTTATCCTTGAATAGGAAATTTGAAACATACTTGACTTGATGGTTGGCTTTCTCTGACTTTGATTAATCACTTTCAAAGTAAGCAGAGGATCAGAACAATAATTTCATAATTACACGCCAGCGACTTAACTTGAAACCCTAACTAAAATAACTGTAAAGGAAGTATAATGATGGTAAATTTCATGTAATGCTGTATATTTTTGTTACATATTTCAAATACTTACAAGTGCTAATCTGAAAAAAGAACAGTTCCATGGTTCTATTCATTTCTTTTCAGGATGTTTAATAGGAAAATGTTTAAGCTGGGGCTATTAATTTCAAAGACACCCTAGCAATAGTTAAGAGCTTATTCATTCTCTGATGTCAATAGAAGTCTCCTTTTGCATTGTTGTATACTTTGGATTGAAACCTGACATTTTTAAGCTTTGTTGAAGATATATTTGATGCAACAATCTTTGTGGTTAAATTGCTCAATAAATCTTGCTTAATGCTAATTATTATTGTGTGGTAATAAGCCAGCTTGCTTTTTCTAAAAGAAAAGTTAGAAATAAATGTATGTAGTACATCAAATGGTTTAAGGTTGCTCAGCATACATGCATATTTAGGTTGTGACAGACTAAAATCTCTAGATGGGACAAACTGCAAGGAAAATTATTTTGCAGCATGAACTGCAAAAGTTCAAAATTGAGCTGACCACAGGGAGGTAATAAACAATTTGTACTTTGACTTCAATAAAATGTCCAACAAAATTTCCTCTGATATCATAATAGAAATGGTGAGGAAAAAGTGAGTTGGACTATGCTACCATTATATGGTTGAATAACTCAACAAAAATCAGTGGCTGCATGTTAAGCTGGCTATAAATGTTGAGTTAGAGCTTCAGGTCTTCTAGGATGTGTCCTGTCGCCTTATTTATGAATGAAATGGATGAGATTAGAAAATATGAATATCAAATTTGTTGACAAGATCAGATGTTTAGAATTGTTCCAGAAGATAGGACAATAAACAATGAACTTAACAGGAAATGTGTTTTGGTTAAGTACAGGGAAAATTAATGGTAACAGCTTTCCTCATTCACAGGAAGTATTTTAACAGAAACTAGAAGGCCATCTATTGGGATGTGGTAGTCATGGATTGAACAAGATTATCTTAAAGGTCCTGATGAACTCCTGTATTGCATAATTTTATCATTCTGAAACTCCTGCTAATTATATATTTTTATTTATCATAATAATATTTTTTTAATTTATCAAATTTATTATTGCAATTCAGGCGATATCAGGTCCTAAATAATATATCTATATTGATATATCACAGTATATGTTTCATATGGTTATTTCTAAGGCATGGTTTGGGCTACTGGAACTCATACTTGCTTCTGGTGTTGGAAAAACCTGCTTACGCTGGGGTTCTAAACCAAAGTTTGTGGTGTTTTATTTGTTCCTTGGAACTGAAATGCATTTTACTTGCCTTTTTTTTGACAGATAGAGCCTCTTTCTCTTGTATTATAAATTCAGTTCAGACAAAAGTCATGTTATTTCCATTGATTGGAACATTGTATTGTGTAATGGCATTCTTTAAATTATAGTAAAGCTTAGGCTGATTGATAACAAAAAATAAGCAAAAAGCTAAGCTGAAAGTTCTTGGAAGACATGCCATTCAGGAGATCCCAGGACTCTGGAATTAGATTGGAAATGGAAAAAAAATCTTGGTGCTAATCCTCCCTTATATTATTGTCAAGAAAATTTCTTGGATGTCTTCATGTTTATCATAAACTTGACTTTAGTTTTTCATCTGCAAGGTACGTTCTATATATTTGGGAGGTAGTCCTTGTTTCTTTCTATTCTTAATTCTGGACTGTGCTGGGTTTTTTTTTTGTTACCAATGCAAGCTTAGAGGCCAAGGTATTTTAGGTTGTTTAGGTGCTTTGGGGCTAGTTACTCCCTCTCGGCCCTAGGAAGAATTAAGTGGTAAACTACTTCTGAAAACGTTGCCCAGAAAATTGCCCAAAGTCCATATAGTTGCCAGGAATTGACTATTTGATGGCACAATATGTATACATCTAAAGAATATGCAAAATTTTAATTGAATTATTATTATTAAATTAATTTCAGATTTGCCAGGTATTTTCTGTAAATGCAGTTGAATATTAGATTATCTATAAATGGGCATGTGACAGTGACTTCTGTGATTGTCTATAAAAACAAATAGCAGACATTTACAGATTTACATTAATATGAACATACATCAGTGTTTTTTAATATTTCTAACAGAAAAACTGATTTGATAAAATCACAAGTAGAAATTTGGTCAGCAAACATCCATGTTTATAATATATTATTCTTTAAAATGCAGGGGGTATTTGGGAGGGGAGGGGAGATTATTTTCAAAGTTTTAATCACAAAGTGGGATAAAACCTTACAGTCTGAACAATATTAAGTTTCTATCTTGCTCTTCTTTTTACAAGTCCAATGCAGTAATTGCCTGCTGAAACAAAAACATTATTTAGACTAGAAGATAGTTTAAAATGTAAGATTAAATTTAAATCTGGTAAAACCTTTATGCAATGCCTTTACTTTAGCTTAGTCAAAGAAGCATAATACCAATATATACTGTATTTTGGTGAATATGATGTATATTTATAACAGTCTTATTTATAAAGAATAGGTGCCAATCAATTTAAATTTGTTGCAGGTAGAATTTGATGGTCTATGGATAACTTATAATTCCTTTCTTGTTATAAAATAGTCAATTTTTGTAGTAGTATCAGTTAAAGAGTTTATGGAAACTTAGTTTAAGATTGTTTAAAAAAGCACAAAATCTTTAACTTGAATTTGATGGCACCTGGTTTCATTTTTGTTCCCACAGCAACACCAATGGTACCAAAAGTTACCAATAGACCACCCTGATTTAAGAATTAAATCACTCTGGCCTTCTCTTTTTAGCCCTTTAGTTTGCTGACTAAATATTTAAACAGAGGTAAAACACATCTGTTATAGTTTGTGACATAGCTGTAGAGCAAAACTTCATGGTGCATAATTTGCAATTTTAAAACAAAAATTCTGGATTACTTTTAAATTTGTCTTTATGTTCAGGGCTCTGAATGAAAACAGAGTTAAACTATGATTTATGTTTTACAAAGCAATAATTAAGGATGTGTATTTTAAATGAAGAGTAGCTCCCTTCTTGAGAAATAGACCTAAAAAAGTATATATTTTTAGCTTGCATGGTCCATTTTTAACATTGCTTAAATCCAAGGTTGTTTCCAGATGTGAGTTAGTTTTCATTATTGAGATTCCCATGGGAGAGTAAGAGAGCCAATATAAACGTTACCTCCAGATTTTTACCCTTGTGTCTTTTTGACAGTGTCAGTAAGTTTACATGGACTGTGAACATTCGTTAAAATGCATAAAGATACTGTATGTATGGGCTTTTAAGCATCATACTCCTCCTCTTCTTTTTCCTTTCTCTTTTCACATGGTAAATTAGAAACTTAGTTTTGCTGCCATTCATAAAACCAGAAAGGTTTGAAGAATACTTTTTTGCAATTATATGCAAATGTATTGGAAAATGCAAGTGTCTTGAAAGTCACATGGATTCCTTCCTTCTACACAAATGGAATAATTATTTTGGACCATGGTGGCCAAAGGGAAATTAGATAGGGATTTTTTTTTTTAAAAAAGTAATAGCTATTCTTCTGCACTTAAAAAATAATCAGAGTTGTCCCTTCAAAATAGCAACCGTGGGTCAACTGATCTCTTGTGTAGCATGTATTATTTTTTCTTCTCCTGGTTCTCCTTTGGGAGGAATAGTTCTCTGCTAACATAATTTGCTATTTTCATGAATCAGCCAAGTTTGCTACTCCCTTGCTCAGCCTGGAACGGATCTGCTCTAATTCCATCATGTGTAAAACACTTGCTTCTTTTGGCTATGGACCATTTTTCTCCTTCAGTTTGTCCCACTTATCTAGCACTTTCAGACGAACATTTTGAAATACTACATGCCAATATTTTCAGTATTGAATTTAAATTCCCAATCTAGTTATTTCTGTATATCAAAGGGTGCTTATCTTGTCCTTTACTTCAGGCCATAAACTTTCAGCCAGTTCTGACTTGAGCTGTGTCCTGAATAAAATGCTAAGGTAAAGACAGTTTCTGTTACATGGCTCTTCAGAAATCATGGATGTCATTTTGTTCTGTTAGACATTTATGTAAGGCTATATTGAAATGAGACTTGTTTATGTGCATGTTGAGAAAACTTGCTAATTATCTGCCATCTTAAGTGAAAATTTTGCATTCTAGCATTGGTAATGGGCAAGCCGGCTTTGACAGATGGAAAGTAATAATTTAGAATGTTTCATGGGCTCTTATTTACTCAGTATCACAATCCTTTCTTGATCCATTATCTGCTCCCTGGACACAATCCACAAAGCTTTGAAATTCAGGAAATAGCTGTAGTTAGAAAGGATAATTTCATGATTGCCTTTGACTGATTTAGAATCATCCACTTATTCTTAGAAAGTGAGTTTACATTACAAAATAGCTAATAAGAATAGAGTCATGTATTATGATAGAAAACGTATGTTGTAAGACAAATATGTACAAAACATCTCTAGGACTAAGCAATGTTTTAGATTCATTATAAATGCTTTAGAACATGGGTGTCAAACTCAATTTCATTGAGGGATGCATAGGGTTGTGTTTGACCTTGGGGCCCAGGGTAGGCATGGCCAGCTTGACATCATGCGTGTTGGGGGTGTCAGTATTGGCCCGAGCGCTCGGCCAGAGAAAACGGGCTCCCAAGCTTCGTTTTTGGCTGGGACATCCTCCTGCAACCCTCTGCCAGCGAAAACAGAGCTCTGTCTTCACTGGCAGAGGCACCGTGGGCTGGTCCTTTGCTGTTTCAGTGTGGCCCCACGGGCTGGATCCAGCCCGTGAGCCTTGAGATTGATACCCCTGCTTTAGAAAATGTGGTAATGAGAAGGCAAGAGAAGTTTGTGCTATTTAGAATGAACTATAGGCACTGTACTATTTAGAATGAAAAGAAAGATAAACATCTATCTGGATATGTAGAATTTCTTGGGCAGGAAATATGAAATGCTTTCATGATATGAATATACCATATATTACAGGGAACATTAAAAATATGTGAGATTATTTTTTCATTCTGGCTATATTATTCCATTTTTCTGATGCAAAAATGTAGAATAAAAATAGTATTAAAATTCTTAATCATGCAACTTTTGCAGATTTGTTTACTTCCTTCTTTAATACAAATAGAATGTATAACATTATAAGAGTTGAATGCACAACCTGTGAATGAGGCTATATATTATGACAGTAGCGCCATAACTTATTACCTCTGCTAAAGCAGAGTTCTGGCTTTGTTCCCAACTGGCACAAACAGGGAGGAGTTTTAGACACATGGAATTTTTGTAGCCCTCATCCAACGCCCTGAGAATATAATGTTGGCAATATAAGAATACAATATATTTTCTCCCATTGATTTTGTGAAGCCTTGACAATTGAAATTTGTGACCTCCCTCCCAAAAGCCATTGAATCAGTAATATTCTTCCAAATGTCTGCATGTCTGTAGGTGCCCAGTTGTAAAAGAACAGGATTGACAATAAAGTTTCTTTATTTCATTCTTCTGATGAAAGGCTTTCATTTTAATCACATTTTGCCTGAATAGGAGAAATGCCATGCTCAGCATATTTCCTATAATAGAAGTCTCGAAGCCTGTCTATTTTAACTTCATTTGAAAACTTACCTGAATTTCTGAGAGGAAACATTTCTGAGAGAAATGTTAATAAGGAACCGAAGTTCCATACATTTAAAATAAGTCCTAAACTATTGCATAGCCTTCATCTCCATGAATCTTAAGAATCTCCTTTTCTAAAACCGCAAAGGATGCTGCAAATTAGAACATGTTTTTGTAGAACTTTTTAAATATGTGATAAAACTTAAATATGAGAATGTGTATCCCAAACTACACTTAACACTGTATGTTTTCTATGATATGCTTAATGCTCAGGTCTGGCCCAGTATTTTGTTTGGATGCCAAATACTGTCAAATGCTGTGGGCTCATGCCAATATGAGTAGGACTCTAGCACTGAAGTTTTAGACCACCACAAATTGCAGATTTAATTACTGATATCGCATTGGTATGCATGACAGTGGCTTCTTTCCAAGAGCAGTACTAGACCAGGTGATGCTTGACTACCTCAGGAGCAGTCTGCAGGAAGTTTGGGAGTATGTGTGTTTATGGTATGGCCGGAAGGTTAGTTTGGGGAATATCCTTCTTCAGAAACATTGAATATATTTATCATACATTTAAATAAATAATCTAGTCATTTTTAATGCCTCATGGTTAGTCTTCCTTTTTTGGGGGAAGAATATTTATATAAGAATCTGCAATTTTTACTGATACTGCATGCGCAGCTCTGATTCAAATTTGCAAAAACAAAATTGATATTCTTGGAGAAATACTGGACAAAACAAAATTTAAATGGTGAACACGATAAAACAAGAAATAGTGAACAAGATAAAACAAAGTTTAATAAGGATAAACTTTCAAAACCAAGAACAAAGGCAGTTTGCAAAATAAATTGCCAGTATCGGAACAGTTGCATTGGGCAAAGTGGATGTAAGACACAGAGTGTCAAAATAAAGAACATGAAAGGAACATTGGACTGAAAAACATAGGATACCATCTACAAGAACCAAATCACAAAATGACAACAGCATCCTGGCATGCCATGAATGATAAAGAACTTATGTTCATATATGTCTGTGCTTTACTTTTTCCTTATTTTTTTTTAAGTAGGACAGAATTATTTTTATTATAGGACAGTTTTTCCTGCCATTTACTATCTTCTCCTAAAAAGCTATTTTTTTCTATGAAGAATACATTTAGTAATCTTTCTAGATTCTTAGCACAACTTTAATGTACAGTATCTGTTTCTATATTGGTTAAGTGTCATCCATTTGGTATCAAATCTTAGCAACCACATAGATCCCTTCTCCAGCAAGTCCATCCACCATGCTTCTGTTTGTCCTTACTGTTTTTTTTCTTTCACTTTTACCAGCATTATAGATTTCTCAAAAGAGCTGGTTGTCCGACTATTTGAGTTTATGAGTCATTTTCATGTCAAATGAGAACTTTGGATTTGTACAGTAATTAGCTATCCATAGTAGGCTCAGAAGTTTTCTCCAACACCTATATTTAAAAGTATCAATACTCTTTCTAGTCTCTGCTTCTGTAAATGTCACAGAGAAAACCATTGCTTCCACTATTAGATTTAGGAATATAATCCCCTCCTGGCATCTGAATATATTTTCTAATTGTTACTGTACCAAGTCCTGGTTTGCAATGTATTTCTTCACTGTTGGTTCCTTCAGTGTTGGTAGGAGATCTTAAAAGCAAAAGATACAATTTCAGTATCTTTACTGTCAGTTCTGAGGCTAGTTGCTGTACCTGTTATCATTAGCTTAGTGTTCTTTGCTTAGTCCCATTTTTTTACTGTCCTCCTTGACTCATTACTAGAGTTTGCAGGCTATCTGAGCAGCATCATTAGCATAATGCAGGATATTGAAGTCTCTTCCTTCCATCTGATAGTGGCGATCATGTTTTTCCAATCCAGCTTCCTGCAATGTATATTCAGCACACATGTTAAATAAATAAGGAGTTAGTATCAACTGTTACAAGTAGTCCTCAGCTTAAGACCACAGTTGAGCCCAAAATTTCTGTTGCTAAGCAAGAGAGTTATAAGTGAATTTTGCCCCATTTTATGACCTTGCTTGTCATAGTTATTAAGTGAATCTCAGCTGTTATTTTAGTAAGATGATTGCATGACCCTGGGACATTGCAACCATCATAAATACAGAATCAGTTGCCAAGCATTTTAATTTTGATCACATGACCTTAGGGATGATGAATTGGTCATAAGTGAAAAAATAATCATGTTACTTTTTTAATTGCTGTTGCAACTTTGAACAGTCACTAAATAAAGTAAGTTGAAGACTTACCTGTATTCCTTTGCCAACCTGGGCCCCATCTATTCTGTCTGGACTGTTGCTTTTTGTCCTACATATAGGACACTCCTGGGGACCATGAGATGGAATTTTCATTTTCCTAACTACATTCAACAGCTTGATGTAGTTGAAATAATCAACAACCTTTTCATAATAAGTAAAGCACAGACTCAGGGTTCGTTTAGGATTTTTTTGTACTCTTGGTTATCCTTGTGGTTCAGCACTATCGTGGCAATGTTGTAAGATCTTTATAACACATCTTGAACATCTGACATTTCTCTTTCCAGGTAAGTGATTAAATTATGCTAAACTATTTGCCTGCTCTGTTACGTCTCCTTTGATTGGTTTTGGTAAGTCTTTCAATCTATTGGCGACTATGTGATTGTTCAGATTTGCTGTCATAAAAATATGACAGCAAAAAACCTTAGAACCTTACTCATCCTCCTTCTATTACTGTTATATTTCTGTAGATATTCCATCAATTCCTGAAATCGTTCAATGATTAGAGTTCTGATCTAACTTTATCCTCTAGTACTAGAGAATCTTGTAAATAAATATTTTATAAGATAAGGATGTTGACCTCAATGTTATACCAGTTTACAATTTTCAATATACTCTTTCCATTTTTGTTTAATCTCCTTGAATTAGTTGTTTCTGTTCATTGGCCATTCTTCAGAAAACCAATTTGAAATTAAAACCTTCTTCCGACTTTAGATAATTTTGGATGATTTTTGTTTTTTTTCACATCAGTTTATAACTTCAGTGTCTCTATGAATATTCCTGGAATACTTCTCCTCATCTCTTCTAATAGCTCTCGGAAATTCTTTGCTAAGTTCCTTCCTGAGATTTTTGTCTTTCTTGGCTTCAGCTTCTATGTTTTTGGCAATTTGACATCTACATTCATCTCTAGATTGTTTGATTTCATTCCATATTTCCCCTGGTCCCCTATCAGTGAGATTCAGGACTCGAAAATGATTCCTGATGTTCTTGAAATTGGTAAGTTTACGCTCAAATTATATCATGAAAAATAATTAGCTTTACTCCTCCTCTTTAGCTTGACTTACAGATTTGTAAGTTAGCAGTGTGGCAGGTTGAAGTGTCTTACCAAGGAATGTGGTTGAGTCTGAGCCAAGGTAATTTTTTTTAGGAAGGCAGATGAGTCGGCACAACACCCCAAGCCTATAGGTAAAAAGGGGGAAATGTTGCAAGGTGCCTATAGAATGGCAGATATAGATTGTTGGGGGCAATATGCTGACTCTCTGTAAACCGCTTAGAGAGGCCTGAAAGGCCTATGAAGCGGTATATAAGTCTACTGCTATTGCTATTGCTATATCCAGGACAGGGAATATAAAAAGAGGCAGGAAAATCAGAGGATGGGTGGGTGTTATATTGCAGATGCCGCTGGAGATGGTGCTGGAGAGGACGTCACCTGGTAAACATGAAGTGGCGCCTGCAAGTCCAGAGATTCTGGCCTTGAGATGAGAAGAAAGACCAGGAAGAAAATCCCGGAGTAGCTTGTGAACATATGGAGAGCAGGCTCTGTTGTGTTCAAGGAGGTTCAGATACTGGACAGTGGAATTGTGTGAGTTAAAGGCTTTATTTGGCAGTAAGACAGCATGGAGAACTCACATGCATTCCATTATCAGCCATTAAGATAAAGAGAGAAAAAGAAGCTGGAAGACAGCACAAGCAAAAATGAGGGAAATAAAGTTTGGGTGATGAGCATTAAGGAGATGCACAGATTTACGTTTTTTAGCTTATAAATTATATTTTCACTTGTATATATTAAATGAAACTCCCTCATTTGTTTCAGTGGTTCCAAGTATGTGCCTCTTTCAGCTTTTGTTCTGAGCCATTCTCTGACAAGCAGTTCCTGATTTATTCTATGGTCAGCCCCTAGCCATGTCTTTTCTGTAATAATGGAGCTCTTCCACCTCCTTGTATCAATACTACACTACAGCCAGTTTAATTTATTTGTATCTGTCTGGCAATACTTGTGTATATCACCTTTATCTGGATTGTTTAAATGCAGTAGCAGCAATGCATTAGATTGGCAGAAATTTGCAAGTTGTTTGCTGCTTTCTAAGATGTTAATGTGTAGTCAGTTCATTTCATCTTCCACTATGTTGAGCTTTCCTGTGTTCATGCTTCTTATATTCCATATTCCAGTGTAATTCTCTTTTTGCAACTTTAGGTTTTTCCTTTGCATGGCAACATCAACAACTAGCTATCTCAAACGTTTTAATCTAACCATGTCATAGACACCATTACCATTCCAAAAGAGTTTCGGCTTGTTTATAGTAGCATTTTGAATACCATCTGACTTAGGGCTTTCCATCAGTCACCGTATCATATTGATCCATGTGATTTTTTCCTTGCAAACTACAGGAGTGATTTACTATTGTCTTCTCCTGTACAGTATGAAGTGATGTCTTTGTTGTTGCTACTAAAATGTTCTGCCCCTAGCATCTTCCTGTACCACTGCCCTCTGGGTAGGGGTTTGTGCTTGCTGTAGCTGGCCATATGGGGTGCCCCTCATGCCTGAGTGACCCTGTGTGGGAGTATATATTCTTAGCCTATACTATGATAATCTTTGATCATCCCACCCAGGAAATCCTTGCCCCTTGCCACAGTGAGGTAGCTTAGCAGGACTTGATGGGAGGTTATTTATATCAAACCAGTAAAATTAAGTGTAACTAATTTACTGCAGATGCCATGTTCATTGAAATTGTTTGGGGCTGCTTTATACCTTTGCTTACAAAGCACCTAATACTATTGCAGCATTTTCAATAATATACTGGCATTCTAGTTTTTGTATTCGTTAATTATTTACTTTTCAAGTGTTTTAATGCATATTAACCATCTATTAATGCTAATATATCAGTCTGATGTTTATGCAAGTTGGCTTCTCATTGAATTTTTTGACTGATTTTCAGCTTTATCTTACTGATTAGATTTGTGACACTACTAAAATAGAAATGTACATATTGTGTTTCTAATATTTAATGTTACATAATAAGCTGTTTTGCAAGCATTTTTTTGTATTTTTTGTCAGTTGGATATTTGTTTCAGACAAACAGAAGGGATCCAATCTCAATGTTTTCTCAATGTTTTTAACTCGCTGCTCCAAGTTAATAGTTTGCTTTACATTAATACTCCAAATTGTGCTTATAAGTTTATTGAAAATTTCTTGACACTATAAATAGTAAATGTTCATAGTATGTTGTCTGACTTTAACTATGGCTGAAATTGTGAATAAGAAAATTAACTACAACATGCAACCATAGTTTGTTTTGTGTTTATAGACCTTCACCAGGGCATTTTTATTACAAATCTATTTTGGGAAATAACAAATAATTAACACCATCCAGTATCCAAAAATGGAATTGTGTGATAGGAAGGGTCACTCCTGTGGTAATGTTTATGCTCTTTCATCTGTCCTTACAGGAACATGGGCATTTTTCATATAAACAGAAATTCTGGATGAGCCATTAACCTCATTATTTCCCCCCAAATGGTAACTGTATACTTGAATTCTAGGCAAAACAATAAAAATGTTCATTGGTTGGCCATTACAAGGTAGCTGAGATGAACTATCATTTGGAACATACAAAGCTTATGCAGTACATAGGTGTAGCAATGTAGAATTTGTTGTCTCCTCCCTTATTACAATGAATATTGCAGATTTTTTTATTGGTTTTCAGAATACTTTTAAGCATTTGAATGCTTCAGTGAAAGTCCATAGTTTAGCATCTGGATGACCAAATAAAGATGATAAGAAATAAAAGCAATTTGGTTCACAGTGTTACATGTTGACTCCCTTTGCCTTTGAATTTCAATCAGGGATGGTTTGGATTATGACACCAAGTGCTTTGCCTTAAGGCTTGTGATTTTGTGAAGTAACTTTTTTCAGATGCATCAACTATGCATTGCCTAATTTGTTATGAAAGTGAAAAAACATTCAATAATTGTAGCTAAATTGTGCTGCTAACATATGTTTCTGATGAAATTATTGGTAATATGATAGAATTGAAATAACTATGTGATTGCTTAGTTTTAAGTAACATTTTCAATGACAGTCTATCAAAGATGGCTTTTCCTTCCTTTTTTGAAGATTATTTATGAGGCATTATTAATTCCAAATGGCAGAGATCCAATTCTGTAAGATATATTGAAATTTAGCCAGCAGAGTTGTAAAATTAGTGCTCCTTGAATTTAGCATTAAGGTTTTAGCTATGTTTTTACTTTATAATTTAATATAATTTTATAGAACTAGTCTAGCTAATGCAGAGATCATCAAACTCTTCATTTCCTTGACCAGTTTCTGAAGATTCTTCATCAACCTCCGCATATTTATTATATGAAAATAATTAATAAATACTACTTTTATACTACAGTTAGTCCCCAACATATGACCACAATTGAGGCCCAAATTTCTATCCTTAAGTGAGACATTTGTTAAGTGAGTCCCCCCCTCTATTTTATGACATTTCTTGCCACAATTGTTAAGTGAATCACTGCAGTTGATAAGTCAGAAATCTTTGGGAAAGCCAAAGTCAATCTGGCTTCCCCATTGACTTTGCTTCTCAGAAGGTTGCAAAAGGTGATCACATGACTCTGGGACACTAGAACAGTCGTAAATATGAACCAGTTGCCAAGCATCTGAATTTTGATCATATGATCATGGGGTTGCTGGAATAGTTATAACAGAAAAACAGTCATAAGTCACTTCTTTCAGTGCAGTTGTAACTTTGAACAGTCACTGAATGAACTGTCGTAAATTGAGGACTATCTGTACTACTACTGCTGCTGCTATGACGACTACTACTACTACTACTACTACTACTACTACTACTACTACTACTACTACACCACTATTATAGCTAATATTGTGGACCTTGTGGTTAGTCTGATTGATCCTTGTGGACATCAGTATTGGCCACTTGGGAACCCTGAGTTAATCCCAGTTAGAACTCTTCTGTCCAAGATAAAGATCTGTGTTGGGTGGATATATAGTGTGTGTGTGCCTTTGGATATGTGTATCTTTGAATTTTGACTCCTAATAACTATGTGGATGAGCCTGTATAGCTTTCTTGGCAACACTTTTAAAAATGATTTGCAATTGCTTTCATCAGCTGATAAAGGCAGTCCAAAGACATCAAGTTAGTTTCATGTTTTAGGCAGAACGAGAACTTACACTGTACAAATTATAACCTAGTGCCATTAACCACTATTCTAAATTAACTCTCTATAAAATATAATATACATAAAATATGTATTATGTTAAGTTTGATAATGAAAAAAGCTGTTCAAATCTGTATAGTTTCAGGGTGTCATTATGTTTTTATGTATGTATCTATAGGTCATAACACTAGATGTACATAAAAATATAAAATAACACCTTTTCCACATCTTTACCATTTTAGGTGATATGCTCAACTCTGAGGCTATCACTTTCAAAGAAGCCATGGTTTACAAGATCTAGGCAATCATTCTGATTAAAAATAAAGATGCCTTTTATAAATTGTAATCTAATTGAACAAAGTCCAGTATTTAAAATTGTTTAATGATGTACAATATGAAGAAAATAAATGAAAGATCCAATCTGGCTCCAGCATGATTCCAAAAGCTCAGAAAACTAAACCTCTGGTCCCGGTGACCGAATTAGATTAGATCCTGCAACATTACCCTGGGATGCATATATTTGCTGTCATTTGTTAAATGAAGGACAGTTTCAATGGTGAGTGGAAACTTACACAGATTCTTTGTGTCAAGAGAATTTAATGATATCTTCTTACCTCTCCTGTGGGAATAGAAAGCTTTAAGTCTATGAAAGCCCAGCAGAGTTTATTTCACACTTGAAGGGAAGTAACAGGTAGCTTCTGAGTCTATTTTCCGAGACTAATACGCTTCCCTATGTCAGACGTAAACCACGCATGAAGATTCAATTAAGCTAATTTATTAGTAAGAGCCTATGCACAGGAATCTTCTCAACATGGTCAACACCTGATTATAATAATAATGCATTGAAGGAGAATTGGACTTAGTGTGCTTGTGCTTGAACGAATCCCTCTTTTTCACTCTGTCCCCCACTCCCTGTTTTTGCCATTCCTTCTCCTTCATCTGGTCAGTCCTAGTTTAATAGTACTTTTGACCAAATTTGATAGGCTCACTATTAGAAACAGTAGATTGGTACACAATGTTCATGGAAATTATAATTAGAGTAGAAAATAGGTTGACATTGGCTGCCAGTATATATCTATATATTGAGTTCAGGGTGTTAATAATAACTAGAGCTATGGTTATTGGAATATCATTACTTAAGGCAGTACTGCATTGCTATCTGATTGCCAAGGAAGTGTATTCAATATTCCATTTTGGGGGATTTTACTTTATGTAAAAATGCAGAAAGAGCCTTATCTTTGGCAACTTAACTGTGCAATACAGTTCCACCAAAGATCATTATTGGTGCTAGCTTTAATTTCATTTAAATTTAAGGTTAAGGCCTGTTAGTTAGCAAAAATCTATGACTTTTATTCATACTTGGTATAGTTTGCTTTATCGGCTGCTTTGCATTGAGCTTTAATTACTAATTTATTCCAATAGAGCCTTGGTGGTTAGAGTGCAGTATTGCAGGCTACTTCTGCTGACTCTCAGCTGCCTGCAATTTGGCAGTTCAAATCCCACCAGGCTCAAGATTGACTCAGCCTTCCATCCTTCCGAGGTGGGTAAAATGAGGACCCACATTGTTGGGGGCAATATGCTGACTCTATAAACGGCTTAGAAAGAACTGTAAGTATATGTCTAAGTGCTGTTGCTATTGCTAATATAACAGTTATGAAATACAGTGGATAAGAAATAATTAATAGTCCATAGAATGTTCTGGTTTTTGTCTCATGGTTGCTACGTTTACTCAGAATGGTTTGTCAAAAACTTATATTGATATTATAGCACGGATGTCAAACTCGATCATGGCATGTGACATCACATGACACAATGTGACTTTTTTGCCTTTGTGGAGCCGGGTTGGGCATGGCCTGCATGTGATGCATCCATCCCGCAGGCTGCCAGTTTGACACCCTTCTATATTATAGTTATAGATTACTTCATCACAAATTGTTTACCCTTTTAAAGAATTCCAAAAATACATTGAGGAATACCATCACTTTAAAAGAGCACATATTTATTTTACAATTCAGATCCTATTCATTCTCTGCATCTGAGCAAATCCTCTCAACATACTTATTTCATATTGGTTGCTCACTTTTGTATTCAATTCACATTCAAGCTGATTCATTCTTGACCTATTGTCTTTTAAATTGTCCATTTTTGCTGCATTTAGCTCGGTCTCATGTTATGCAAGGAACTCAAGTGCTTGCACATCTTCAAATTTCTTGTTTTTTTTTAAAAAAAATTACCATTATATTGGTTTTTAAGTATACTGGCCAAATTTAATAGGGGAGTTCAGTAATGGTAAAATTGATTTCATTAATTAAAACATAGTTAAATTAGGATATTTGCTATTGATGTAGCAATTGGACTAATTCAAGGACAGACAAGTTCAGTTTATCTAGGTGATTAAACAAATTCAAAGTAGAAGGGCTGTTAGTCATTATTAGATTTGACTAATAAAAACTAGTTCCACAATCAAAGGCAATACCTTAAAATATAGCTGCTGGGAGGTAATCATTGAAAAAAGGCTGCTATTTCCAGGATATTTCTGGTTGTCATACAGAATGCTAGAGTGGAGAGACAATTGAGAAGCCATCCAGCACCTCTTAAGATAAATTTGTAGCTATGTTACATCACCCTTTCCATTTGTACTGGAGAGATAAATAAGGATATTATTGACAAAATTTCATTCAAGGTTTTTGTCTTTCAAATTGGAAACCATTGCTGCCCAACCAGTGCATAATTGTTTAATTCATGTTGACTTAAAAGTATAAATACTGTTGAAGAAGTATTATTGCTGGTTTCGATAGACTATTGCTGGTTTCGATAGTAAATCAGTAATGATCTTTGACACTCTTTTGTGAAATAGCTTCAGAACATCAGACAAGAAAAAAAAGAAGCCAGCTGACATTTAAATAGAAGTACCGTATTTTTTCGGAGTATAAAACACACCAGAGTATAAGATGCACCAAGATTTTGAAGAGGCAGATTAAAAAAAAGTTGTTGTACTCTTCAGACCTCCCCAAAACCTCAAAAAAAGGGCATGAATAGCCTTTAGGAGCAATGTTCCCTCTAATTTTTTTTCAGTGTGAGCGGAAAAGTACAGTGTGTGAGCGGCACAGTTTCATGCCTGAGCACCTAAGAGAGCCACAGTTTGAACTGCTGTCGCGTCTGCTGGACATTTGCGCAACATTCCAAGCGTCAAGCGCCAATTGCGAGCGAGGTTTCAGCCCGATGAATGCCAGGCATGAAAAGTGCCACTCAAACACTATACTTTTCCGCTCACCCTGGAAAAAAAAAGGCTCTCTGCTCAGCTTTTACATTGTTAGACTGGCTAGAGAGAGACATGGCACCAACAGGGTCCTGGGTCCTGGCATTTTGCAGGCAACCTGTCCTCTCACATTCTTTGGAATGCAACCCATCACATGTGAATTAGATTTTGCCAATTATCCTATTAAAAGATAATCCTATTATTCTAAAATACGACTAACTCAATATTAAAAACTGTAAATATTTGATGCTGATAAATAATAGCAGTAATTGTTATTTAGTATGAGTAAAATCAGTATTGAAATATCAATATAATATCTATCAAAATTGACAATAAACACTAAAATAACAATACAAATATATAATGTGAAATATAAATGTAATAAATATAATATATAAATGCAACATAAATGTAATAAAATAATTTATCATGAAACTCTCCCCCTTTAAAGTAGTAAGATCAATTAAATAGTCTAGCAAGTTTGGACAATATGCTATATGTTATGTTACTTAAGAATATATATACCTCAGAATCAGATACAACATCCACATCATTTCCAACTGAGTCAATAAAATAATATGCCATGCCAAAACTATTTTAAATAAAGATATGAAATTAATCAAGTATTGCATTTATTTTTCAAAATGAATGTACATTTTTTTATTATTTAAGTTTTGTACCCTATCTTTTCTAACGTTAACTTTAAAAAGATGTTACATCAGACTACAATACAAGTAATTAAATGAAGACTAAAATAAGTGTTTTGGCATATTGAGCTTTTTATATTTCTTTCTAATATTGCTTCCTTAGTTGAGAACTTCCTCCTCAGCTTACTTATGCATTAACTGTTTGTTGCTTTTATGGTTTATTCATTCACTGCTCCCTCTTCAGTATTTTTCACAGGGGGCAGGGCTTCCTTCCTCTCTCCCTCCCTTCCTTCCCTCCCTCCCTCCACTCCTTTGGCCACCAATTTTGATCCAATTCTCTCTCTCTCTCTCTCTCTCTCACACACACACACACACACACATGTTCTTGGGGGGGGTTGAATTACTCCGCCTCACTGCGCAAAGTCGGCTCAGCATGTGTTCGGCCCCCACTTACGCCGAATCAAATCCACGGCCGGCGGGACCAGGGGGTTGCATTTCAAAGCCGCCAGTCCTCTTGCTTCTTCTCCTTCACCAGCAAAGCTCCCGCTGGCTTCCCCGCCCGTGGCAGTGGCGTCTCTCCCTCCACGCGGAGCACCTGAGCTGGCTCCCGCGTTATCCCTCCCCCTTCCTCCTCTGCCGTGCTTTTGAGGCCGCGGGAGCTAGTAGGAAAGCGGCGGAGGTGGAGGCGGCAGCTGGGCTCTGGGTTATCCCTGCTGCCGCCTCCACCTCCGCCGCTTTCCTACTAGCTCCCGCGGCCTCAAAAGCACGGCAGAGGAGGAAGGGGGAGGGATAACACGGGAGCCAGCTCAGGTGCTCCGCGTGGAGGGAGAGACGCCACTGCCACGGGCGGGGAAGCCAGCGGGAGCTTTGCTGGTGAAGAAGAAGCAAGAGGACTGGCGGCTCATCAAAACAAGTCTGGGGAGGTCCTTTGCGGGCGGCCAGTTCTAGCCGCCTGCAAAGGACTTCCCCACGTTTGCTTTGGTAGAAATCTCTGCGCGGCAGTTAGAAACCTCTGTGCGGGGATTTCTTTTCATGTGCGCGGCCGCGCAGGCGCGCACCTTAGAGGGAACAGTGTTTAGGAGGCTTGTAGAGTGCTCCTGCGAGGGTGGGGGTGGCAGGAGGCTTATAGAGTGCTCCTGGCCCGGGGGGGGGGTAAAATTGACCAAAAAATGGCCCATTTGTTTGCTCATTTCTGGCTCCCCAGGCCCCAGGAGCATTCTGAAAGCCTCCTAAAAGTTATGCACTGCCACTTTGGTGAAGTGGGCAGGGTTTAGGGAGGCAGAAAATGCTGTATTCAGTGTATAAGACGCACCCAGATTTCCAGCCTCTTTTTTGAGGGAAAAAGATGCTTCTTATACTCCGAAAAATGTGGTACATGTTGTATTATTTTTATATCTGGAGGACCAACAAGGTATTTTAAGTTAAGGTGTAGAAAGAAAAATAGGAATCTGACCTTTAATGTAGTTTTAGTTTAAATGCCAATTTAAGCTTAGGGGAAGTAGAAATAATGCAAAATGTTAGTTGCTTCTAACTTCTGTTTTGGGGTTAATCAAGACAATCATACCTTATAGCCACTGTATGACCTATTCAATGACAATCAGAATACTTGCTTTTTAAAACCAATTGTTCCATGTTTAGTTTAGTAAATGTCATCTGGACTCAGTAAAAAGTAAATGACCTGCATTGAATTAGTGTAATTGAAATACAAACAAAATATCAAATAGTTGAAGACTCATACAGGAAAAGAGAAAGTTGGAAAAATTTCTCTGTATGATAAATAAAATATGAGAATATAAAGCAGGCTTAGTCATCTGTTTTGGTTATGATCTATTTAAACTTATTGTATTGAGTTTGTAACATTTGTTCTTCACTACTAGAATATTCACTACTTACCCATCATCAAGGGATAAGGATAGTGTGAAATTTTAACTTCTTTTGAATTAAAAATTCCTTAATAGTTTGCTCATATCTTAACTGTTTTGTGGTAATAGTATATTTGCCAAGAGCTTAAAGTTTTCCTTGTGAAAGCCTTTCTGATTCTTAGCTTCACTTTTATACACAGGATGGCCCTATAAATATTTAAAAGCTTTTCAAAGGTCCACAAAATTATGTCTTGATCTATTCCAAACTTCTTTACTGTCTATAAAAATGCTACATGTTTATTTTCCAGCTCAAAAACTTATTTTTTATGAAAAGTTAAATGTCTTGCAAAAGAAATGTGATATACTTTGTTGGCTAGATATTTTGCTGCAATTAATCGGTATGGAGTTTTTAAAATTATCCATATTTTACCAAGGATATATTTTTCTTTAAATGTCCTTGTTATCCTCAGTATAAACTGAAAGTTGTGATGTGAGAACAGCTGATGTTTCTAAGGTTAAGTTTGCAGTTTATGCAAGAAACCTAATCTCACTAATAGTGATAGGAAAGCAATTTGATCATTGAATTAGCAATTTAAAAGGTAGGAAGATCAAGGAAGTACAGATAAGATAAGGAAAAGTATGAAAGTGTACAGTAGTGGAATTTGGGGAAGGTTCAAGAGGGTGTTCTGTTCTGTTCTAAGCCAGTTAAAAGTCCTTGTAAATAATTATTTAAGCTGATACTTGGAAAAACATGTGTAATAAAAGTATCCCTTTTCCATGAATATTGTGGACCCAAACCTGATTTTCCCCTCTGCAACATAGTTTTAAATTTTATTTCGGAATAAATGAAATATATCTATTATTGACTTTTTAATTCTGTCTTTATTTTTTTACCTTGGCTTCAGTTTTAAAAAATATGCCAGGTTTAATAACAGGAAGCAGTAATTGTGTGGCTGGCATATAGTCTGAAAATGAAGTATGCTAGTTTCTGTGGAAAACAGAAGTGCCAGATACAACCGGACAGGGAAAATCTTTACCTTTCTTTTAATATCTATGCAGATTCTCAGTCATCCCAGTTATCCCAAAGATAAAAAGTTGCCTTTTTCAAAAGGCAACTGTACTTTGTTTTCGTTCTTCAGAAGCTTCTTGGATGAGAAGCGAAACATTCAAGGAAAACAATGTCCAGTTGCCCTTTGAAAAAGCACCTTTGGAACTTATCTGTAATACCACTTTAATGGGACATTTATGCAGTAGTCTGCAACCTTATTAGTTTGGCATTTTATTAATTACACTTTTTGTTCCCAAGGTCTCCAAAATCACTAACATATCTCAAACGCAGCACATCTAGCTTTGATCAGCTTTTCTTTATATATTTACTGCTTTAATTATTTTAGTCCCCAGAATACAGGAAGAATTTTCTCCCAATCTCATTAAATCTTGTTTTAAAACGGGAATCCTCGGATTGTATTCTGTAGACTTGCATCATTCTGAAACAGTGATAGCTTCTAAATAGTTTATCAACCTTTGGAGTTTACATCAGAATGGATTTTATAGTGAGTAAGCAAACAAAGGAGGGTAAGGGAACAAGCTAATTCCAGCTACATGGCACTCTTTTACTGATCAAATGCAAGTGTAGACATTCTAATGATGGACAAATTATTTTCCATTACAAATTTATTTTTTCCATGGATTCTCAGATTTATAATTTTGAAAATGTAAAACGTCCTTTAAAAAGAAAACAAACAAATCCAGAGACTCTGAAAATACAAATAACATGCATTGTAGTGGTGGGTTGTCAAATTTTTTACTATTGGTTCAGGCACGCACAGAAGCGTCCGGGCAGGAGGGCGGAGCCTCCCTTTGCCGCTACTACTGGGAGCAACCCACCTCTGATGCATTGGCCTGTTTTGCAGTATGTTTGTGATTCTTCGTGTTGCTTTTCATGAAAAGCACATCTTGTCAGACAGATCTACTTTATTTAAGAATAGAGTATGGTTGAGGTAAATGTTCTATAACTGAAATTATTTTGCAGTGGACAAAACTGGGATTTATGCAAGACATATCAGATTGCATCTCTATTATACTCTCATCTATTTATGCATTCAAAGTAAATGTTGCTTACCTTTCACATGCATTTTGATTGCAGGTTGCATATAGGAACCTTCATTTATGTGCATATCTATCACATCAAGTTTCTGTTAAGGATCTGAGTGTAAAAACTGTTCAGAAATCCCTTTTCACTCATTTGTACCCTTTGTATTGCTATCACAATGTGAGTAAAATTGCAAAATAATCTTGCAGCTGAACATAGAATGCCTATCTCAGTAACTCATCATTATTCTTAATCATATGGCAATTGTTCCCTTATCTTTTCCTCCCTCTTTGTCAGGTATTACTGCACCAATTTAAGTGCACCACACTTTGCATGAAATAATAGCCAAAGGTCATCATTTTACGGGAGCATACTGTTCATAGATACAGATTTATAGATAACCTGGCACAAGATAGACAAGCAAAACATTCTAGTTAAATTCCATGCCATATTAAAAGCAACTTAAACAGAAAACTGTAGATGCTCTTTATGACTGTTTCTTTACACATACTTTCTTAATTCAAACTAAGTTTCCTTAATTGATACTTTAAATGCAAGTCCTATAATTTATCTTTCCCCCCTGTACTATATCTTTCTGTAAGAAAATACTATTGCATGATTGAAGGGAGGCAAAACTCAATTAAGTTAACTTTTCAGAAGTGTTAATAGCATTGTATTCTTTTTCTCCCTCTACCATTGTGTCATTGAATGTGAATGATATCTTATGGATAAAGCGATAACAATGGGACAAGTTGCAGTGCGCTTTGTTGGATATATTTTTGTATGGCCATAAAATTAGATACAGGTAGTCCTCAACTTATAACAGTTCATCTAGTAACTGTTTGAAGTTACAACACCACTGAGAAAAGTGCTTTCTGACCATTTTTCACATGACCGTTGCAGCATTCCCATGGTTACATGAACAAAATTCAGATGCTTGGCAATTGACTCATATTTATGACTTGCAGTGTCCCAAGGTCATGTGATCATCTTTGGCCACTTTCTGACAAAGTCAATGGGGAACAAGTTTTACTTAATAACCATGCTACTTACTTAAGAATTGCAGTGATTTCCTTAACTGTAGCAAGAAAGATTGTAAAATGGGGCAAAAGTCACTTAAAAATTATCTCACTTAGCAACAGAAATTTTGGGCTCAATTGTCGTATGCCAAGAACTACCTGTATTGTGTCATGAAATGTTTAAGATGGATAATCCAACATTTTCAGTTATAAATATTTGTTTTAGACAAAATATTTTAAACCAGTGTCTGCTAAAGAGGACTTGGATTACAGTGATAGTCAATTATCCTTTGAAGGAAGTCATAATACCTCATCTTATGGGAGCATAAGTGAAATACTTAGAAAAAAACCTAATGTTAAACTGCTTGACTTTAGACAAATATAATAAAATGACACATTTCCTTTGTTCCAAGTAATTTGTGGAAAACAGATCTATTCCAGTTCAAACATAGTCTAAAATTGTCTTGGTTATTGTAGGGAATTTGTTACTTGCATCGGGTATTTGATTGATATTTCTTTCTTTATTGGTTACATTTAATACTACCAGTAATGAAATTGCCTGACCAGTGGGCCAGATTAGAGACACGGTCGGTTCTTATGCTATCTAAATGGTCAATATTAGAAGTTTATGTTGAATTTCTTTTCACATGTAAGTTGTTCTTGGGTTACAAGATAAGAGACGTGGGTAGTTCCTGTGAGCAGGGGCTATGGAGTGCAGTGGGTGTGCAGCAGTGGTTGGTTTCCATTTTTTTACTACCTGTTTGCTTCTGCACATGCGCGCGCTTCTGTGCATGTGCAGAAGCGTCTGGGCCGGTGGGCGGAGCCTTCCACTGCCGCCACTACCAGTTCACCTGATCTGGACCCAACCGGCAGAAACCCACCTCTGGTGTGCAGGTGCCACAGGTGGGAGCTGTAGGAAGGCACTAAGAGTGTGGATTGATAGGTGAGTATGCCTTCAATTTTCTTTTTTGCTGTCTTTAGAAATTTATGTACTGACAAAGTCCAAGTATTCTTTTTATCCTGAAAAGAAATATTTAAATTAATTTGAATAATCAAGCCAGCAAGAAAGAGAAAAAGGAATAGATTTTTAGATAATAAATTGCTTAAATAGATAAATAGATTCTTAAGCAGTAGCAGAGATAGTATTTAGGAACATTATAACTGGCTATGCTATGTCATAATTAAAAAGTAATTGCCTGGGATGGATAATATATAGACAAACCATTCTGAAATAGCTTTTTGAAGGTCAGCATCAAAGCCAAAATATCTTATTGGTTCACTGAAGCTCAAGTTAGACAAAGAAATGGCTTCATAATCTATAATATTTAAGGAATAGTTAAATCTCTTTTGTTCAGGATAATGAAAAACTAGATATTGGACTCTAGTTACAAGAACACCGAGGGTACTTACAGTTACTTTTATCCAGAATTTAAGGTAATTTCATGTCTGTATTTATAAAGAAATTTAGGAACTCAACACACTGGTCACTTTCATATCCAGCTCCTTCTATGCATTTTATATTGGATGACCTGTGAATTGTTTAGAAGTTGCAACTAGTACAGTGTTGCAGGCAAGCATTAGAGAACTATAAAATACATGAGCAGTTTGATTCCTATAGTAAAATTTTGGTAATAAGCATTTGTCTAATGATTGAAGACATATCTAGACTACAAAAATCTGGGTAACCTCTAAATGGCAGTAAAAATCTTCACTGCAGTAAATCTACAGATTTGTGCAGTTCAAATATGATAGTGCTATCTAAACAACCTTTCAGTTTAAAACTGCCTTCCACTGAACCTGTAATTTTATCCTGTGGTAAAGACATTTTTTTGTTCCTTATGCTTTCTGCTGGAGTTTCCTTTTATGCATGTCTTTATACACAGTACTGCATCATGAAGATGTAGTTCTATGCAGATTACTGATTCAACCTAAAAAGTTGATCTACCATATTCTTTATCAAACTTCCAGGTGCTGAAAGTATTAAATTTGGATGTATAAAGCTGGACTGGAAACATTGAGTGGTGGTAGTTGTGATTAATTCTGTGGTGACCAATTACTATGCAGGAACGGGAGGAGGGTGGGAAGACTCATACTATTGTCTTCTTGTTGCATTAACTGATAAGACGATTTGCCAGGTAGCAGTATGAAATCAGTGAATAAAATGACTTTTTGATTACAGCTATAGTATTATTGATGTATAGCAAGGGGTATGCCATTATAACAGCTTACTCCATTATTACTAGATTAGTAGTTGGGTTGAATCTGGTTCTTTAAGAAGTCTTGTTGATAAGTAGACCATATACATGCATTAAGTGTTTGTTATTTTGTCCTAAAAAGTAATAGTATTACCCTGAGCATGGAATAGGGAAGAAGCTCAAACCATGCCAGATAATAAGGTCTGAAGCTATTGAAAGGCAAATTCAGATTAAATACTAGAAGAAAGTTTCTAATAGTAACATTAGGACCAGAGATTTATTAGTGATGCTCTCACTTGGATCTCTGCACTGAGCAGATGGTAAATTGAGTAGTTTAAATTATATTTTCCAACAATATTATTCTCGAATAACTCTCAGAATATCTTGAAAGGCTGCAGTCTTTTTTAAATGTATATGTATTTCATAGATTATGTGACAAAATCTATGCTGAGTCAGTGTGGCGTAGATCAGTGTTAATTATTAAATAGACCAAGCTTATTTTGTGATGACAATGCTATAAAAACAGTAGTTAAGACAACTTTTTTTTACGGACTTTTGAAAGCTATTACAAATTTGGTTTGTTAAGTTGAAGATAATGTGATTTACTGAATTTGAATTGGTGATTGTCAAGCTAAGAAACAAAATCATATAGAATTCTTTATTGGCCAAGTATGATTAGGCACACCAGGAAATTGTTTCCATTGCATAAGCTCTAAATGTACATACAACAATAGTGATAAGCAACTAAGTATCATAAGAAGATAAAAAGATAGGTAATAGGGAAGATGAGAATAATGATGGTAATGCTGTCTTTTTAGATAGTTTGACAGTGTTATGGGAATTAGTTGTTTAGCGGAGTGATGGCAATTGAGGGGGGGGTGTCCTTGTGTCTAGTTGTTCTGACATGCAGTGCCCTATAACATTTTGAGGGTAGGAAACTGTTTATGTCCAGGATGCAAGGGGTCTGTAGATATTTTCACAGCCCTCTTTATATATCGTCATCATTCTTTAACTTATACCATAAATAATCAATTTGGAGATATAACCTCTAAAGAGAATAAATGTATTGTATCATTTTTGCTTAAATCAATATATCACCTTGTATAAATAGTTATAATCCTTTTACATGTGACGAAGGACTTAGTTGCTAGCTTTCCCTCAAGGTAAATAGTTTCTATGACATATTCAAGAAAACTAAATATTTGAATATTTGAATTGACTTTAGGAAATGATATGACACACAGTGTAATTTTGATGTGTAAAAGTAAATGGATGCTTTTTTATTTGCAAAAATATAGTTCTCACCATTTCCATAATTCTAGTGAGATCTAGTGTTGTACTAGTTGCATTGAACATAGTAATGGAAGCTTGGTCCTGAAGCACTTCTTACTTCTATTATAGAAATAGTGACTTGCTTATTTATTTAATAAATACATATATCTCCCCCCCCCTCTTTTCCAGGCAATATTTATGATTCCCACAAATCCCCCGCCAACATTCCGGAAGCCAGAGCTTTGGTCTGATGAATTCACCGACTTTGTGAAGAAATGTTTGGTGAAGAATCCTGAGCAGAGAGCTACCGCAACTCACCTTCTGCAGGTCAGTTCTGTATGCAGCTATTTTTTTTCCCAAGAAGCTATCAGCCAAGGAAAGTTTGCATGTCTGCTTAGTCAGATGAAAATCTCCTGCTCACCCCCACTGAATTACTTTTTGTCTACTTAATAGCTGACAGAAAATTCTTCAGTGTTTCCACAGTGAGTAATAGGGGCTCACTGTAATTTCTTTAACTGCTTGGTAAGCAAGAAAAGAAAGATCTCTCAGCAAATGACCGATTCTTTCAGAAAAGCAGATCTGAGGAATCCTTTTGATTTGCTGAGAGTTCTCCACTTTTATGATATTTAAACATGTTTATTTTGAACATGTTACATTTAGAATAATGCTATCTCTGCAGTTAGTATTACTGCAGTCAGTAGTTAGTGCTGTTTCCTGACCAAACAGTAATTTTTTTGAACAATTTTCACTAGCCAGAACATTTGGATATGAATTATCTAACCCTTTTCATTCTCATTATTTCTTCTCTTCATCCTTCTTTTTTGCCTCTGTCACCCTTTCTCTTTAATTTATACTTTTTTATATTCCATAATAAACTCAGATATTTGTTCTTGGTGCTACATTAATATCTATATTTTATGTAATTATAATCCTTTTAAGAATTTGCTCTGTAATCATTTTCTTTTGGGAAAGTCAAGAGAAGTGATTTCAAAAGCCCCCTCACTTTTTTGTTATTTAACCAAAATATTGTAAGTCCAATATTCCTTCAATGGCTTGATAGATTGAGTATAGCACCAGTAGCAATTATAATGTTACAGAAGAATATGATTGTTATACAGAAATGTTATCTATGTAAACAATTCTTCGTTATAATGGATGTGCGCATTGAGTGGAAAATCAACAAAAAAAGATTTAGAAAAAGAAAGAAAAAGTCTTTGGACAGTACAGGAACAAAAAGGGCATAATTTGTACTGTTGTTAAATTTGAGCAAGTTCATTTTTTCTAACTGATGTCATAGCCCATAATACACAGCAACATTTGATTGGGCAATCACAAAATACTGGCTATATAATATAGAGAAAAAGGCCATATTTTATATCCACAACTGAAACTGTATCTCTGGGACTCATGCACAGCCTTGTGGGAAGGTATCAGTGCTGTGTGCAGGAAATGAGTAATGATTTTTAGGGTAGGCATCCTGTGAAACTCCAGATGTTTCTGAGCTCCAGTTCTCAACATCCTTCACCACTAACTGCTCCTAGGGATATGCTCTAATAAGGGCCAAATTCACAGCACTGAAAGAGAGAATGGAGATTTTTTTTCTTTTTAAAAAAAACCAGGAGTATAAATTGTCTTTAAATAAATCTGTTTTTGTTGTATTTCAACTGCCCATCCTGATGATTTAAATTTTGCTTCATATATATTTCATCATTGCCAATACCTCAGTGATTTGTGTTCTGTTAGAATACAGGTTTCTCATGCTATAGTGGCTGCTCTGCTTATGACTGCTAATTTGCATTGTCAGCTTGTTAAAATGAATTAAAATGATATAACTGACTGAATTATAAAGTTTATTTTTCTCTGTCAGGCTATCTTCTATTTGTTTATTTACCACTTAATTCACATTTCCTTTGGACAATTATATCCTTAACTGTAAAGCAGTTGTGTTTTGTTGTAACATTCTTCTCATGGTTGCTGTTTACCTAAACAAACAAAAAGGAAAATCCTATTTAGTTGTAAAGCAGTTAAACAGATCATATGCTCTCTTATTCCAGATTTTAATTGCTGTCCAAAGGGAAATGTTCTCTCCTGCTGGTCTGTGAAGTTGATTGGCATGTTGTTCTAACATGTTACTTTATTTATACTGTGAATACAGATTGTCTGTAGGCTCCATGTTGTATAACTCTATGGCTTTATTTTCTAGCATCCTTTTATTAGAAATGCCAAGCAAGTCTCAATTTTGAGAGACCTGATTATTGAAGCTATGGAAATTAAGACCAAAAAGCATGAAGAACAGCAGAGGGAACTGGAAGAAGAGGATGAAAACTCGGTGTGTGAAAATTTAATTAAGTTTTCAAATTACTTTTGGCCTGTTAAATTGTCAACATATTTAAGTAATATAGTTCTGATTGAGAGGGTTGCTGTCACTTAATTTTTTTCTGAGTTTCCTTCCTTCTTGACAATCCCCAGTTCAAAAAGAAGTTTGTGAAAAAAATATTTTCTTGGTTTTTAAAATTGATTTGTGTGTGCTTGTGTATGTAGTATTTGAATAGCACATGAACAATTTTCAGTTCCTTTTTAAAAATATAATGCTATCAATTTCTTAACTGATCTTTAACGTATGGGAGAATAAGTAGCTTTTATGGGAGCATCTGCTAAAAAGAGTTGAATAAATGCAAAGATCCAAAGTGCCCTCTCTTTAAATATGGCTACGTTTTGCCACATGTCAAATTATGCAGTTCTGTTTCCATAGTATTCATTTATGTAGCGCAATAATGATTGGAAGCAGTATTCCAGGGCTCTGCAGGACTCTTTCATGAAATTATTAGGGAGAAGAGTATTAGTTCTTGACTTAAGACCACAATTGGGACCAGAATTTCTGTTAAGCGTGTCAAACCTGATTTTGCAACCCTTCCTTGCCCCCCTACCCCCAATTTTGATCACATAACTATGGGGATGCTGAGACATTTGTAAGTGCAAGACCAGATGATAAGTCACCTATTTTCAATGCCATTGTAATTTTGAATGGTCTCTATATGAAGGGTTGTAAGTCCAATAGTCCTTCATTGGCTTGAAAGATTGAGTATTAGAAAGATTAGGACTAGAGTTTCTAGGAAAAATAATAAAAGTGTATAAATTTTAGTGACTGCCGTATTTTTTTGGCATATAAGATGCACTGGAGTATAAGACGCACCAAGATTTTGAAGAGGCAAATAAAATAAAAAAAGGTTTTGCACTCTGCAAACCTTCCAAAAATGACTCGTTTTTCGCAAAACGGGCTGTTTTTTGTCCCAAAAAATGGCACGCATAGCCTTTAGGAGGCTTGTAGAGTGCTCCTGGGGCTGGGGAGGGGCACAAAAATCGGCCTGTTTTGGGCTCATTTTCCCCTCCCCAGTCCCCAGGAGCACTCTTTAGCCTCCTAAAGAATATGCACAGCCATTTTGGTGAATGGGGCGGGGTTTCAGGAGGCAAAAAATGCTGTATTCAGTGTATAAGACGCACCCAGATTTTCAGCCTCTTTTTTGAGGGAAAAAGGTGCATCTTATACTCAGAAAAATACGGTAATTAGACATAATAACTCTGGTATGGCTGATTTTGTGTATGTTCTTTCTGGTTTGTTTTAAAGACTATAGTATTTGTTTAGGAATATGTTAGAAACAAAATAGCATTGTCAGATGCAAGTATAAGGTGGAATACACGTTAGCTGTATAGAATATATCAGCAATTTATATCTGGTGGCTTAACCAAGGTTTTTTCACTATGTATTTTACAATGAGATGCTAGTTTAGCAAGATGTGACTCAAAATACTTGCATTATAAAATTAGTTTAATTTTGCTATCTACATACAGAGCACTAACAATTTTCCTTTCTACCTGACAAAGATTTTTCAATAATATGAAAAGCAGTGTAATTATCAAAAGTGAAAGGTGTGGCATTATGTTGGCATGCATGTATTGAGATAATAAAAATTCTTATTCTGGTCTCTCTTACTATAGACATGCTAAAAGAAACAAAGACAAGAAGTTGTAACTTTTACAAACTGGATAGCGAGTAAGACTAGTTTTGACTTAAATACTTTTAGAGACACAAATATAACAACAACCCCCCCCCCCCCAAATTAATATTATTTTTAACAGCTAAATAAACTTAAGATAGGTTTTCTTATTGTTCCTTGGACTTCGTAAAAACACAGCACCTCTGTTACTAATTAAAACAGGCTTCTGTTTGTGCCTCAAAGGAGATGCTCTTGATTTAAGGAGTGGATTAATCAAAAATGATTCCTAAAGTCTACGAGTCTAAGTGACTCTTAAAGACTCTTAAACATGGCACAGGACATGATTTCTTGAGCGACTGTCTATCTCCTATAATACTGTCTCCAATTCAATCTGACAGGGTTGATATGTTCTGAATTCCTTCAAGTAAGCAATGCCATCTATTGGGATCCTGATAGCATGTCTCCTCTGTTGTGGTGACTGCTGTCTGGAATGAAGTTCTCTCTGAAGTCCAAATGGTCCCCACCCTGTTGGGGTTTCAGAAGGGCGTGAAGATTTGGCTTTTTGCCCAGGTCTTTGGTGAGGATAAATGAAGACTTCTAAGTTACTTTCTTTTGTTTCCACCCAATTTGGTATTCTCCCATCTTTGTCTTTTCCATGTTTCTTGTTGTCTTTATTGTCTTGTTTTTAATATTTTAAGTCATTTATAAGTTGTTCAGGGTCGCTGGATGTCAGGTGTTACATATAGTTTAGGATAGTTAATTTACTTTAATTATTTTCTTAAAAATTCTTTCAAGGCATTTTTGAAGTATAGATGTTTATTAAAATAAAATGGCTATAATAATTAAACATGATAGTTTTGAAAACTTGAATGAGATTCTTGTAATGTTTGTATCTCTCATAATCAAGTATGTCTCATTTTTAAAGCTAACTTGATTTCATTTAAAAAAAAAGCTTACGGCTTAGTTTAGGCATGTTACCAAAATAACTGATCTGATGAGGATATGTTCTGGAAGATTGATAAATTTTAATAGGTGCTGTGGTAATTTATAGTTTTTTTAAAAAAAAACAACACAAGAAGTACAAGCTGCAAACCTACAGAAGGTCACCATCAAAGTTAAATGTTAGTTTAAACTTTATTATACATATTATTAAAAATCTATTTTTTGTGCATTTTTCAAGTATGATGAAAATTTGATTCTGATATTGGGCAGCTGTATTAATGGAAATATAAAGGAATTTGTTGCCTGGCAGCCTCCAAAAACATGTCAAAATAGCTATTTCTATGGATCATTTAAGAAATGAACAATAATAAAAATTTACTGGATCACATAAATTATTTTAGGTAAATTATCAGAGTATTACTTAAAACATTTCAAGTTTATAAATTCAGGTTATATACATTGTAATAATATTTGACAAGAAAGAAAAAATGACAGTGATCTTTTCAGTATAGCACGCTTTCTGCCATGTGAGTGATTTCTACAACTTTATGTCCTTACTTAGCAAACACTGTTTAAACGAAACAACAATAGAGGGAGTTAAAAAAAAGAGAACTTGAAAAAATTAGGTTTTTCCTCTGTAACAATAGAAATGCATCTAACATATAAAACAGCTGATACATGATCCTTAGTGTAGTTTTATTGGAATCTTTAGAAATAATTTATGTGTTACTGAAATAGTCAATAATTGGATCCTTTTAGAGTTGTAGACATCTCTTTCTGTTTGTGTATGTATATATGTGTGTATATGTGTGTGTATGTATGTATATGTGTATATATGTATATATACACATACATATAGCTTACCAATGACGTTGAAATTCTGTAGGTACTACATTTGCATTATTTTTTAATGACAGTGATTTGTGTTAAACAAGGTTTTGTTCTTATACTGTACAAGTTTCAAAAGTTGAATAATGCAATCTACTCAACTGTCTTTGCTGCCCTCTAGTGCACAGTTTCTCTCAGTTTTCATAATTGCTAGGTTTCAAGCTGTATGTCATATACTTACTGGTTTATGGGTGTAAATCATACTTTTGTTAAATTTGACAAGGATACAAAGAAATACTTAAATTTCTCTGAGAGTTGTTCAGAAAAGGCTTGCTCTGTTCCAATGAAATGTATCTAGTAGAAATGGTATCCTGGAAGGTGAATTGCATTAAATAGTGTAACTTTAAAATTTAAAAAAATCAAAACAAATAAATTAAGAGAAAAAAACATCATTTCTAAAATTGAGAATTAAATTGTAGATTTTTTTAAAAAGAAGAACAAAATTTATTCAATTTCCATGTCTGCTCTCTCAAGTGATTCAAACAAGTGATTCTGGGCAATGAACAATCATAAAACAATGAAAAATAGTTTAAACGTAGTATAAAATTAAATATGTAAGGTGACAAAACATGTCATCATAGATGCTGACGTACCCAGGAAACAAGATCTTTCATGCACATGGAACCTCAGACCTTCAAGTAATATACAAGCTGCACTTCTTTATCAAGGAAGTAAGAAAAGGCTAAAAGGCTTGGGGTCATCCTGAACTCTAAAGATAGCAATAGCAATAGCAGTAGACTTATATACCGCTTCATAGGCCTTTCAGGCCTCTCTAAGCGGTTTACAGAGAGTCAGCATATTGCCCCCAACAATCTGGGTCCTCATTTTACCCACCTCGGAAGGATGGAAGGCTGAGTCAACCCTGGGATAAAGAGCAACTCTACCAGGGATAGGGGATAGGGTAGAGAAGGCTCATAGTCCCTGCCAGCTGACATTCCTTGGCCATAGCACGCCCAATCTACTGGACCAAATTGGACAGGTAGAGACCACTTAAAACTAAAAATGAAGCCAATCTCATTCCGTAAAGAGAATATTTCATAATCCAGGTAATTCCGCAGGATAATTTCTGTACCAAACTAATGTTCCCTTGGTGCAGAATTTATGTAGCTGTAGCTAAACACTCTTGTAAGTTTAATAGGAAAGAAATAATGTTTTTATTTGTCCTTAGAAAGAAATTAGAAGTTAGTGAAAAATAGAGAGTGCTTACCTGTTTAAAACTACTCTCAGTCTCTAAACCCTCTTAAAGGCACAATTTTCTTATGAAGTACATTGCAGTATTGTACATGGGAATTAGCAAAGGCCTGGATCTTACTTCCTTGATGAAGAAGTGCAGCTAGTATGTTTCTGATACGCCTTACTTACCAACTGCCTCATTTAGCAATTGTTCAAAGTTATGTCAGTTAATTTTCGCATTTGTGAATGTTGCAGTGCCTTACAATAATGTGATTTCCCCATCTTGATGCTTCAGAAATGATGCACAATTATAACTGCTATGCAGCCATGTGATTGTCATTTGCATCCTTCCCAATTGACTTCTGACAAGCAGAATTAATGGAGTACATTAAAGCACTATCACAAGTTGTAGTTACATGATGACTTAACAACTGCAGTGATTCATTTAATGACTGGGAAGTGATGTTATATGCACATTGCAGTCATATCATGTACACGTGCAGCAATAATATTGCTGGTCCCAATTGTGGTTGCTAATAAAGATTACCTGTAATGAAGATTGAGAGGTGGTGGTCCTAACTATTCTGCTATCTAATTTCCCTGTACCAGTGTTTGAACCATAAATGAGCAAACTATTACTGATCAGTCCTGGTATCAATTCAGCAGTGAGAATTCATTTTTGCTTGGATTGAGATTTAGCTTCTTCCCTGGGGTCATGCAGGTTTCTGCTGCCTTCATCAAATTGAAAGCAGTATTGCATTGTCATCACCACCAAACTCCCTCTTTGTGTATGATGTAATAATGCAAATACAAAAAAAGAGAAAAGTATTTACCTTGCAATACTGCTTTCATCAGACATTTCATACGATCTCACTGTGTGCTGCTGCCTGGATAAATTTCTTTCTTATGTCTAGACAGTGATTGAAGACTTCTGGTTAAAAAATGAAATATCGTATTGTCTTTAAACATTTCTTTTAAAAAAAACCTGTAAATCATTTGTCGCCACCTCTTCCCAAGTAGATGTTAAAAGATGTAAAGAAGATACTAAACAATTGTGAAATTCTCTAGGTCAAGAGTACGCTAGTTCCATTTGGTTGCAATTATGTATCACTTGTTTTTTAAATGTCAAGTTGGGGACTACACAGTAAAGGGGTTCATTTTAAAACATTAAAATGGGAATGAAAATTATTAAATGCAAATTAAAGTAATTAAAAGCTTCTATTCAAAATACATTTTAGTCTATGCTCCCACACAAAGATACTATCAGTCTTTCATACTGCAATTAACCTGAAACTTTAAAATGGATTTGATAAATTACAGAAGGGAAGTATATTGTAAGAGAGAGACAGAGACAGAGACAGAGAGACACAGAGAGAGAGAGAGACCAGATGGCAGGGGAATGGGGAAGATACCGTATAAGAGGCTGCAGCTGACCAACAACATATATTTAACTCCTGGGCTGCAAGATCTATGCGTATGTTATAGACCAAGAGACAAGACACAGTTTTCCAACATTAGAAGTCTTAATGGAATTAAGAGAACTTTCAAAACAATGAAGGAAAAAGTTAATGTGATAACATATAGATAAATGGATTTAAAACACCAGGTATTTTATCTAATACCCTCAGATACAGACATTTGTAGAAGTTATTTATGTTTGAGATCCTGCCCACCATATATTATTTATATTTTTTCCTCAGAGGAAAGCTTTTTAGTATCCAAATGTATTGGAACTAAAACATTAGTTACAGAATGTTCAAAGCATAGTGTCTGCAGATCATTAAAGTTATATTGCTAATATGCAAAATATCATTTGGGGCTATTCCTTGAAACTATGAAGCTATCATGGTTGCATTCACTCAAAAATTTTGTGCAAGTAACCTTCTGGGCACCCCAAAGTCATGTGTGTGGGTACTTAAAAGTTGCCTCTGCTATCTTAGTGAAACTGTTTTCCGGACAGGCATATAAAGAAGTTCTCAGGAGGCTTTGAATCAGTTCCCTTTCAAGCATCTGGTTCTGCCTCTTGGTTTCAGTAAGTGGATCTGGAGAAGAAAATGAAACCTACTTTGCACAAGCTTCATAAAGAATGTCATATTAAGGATAAACACTCAAATATATGATAGGAACACAGCTTCTTTTAAATGCAGTTTTATGTCTGTAGATAACAGGATTTAGCAAATGTATATGATAATAAAGATTAGACAATAGTGTAATTTTTGAGACAAGTGATACATAGATTATGCTATCTGTTGTCTATCACTGAACGTTTGTATAACATTGATATGTTGCTAATTGGATTGCCATTTGCTGTTTAAAAGAATCCAGTATATTCTTATACATGCATAAAACAAAACTTTGTTTTACTGAGCAACCTATTGTTCCTCTGTTTGGATATTTTAATAGCCAAAAAACATAAATCTGGAGTTTGCCATGTTCTAAAAAGACTTATTAAATGCAGTGCATTAAACTTCCTAAATATTAGAATTTTATTTGTCAAATTTAAACATTGTGTTTCTCACTCTCAATTAATTACTGAATTATTTGGCATAAGTATAGCTCTTAAGGTTTTGCTCTAAAATGAAAAACATGTTTGTACTCATGTGAGTATATTCTTCAGTAAATCAGAGAGCCTTTCATTTACTCTGCAAAAGCTTGGAATGTAATCTACCATGTTTGGGGGGGGGGAATCTATTGCAGTTAAATAGCAGTACTTCATTATAATTTTATCTACATTAATTTAGAGGAACTTTAAGGAAGTATATTAATGGTTTATGAATTTCCTACAAACTAGAGGAGGCTTCTCATAATCTCATAATTCCAGTTTTATTACAGCTTTTGTTTATGAAGTATTTTGGATTTTAACCACTTTCTTCATTTCTTGTTGAAAAAGGTACAGTGGAATTGTACCATTGAATCAAAATCCAATTAATTATATAAAATAAACATTTATGATAATAGTTTAACATATTTAAGTATGACATTTTATAAAAGAATTATAAAAGAAAATGTCCCATAGAGACAGTGGGTGACATGCAATATTATAGCAATGAAGTTTGGAAATGAGGATTAAGATTAGAAAAGAGAATGAACAGAAAATGTGGATTAAAAAACATTCAGAAGAGAAATAGCAAACACAGAAAAACTAGAATTTTTTATTTTAGGAAAAAATGAAGGCAGAAAAAATTAGCAAAAAACAGAAAAAATGTATTGATATTTGGAATACTGAAGAAGATGTAAACTATACATTATTGACTTCAAATAGCTGGAGTCTCAAGTGACAATTTTTAATATGTAGATAAAAATTATCTCAGTAAAATTTGAGATGATTTATTAATTAACAGATAGTGTTCAAATTATATATGAATTCAAATTGATTTCATCTTTGAGGGCAGTGGCTGACATTCAAAAGGAAATAAATTGTTAATGCAACTTCAGAATTAGAATTTTAAGATTATATGCAACTAACATCATATTATAAATAAACTAGAAATGTTTTTCAGGAACGCTTCCATTCATTAAAAAGATAACTATTTTGTCGGTGCAAATATTTTATAGAAATGCAATTATGATCCAGAGTTTTAGATTATGTTAATTAAATAACTATAAATATAAATGAGGTAAAATGTTCTTGATACTTCTTCAGTGTGAAAAATGAGGGGTTTCAGCTAATAAGTATGCCTGAACACACATATAGACAGACATCACATCTATGTGTAAAATGGCAATTAACTGCTTTATAAGTACGTCATGCATAGAATTGCAGTTTTAGTTGTCTGTTTTAAAACAAGCAACATTCATTATGTGTTATTTGGTTTATCTTTTATTTTAAAATTCAGTAATTTTATCACTCCCTCTAAGGCACTTGGATTATTTATTGGATTGTATCCAGTTGAAACTTTACATAGAAAAATCTTCTGCTCTTGTGAAGTAAAGCATCCAGTTTTGGCTGCTTTAGCTTGCTTATTATGACAGAACAATATACTGCTCAAACATAGTTCCCAGTGCTTGAAAGCAACTCTTTGGAAACAGTTTCGTTATGTAGACAGAATTCTTTGAAATAAATATCTACTCTTACATAGGTATGTTTACTGCCACCACAAAGTTATCACTGGATATAATCCAATGTATGAAAATAAAAGCATTATTTATATCACAGTAGGATAGGGAAAAAGAATAAGAAGCAGGACTTAAGATGGAAAACTGTGTTGAAGAGGAAAAAAAAAATCTGTAAAAGACCAATATCATTAAGCAGAATTTGTCTTATCTTCATAAGTGATAATTTAAAATGTTCTATGGATATCATCTAACATAATTTCCTAAAATGATTCCTCCCTGCCTTCAAGAACTGAAAAAAAATGTTCCTCATGATAGGATGCATGGCATTCATTAGTGATATTTGATTCTTTTCTATTAGTTATTGAAACATGCAGGACCATTTTGTAAACTTGCTGATGTCAGAATAGGTTTTGGAAGCATACTTGGTTGATTTCATTTGGCCCCCAAAGCAAACTGAAGTTAGGAATTTTCTTTTTATTTGAATCATCTAAAATTAGATACTTAATTGAAAGGTTTTATAGAAGCAGCTCTACATTCTGATGGGGCTTTTTTTTGTGGACAGTAGAATGTGCCCTTGTAAAAGCACTTAAGGCATAGAACAGCATGTTAGTTCTTAAATAGCTTGGATTTTGTGCACATCCTCTACATCTGACTTCAGAAAGAGAGTAGGATTTCCTAATAATGTTTTCAAATGCTTCTATTCCATATGGGTTTTATGATTCATGATCTGGATTATCATCAGTTCTCTGTTTTACATTCCTGGCACATTACTGCCACTGATTGGAAATGCTTTTGTATTCTTTGCTGGAATTAACTCTGTTCCACAGTCCTGAAGCATCTGCTGAGCAGATACTTTTCTAAAAGCATCAGCAGGTTTTCTTCTTGCCCCTTTTATCATGATTTTAACAAACACTTTGTATACAAAGGAGAAAAGTTGGCCTTGCCAGTTTAGATGGATTTCTGAAAAAAAAAATAGTTTTAGATTTACTAAATACTTGTCCACTATAATCTTATGGCTATTCCACAGGGGACAAAAGAAAAGGGAAAAAAATAAATTGTACTTTTGGAATAAGTAATCTTCATGGAGAAAGTTCCATATTCAGTCCTTAATAGTGTTTAGTTCAAAGAGTGTTAAGCAAAAGAGCTAGAAAATATAGTTGTCTGAAGTCCTGGAACGTTATTAAATGGAATTACACTAGTGACCACATAATATGAGTTAAAACAGATTTGTATATCAGTTTTCTGTGTTTATAATTTTTCTTTTATGATAACTTTTCAAAATGTATTTGACTTTCTGCTATGATTTTGTAGAAATAGTATGCTTTGCTGTTACTAAAGATGTTTCCAAAGATATTTTGGATTAATTTGGTACAGTGAGCAATAAAATGAGCACCTGCCTGGACTCAGTCTTAGTAGTATTGACCCATTAAAAGAAATGAGAGAATAGTTCCATATTAGCAAATATTAATTGATTCTGGTAGATCTTTATGCATGACTAAAAATGGTTCAATCCAAAAGTAAAATTCTTTTTTGGTGGGGAAAAAATCAAGTCTTTGTTATCCTTATTATATGCTGCCAAACCTTTACAACTCCTGGCAGCTTACAAAGCAAAATAAAATACAATAAAATATCCACCCATTCAAAAAATACATATCATCAAACCTTCATGAGAAATAAATGGAACCCCCTCAAACAATTAACATTTATTTTATAACTTCCATAACATCAGGGCTAACTCCAAACAAAAATTCCAAATTAACTCTAAGAATGAAAATTAAATAGAAGCAAAAGTTAATTTTTAAAAGTTGTATCACAAAAGTATTTAAAAAACTTCAACCTTTGCTAGCATACAAAAGTGGCCTAATTTAACTACTAGACGGATCCTAGAAGAATAGGTATCATGCTGGAAAAATAATGTTTTTAGCCATCTCCACCCCAAACTCATGATAATATTACTAAAATTCTGAACATTTTCAGCTCTTTGTGTAACTTTTATCAGAGTTTGCCTGATGTACAAATAGTGAACAAGATGCTTTTGAGTCAGATGACCAACAGCCACTTCAAAATACCAAAATTTGAATTGGAGTAATAATTTAAGTTTAAATTGGCCGTAAGTGGCTGACCAACCGCACTCAACGTGTAGTCCTCAAGGGAACTGCAGCTACATGGAGGGAAGTATGCAGTGGAGTACCCCAAGGCTCTATTTTAGGCCCAGTACTCTTCAACATCTTCATCAATGATTTGGATGAGGGAATAAATGGGGAACTCATCAAATTTGCAGATGACATGAAGCTGGCAGGAATAGCCAACACTCCAGAAGACAGGTTTAAGATACAGAAGGATCTTGACAAACTTGAACATTGGGCACTATCTAATAAAATGAAATTCAATAGTAAAAAGAGTAAGGTTCTACATTTAGGCAAGGAAAACGAAATGCACAGGTACAGTATAGGTGGTACCTTGCTCAATAGTAGTAACTGTGAGCGGGATCTTGGAGTCCTAGTGGACAACCATTTAAATATGAGCCAGCAGTGTGCTGCAGCTGCCAAAAAAGCCAACACAGTTCTAGCCTACATAAACAGAGGGATAGAATCAAGATCACATGAAGTGTTAATACTACTTTATAATCCCTTGGTAAGGCCACACTTGGAATACTGCATTCAGTTTTGGTCGCCACGATGTAGAAAAGATGTGGAGACTCCAGAAAGAGTGCAGAGAAGAGCAACAAAGAGGATTAGGGGACTGGAGACTAAAACATATGATTGCAGGAACTGGGTATGTCTAGTTTAATAGAAAGAAGGACTAGGGGAGACATGATAGCAGTGTTCCAATATCTCAGGGGTTGCCACAAAGAAGAGGGAGTCAAACTATTCTCCAAGGCACCTGAGGGTAGAACAAGAAGCAATGGGTGGAAACTAATCAAGGAGAGAAGCAACTTAGAACTGAGGAGAAATTTCCTGTCAGAACAATTAAATTTCCTGACAGTTAGAACAATTAGTGGAACAGCTTGCCTTCAGAAGTTGTGAATGTCCCAACACTGGAAGTCTTCAAGAAGATGTTGGATAGCCATTTGTCTGAAACGGTATAGAGTTTCCTGCCTAGGCAGGGGGTTAAACTAGGAGACCTCCAAGGTCCCTTCCAACTCTGCTATTGTATTGTTATATTCAATGAGATTTGTTACTTTTTAATTTTTATTACTATTGAATGAAAAATAAAAAGTAACATATTACTCTTCAGTTTCTAAGACTGCCCCACTCATCAAGCAACTCTGCATAGTTTACAAGATCAAAAACATCAACATAAGAAAAGAACACCTCCCCTCCTCTGCAATTTACAAGGAATAGAATCTTTAACCATTTATTCCAGCATATTACAATGAAAGGTGCATGTGGGCCGGGGGTGGGGGAGAAGTGGGAGGCTTGCCAAGTGTCTTCATCTGAACAATACATTCCTTCTCAAAGCATTTGGGGATCTGTGGCCTGTAGAGAGGCTTTATGTGGCTGTTTTTGAGAAAAGGACACAGCTTGGGGAAATTCCTTGAACATCTGGTGCTGTCCCTTTTGGGGAATGTCACTACTGGTTTTAGGTATGTTTTGCTTGCATTAATATGTTTTATAAAGTACTCTTTCAAATGCTTTGAAGTGCATCAGTGTCTCAGCATTTTTTTAAAGGTAATTCTCTCCCCCCCGCTTTTTTTTGTTTGCAGGATGAAGATGAGCTGGATTCCCACACCATGGTGAAGACTACATCTGATACTGCTGGTACAATGAGGGCTACAAGTACTATGAGTGACAGTGCTCAGACCATGATTGAACATAACAGCACCATGCTAGAATCTGATTTGGGGACCATGGTAATAAATAGTGATGATGATGATGAAGAAGATGAAGATGGAACCATGAAAAGTATGTTTCATTTTTCTTTGTAAAAGAAACATTCTAGATGCTTTTTATTTCAGCCCTGTAACCAGTGAATACTCACTTTAATTCAATTAAATGTTAGAATCAAGACCATTATATTTTTGGCTAAAATATAATTGGCTACTAGCTACATTTTTGTGGTTTGTGCAAGTTGAAATCAATCTGTATATTACATTTTTAAAATTTTCCCTGGCAACTGCTTTCCAATGGTTTGTTCACTTGAGCTACCAAGACATAAAATATGAACCATAAAAAACACTCCGAAATGTGAATTTCTTCTGTAAGGCAGGTTCAAGATCCCCGAATTTCCATCTTTGGAATTGTAATTCCTTTGCATGCTTTATGCTATGTTATGGAAATCTATGTTTTAAAATATTAGTGTTTTATTCAAGCTGGCAATGCAACAATTTAGTGTAGAATAAACGGAAAAATGACAACATATACTACAAGTTATAGAATGTTTTAAATTAAGGTCATTTTAAATGAATACATACAATGTGGTATATCATTCAAATATGATCCCATTTTGGATAAATTTAACAACACACATAATTTTAAAATCAAAAGTTATAGTTCAATAATGATAAGTATGTTTAAAACATTCTTGAATATTACCTTTTAGTTGTTTGAATTGATTTAATTGTCTGCAGGATTCTATTTTTTGTTAAACGTGCTGCTTGTCTTCAGTTTACCTTAATACACAGTATCTTCAATTATTCATTGAAAAATTTCTGAATGAATTTTCTTGCCCTTAGGTTAAAAGAAGATTAGAAGATTTTAAGTTTTGAATTAAGCAATAATTTCTTGCAACACATTTCATTCTTTTGATTAATGTGTGGAGCATCAATCTGCTGGAATTCAGGTGGAAATGGGTGGTCTGATTCTCAAAAGTATAAATTGCAGCAGAATTATCCCATCTGATGGTTATCTTGCCATATGTCTGATGACGCACATATGATAAAATTGTTCCTATATAAACTGTTAGGATAAACTCATTAAGTTTTATATACAATATTAAAATTATGTAAGTTTAAAACTTTTCAAAACATATGTTTTGTGAAGTGCATAATGGTAGATGGCAACTAGATCCACAGCTGTATTAATTTTTTACAGTGTGTCAGGGATTTTTAACTTCATTAGAAAGATAATACATGTAGTCCTTGATTTAACAACAAATGGTCACTAAGCCCCTGCACAGTACCCTTACTTGTGCCATTCCCCACCCCAAACCCACATAGCATCTCTTGCATGCCCCATGTACAGTTTTCAATTTGTGCTGTCCCTATTTTGCATACTTTGACCAGTGTGGCACCTCTGGTGTACCCACACACATCCCACCTATCCTGCGTGCCTTTCCCAACCCATGCAGTACCTCTTGGGCATTCCCATTCACTCTTCTCGACCCATGCTATCCCTCCATGCACTGCCCCTGACCTGCATGGCACTTCAACTGGCCTGACCAGCACTTCTCACATACTTACGATCCCCATGCATTCTTCTTGCCCCCCCCCCCCAGTGAACTTATGCAACACCTCTTGTGTAGCCCCATGTACTATTCTTGATTTGCACCATCACAGTCTCCCTCTCTTCCAGCATCCCACCCCAGGAACAACCACTTACCTGCCTTCTGACTTTGGACCTCTTACTGGCTTCCCCAACTTTCTCCCTGTAAGCCTCCCACAAGCAAAATATATTAGGAAGTTTGAAATCACTCCTGTTCCCATTGCTTTTTTGCCTACCCATGGTTATTCTAAGTATTACTGTAATTCTACCTTAAGACATTTATTAAAAGAAGTTGGCTTGTTTGATTTATTGTAATTTTTTACTTTGAAGGCAGGGATTCTTAATAGTTCTCTTGCTATTATTGTAATAGGATTATAAATGTTTGATCTTTTTCTTCCAAAATGTAAGTTTCAGTGAAGGTGACTTTTGAGTTTGGAATTAATTCTGACAATATATTATTCATAATATATTTTTCTCCAATATTCAGCCAAAGTAGTAATGAGTGAATTCTGAAAATGACTATGACACCTCGAAAGTCAGACATCATCGTTTAATGTGATACTTAAAACAATTATGAACATTTAATTAAATGATTTCATGCACTTCTATTGTATAGTATTGTAATGGGGAAAAAAGAATTTCAAGAATTGGCATTGTTTCCTTTTCCTTTAGCAAATTTGTGTTTAATCATCAGTGATAAGTTTGAAAAATTGAGAAATAATATGCACCTGCTATTTCTACAAGAACATGATTATTTTTCCCTTATGAGGCAAAATGTATCTGGAATCACAATTTTTCCTTCAGTACCTTGATATATAATTGGATGATTTTAAGAATCTTTACCTTAAATAGCCAGATGTTATTATTTTCCTTTGGACAATTACATAATTATTAATTTTAAAACCATGAATTATATGAATTTTTTATGAAAAATTAATTTAGCATTATTCATAAGTAAATTCTTTCTTGAATTCAGATCTGGTGATTTAATGAAGTCATTGGTCTAGTTTTCTTCACCAAAGTATGAAAGTCTTTCATTTTCTTTTTTTATATATATTTTGCAATGTAATTTCTTTTTCTTCCTTGCTTCTCTCTTGCTCTTGAAGGTCTCCCATCTCAGCAACTAGGATAAGTTACTAGTTTAGCTTACTATCAGGTCAAGCAAGTGGTGTCACTTACTCAATGTAAAGGAATTACATTTCAGTCTAACTTCAGTGTATACATTGGTTATAGATAACTTATTTGTAAAGCAAAGATAAAGGTTCCCATCACACATATGTGCTAGTTGTTCCTGACTCTAGGGGGCAAGTGCTCATCTGTTTCAAAGCTGAAGAGCCAGCACTTTACGAATATATCTTCTTGGTCATGACTAAATGCCAAAAACGCACGAAATGCTGTTGCCTTCCCAAATGCTGTTGCCTTCCCTATTTTTCTACTTGCATTTTTATATGCTTTTGAACTGCTAGGTTGGCAGAAGCTGGGACAAGTAACAGGAGCTCACTCCGTTATGCGGCACTAGGGATTTGAACCTCCGAACTTCTGACCTTTTTGATCGACAAGTATCTTAGCCACTGAGCCACCACATCCCTAACTTATTTGTATACTGTTTTAATTATAATATTTTGTGTGGTTCCATTGTACTTCTATTTGGTTGTACTGTCACTATAACATCTTACCTTAATTTCTAGTAAAAGCAAGCATTAATACTTTTAAAATTTGTTAACTTTCAGACAGCTCAATCACTTTGAGCTCTTTGGTTTTTCTTCATATTTTGACTATTTTCTTATTTTCAAAACAGGAAACGCTACATCACCACAGGCTCAACGACCTTCATTTATGGACTATTTTGATAAACAGGATTCCAAAAATAAGGCCCATGAAAACTGCAACCAGAATATACACGAATCTTATCACATAGCGAAGAATATTTTCCCTGATAACTGGAAAGTTCCCCAGGATGGTGACTTTGATTTTGTAAGTTCTTATATACAGTTTGCTTTCCAAATGTTGATGGATTTTATGTGGATATTGCTGATATACTATTTCTACATGATATAAGTATATACTTACATATTTTTCTTTCTGGCTGGGAATTATGTGAACATGGTGTATATCTTCAGCGCATATTACATTATGCACTGTGTTAAACATAGAGCAATAGCATACGGATAGCATCCATATTCATAAGGAATATTTCTTTATGTAATCGGAGAGTAAAATCTTCAAATAGAAGCAGCCTGCTCATTCTCTTTGGTTTTCTATCTCTAAACTGATAATCTCATACATTTTGGACTAAGTGTAATACTTTATTCCCATATTCTCTAAAATACAGTTCCTTTGTATGTATGTTTAGAATCATTTCTTCCTACACTGGAGGAAAGCCTGTTTCAGTCCAAAGATTTTAAAACTTGGAATCAGGAAACAATTTTTGAATTACTATGAAACATTAGAAAGTCCTTGAAAATATTACATGTGAAGAAAACAGAAGAAAGAAATGTTTGGAGATCCCTTTTCCTCAGAACCTTCATTGTGATTATCTTACTTTATCCTCTACTTATTGTAGGACTTTTGGAGAAGTATTGAAGTTATACTGCAGAATAAATTGTCTTTTTTTTTTTAAAAAAAAGTTTCCACTCCTAAAAGCTTTTCCTGAGTTAAAGAGCTTTATAATGTTAAAAGGCACAATTGGATACAGTCTATTGTTTAACATGCCACTCTAAACTGGAAAATAAAGTTGACAAATAATTAAAATTTACAGTACAATTTTTCAACTACCCATTATAGTATTATTAATTCTCCTTATGGCCTAGCTCTGGGATGGCAAACCTATGGCACGGTGGCACAGGTGGTACACGGAGCCATTTATCAGGGCACGCAAGGCGAGTTCAGTCTTTTTTAAAGCCATTTTCCACCCTCTGCAGGCTCCAGAGGCTATATAGGAGCCTGGGGAGGGCAAAAACCGTCTCCTGCCCCCTCTGGGAGGATGAAAAACGACCCAACAGACAAACCGGAAGTCACTTCCGGTTTGCTTGTAGGGCTACTTTTAGTCCTCCGGAGGAAGCCTCCTGAAGGCCCTTGAAGCTCCAAAGTGTAAAAAACCAGCCCTATGGGCAAACCAGAATTTCAGGAACGATTTAAGCTCTCCAATTTCAATTTGTCCGTTGGGTCCTTTTTCGTCCTCTGGAGCATTCAGGGAAGTCTCCGGAAGGCCCCTGAAGGCTCTAGAAGATTTAAACTGGCCCTACGAGCAAACTGGAAGTCCATTCCTGTAGGACCATTTTTTTGTGCTCCGGAGGCTACAGGGAAGCTCTTGAAGCCTCCGGAGGGCCTCCGAGGGGGGGGGGCGGCTGTTTTTGCCCTCCCCAGGCTCCTATAAAGCCTATGGAGCCTGGGGAGGGCGAAAAAAGCATGCAAAAATGGGGGGGAGCGCCTGGCATGCATGCATGCATGCATGTGTGCTGGGGTGTGAGTTGCACATGGCATTATGGGTGTGGCACTCCCGCGCAACCCCCCCTGTGCTCCCCCTGCTTATGGCATGCGAGCCAAAAAACCTTCGCCATTGCTGGGCTAGCTGTTCCTTTCTTTCCATAACTGAAGAAATTATTGCATCTAACTTCTCATTAGGAAGTTAGGATATTTGTGAATATTCATTATTGTCAATGACTTTAGATTTTTAGAGAGAAATTAATAGACATATTTTTATAAGTATTTTCTGTGTATTCTCAATCTTGTATAAAAGTTCAGGCTAGTCATAAGATTTCCACTTTACTGCATAAAGGGTAGCTGTTAATAAAGCTGTTACTTTATGTATAGCAACATTTATTCATGTTTATAAAATACTTGATAGGTTTTTTAAATTAGTGAACATATTTTGAAAAATATAACTTTTTTGCTTTTTTCGCTTCAAAAGTACATGAATTTAGATTAATTTTCCAAATTAAAATACCTTAGATAGTCTGTATGTTGTTAACAATTGTGAATAACTTAACATTTGCTGAGGAACAGAGAACAGTGGAGCAAATATTTTATACTTGTTTAAAAATATCTTTAAACAAAATTGCTGGCATACCTTTATGCAGTTCATAAAAAATACAAGACTTCTGCCTTTTCTTTTTTGTCAATTTTGTCCCCCAAAGAGATGTGATTAATGTGTTTTTATCAGTAAATATAATCAAAAACATTTAATAGATATTTCAAAATGGAATAGCAATTTAAATTCTAAATTGGAAAAGTAGACTAATATTCAGGATCATTCTAAAGTGATTAATTTGTATCAGTCTCATAATAAAGAAAGGGAGAAGATTGTTTCTATTTGCCAGTAGTCACTTCATGTTCAGTAAAATCCAAGCAAAACAAAACAAAGTCCATTAAAATTATGTTAGATATTAATCAACCCTTACATAAATTAAGTAACTGTAAACTATACTGAAAATCTTGCATGAACTTAATATGGTCAAAATATACATTAAAAATATCATTCCTGCTGAGTATTGTGTTTCTCATCAGCAATCCCTTCTGATTATGATGATAGCAAACTTGAACAGTTTCTTTTTATTAAAAGCTATTTATTTTAACACTCAGCAAGTATAGCATTTTTTCCTGTTGAGATTTTCCAATAATGCAACCTCCCATGTTATATTGAACTATGTCAGAAATAAGTAATTGAATCTCAAGGACCTGAGTATAAGCCTTATTGTAATTTTGTACCTTCTAACCATGACATTAAATTAATCTTTCTAGTAAAAGTCATTTTGTATATATAATTATGTAGAACTTAAAAGCATCTTGACAGAATGGAAGGAACCTAAGAGAATTTTCAATAAAGTATAACCTGCTCTGAGATAGTAATATTTATTCTTTTCTTTTAGCACCATAGACATGGAAAAGATAGAATATAGAATAGAATAGAATAGAATTCTCTATTGGCCAAGTGTGATTGGACACACAAGGAATTTGTCTTTGGTGCCTATGCTCTCAGTGTACATAAAAAGAAAAGAATAAAAAAATCATCAAGAATCAAAAGATACAACACTTAATGATAGTCATAGGTTACTAAATAAGCAATCAAATCATACTAGGAAACAAATAAAACAATATTAATTATAGAGATACAAGGTTATAGTCATAAATGGGAGGAGATAGGTAATAGGAAGGATGAGAAGAATAATAGTAATACAGTCTTAGTAAATATTTTGACTTGGTGCCATCACTGCCTTATAGCATCGTTTTGAGGGTAGAAGTTGAAACAATTCATGTCCAGGATGTGAGGGGTCTGTAGATATTTTCACAGCCCTCTTTTTGACTCGTGCAGTAGAATATGAGATTCTGAAATGTGTTAGTGACCTTTAGAATCTTTAAAAATATTTCTCAACCAGTTCTTAAACAATAATTTTAGTGTATATTGTCTATCTTTTAATTGTACAGAGACTAGAGAAAAAAAGTGGGGAAAACTTACTTAGCAATTGTCTCGCTTAGCAACAGAAATTTTGAGCTCAGTTGTGGTCATAGGTCAAGGACTACCTATTTAATGTTTTTTTTCTTATACTAAAGCTGAAGCAATCATGTTCTGTAAAATCAGTTTAGCGTATATTGTTTTATTTCTTTGAATGTGGGTTTTTGAGTATTTTTTAAAGTCTAGTATGTATCCCATGGACAATTTATTATTTGTATTTCTATTATTGTTTTGACAATAGATCTTAGATAGTTATAAAAGAGGCATTAGCTAGAAAATGATGTAATAATGCAAGTTATTCATATTTGCATTATTATTTTAACAATGGATCTAAAACATAAAACAGGCATTAGTTAGAAGTGAACTAGCTATTTAAAGCCTCATCAGCACTAATGTAATTAATTATCTTAACTGTATCTATGCAATGTGTTGTTTTTTTTCTGGTTAGGATAAATAAAAAGTTAGACAAGGCAAATGTATTTTACATTAGTGCTTTTGGGAGAAAATTTTTTTTTGCTAAAGTCCATATAGATATGGTCCCAGATTGTTTCATATTAAATAACGAACATGTAGATCACGTGTTGCCATTATACTATTGAAATAGATATATTTTGGTGGATCATTTTTTCTATTTTTGGTAGAAAGTAATCTATTAAAAGAGATAAAATTCTGGAGTGACTTCCAAGTGCAGCAAACATGTTAAAATACAATTACTGTAAAATGATGACATTGTAAATAGGAAGTGCTTATCTGCATTAGCAAGATAAAGCTAGCTAGTGATTATATAATAGAGTAAAAGATTAGGGATGTGTGAAATAACTACTGTTTTCCAGACCTAAAATAGTTAAAGAATGGTGAAAGATTCTCTTCTTTTCACAGCTTTATAAGATGTATGTTTATGTTATTGTAAGCCATAGTTAGCATTACATCTAGAATAGCTATAGAAGAAGCTGAGAAGTTGTAATTGGGATTTAAAGTGTCAGAGCCACTTCAATATTAAAGGAGGCTGCCTTTTCCCTCAACCGTTGTCCTCCTTATCTAGAGGGTATTAGGAATGATGAGGAAAAAGAAGAAAAATGGTGAGGAAGAATTGCCTAAGCTTGCTGGTTCATGAGTTTATACAATCAAATACAGAGTGTGCTTTCTTGTGCTAGATCTTTCCAGGATTATTTTAAGATGTCAGACTACGACTTAAAAAAAACATATTGTCTTCATTATAATTAGCCCATAAAACAAGCTACAATGCATTTTGTAACTATTTGGCAGCTTTGAGGGTCAGTAAGGTTATAGAAACTGGTTGCCAGCATTCCTACTATTTAATTATAGGATTATTATTTCTGAATAATTTGAAAAGCAATGAAAATAGAAGAAAATGATGAGAATAAAGGAATAAAAGCAGCTCAGTTATATTTGTCACTGTTGCCTTAGTAACTAATTGTTCATATTAATATCTCATGAACTTCTCTGTAGTTTCTTGAATTTTCAGATAGCTTTGAAATACCTTCAGCTTGATTACAAACATAAAGATGTTTTCCAAAGATGAGACTAACTGAGTTTTGAGATTCAAAATTCCACTTGTTTAATATGATTCTACTAATGGAGGATGAAACTTTCCATCCCGTATAAACCTATTTTTCCATCCAACTCTGAACTTTGCAATACCCCTTGAGGTTGTTGTCTGAAAGATTATTAATAGGGTTGTATTCATTTTGTATAATTTTCAGATTTAATACTCTTCTATATCTTTAAATACATATATCCAGAACATGAATGCTTGTGAAACACTTATACTGTATTTCATTAAGTAAACATTACATTCCAGTCCTAAACATATATTGTATGTTGCTAAATTCTGTATAAAACCAGTAGTCAAATAATTATAAGTACATAATCCTGACATTGTTAAAAAGTTAAATTTTCCTCATAAGAAACATTGAAATAATTATGGCATAATCTGCTGCTATTACTTCAGATTATTAGTTTTGTATGTGAGTTGATTATATTTCAGATTAGCATATTGATTGGGATAACCATTTTAGTTCAATAATAATTGCAATTCTTGCCCTACAAAATATTTCAGGTGGGAATAGCAGTAAAAATCTTTTCAGTGTTTTGTATTTATAAATTAGAAGCTATGTACAGGCATTCTGTCTTTTATTACTGCTCCCCTTCTTTCCAGATTTTCTTTAAAAAGTGTTGGTAGAAAATAGCATTAGTGTACATTTCTTCTCCAAACTACTGCAGGAAGAAAGTGATCGGCAAATAAAATTTAGATGTTGCATCATCAACATAGGAAGCAATAAGTAAAGCATCCAAGACTGTCACTGTCATAATTATATCCTGAAATTACATGAATTATTTTACGGAGGGATAGTATCAAGGTCATGTAAAGTGTTAGTACTGCTTTATACTGTTTAGTAAGACCAAACTTGGAATAATGCATCCAGTTTTGGTCACCCAAAAACAAAAAATATGTTGAGATTCTACAAAGGGTGCAGAGAAGAGCAACAAAGATGATTATGGGGCTGTGGTGCATGGTTTCAGGAACTGGGTAAGTCTAATCTAAGAAGAGAAGGACTATGAGTTACATGAGAACAGTCTTCCAATATTTGAAGGGCTATTACAGAGAAGACAGGGGTCAACTTATTCTCCAAAGCACCTGAGGACAGGACAAGAAGTAATGTATGGAAACTTATCAAGAAAAAATCCAATTTATAACTTAAAGAGAAGTTCCCTTATAGTTAGAACAATTAATCAGTGGAACAGCTTGCATCCAGTAGTTGTGGGTGCCCTATCAGTGTGGGATTTTAAGAAGAGATTGGACTTCCATTTGTAATGGCACAGTGTCTCCTGCTTGAGCAGGGATTGGACTAGAAGACCTCCCTTCCAACTCTATTATTCTGTATTCTGTAAATTAGAATTGTATAGCTATCCATCTCAATCCAGGTGTCTCTGGGCAGCAAACAATATTGCAATTATGAAAACCAGAAAACCGTGGAAACTTTAGCTGATTTAGGGTTTGACAGTCCCAAGGATAGGCTCTGATTCTGTATTCATCAGATAGAGATAGAGAGGGATGACAACCTGTTGCTTCATGAATTGTAGCTGAGAATCTGCTAGCTTTTCCTCTTTAATTTCAGAGCCAGAGGAACCATTCCAATGAAAGAAGAGGGAAATCCTGAATGAATGTCTTTTCCATTATACTTAAGCCATGAACATTCATGCCATCATACTTCAGATAGCTTTACAGTTATGTTAGAAATATATATTGGCAATAAAAGAGTACAAACAAAATGTGAAAAATGAATGTGGGAGAGTTAATGGAGGATATCAGATATGTAGGCAGTTACCCTCTCTTCACAGTTGTTCTTTCCACTCGTTTCATCAGCTGCTATGGCAACAGCCTGCTGGTGATCTTAAACAAGTTGGTTAGTGTAAAACTAGTGAGAGAAATTGTGGATAGTTCTAGGAATTGGACTTGTTTTCTGTGATTAGAGAATTGTTGCCATAGGAACTGCAGCAGAGAACAGAATTACAGTTTTAAGTTTTCATTGGCTTCACGGAGTCAAGCAAATTGGCCCTTTAATGGGCATGTGTTCCAGATTTTTTCCCTTGTCTGTCTTGTTCATATGGATCATTTGCTGCTTCTACAGTAATCAAGCTGGATTGAACGCTCTCCCTCCCATGTACATTTTTTTTCAGGGTTTAATCATTCCTCTGCAAAAGTTGAGGGTGGCAAGAAATATCAGTGAAGTTTGAATAGCGGATGAAATTAAAGGGCTTTTGGGTGAGGCGTTACCTTTGAAAATGAGGTAATGGAGAGACTTTTTGAAAAAGCAACAGATTGGCTACCCTAAGCTGTTCAACAGCATTTATTTTGAACTTTATCCAGAATTCAGAGGTCATCCTGCCAAGCTGCTCATCGCAATCAAAACATCACTTCTACTTTTTTTCATGATAAAAATAAAAACAAGGAAAATACAGTGACACATCTATTTTAGCTTTGAATACCATTTTTTCAATTTTTACCCTCCCTCTTTCCCTCAAAAGATGAATCCAGTTTTCATAGGGTACTTCCAGTCCCCTTAGATCAAAAATATAAAAAGCAATGGAACTATGACTTACGTTTGTTTTATTGGGGAGGGAGAATTATTAACCTACAGGTCTAATCAAACTTACCAGTCTTCTTCATGTTGTTATGGGCATTCCCCTCTTGTGCACAACCATAGCACAGAAATGCCTACCACCATTTTTTCAGTAAAGTTGAGGACCAACTGGGATTTTTTTGTTTTTCCAATTCTTATTTATGCATATAAACCTATATATATATTATAATAATGTTTAAAATATTATCACCCACACACATCAGGGGTGGGTTCCTGCCAGTTCTAACATCTTCTATAGAAGAGGTTCCACAAATCTACAGTGCCGTTTAGAACCGGTTACAGCTCCCTTCCCCCGCCCGTCCGCACATCAAGATGAAGAACGAGAGGAGGAATTCTGGGAGTTGAAGTCCACAAGTCTTAAAGCTGTCAAGTTTGAACACCCCTGGGTTTTTTTTTCTAAAGGGTTAGGGGTGCAAGGGTCTTGTAACTTGACAGCTTTAAGACTTGCACACTTCAATGCCAGAGTTCCTGAGCCAACATTTTGGTTGCTAAGCAAGAGTGTTGTTAAGTGAGTTTCACCACATTTTACAAGTTGGCCACGCCCACCCAGTCACATGGCTGACAAGCCACTCCCACCCGGTCACATGGCTGACAAGCCAAAGTGTATGTGGAAAAAGACTTCCTGGAGGAAAATGGAAAGTAGGGACAGGACAAAGGACTAAGCATGTCAAAGGTAGAATTTGAGGTGACCTGTCATAATAGGAAAATCTATTCTGCCTCACAGATAGTTCATCTTCAAACTGAGTTTAAGGTTTTTAATTAGTCCAGATTGTTTTATTTTCTTGTCTTGTTGAATATTGTCCAGGCATAATACATATTTTCAATATATTTTCAGGTAGCTCTGGTTTCCTGCAGGAGTTTTGAGTGTGACAATAATTAGCTACAGCAGCTGCCTTAAACTGGATGTCTTAATCTACAGTTCCTATAATTCTCAATTAGTCTGTTTTAGCCTAATATACCTGGAAAGGACCCAGTTAAGAAAGGTTGAACTATAGTTATTCCTGTTCTGGCTAAGATCAACAAAAAGCTAAGCAATACTACAGGCCAAGAATTTAAAGAACATTAGTTAAAAAGTTATGAAAGTTTAAGGATTTTTCCTTGTGCTTTTTTGGGGGGTGGCTTTTTGCTGTTTTACAATTATCATAACATTTCTGAATACATTAATTAAAGATCTAGAATTAAAAGCTTTTTTCCCTCAGAGTGAAATCCTTTTTTCAGTGTCTACCAATCAGGATGGATAGAAATTGCTGATATTTTTCAAAAAAAAATAGATTTTTAAAAATTTAAATTGGATTTTTAAAATTTTTATTAAAATTTGTTTAAATGCTTTTGGAGTAAAAATCTAAAGATAGTTTTCCATTTAGGATGCATTAATAATTTAGTTTATTCAGCATAAAGCAAAGCTTAGATATGTAGCATGAGGCTGTATATTCTGCAATATTTATATTTTTTGTAAATTCATTCAATGAATCCAAGCTCTGCAAACTAGATAAGAATCCTTCATTTTGTTTGCAAATAATAATATTAAAGATTCTAACTACCAGCAAGAATGAGTCCTTACATTTGAAGACCACCTGTCATTTCAGATCCATCATGGCAGCGCCTATTAGCGGGCATCTACTCGCCTGCCACGTCCCTCATCTTGTTGTGTCATTGCCACCTCACCAGCCATCCCATTAAAGTGAGTGGGACAGTCGGTGAGCCAACAGTGGGTCAGAGCAGGAGCCGCAGCAGGACAGAGATGGCAGTTGCTCTTTAAAAATTATGATTTAAATTGGGTGTCAGATTTAAATCAAGGCTTTTAACTAGTGGTTTAAATCATGATTTAAGTCAAATCCACCCTGCTACAAATTGATGTGGAAAGTACTTTTTCATTCTCTCCTTCCTAGGGTTGACTGGCTCAAGGTCACCAGATGGCTTTGTGTCTAAAGGAGTTCTAGAACTCATGATCTCTGGTGCTATTTGTAGGCACCATTTGTAGGCACCAGGCTAGAAACAGTTGAGTTCTAACAGTTGAAACAGTGAGTTCTAGTACTCCCTTAGACACAAAGCCAGCTGGTGACCTTGGGCCAGTCAGCCCTAGGAAGGAAGCAATGACAAAGTACTTTTAAAATCTTTCCAAGAAAACTACAGGGACTTGTCTGATTTGAAGGTACCAAAACAAAATAAACACCCAACAATCCCAAATTGTCATAATGTTTTCTTAAGTTCTTCCTTTTATTTCGTCTACCTTTTCAGAATTGCTGTTGCAGCACATCTTACAGCACAGTTTTTGTCTTTTTAATTATTTGCTTGTGATGAGGTTATTAAAGCAAAAATACTTAATTAGGTAATTTTTCTTTTTGAATTGCTATAATTGGAGGGAGATATTTTTATAGAAACATATGTTACATTTCACACACAGATGGTAACCTAAGATCCTCTATATAAAACATCAAAAGAGTTTTTTAAATTCAAATGCTCTGATTTTCACACATAAGCTTGTTTGAAGTTGTTGATCATCCATGCCTACTCAGGCAGAATGTGCTGTCTTACAAAATAGTTATTTGCATATATTTTTTCTAATTGAAAAACAGACTTAATTTCTGAGTTACCAAGGATGAGAAATATGTACGTTTAAGGTAGTGTACTTTATTAGGTTAATAAACAGCTTCTCTCGATCCCTTTTTACTAATACTCTGCACCAAGTTCAGTTGAAGTTTTTCTTAAACCCAGTGATTGAAATATATGGTATAGGTGCCATTTCAGAATGCTTGCTATCATTGCTAGTATTTTAACTTTTGAAACGAAATTGTACTGGTTTATTCTCAATCTGTCAGTACTTAAGAAGGTCATTTTCCTGGACATACCAGGTTCTAAGTCAACCCAGGAAATTCATGTGCTATTGCTACCTGGAGGCAGTGCTTTTGTTTGCACTGAAGTCCAAAACAATTTGGACTTAAAGTTTTGGCATTTAAATATTGAGCAAAATACCTCAACCAAGCAAATAAACTGAGCAAAAAAATGAGCAAAAACCAAACAAAAACTTAGGAGCCTATTTGGTATATTGATTAAGGTGCTTGGCTAGGAACTGAGAATTCTGAAGTTCTAGTCTTGCCTTAGGCATAAAAGCCACTGGTTAAATTGGTCCAGTCACACACTCAGTGCAACCCACCTCATGGGTTGTTGTGGGTGAAGTAAGAGAAAGGAGTATTATGTACGTTTGTGGCCTTGAGTTACTAATAAAGTAATAAAAGTGGGATACAATTCTAAAAATACACACCACATCAATAAAATGAAAATTTGATACTCTCATCTGTTCGTGCCACTAATAAATCCATTACAAAGTATTTCATAAAATATAGTACATTATATAATCTCTACAGAAAGGGTATTAAAATGGCAAAATACTGCTAGCCTTTTGCATAATTGGCATTGAATCAGTGAACAGAGTTGAAAGATTTTACCAGAACATAAAAAGTGCAATATATTTAATACGATTCTTAATTTTTAAATAGTATGGCTGATTCAATGGTCTTCTTCCATAATGTTTATGTCAAATACATTTACAAGTACAGCTGCATCCCAAATTTATACTTTTTCTTCCCTGTGAATGTAAAGCTATTTTAACATGATACATTAGCTTTCTAATCAAGAACCAGATGGTTTACTTTTAAACCAGTGTGTAGAGTCTGTATTTATGTTTGTAATAAAATATTCCCCTAAAATACTTAACCAGGTTTTGATAAAAACAAATTTTGAGGGTAGTTTGCTTGTATATGAAAAATCCACATATTTTGTATATTACTATACTTAAGTGCCTGCAGGAATTCACCACCACTGCCACCATCATAATAGTCTACTCTTTGACAGTTAATTAACTGCTATTAGGGTTGAATAATCACTTGCCAAAAATATCCTGTTCATATCTGCCAAGCTGATTACAGTTAGAAAAGGAAACTAATCATATGATATTTGCAACATTCATTAAAATATCAATGGCGTTCTCATTTTTTTGTCATATTTTTGAATATATTATGTAGATTTTTTTGGGAAAAAAATCCTTTAAACATTTAAAGACCTTTTAGCATTTTGAGGAAGTATAGTTGCTTCAAAAATTTTCCTACATATTATTTTATATAAGGATACATGGATAGAAAGTTTATCTCTTTGTATATTTGTATATGCTTGTACTTGTGCAATGCTGATTTTGCTAATATTCCAGTATGTCTCTATCCACTCCAGTCACCCTCAGAGTTTGGTTGTGTTAAATCAGAGCTGTCAAACTCGTGGTCCGCGGGCTGAATGTGTCATGCGCTGGCCATGCGGTTTAGCAAAGGGGGAGGGGGAAGTCCTGATACATCATGTAATGACATGAGTTTGACACCCCTGTGTTAAATGCTAGATAAATATGTAAATTAAAATAATATTAGTATCTGATACTATTTAACATCTTTATCCATATTATCCAGACATATTTAATATGTATTAGAATTTTTGAAGGAGATTTGTGGGAAAAATTATATTACTAGCATTCATTGAATTTATGACATACAGTATGTACTATTGCAATCATTCTAATAGAGTACTTTCAGTGCTGGACTTGAACCTAGGAAACTTAAGTTCAATTTCTGTTCTACTAGGAAAATGGCTGAGTGTTTTTTTGTAATTGTTCCCTCTCTGCCTTAACCTCATAGGTTACATTTTGGGGAAAGTTAGCATGGTCTTTGTATTGCCTTGAGCCCATGAAAAAGCATCAAGCTAAAAAGTTAAAAATATACTAGTTTTTAATTTTACATTTGCATATGCCAAGGCAAGCATATGCCAAGCAGATATACTCCATATGTGAAATCCCAAACTTTAAAATAAAATTAAATCTATAAAGAACATGGTTTATAGTATATTGCAGTAGATAATGCTTTTGCAGATCATCTAACATAGATTAGAGCATATGGAAAAAGAGAAGCCAGATGTTTAAGCTGGCTTTAGAATAGGCCAAGGAACATGAGACATTTCTGATTTATGCTGGATAACTGAGAAAACAAGGAATAGTAAAAAGATGTCAGTTGGCACTTCATTGATTACAGAAAGACCTTTGATTGTGTGAATTACACGAAGCTTGGAATGTGCTTAGAAAAAAACGCCAATCCTAGAACATTTTGTTGTCCTCGTGCTAAACCTATACATTGACCAAGAATCCATAGAATCAATTGAACATGGTGAAATAGTGCCTTCAGGTTGGCAAAGAAGTGGAAAAGGACTGTATGCTGCTTCCTTATTTATTCAACTGATCATTTGATATGCTGAATATATATATATATATATATATATATATATATATATATATATATATATATATGTGTGTGTGTGTGTGTGTGTGTGTGTGTGTGTGTGTGTGTGTGTGTGTATACATACATACATACATACATACATACATACATACATACATAAAAAATGTAAGCTGTATTGGAAAATGAGTATGGTTCTAAAGTTGGAAGAAGAAACATCAAAACATGTGTTATATGATGACATTATGCTGATAGCCGAAAATACAAAGGAACTTTTGTTATATTGGTATATAATATAACATTGGTATAAAGATAAAGGAGTACAATGAAAAAATGGACTAGAATTAAAATTGAATATACAGAAGACCAGACTAATGACAACCAGTACAACTACTTTATTTATTTATATCGCACCTTTATTATTTTTACAAGCAACTCAAGGCAGCAGACATATCCAACACATCTTTTTCTTTTTCCCTACAACAACCCTGTGAGTGGGTTGGGCTGAGAGAGAATGGCCAGCCCAAGATCATTCAGTTGCTTTCATGGCTAAGGTGAGACTGTGACTCATAGTCTTCCATTTTCTAGTTTGGTGTCTTCGCCACTGGACCAAACTGGCTCTCAGACAAGCCTTAGAATTGACAATGAAGATATCAAAAAATAGATAGGTTCCCTGAATACTAAAGAAACAAGTAGTCAAGAATTGTGCTGTGTTTTGGTAGAGCAGTCATGAAAACCATGAAAAAAAATATTTGGATGCTATAACAATTAGAATAGTGCAATCAGTGGTATTCCCCATGACACTGTAAAGAAGTAAAAATTGTCTTCAACGAAGCAGACTAGAAAGAGTATTGATGCTTTTTAACTTTGTTTTTGGACAAGACTTCTGAAAATAGCCAAAAAAACTAAGCAAATGGATAACCAGCTCATTCTGGACCAAAATGATAAGGCTCAAATGACTCTACTCCAGACACATTATGCAAAAACCTACTCCTCTGGAGAAAGCTTTAATGCTGGAAAAAATGGAAGGAAAGAGAAGAAGATGTCCAACATCAGCTATATGGATGGTTTAATTTCCAGATGTGCATTTTAGGACATTTTTCAAAGGCCTGCACCTTGATTTGATTGTACTGCCTTTCTAGAGTTTCCCCAATACAGTATTTGGCCTATGGTCTTTTTGGGCCAGTATGGGTCTGGGAGAGCAGAACTTCATAATAGCTGTTAACTAGATAATTGTTACATTATTCTCTGCCAAGTTGGAAAAGATGATGGTAAAAGGTTATTAATCTTGGCAACTATAGGATTGATATAATAATTATGGTACAAAACTGCATCCCTGCTGAACGGTTAATAGAGATCTCCTTAGTATAATGGCCTTGGAAGTTGCATCTGACCTTTATAGTTGTCATATAATTTATAGATATGCAGAAGAAGCCTTTAGTCTATGGTTGAATTTTTCTGATAGTGCCGAGGTAATGATAGGGCAATAGTTAGTTACCTTTCTTGCAAATAGGAACTATTAAGGGCATGGCCTCAATCTTTGGGAATGATTGCTGTTCAATCAAAAGTATGTAAACAGGAAGACTAATACTGGAATCCCCCTGAATAAAAGTTCTGAACTTTTATCTTAATTCACTGCAATTTGTATGAAGCGTTTTTATACTTCCTGCTGTGAATTATTTAAGTTTTATTTAAAGAAATAGTATGTTCAGAGACTGGTTCAGCTCACTATAAGTCCAATTAATAATAAATTAGTCCAATTAATAATAAAAAAGATATTTAGAAGTTATTCAGGTTTTTTTTGACTGTCCAAAGCACTAATGATAGGATATAAGGAAGAAAAATATCTATTAGTACAGATTGTTTGACCAATATTACGTCCACAATATTGTTTTCTTTTGGAGACCCTGTGTCTTGTAATGAAAGGATACATACCTGAGGACTTAAAGCATAATAATAATAAAGAATTATTGGCATAATAAAGAATTATTTATAATGAACAGTGCCCGTTATTAATCTTCCTGTAAGCTAGTTAACATTAGCAGCTGTTAAAGGTATTTAAGGTATCATGAATACTAATAATTCAAATTTATCTTAGCATTTTTCCAAACTAGCAAGAGTATCTGTTTAATGTTATTAAATGTAAGGATAGATAAAATGTCATTGAAGTGATGGTGCTGATAGCAGTTTGCCACTGTTGAAAGAACAGCTGGTTCTTGGGGGTTCCAAGTAACACCCCCAACAAAAGAAGGCCCCCAAGATGGCTTCCAGGCCTGACACAGATTCTATAAAATAAATTGAGGGCAAGGCAGTTTGGTCAAACTGCATCAGATGTAGAAGATTGTTGTCCTTTCATAATAAAATACTTAGATAGTAACTAACGGGTTAGCATAGCAGTATGCGTCTCTGTGTTGTTTTTTCATAAAAATAACTCTGAAGTTGGAGAGTGAGTACTACCAATCCAACTGGATAGTTATAAGCTTATAAAAATCTGGTTGTTGTCTATTGACTATCCTACATTGTATTGTACCATGGCTAATTAAATCTTGGCTATATTATAAATACAATTATATGTCAGCAACTGGGTAGAAATAATTTACAATGACTTTTTCCATGGTATTTTTGAGCTATTTTTAAAAGTGTAAGTATTGATGAAATGAAATAGCCTTTATATAAATACTGTACTTGTCTATGTAAAGGTAAGCTCCTTATTTTGCCATAACACTATTTAGAATAATTATACTAAGTTTCCTTAGCTCTTTGTGTTTTTCATTGTCTACATTTCAGTAGAGTTATGTTTTATTGCTTTGGAATAAAATTATACAAATTTATTGCATGTATGCTGATTGAATTAATTTCCAAAATAATTTGGTGACCATCTTTAGATTTTAATAACTTTTAAGAAAAACAGGTTTCCTAGAAGAATGATACCACCATGATCATGAGGAAGTTATTTTGCTTTTAAAGTTATTTGAGGAGCCATCAGCACTCTACTCATTTTCTGTTGTTTAATTAATGTGAGTGTGATTATGAATTTGTGCTTATCAATTACATAGAAGTTTATTAAAATCTAAATAATTATAAAAAAACTATTGAAGATTCAATGTTTCAAAAAGTATATTCCTTAAATATACTAAAACTGCTTTAAAATGTCTGAGCACATAATGAAAATTGTTCTTGTATATCTTGGCAGTTTGTTAAAACCTGCTAACTTTTAAAGCTAGCTGTTGTTTTGATAGATTACACTCAAGGTCACCCTCTTGTTTAAATGAGGTTTTGTTTGGTGTAATTAAACCATGCCAGGTGTATTGGAAACAGAAGGTTTGGATAATTCAGAGTAAATGAGAACAAAATACAAGGCCATTATTTGTCTCTAGTGAGCTTCCAAGTGAATGTTGTATATAGAACTATTTATAATACATTTTACATGGTCAAGGATTGCTTGAAGTTGCTGCTTGCGGCATTTAAATTAAATCACTCACAGATTTTTACATACCAATTACAACTATATTCTTATATCTGTCCCTAAACATTTAAGTGCATAACATTTAGTGCCTAGTCATGAAACTAAGTGAATATAAGTTATAATTATAGTGGTCTTGATTAAGAGGCGCTATTATACTGCATTTCAACATACTTTTAATATTTGTCTGCTTTCAGTAATGAAATCCCATGTACTAGGCAGCTTTGAAATATTATTTCATTAATCTTAATATGAGTGAATTAGTTTAAATAGTACTATAATAAAGGATCAAGGTATAAGTCCAATTTAACTACCAGAAATTAAAGTTAAATCTATCTTTTTTTCAGGGGAATGCTCTAGGAAGTATATATAAAATATGCTAATAACTTTCATTTCCTCACTTAAAGTTTAAATTCAGAAAAATATGTGCTAACAGAACTTATTTAAAAATATTCAAATTAAAAACATTGCAATTAGAAGGTTGAATTTCCATAAAAATAACATTCATCAATTATTTCTTAGTTTTTAAAATTATTGCTACATACAAGAAAAACTTCATGTATTGATACATTAAGATGACTTGGTTTATTGAGTTTAATTATAAGTCCGATTTAACATTCTAACTTTGATCTCACCCAATTTGAGACCATAGCATATTTTCTGAAACAATCCTTCCCATGTAGCATGCATCTATATGAACAGTAATTAAATTGTAAATACAGTTTACAAATCACTTTAGTCTGCACAATCTTAACTAAGTAATGTCATAGTTAAAGTGTTTGATTTGGATTGGGAAGACTGAGATTCAAGCCCACCTTTATGCCAGTTACATTCTTATAGCCCAACTTACCTCAAAGTGTTGCTGTGGGGATGAAAAGAATAAATATCTCTAAGTTTGTTTGAGCTCTTGAAGTTATGGCAGGATACAAATGATTGTCAGTAAATACCTGGGATGTGAAGGTTGAAGTACAGATGTCCAACACTGTCAGAATCTCTTTTTAAACTATTGCAAATAGAATAGAGATTGCCTTCCCTGTATCACTGTCATCCCCAACCTTGTATAGCATATTGTTGTTTGTGCCATCACAACAATTTGGGGTAAAAGTTCATTTCAGGGAGTATATCTAGAAAGATATTGATAAGAAAAGGTTCAGAAGAAGGTAACAAAGGAAATACAGGGACTTTGACAATAAACTTTTATGAAAACTAGCTGATGGAGCTTGGGATGTTCAGTCTAAAGAAGAAAAGATAACTTTGCCTTCCCTGAGATTTCACTTCTTCAGACTGAACATCCCAAATTCCTTCAGCTAATTCTCATAAAAGTTTATTGAATAAAAGTGTACTTTAGAGAAGATGGATAAGAATTATTTTTCATTGCTACAGAAACTAGGTTAAGAAATAATGCTACTTTCTATATTTTATTTAAAGATTAAAAAATCCTGATGGTATGATCTATACAACTTCTGTTTCACTTATGGAAGTTATGGGTTTTAAAAAGAAGCCGGACAGCTTTTCTCAAGTATGACTTAATTTGCTTCCTTTAAATTAGTTGTTTTTGTGGATCCTTCCTACTTCATAATTAGATGATTCTCTGTAAGAGGGGATGAAAACTTGAAGGGGGCCTGGCTGACCTTGAGCGTCTTGTAATGAGGGCTTCAAGTAAAAAATAAAAACGTAATGATTTTTGATGAAAAACAATATTAAAAGCTTCGTAAGATGATCATAACACCAAGAGTAATATGCTCCAGGTCTCCTGCATTAAATAAAAATCTTAAGAACAAATGCATACAAAGCCAGGAATTGAGATGACAATAACAGACAGCACATGCCACTTTTGTAAAGAAGCTGAAGAAACAACAGATCTCTTAATTATCTGCTGCAAGAAAATCACACAGATGGAATATAAACAATGGCAGGACAAAGTAGCAACAGTGGTGCTTTGTAATATCTGCAAAAAATGCCATTGCTTGCAAGCAAGAACTGGTGGGACCACAAAAAAGACAAAATAATACTGTGTTTCCCCGAAAATAAAGCCCTTATTTTCCTTTAACCTTCAAAATAAGCACTTGGCCTTATTTTTGGGGAGATCTTATTATTATTTTTGAGGTGCAGGCAAACGTGGTCACTTCATGGCTGCTGTGTGTTGCAATATTTTGGGGGAGAGCTTATTTTCGGGGGAGGGCTTATTTTAGCGCATGCACTCAAAAGGCCAATTTGGTTTATTATCTGGGGAGGTCTTATTTTCAGGAAAACAGGGTAGAAAACAAAGAAGCTAAAGTGCTCTAGGTTTTCTAAAGTAGAAGACTTAGCAATTCCTAAAAAAAAAGATGAAAAAGTCTAGATTGTGGATATTTCAATATCTGGAGAGTCAAATAGAAGAGAAAGAACTGGAGAAAATCACAAAATGTACTCGTATGTATTTCAAACTAGGCATTTTAATGTTTTCTTAAATTTTGTAATGCTTTTTTATTATTTTTTTGCTTTTATTGTTTTAAACTTTTTAAAATTTTAATTGTAATATATGTTTTGAATTGTGAGTCATTTGCTGATGTTGACGGATATAGAAATTGATTGATTGATTGAATGAATGACATTGACAAAATCACCATCAGTCAATTGCAAAAGGCAGCTTTACTGGAAACAGTTTACCTTCTACAACAATACCTTTAACACTATCAAACAATATCTGCCTATCACAGGTCCTTGGAAAGGACTCGTTAGGTAGATAAAAATACCAAATTCAAAACATCTGCAAAAATTATCATGTGCCAGTAATGAAAAATTAGTGGAAACATAGAGTTGAAAAGGTAGTAAAAATGAGCAGGTTAAACTATTGTGGGATTTCCGAATACAAACTGATAAAATCTTGGCTCATAATGTACCGGATTTAACTGTGGTTGAAAAGAAGAAAGTGTGGAAATTGATGTTGGCAATACCAGAAAATACAGGAGACAAAGAATTGGAGAGGATCATAAAGTATTAAGTCTTGAAGGACTATGGTATAAACTAACCATGGTGGTCCCAGTGGTTATCAGCACAGTGGATGCCGTACCAAAAAATCCTGGACAGCACTCAGAAAATCTGAACATTGACAAAATTTCTGTCTGTCAATTACAAATCTGTTTGGATTCGCTGATACATTACAACATCCTAGGTTTTCGGGAACAAGTTGATGTGTATGAAGGCCAACATCAGCTAAAGAACTGCCAGTTGTGATTTCACAGTTTTGTGTATGTAATAATAATGCATTATTTAAAGCCAAAGAGGGCCTAGCTCATTCATTTAAAATAATGCAATAACATTTTCCATTGGGATTATATAGTACAAAAGCATACTTGCATGAAGAATGAAAAACTGATAGGGATGCTTTCATCTCTAGAGAAATCTTTGGTTTTCTGCTCGAAATAAATATCCTACCTTTCTTTTGAAAGCGATTGAAAGAGCCGTAGTGATGCATTGGTTAGAATGCACTATTGCAAGCTGCTTCTGCTGACTGCCAGCAGTTTGGCTGTTCGAATCTCACTGACCCAAGGTTGACTCAGCCTTCTGTCCTTTCAAGGTTGGTAAAATGAGGACCCAGATTGTTAGGGGCAACATACTGACTCTGTAATCTGCTTAGAGGGGCTGTTGTAAAGCACTGTGAAGCAGTATATAAGTGGGTCTCAACCTTCATGATGCCGCGACCCTTTAATATAGTTCCTCGTGTTGTGGTGACCCCCAACCATAAAATTATTTTATGTTTTCCGTAATTTTTTCTAAAATATGTGTTTTCTGATGGTCTTAGGTGACCCCTGTGAAAGGGTCGTTTGACACCGAAAGGGGTTGCGACCCACAGGTTGAGAACTGCTGGTCTAAGTGCTACGGCTATTGGGAAGTTCTTTGGATTTCATATAAGAAGGTCACCTCCTTGCTATTCATTAAAGTAGCCCGTCTTGAAGGCTCCTGTTCAAGTCTGAAAAAGATGAACTGCTTTAAAGAGTCATTGACGTTAATGCAACTCTACTTTTCCTCTTCTGAGACGTTACAAAAAGTATTTGTTTTAATGTGATGTACTTTGTTGCAAACACAAAGTGCTTTGAGTTTTCTTTTTATCAGTCACTTGGCATGAACAATTAGAAATGGAAATAATTATTAAATGTTAAGAGACTGTATATCTAGTAGCATTTTATTCAGATGCCATTAACATGTATATTAATAATATCGGTAGAAATAATTTTAAATGTATTATTTATTGAACTGAGGCTTTTAATGCCTATTAAGGCTTTTTTTTTTACCCTAATGTATTTTTTTTAATCTGACTTAAATTTAGGAATGAGAGTTGTACGTAAGCCATTGTCAAAGACCCCAGGAGACATTTCATTTTGCATAGAGTGATAATACATTTTGTTTCACTCCTTTTTTATTTGGAAAACATTTACACTGCTTGAAACTTTCCTGTTTGTGATCATGACAGAACCATGAATTTTGGGAGTTTTATTGTGTGACAGTGCAATAAAAGTGTTTTTTAAAATGTAGAAATAGGAAGATGCAGCACAAAGCATAACATCTCCAGAACTTTAGTGGTGTTATTAACTGAGGGTAGTATTGCCTTGTTACAAACGTTATGCTACCAATGTTTGAGTTGTGGATTTTTTTTTCCTAATTAAAGCAAGAACTATGGTTTCTGCGTGTGCTATTAATCCTGCTTTGAAGTGTTTTTTTTCCTTGCTTTTCTTTCTCAAAGCTCTAGCATTATTTTTCTAATTCTGAAAAAAGATGTACATTTGCATAACTTGATAAAGTAATAAAATGGGCTTGAAGGAGCTGGGGAAAATGTATCACTTTTTCTGTAACACCTATTCTGAAGTGACTTTTTCTGATATTATCATTCAGATCAAATAAACCAAAACACAATCTCATAGGCAAATGTCATAGTTGTATATCTTCCGAATAATGCTTTGTTAATGTGACATTATTAATATTCTTATTATTAAGAATCTTACTAAGTTTCGAGAGCTTATCTGCTGCTTTTAAAGTAACGGTAATGCTGCACACCCAAATTCATGCGTACACATACATTTTGTTTATTTTTGCCTGTGAATTAGGTTGTGTTTACTAACTTCTGATTACTTGTTTATAACTCAGCGTATAGCTTAGATTTGGAGAGAGAAATCCCTGTCAGCTTTTTGCCAAGCTTTTTAGGAAATATTTGATATGATTAATGCTCTTATGATTATACTGCATGAAATCAATTTTGTTCATTTTGTATTGTGCAAGCGTGACTGCTTGTTATGGCCTATTTTGGAGAGATTATGCTCATTTTTAAAATCCAAGATGATATATTCAGTATTGCCGTGGATTTTCCTGGCAACATTCATTGCATTGATGTTTGCAATTTATAAACAAAAATTAGCATGTTTTGCTAAGAGAATTTCATGCTGTTCAAAGGTCAGAAGATAATTTTTACAGGATTTGAATAGAGACTTAATTTTCATCTAACTTTTCAACCTGAAAGAAGCCTGAAAGTGACAGATGGATTAATAGTTTACAATTAGTTTATTATGACTTCTGTGTCCTGAAGTTATGCCTCCTCTTGAAAAGTATTGTCAGAGAATGAGAAAGAAATGCACACACGTCACTGGCCATGATTGTATTAGTAACAGAAAATCTTGGGAAACTTAAGTCCAAATTTGGAGAACCCGAGAAAGAAGGATTTTCACTTGACTAAGAAGGAAAGATAGAAGGCTCTTCAAGTAGGTATCTGCAGGTTTGGGGCTAAGGATTCAGGGCATATCTAAAATGTAAGTTCTCTTTAGAAGTAAGAGCTTATTTCATTGTTAGAATCTCAGGACAAGATTTATATTATAATAGTTGACAAAGCAAGGCATAGGAAGTTAGCTTTCTAAGCCCTCAGTGCAGGAAATAAGGTTTCACAATTGCTTTCTACATTTGCATATTGCGCTTGAATTTGTATGCTACATAGACAGCCTCCATAGCATTCCATACACACACACACACACACACACAGACACACACAAACACACACACACACACAAATCCATTCATGTAGGCTTTGATTTTCCTGAGGAGAAATAGGTAATCTGAACTAAACTAAATTAAGCCACATGGAGTTGCTTTATCAGTGAGATAGGCAGCATATAAATTTAACAACTAATATAAAATTTCATGGCTGAAAGGACTTGAACCAGAATCTGTCCAGTCCTTGATCACTTAACCGCTATAGTACTTCTGACTCTGGAAAACTCCATCTTCAAATTCTGTTTGATTTATGACTCTTTATGTGGTTACATGGTTTTTGACTTACTTATTCAAAAATCAACATTTCAGTCAGTGGTTCATTTAGTATTTCCCTTTTAGTGATACCCATTGCTGACAATTTACACTACATGTTTTACTTCAGCAAAGGTTCAGACATTTTTTCTTTTATTTAAACTATATTATCATAGATCATTAAATATGTAGGAGATAACTTCTTTAATTATTATATTTCTCCTAAAATTATGGCTTCCAGATTGTTTTTTATTCTTAGTTGGCTTTTCAGTGATTGATTCAATAAGTTAGCCATTCTTAATATGATGTGATCCAGCACAAATGCGTGTGGAAGAAGGCACTGATAAAACACTTCTGTATTTTATCAAGAAAACTACATGGCTAAATAAAGTTATTGATGACATAATGCTGGGTGATGGGCTCATTGTGGCATTCAACATCTATTGAGTGGACCAAGGTTCTTTTGAAGTATTACTGTTGCTTATGATATGGCTAGATTAAATCTTTTAGAAGATCTAGTTCAGTGGGTCTCAACCTTCCTAATGCCGTGACCCTTTAATACAGTTCCTCATGTTGTGGTGACCCCCAACCATAAAATTATTTTATGTTTTCCATATTGTTTCAAAAATATGTATTTTCCCATGGTCTTAGGTGAAGAAAGAGTCGTTCAACCCCCAAAGGGGTCCCGACCCATAGGTTGAGAACCACTGATCTAGTTGCTATTAAATCTGAAACTGAAGAAATTGAATTACAATGGAAACATGGAATTCAAGATGTATGAAAATGTGAAAGCTTAAAATTGTCTAAGCATTGATATCTTAGTGTAGGCATCAGCAACTTGAAATGGACATACTTTCAGTGAGAAAACCATATTGTTTACTACTTTGGACAGCGATGGCAAACCTTTTTGGCTCACGTGCCATAAGCGGGGGGAACGCCGGGGGGTCGTGTGTGGGTGTGCCACATCCATAATGCAATGCGCAACCCCCTCCCAGTGCACTTGCGTGCATGACAGGCACAACCCCCCCATTTTTTGCATGCTTTTTTCGCCCTCCCCAGAGGCTTCAGAGGCTTTATAGGAGCCTGAGGAGGGTGAAAACAGCCTCCCCTGCCCTTCCCCCCAGAGGCCCTCTGGAGGCTTCAGGAGCTTCTCTGAAGCCTCCGGAGCACAAAAAAACCAGCCCTATGGGCAATCCGGAAGTTCGGGAATGGACTTCTGGTTCGCTCGTAGGGCCGGTTTAAGCCATCTGGAGCCTTCAGGGCCTTCCAGAGGCTTCCCTGAAGGCTCCGGAGGACGAAAAAAGACCCAACGGACAAACCGGAAGTCACTTCCGGTTTGCCACCCCGGACTTAGGACATGAAAAGCAAGAAAAGAATAGTGTTGCAAAGGGTATAGAAAAGACAATACATGGGTATAATGCAGTCAGTGCCCAAATAAAATCAATTAGATTTTGTGAACAAGTGTTTAATATGATGGTAATGTAAGCTTATGTTTGGATGAAGAAGAGGTTGGCAGGATTTATGGTCAAGTTCAATGTGAAATTGATAGAACATGCAAGTAAAATATACTGCTTCTATTTAGAGACTAATTCCCCAGTTGAAATAGCAAGGAGAAAAACATAATTGGAAGTATGGTTTAGGAAACCAAAATGAAGGAGAACAACTTACATACTTTTGCCAAACCAGATTTGCTCATTGCTAATGTTATCTTCAACAATCAAATGATGGGTATATACATGGACATCATGAGATAGAGTACACAGAAATCAAATTAACTATATTATTGATACAAGTAAGAGCTTAGCATATGTTTAGTTACAAAAATATATCACAGATTAGCAGTTGATAGAATAGAATATCAAACTTTCCTATACTTGTTTTCTAATATTATCTTTATTCATAAAAGTGGCCAAACCGCTTTAATGTATTACTAATTAAGTTGTTCATTCCCTTTTGCATTCAGTTCATATTCATTCAAGATCCATTTATTCTTGACCTTGTCTCTTGTTGTTTTACATTCCCACTACTTAAGCACCCATGCCATCTGCGTTCCCCTTTGACGTTTCTCCAGCCACATCCAACTCTCCTTTCTATATACCAAATGGGCAGAAGCATACTCTTAATACAGATATTTCTTTTTGTTTCTTTTGAGAAACAATAGTCTTCAAAGTAGACCATGTATTTGTAATTAGCTTTGTACCAGTATTTGTGCATCTTAAAATTTCTTCATTTATAAATAATCTGTCTTTTATAAAAGGGGCAGAAATTAAACTATTTTCACTAGTTGTATTGCTATTTTTTTCTATCAAACACAATTATCTTTGTTTTTCCTGTTCTGGTTTTTAGACCTATGCTCTTGGTTGTGTCGGAATGCTTTACTAATGTAATATTTAGGAGTCAACCTTCAGCTCCATATTCACATAAATAATTCTTGAGTTTAAGCCTATTCATTTTATCATATGCTTCCAGTAAATTAATTCACTTTCTTACATTTATCCATTTCTCAGTGACCAATTAAAAACTAAACGCTGATCCTATTTTTGCCTGGCATAAAACCACATTGCTTTCTCACTTTTTTTGTGGGGGGAGTGGTCTATTATATTCTCTGAATGAAATTCTGCCATTTTTATTCCCAGGCACATTAACAAAGAAATGTCTCTCTGGTTTTTGCCTTCATTCTTTCTATTTTCCCCTTTGAATAGGGAAACAATAATGGCATTCTTCCAATTATCATACACATATGCAATCATCACATACCGTTCTACAGATATTTCATGTTAACTTCATCATTTTTTAAATATTTCTCTGTTATGCCATCCTGCAACTTTACCATTTTTCCACATTCTTATAGCATTATAAGAATACTCGCTTTCCATCTTTTTTCCTGTATACAGTAGTAACGTTTAAAGATTCATTTTAATTCTGCTTTTCAAAGGGCCCATACAAATCCCTGAAACTCTCCTACCATAGTCTGTCACTTCAGGGTACTAACAATATGGTATGTTATTTTATGTTATTTTATGTTACCTTATGTTGTTATGTTATTTATTTTTCATATATATGAACTGCCTCATCTACCTCAGAGGGATGTGGCCAATGTACAGTAAATTAAAATATAAACGTTATGTATAAAAGTTAAAAATTAGAAGGAGGAAAGGGTGATTAAATGCTATTAAAATTAGATAAAAGGTGAAGGGAGAGCTTTCAGAGGACTAACCAGCCCTATGACTGCATGCTTCTTGGAGCCGTAGAACCATGTCCTAATTCCTTTTTGGAAGGTTAGGAGAGTGGGGGCCTACCCCAACTCCAGGGGGAGAAGATTTCATAGGGGAGGGGCAACAGCAGGCAATATTCTCTTTCTAGACCTTGCCAATCAGAGTTCTTGAACCGACAGGGTCTGCAATATGCTCCCTGCCTGACTAGGCGGGATGGGATGATGTAGTGGGACAAATATGTTTCTATAGGTAGCCTGGCTTATGCCATGTAGGGCTTTATAAGTCACAACCAATATCTTTTGAATTGGACCCACGAGCAAATTGGCAATGTAGTTCACAGAAGAGAGGCATTGCATATACTTTTCTTTGAATGCCTAAAATTTCTCCTGTGGCTGCATTTTGGACCAGCTGAAGTTGCGGGATACTTTTCAAGAGTAGCATTGTGTGGGGCATGAGTTTCCAAGAGTTCTGGGAGTTGAAGTCCACACGTCTTAAAGTCGCCAAGATTGGAGATCCCTGGTGTAGAGTGCATTGCAATAGTCCAAATGGGACTTAACTCAATCAAAATGGCATGACCCAAAGAGAGCAATTCATATAAGGCAGCCCCATAATAACAATGAGTTGAGAGATATGATAAAGGGGAAAAGGCTGAAGGACCTCTACACTGATACACAAGTTTGATCAAAAGGTACAGTACAGGAAACATTTGGCTGAAGTCATACCTGTTAAGTTAGATGACACCAATTTCCAGTGTTGTCTTTTCCAGCAATGATTATGAATCTTGGCTCAGTATGTTCAGTACAGCTATGACATAGTTTTTGTATTGTTTAAGTTCTTTATTATTAAGACTGAGATGAAGTTCCTATCACAGAATAAGTCCCAGCATTGTAGGAATATGAATAGCGGTAATTTATCTTTTCACTGTAGTGTGAAACCAGGTTTTTGTGTTCATCTTGTTAAAAGACTGCTGATCTTTGATATAAGCAGATACTCAACAAATGGTGCTAATTGGATAATTAAACTTGGCCACCAGCAACTTTGCCAAATTAGAAATCCAGCCTAAAATATAACAGGACAATTTTTACTATTGCCACTAATGCTGACTTTACGATCATAGATACAGTATATGTCAGAACTCTGGACACCCATTTCTTTTCTTTACTAAATTCTGAATGACAATAAAATTAAATTCTGAATGAATTCTGCAGCGCGCGCACGCACATACCTAAATATGATTCAAAATTGTATGCACATATTTCACCTAATCATAGCAAAAAGTTAATTTTGTTCTTAATATACTATTGTCCAATTGCATTTATTTTTATTTCTGGAGAGATTAATGCATTAAAGGTGTTTAGCTGGTGGGTAAGGATGTAATATTATCCTGCCTGTATGAGTCATGTGCTTTAAAAAAAAAACAATAATCTGGCTGCAGGTTATTTTTCTAAAGGTCATTGGAAAGGTGAATAGCAGAGATTAAATGATATCATTTTTATGTTTACCTTTATTATACTGTGTAGAAGTAGGGCAACCTGGAGAAATTACTTCATTTGGATTTCCTCATAACTTCCTAAGTCACTTGTTGGTTCATTCAGCTGGAGGGAATTGCACAGAGCTATTAAGAACTTGACAATTGCTGTACTGTGCAGAGTGCCTTTATCATGCTGAAACAAAGGCAATATTATTAAAGAGAGAAGTATGCTGTTGAATTTATAAACAAAGATAAACAAATGTACAAAAAAGCTTAATTCTTGTCTTGATTTTCAGCTGTAAAAACCATACTACAATTGCAGATCCTTCAGCAATGTGGTTGACTAGAGACTGATTTATGCTAGTGAAAGCAAACTTAGGGATCAAATGAAATTATGTCCTGTCGAATAATATAATACTGTATCGTTTATCCAGAGTTGGCATGGGGACCTTTGTTGCCAAAGTTTTGTCAAATGCCAAACTGCTTGTACTCTATTGTGATGATTTAGTGGTTTTTGAAACTCATCAGCTCCTTTTCTGTTAATTTTTGAAGCAGCGATGTTCTTTAAATATGCTATAAAGAATGTCACCTGTAACTATATGAGGAAGATGACTTGAATGTTTACCAGGACAAAATTATTTGATGCAAACTGGAAATCAACAGTGAAAGGAGAACTATAATAAAAATGTTGCCGTGATTGGGTCAGATCCATTACATGTAAACAATAATTGACACATACTTTGCTTGGAATTAATTTCTTGTGGTAGATTTTCATAGTTCAGTATGTCATATACAACTTTCTATGCTTTGCAAATCATCTATACTGGTTTGCAGGAAATGAAGGCAACATAGCACATATATATGTATGTATATATGTATGTGTGTGTATGTATGTATGTATGTATACACACACACACACACACATAACACTAGCTCATTAGCAAAGGAAACTAAGAGAGGCTCTATTCAAGCATTTGAAAACAGTACCACTGGCTCAGAAAGTAGAAGCAAATATGGCACATTTGAATGGAAATGAAATGAGAAGGGGGAGAAGGACAGATGGTATAACTTGAAACATTAATCCTATGCCAAATTCACATTGCAAAGAGAAAAATTCAGCTAGGCAATGTCTACTCTCAAAGCAGGACTGTGACCTGCCTCTAAACCCAGCCTCAATTCATTTCCTCTTAAGCCAGATTTGCATGCATGATTCTGCTGTTGTGTCTCCTACTAAGGCTAAACATGTCAGTCTAGTGAGCTTACCAGAATCACAATTGGCTAATGAACCTACAGGTTTTGAGTTGTCCGTAGTTTCTGCTTTGAAGTATCTCATCGAGTGTGAGTGTCTACAAATGCACTTGTGACTGCCCTTGACAAACATCAGAGGACGAGGTTTTGAATAAGATTTGGGCCTCTCTTACCTTAAGTTCCATCCCCCTGATATTACTCAACTCCTAAACTGGTGCAAACTTAATCCACCTGCAGGACTAGATCGTTTTCTCCATCTCTGCTATGTCTGATGGTTGGCAGCGGATTTCTGTAACATGGAATAACAACAGAGTTGGAAGGGACCCTGGATGTACCATTAAGCAATAGGACAGGGTTAGTCTGTAGGAAATTATGAAACCTGCTTTTTAAATTAATTAAAAACAATAGGTTCTTCATTTTAAAAAGGTTCTAGAGCTGTATGTGATGGATTAATATTTTTACTTTGAATTGTAATACTAACATTTTCCCCCAGACATTTTTCTCTATAGCCTTTAGGTATCCAAAGAGAAATAATTGGTACCTGCACCTTTTTGTCTCTTATATGACAGCTGTTTTAATTTGCATATGTGTATGGATTTCAGACATAAATAAGTACAATTCCCACATGTGGTGAGATTGAGAGTGGTTTTATCACATACTTCACAGTTCTTCTCCAAAGAGGAATTACAAGAGGAATCAGTATTGAGCTTGTTAGCATGTAATATAGTATAGAAGCATATGGGATTTAAATAAACATGGAACCACAATTTTAATGTCTGTAAATAATAAGTGGAAGATGTATAAGTCTGATAGTCACACATGTACTTTCCTTGAGACTGTTCCTATAGTCAATATAAATAAATATCCATTATGAACACAGATGAAGGAAATATATAAATTGAATACAATATATAACAAAGCTAATGCATCAGTAACATACATAGTTATCAGTAGAATAAATAAAAAATAATATTGTTCATACTATTTTAATTAAAGTTAATTCAAAAAGCAGGTGTCAAAACTTATAACAGCTAAGTTCGAATTGAACTTCATCTCATTATATATCTCTATCTCTATCTATCTATCTATCTATCTATCTATCTATCTATCTATCTATCTATCTATCTATCTATCTCTATCTATCTATCTATCTATCTATCTCTATCTCTATCTATCTATCTATCTATCTATCTCTCTATACATACATACATACATACATACATACATACATACATACATACATACATACATACATACATACATATATATATATATTTCTTTTACAACCCACGGTATGCCCAAATATGGGAGGAAGATCACTACTTCCATTCTCTGTCCTTCGGCTCGTCACAAGAGACCATCCAGGCAGAAACCCAATATTTTTACTGTTGCCTTTTTGTTACATTTTGTTGTATATATATCTCAGTAGGTTGTACAAAGGTTAGTTTTTGTATCCCTGAACCAGTCTTAAAAATATGACTATTGCAATTAAATCTACAGGTGCAAGCTTAGACAAAAGCATTGAATAACAAACTTGAATGGAAAAATGGTTGTGAGGGTCAGCTCTCTTATGAAACTATAAGAAACACAATGTGCCCAGATAGACTGAAGTAGGACAAGGGTTGTTGTTGCTGCTGCTGTTGTTGTTGCCTACAATGACATTCAGCAGAAGATGCTAATGCATTCTGCCCCAAACCTCATTCTCATAGCATTCATTGCTTTTATTTTTTATCTGTTTTCTTTGAAATCCAGTGATATTAGTTACATGATTCGTAATTCATATTCTTCCATCATCCATATTGCAGGGTAGTTTATGGAGGAGGAATATGGTTTTTCTGTAGGATTAAATAGCCCTACCATTATCAATAAGAATCATGCACATTGCATTTTCTTCCTCATGATACAGTCCTACCACTGACAGCTTAAATGGTGTCAGTACTTTACCCTAGTATCTATTATAGATATCCTAGTATCTATTACCCCAGTAAAGTACTTGGGCTGCCTAGCTTAAATAAGACTGTGACCTGAAGTACAAGTTCTATTTTGATTTATGTAACATTCTCTGACACTCAACTATGTTTCTTGATTTTGCATATCTCTCTTTACATTTTCTACTCTGTGACATGCTTTTGCCCAAACTAGTTTTGAGGATATAAAGAACCTCTTCATCCATCTTTTGGATAGACACTTGTAATTCTGTTTCATTTTGTTCTATTGTTTCATAGACAACTGACTTTATTTTTGTCACAACCAGAAATACCATGTTACATCAATTTATATTCCTTCTATGTTTAGGCTAGTAGAGGATGCTCAGTTGATGAATAAATTGTACTTTATAATATGTGGAATTAAAATAATAATGAGCATGAGAATCCAGGAAAAAAGGTGTACATTTGAGTTTGCCTTTAGTTTGTTATTGTTATCTTTTCAGTGTTAGTGGACATTTCAAAGCATTCAATGGGTAGGCAGGAAATTTAATCTATTTAAACCACAAATTTCAGTGGTACAGTCTGTTGTCGAACAGGGATTGAAAACCTTTTGATTTAAAATTTAATTGGTGTACCATATGCATTTGAACACATGATAAAATGACTCAAAACTGATATGCATATTGCTTATCATTCTTGTGTCTCCTCCTGTAGAAGATATGTTTGCGATTATTTGGGAAGATTGGTGATAATGAAAAGTCTCTTGTGATTGTCCTATGTTTGATAATTTACTCATCCACTTGTAACTAGATAAATGACATGGATACAAATAAACTCACTGAAGTAAAATATTTTGAGTGGATGGATTGGAGTCTAATTTAATCCTGTTTAAGACTAAACCTGCTACTTTTGAGGATTTCCCCCCCTGTAGTTAGTATCACCAAAAATTCTATCCAGAATGCTTCTGCCTACAGAAATCTTTCCTCCCTCAAGCACCACCTCACTTGTTTAGAGGGTTCAAAGAGGAAGGGAATTGCATTATAACCGAAATGGGGAAAAGTAAACAGAATAGTAATTTGAAACAACTAAACACTGGTCAAGAAAAGCATTACCCACTGGTAGTAATTGAGAGGCTGTTTTATACTCTTGAACTATATCAACTTTCCTCCATCCATGGAGGGGAAATCCTTTAGCTGGAGGCAGGAATGAAGTTCAAACCCTGAAGACTTCAGCATTGTTCTTGTAATCTGCTGATGAGTTTTCCCTCCCCACCATGCATGAAGGGAAATTCCTTTGGAGGATTTCTCCTACCTGCGATGCATGAACATATACAGAGTGGATTTTCTCTGCATGTGGCATGGAGAGTGAATGTCTTAGTGGCTTTTGTTAACCAGCAAGACAACTAGTAGAATCAGCGCTGGGTACTAGGCCAGAGTTGGCACGATCTCTCCTGAATAAAGGAAAGATCATTGATATTACCCTGCTCTGGACAGTAGCTCCTTGTGAGTAAATTGTGAAACTATCATTTCTTGTAGGAAGGCTGTAGGGAAGACTGTAAATGAACTGACCCAAAGTAGCCTTATACATTCTTATTCCCTCTTTTCTCCTTTACCTGTGCCATCCAACTATGCATCTACGGAGAGATCATCCGTAGGCACGGGATTAGATACCATCAATACGCGGACGATACTCAACTGTATCTGTCCGCCCCGTGCCAAATCAATGAAGCGGTTGACGTAATGGACCGGGGGCTTGAAGCCGTCATGGACTGGATGAGGATTAACAAGCTTGTGCTCAACCCAGAAAAGACCGAGTGGCTGTTGTGTTTCCCTCCCAAAAATTTGGCCACTAATCCAACACTCAGGCTGGGGGGTCAAATTTTACACCCCTCAGAGAGGGTTCGCAACTTGGGAGTCCTCCTGGATCCACAGCTGTCATTCGACCATCATATAGCGGCTGTGACCAGGGGGGCATTCGCCCAGGTACGCCTGGTGCGCCAGTTGCGTCCCTACCTGAACCGGGAGGCCCTCACAACAGTCACTCGGGCCCTCGTGATTTCTAGGCTGGAATACTGCAACGTGCTCTACATGGGGCTGCCCTTGAGGTGCATCCGGCGACTTCAGCTAGTGCAGAACGCAGCCGCGCGAGTGATCGCGGGTGCACCCCGATTCACCCGCATTACACCTATCCTCCGCGAGCTGCGCTGGCTACCTGTCGATCTCCGGATGCGCTTCAAGGTGCTACTGATCACCCATAAAGCCCTACATGGCAGTGGATCTGGATACTTGAGAGACCGCCTTCTGCCAATTACCTCCCTACGACCTATAAGATCTCATAGGTTAGGCCTCCTCCGTATTCCATCGGCCAGCCAGTGTCGGCTGGCAACTACAAGGAGGAGGGCCTTCTCAGCAGCGGCCCCGACCCTTTGGAACGAGCTCCCCGTAGAGATTCGTACCCTCTCCACCGTCCAGGCCTTCCGCACAGCCTTGAAGAACTGGCTCGCCCGTCAGGCCTGGGGATAAGGACCATTACCCCGCCCGAATGTTGTATGCATGTTGTTTGCTATTTTATTATGTGTTGTCGTCTTAGTGTTGTATTCCCCCTTCCCTGGTTTTCTGTGAGCCGCCCTGAGTCCCCTCAGGGAAAAGGGCGGCCTACAAATAAAATCAATTCAAATTCAATTCAAATTCAAATATTTACAAAATCATTGACATTCGTCTTTCATGTAGCAAAGTGGACATAATCCATGAAAATTTGTATGTAAAAAGAATCATGTAGGTGAGATGGATGTGTATACATTTGTTAAATAAGTAAATAACAACATTGGCTGATCCTTAAACTATGTATTTGTTTAACACTCTGTTTCTCTGATATGAGTTGATTATTGTGTAAAAACTTATAAAAATATATGTTGCTAAATGAGACCAGGTAATGCTATCAAAGAGTAGCTTTCTGCTGCAGGTTGTGGACCTCAGATAAATAAACTGGCTAGCTTTTAGCATACTTGTTCTTATTTCAGGCACAGCTTTCAACAAAATGAGCTCGTTGATGAACTAAACCTCATAAAATAAAACCATATTCTTGCAGGCAGTAGAGGAATGAATTAGAAAATGTGGAATAGAAGAAACAGTGTCTGTTACTTGAATCTATTAACAACTCAAAACAATCTGAGGCATGCACTAGTTAAATCTTAGAAAGTGCTACAGGCAAGCCACCATTGCAATTGCCATAGAAAATTATTGTTAGTCGTTAATGTTGATAGTTCATATTGTAGGAATTACTAGCAGATGGAAAAACAGATGACTCAGAAATACAGTATTAGCAATCCATATTTTTTTAATAAAAACTCTAATAAGGATTATAGCATCTGCTAGATTTATTTAAATAGTTTCTAGGAAGAACAACTTGTTTTCGAAGTAAACAACTTGTTTCAAATTTATAACACATTTTGTGAGTAAATATCTGTTTTATTTACAATTTTAAATAATTTCAGTCATTATAGGATTACTAGGTTGGAAGGGTCATTGGCATTCTTCTGGTCCAATTCCTTGTCCAGAACAGAAATCCTCAATACCATCCCAGACAAGTGACTCTCCAGTCTTTGCTTGAATATTTCCAGTGATAGAGCATCCATAACTCCAGATAACTTCTTATTTTGAGTTTGAATCTCTCTCTAAAGGATTCATCTCTCTCTCCTTTAAGCTAAGAATACTTCTTTTAATCATTCTTGATAGAATTTAGTCTTCAAATCCCTTACAGTCTTTGCATATTTTGCAGTTTCTCATTATTCTTCCTGTACTTTGGCAGCTAGAAGTGGACACGGGATCTCAGATGTTGTCTGAGTGTCTTGAGATTGTACTCAGTGAATACAGTTCATAATTGCATTTGCTCTTTTGGCAGCTGCAACACACTGCTAGATATGGTGGTAAATCCACATGGTGGATGGTAAATCCACATGGTGGATTTATTAGGCTACCCAGATTTTCTCCCATATCAGTTTTTTCCTACCTAAGTGCAAAACGAATCTCTTACCACGAGGGAGATCTGATGGATTCCGTTTATATAATTAATAATATATATGTGATCTAATATGATATCTACCATATTATTAATTTTGTTGAAATGGTCTCTGGGTATCTCTGAAGAGAAATCTGCCAGTGTTGTTTATATTATATTTATATTTAAATATATAAATATAATATAAACAACACTGGCAGCTGCCAACAACACTGTTTATATTATATTATATTTATTAATATAATTAATAAATAATTATATTAGACTACATAATTAGGAACCAAGTTAGATTTATAATTCCAAGTGATAATTAACAGTTCCATTATAAGTGTATAGAAGTGAAGCTCAAAACATTTAAGGAACTTAAAACTTCCAAGTTTTCTATTAATTTGCTAGGTTCAGTTCAATAGATTTCCAGCTGAAAAGACTGCTATAGTCTCATTGATAAGACCAAAAAGGGGGGGAAAAGATTTTTAAAAAGACAAACAAAGAAGAAGGCGCTTTAAAAAAATGATTTTTAAGTCATTTTTATAACACCTGCTTTGGTGGACACCATATGGGGACAGAAAGAACAATCTGGTATTCCCTCAAGTCTGATGGTGTAGCCTTCACTCTAGTCTGTTGCAGTGGCTATTGCCAGGTGGCTGTTGCCAGTAAGGGAAGGAAGAACTGATGCAGCTAATCTTTCAGAAGAACCAGAAGAGCTCAAATATTTCATTCTCCCCCCTCTCCCCAAGCAGAGGTGTTTATGGGGTGGGAGGTGTCAAAAATGTTGACATGTTGGCTCTTTGTGCATGCATGTAAAAAAGTGGGAGGTTATTTTGATCACAGGGTCATAGCTGCCATCTTGATTCCCATACCTCCCCGTGGCCGCTGCAGCCCTCCAAGTATATTTGTGTTAAGATATTACACAATAATTTAAAGATCACACTACACACCGACAGACAATTGCTTTTTCTCTCACTACTGGCTCTATAATGAGTTTTGAAACATGCTTTTTAAGGTATTCTGGAAATGAGACCTTGCTGTCTATTTTAGATGTACCCTAAAGGGTAAATAAGCGTTTCAAATTCTATTCTGAAATACAAATTTTCAGCCAGGTTTTCTACTGCAGAATGTTTTCTTTCAGTAACCCGCATTATTTATTTAAAAAATTAAAAGCTTATGCTCATTAAAACTTGTTGGGAAGAAAGGTATCATAATATTTGGCAAGTACCTTTGTGAAGTTTCTTGGGAATTCTTGGGACATCCAAGAAGAATTTTGATAAATTGCTCCTGCTTGGAAGGTAACATTTTGAAACAATATTTCCAACAGTCTGTTCTTGGCTTTAGAGCGCTGTGTTTGCTTTCAAAATCCAGTGCTGCTGTTCACAAAACAGTTTCTCTGTGTGTACCACCATATGACTCTTTTAAATCCAAATATTGGTTCTGGGTTCCTATTTGGCACTTTAACTCGTGTTTCAAAGGGTTTCTGAAAATATTCCATGATTGTTCCAAATTGCAAAGTGCTTAATTCCAACAGTTCTGCATCTTTTAAAGAAGTAGTTGCTTCTAAGACGTACTATTTATACTTTGCCTGTGCCTTGTATGCAATTGCCTTCAAGTCAGAGTAGACTACTAGCAACTGTCTGGACTAGTCCCTGAAGTTTCCTTGGCAAGATTTTTGGAATAGGTTTGCCATTGCCTCCTTCCTAGAGCTGAGACTGGCTTAGGTATGAAACACAGCTGGTTTCATACCTAAGGCATAATTAGAACTCACAGTCTCTTGGTTGCCACTACACCAAACCAGCTCTCACCATTTGTATTAGTTACCTTATAAATGATTGGGTTCCAAAGACAAGTCCGATTTAAGTATTTGAGTATTTCAGTTAGCGCTGTATAGAATTCTACTAACTTAAATACTTTAATCATTTTCCTATCCTTTTATGCAGAAAACAGAAAAATTATATCATTGCATATTCTACTTCACTTTCTAGTTTTACTATTGTAACATGAAACAAAACTTAAATTTTTGCTAAAGCCAAGATCAGAAACATCAAAGAAGAGATTCCAGGTCCCAAAGGTGATTTTTCAAGAGGCAACTGGACTTTCTTGTTTTTTCTTTTGAAGACATTTCACTTCTCAACCAAGAAGCTTCTTCAGTTCCTTGGTGGGGAATGGGATTTATATTCCTTGCAGACAGCTGGTCATTTGCATCCTTTTAGAGAGTTGTTGAGGCCACTTGGAGGTTCATCTGAGTCCTCAGGATCACCTGTGTAATGCAAATGGGTGTGGAGCCTTCTTGGCTGCAGGATGTTTTCTGCCCTGTGTTGCTTCATTGTTGAAGACAGGCACAAGCTGTTGAGGATGATTTTGTGTTGTCTACATCTCAAACTGAAGTGCAAATTGTTCCTATAGTCTGCAATTTTTCTGGAAATCCATTCATACTCCCACACCAATCAAAAGGTGGTCATCCCAAAGTGGATAGTTAAAAGTCTTACGGAGATTCCCAGTCATCCAGGTTGTGGTTGTCCCAAAGGTGCTTTTTCAGGAGGCAGCTGGACTTTCTGGTATTTTCTTTGGAGACACCAGGGTTTATCTGTATGAAGAAAAAGAATTCTATTTTGAAAAAAAATATGGAGCATTGGCCAACATAACTGTGATATATGATTTTTCTGCAGTTTTCCAAAAAGGATGATAAAAAATATAGATGCAATGCATACATAACACAAGTAAATTTGACTACCCACTGCATAGACTATATAGTTCATGGGTGTCAAACCCGCGCCCTGCGGGCTGGATGTGTCATGTGCTGGCCCCGCCCCCACCCAGTTTAGCGAAGGGGCAAAAAGCCCCAATATTTCACATGATGCCGCCATGACACTGTTTGATACCCCTAATCTAGTTGGTCAGATAAACGTGGTTAATTCTGGTGCTATGATACAAAGAATTTGATCTTCATCTGTAGAATGTCTGCATACTGTTTCAATGTGCTGGGTGTAGAAACATCTAGGAAAGTCTGTTGAGATTGGGACAGAAATTTATAAGACCTCTTTACATTTGAGCTGAATATTTGTACATCTGAGCATTCTATTTGCAGAATGCAAGTGGCCCTTGTTATTCTCAATGATTCATTTCTAGCATCACACTAGTACAACTCCTTATAGCTAAGAGAATGATTGTTCTGCTTGATTCAGAATTTTTTTAAAAAAAGTTAAAGACCTTGCCCATTTTCTCGCAGCTGGCAAATTAGAATGTACCATGACCTCTTTTTCACACACAATATAGGTTGGTTGTCATAGGAGATTCTCAGTAGTACAGTCATTGTGTTTCAACCAATATTTCATAAAAACAAGTGGGATGTTTTTGCATTACATATTTTTCTGCTATATAGTTTACGGTATAATATTCAGTTTTGTAGACAAAATGATGTTTTTCGACCACAGAATAGTTTCACCAGGAAATTGTTTTTATCTGATGTGTATTCATGCCAGAGTTTTCTTCCACAGGAAATAAAAGTTTTTGTTTAAGTCTAAGTAATCATGATGGAAATAATCAAATTGATAGCTTTAAACTGCCCTCTCTGAGCTGAACTGAATAGATTATGTATTTTTATTCTCAGCTTTTACTTAATTGTGTTGCTAAACCATTGATTGGCATTGACTGTCAGTGTTTTATTTGCCACTTTCTATAGGGGCTTACATAAACTATTTTTTGAAAACTGTTAGGTCATATGTTTACTAATCTGCATACTGAAAAGATTTTTTTTTTACTGAAGCGTAATTGTTCTTGTTTCTTGAAATGCTTAAATGTATTCCAGTTTGTCAAATATAAGCTATAAATACAGTTGTAAAGAAAGAGCCAAGGTGGCGCAGTGGTTAAATGCAGCACTGCAGGCTACTGCTAGATCAGCAGGTCAGCGGTTCAAATCTCACCGGCTCAGGGTTGACTCAGCCTTCCATCCTTCCGAGGTGGGTAAAATGAGGACCCAGATTGTTGGGGGCAATATGCTGACTCTCTGTAAACCGCTTATAGAGGCCTGAAAGGCCTATGAAGCGGTATATAAGTCTACTGCTATTGCTATTGCTATTGCTATTGCTATTGCTATTGCTATTGCTATTTCCTCTTTACTCCTGTTATTCATAGCTTCAATGAATTCTTGCTCATTTTTGATGTAAAAGCTTTTTGTAGGAAAGAGTTACTATAGTGGTGTTGGAAGAACTGTCCAACTGGGCTCAGTTCCAAGTGGGGAGAAAGACACTGGAAACAGGGAGGCTGCTTGGAAGGAGAATTTAATGGTGGACAGGACCACATGGGTGGGCAGCTGACCACATGGAGTGGAGAGTGAATGTTATTTATACCCTCTCTTGGGCTTTGACCTTGAGCTTCCTGTTCCTATGGCAAGGGCATGTATCCTATTGGTTGCAGACTCCCATGTGGAGTCATGTTTGTCTGAATCGAGTTTGGTTGAACCTTGCTGGGTGATGTAATGAAGGGGCTTGGTTGTGCCATGTGGTGAGCTAGTTATTATGTCCTGGAGGATCATGTCTTAATCCCATCACCCTGGAGCTGAGGTCTCTTGTTTTATAGATAGACTGGTCCAGTCTTAATGTGCACCAAATATGTGCTGGGGTCAGGGAGCTGCTCTTTGCCATTAAAAACCTGTTTCTCCTTTTCTCATCCAGGGAAATATAATATTCTGCCTTCTTAATATTTCCCAAAATATTTCATTCTTCTAAGGGTGCTAACTTTCTTCAGTGGTGAGTGGCATTTCATGCCTAGTACATTATTTTGTGCACATATACATGTGCAAGCACATTTTACGCAGCATTTCTAATATTAGAGTTAGCATATCTGAGCTGTAGGAATCTGGACAACCACTAGATAGTAGCAGATAGTTTTCGGTATCGCTTTGTTCCACCTGGTGATTGATTGGATATTTGCAGCCTAGAGAAGGCACTATACTCGAAAAAAAGGGAAAATTTGATGATTTTAAAAGAAAAATATATCTTATAGCTATGCATATTTTCTATTTTTACTTATTCATTTTTCTATTCCAGTCCACTTCTTAGGCACAGAAAAAATCATGACAATTCTTAGGAATAAAAATTAAAGTATATACTAAAATCCAGTTGAGAAATGCAGCTAAACATATTTAGGTAAACATACTCATTTCAATCCTGAGCTACAGATATTCTCCTTTATTGGTAAACATATTTAGGAATATCTCTCATTTCAAATAATCTGCTGTTGTCATATTCTTTAAGAAAGTTTTTTCTGGAGTGAATTCTCATTTGGAATTTTGTTGTTACATTAACATTCTTATTAATACTTGCTAATAGTTATCCCAAAATACTTTCAAACAAGTAGTATTTTAACTTATAACTAATTCTGTTTTAAATAAGTTTGATGACAACCTTAAATTTTTAATCTTTAATTTGATCCTTTTCTTAACTCAACATTTTCCCTAATATTTAGAGTCAATGCTTTTGGAAATACTGAGTATCAATTAACCTTGAGGCTAAATAATAGATGTTAGTGTTGATTGGTTAAACTAATTTTTTTAAAAATAACAATGTGGGAATATAATTAGCATGTGTGCATGTATGCATACATACACAGACTCTCAGGATGGTGTAATAAATATCAATTTCACTGTTGTGTTTTCCATTCTGAAACTGAATTATTCCTGCAAGTGCAGGTGAAGAGTCCCAGCCTGAAGAGCATCATATTGGTTGACAAGGCTCCAGTATCATCAGATTGTTGCAGGTGTCTTATTATTAAAAGTCTTATTATTATTATTATCATTGCAGGGACCCCTTATTATTTTTGTAAAATTCCTGAGGATGTTAGGAATACTTTGAAAATTGCTAATGTAATATTCTGATAGAGAAAGCCGACTTCTTTTATTTAATTTGGATCATTTTTCAGGTGGATTTTATCTTCCTAAATTAATTTGCCTTGAAATAAACGTGGGTGTAATCCAGTGAAGTATCTACATAGGAGGGGGGGGGGAAGCTTTGCGACCTTGTTAGCATCACCAGCCCTGTACAGTCATGAGTTTGCAAGATACTACAAGTAAGCATATGAGAAAACAAATTAAGAAGAAGGCGGACGATAATAACAGTTTTTCACTACATCACATCACACTTTTTGTCTTTTTTATACATGAAGAGTTTTGAATAAGCTTTGTTTAAAGCTTTCCTCCTATTCCTCATTCTGAGTCAATCTTCTCCCTACCAACTTCAATTATTATTAGCTTCCTGGAATAAAGCAGGATAACAGTAAAATAGCAATAGCAATTGTTTAACCTTATATTGAGTTTACCAATACTCCTAGCTATTGTAACGAAGAGGTACACTCTAAGCTCGTGATGGCGAATCTGTGGTGGAATGCAGAGCCCTATCTGCAGGCACACAAGCCATCACCCCAGCTCTGCTGTGCATGTGCGTGCGCCTCCCACCGGTCAGCTGGCTTTCGGGTGTCTGCCACGCATGCATGGGGGGCAGGGCACATGCAGGAGATGTGCATGCATGCGCAGGGGCGGGGTCATGCAGGAGATGCATGCACATGTACAAGGGTCATGCACGCATGCGCAAGGGCAGGGGGCATGAGGGTATCACACGTGCATTGCATTATGGGTGTATGCATGCTTGTGCTTTCGGCACTAAGCATTGAAAAGGTTAGCCATCTCTGCTCTAAGCAGTCAATGTATAATAGTGCTCCAATTGTCATTTTGTCAGTGATGGTCATTTTGAGAGCTGTTGTTATCAATATATTGTCATATATACATAATCATTTTTTAAAATAAGTGATTCAGAACAGCATACCCTCTCATAATTTATGTCTCATAATTTTGAAGATTGCCTGTCCTGCAGTTAAATGCACACTTAATTAAATGTAATCTGCTGGTTGATAATAAATATTTCCTGCACAGTCCATTGGATGAGTTCAAATTCACTGTTTGATACCTTATTTTATATAAGAGACTATGAGATGAGTAGATTGTTACACATTCATGTGCAGCTTCTACTATGAGCGAAAATATTTTTATTAATGAAAAATGTTTTTATTTTTACCCGAACAGTTAAAAAACCTAAGTTTGGAAGAGCTGCAGATGAGATTAAAAGCTTTAGATCCAATGATGGAGCGTGAAATTGAAGAGCTTCGTCAAAGATATACTGCTAAAAGACAACCAATTCTGGATGCTATGGATGCAAAAAAAAGAAGGCAACAAAACTTCTGATTTTCTTAAGAAGATAATGATACGAGTTGATGTGGACACTGCGAGAGTCTTCATAACTACAGTTTTTGAAAGGCGAGTCGTTTGAGCTTTGCAACAACTCAAGCAGAAGGACAATAGGAAAGCACGCTAAATGTCCTTGAGCCCAAGTGAAAAATATGTTCTGTTTTTCATGTTTTGATACAATAGATGTTTCACATTCCTGATCTCTTTCTGCAGTGTTTCAGTAATGCTGGGTGTTATGCAGTAATGACTTGGGGTCCTAGTAAGACTTCAAGCTATTTCAAATTTTCCAATTAATGCAGAGCTTTAAGTGGCAATGTATGCGCCTATCATTTAAAGGCATATTTATTCCACATGCTTTGGTGATTTATTTATTTTTATGCTTGATGCTTCTTAACTATAAATGGTGCTTGCAGTTAGTGGAAGCCAGGGCAGAGTAAGTTAAGTGTATGTTGATGGTCACACTCTAAATGGAATGTATTGCTGTATTAAGGGCTGACTCAGGTAGAGTATTAGCTCCAGCTGGTTTGTAAGCACACACATGGGTCTCATGGGGTTTTGATTCAGGAGCTTGATGTTGAGTGTAGAGAAATACTTACATAAGGATGAGCATGCAGCCTACTCCTCTACTCTCTCGGGCATCTCTCTTTGAAAATAACAGGGTTCTGCAGTCTTAAGCAAATCCTTTTTCCAGGGAAATTACACTGGAGAAATTCCAAGTGGGTTTTGTCTTAAGCCTGTCCCTTTCACATACAATAGGCAGGATCTTACAATGTAAGAAACAAGTGCCTATATACTGAGTTTTCTGTCTCTCCTTCCCACCTCCCTCCCTCCTCCTTTTCTTTTTAAAATAGAAAAATGCAGATCACTGAGTTTATGGTGCATATTTCTATCTATCACTCTTTTTCATTTTGCATAATTTTCAGTATTTCCTTTGGCTTCATAATAAAGGCTATCTTATAATCTGCTTACCTATTTACTCCACTTACCCTTTCCTCTTATTTTATAGAAATTTGGAAATGTTTTTCTATTACAAACACACTGAGAAACACTAATTGAAAAGCCAAAGAAAATTACTCTGATTCCAACATTCTTTCATGTTTTCTCTTTGTTTTCTTTAATTTTTTTCCTGATAGTTTCCCCTTCAGCAGCTCTTCTTTGTAATCATTTCCATGATAATAAGTTCATTCCTGTAGCTATCCCAGTACTGTTGTGTAGATATTTTTATCTGTTATCTTATGTGCTTTCCTGGAAATATGCTCTTTAAATTCAATTTCCTCAATATGCTATAGCATTCCCCCATTTTTCATTTATTCTTCTGTCTTAATATGTGAAATGTATTGTATTGTCTATATTAATAGCTACTTTTGTATGCTTATGGAATCTATTTTGTAAGTCATATTACAATTATGCTAAGAGGGCCACAGATTTATTTTGTCCTTACCTTCCCCCTTGCCACTAATTTGCATGTTAAGATTCTGGATTTTAGTGAATTATTTATTTTATTATGTGATTCAGTCATTGTGAGCCACTAAAATTGTGCACTGAAAACTGGAAGACCACAGTGTATTCTGAAAAGCCTTAAAATATTTGAAATAAATTACCATTCCTTTATATTTCAGCTGAGAACAATTTTACCATGTGTATGAATACACATGCATAAATTGATACCCAAAATATAAATTGAAAATCACAACCTTTTATAGCTTAAATGAGCTGCTATAAACCATAATTTTTTTAATAGAATGAAATAGAAAAAGTTATGGTGGAAACCTCACTGGGGCTAATGTCTCCTACTGTTTTTCATATCAGATTGATTGCAATTTACTGTGAATTATTTTTTTTTTAGGTAAGGCATCTAAATCGTTTTGCTAAATAGCAAATAGATGTATAGATAATTATAAGTGATTCTAATGTAACTTATAAAGCATTCTTCCTAATATACTCTATAATAATATATGATATTAAAAAATTCAATCATAATTGGTATTATGGGAGCCCCCTATTTGAAGCAATTGAAATGCAAACATAGTTGTGTGTAATAATAGCTACCAAAAGAGTCTGCAGAGTGCAAATGGAATAAGAATGATTCCTATCTGTAATTCTTGGCCAGTACAGGTGAAACTCGAAAAATTAGAATATCGTGCAAAAGTTCATTTATTTCAGTAAGGCAACTTAAAAGGTGAAACTAATATATGAGATAAGACTCATTACATGCAAAGCAAGATAGTTCAAGCCGTGATGATTATGGCTTACAGCTCATGAAAACCCCAAATCCACAATCTCAGAAAATTAGAATATTACATGCAATCAATAAAACAAGGATTGTACATAGAACAATATCAGGCCTCTGAAAAGTATAAGCATGCATATGTACTCAGTACTTGGTTTGGGCCCCTTTTGCAGCAATTACCACCTCAATGCAGCGTGGCATGGAAGCTATCAGCCTGTGGCACTGCTGAGGTGTTATGGAAGACCAGGATGCTTCAATAGTGGCCTTCAGCTCTTCTGCATTGTTCGGTCTCATGACTCTCATCCTTTTCTTGGCAATGCCCCATAGATTTTCTATGGGGTTCAGGTCAGGCAAGTTTGCTGGCCAATCAAGCACAGTAAACCCTCAGTCATTGAACCAGGTTTTGGTGCTTTTGGCAACGTGGGCAGATGCCAAGTCCTGCTGTAAAATGAAGTCAGCATCCCCATAAAGCTCATCTGTGGAAGGAAGCATGAAATGCTCCAAAATCTCCTGGTAGATGGCTGCGTTGACCCTGGACTTAATGAAGCACAGTGGATCAACACCAGCAGATGACATGGCTCCCCAAATCAACACAGACTGTGGAAACTTCACACTGGAGTTCAAACATCTTGCAGTGTGTGCCTCTCCATTCTTCCTCCATACTCTGGGTCCTTGGTTATTGCACCTAGAATATTGCACCTTTTCACAATATTCTAATTTTCTGAGATTGTGGATTTGGGGTTTTCATGAGCTGTAAGCCATAATCATCACAATTATGACACATCATGGCTTGAACTATCTTGCTTTGCATGTAATATGAGTTTCTCTCATATATTAGTTTCACCTTTTAAGTTGCATTACTGAAATAAATGAACTTTTGCATGATATTCTAATTTTTCGAGTTTCACCTGTATATGACTCCATAGTCATTGACTTAGTGGAAAGACCAACATTCACAGCTATTGCCGAGGAGTTCAGAATCCCATTGTTTCATAGAGAGCTAGGAGTGAATATGTTCAGTCTAATGAGGTTAGTCATTTAGATTAGTCCCAAGTAAGATTTGTCCAAATAGAAACTTCCTTTAATGTCCTCAGTTTTGCAGAGCATTCTGAAATCTTGTACATTAAAAAATGAATGTCTAAATCATCTTTTTTCTGATCTGTGAAAAATACCAAAAAAGATTAATCAGGTCATCAGCCTTGGCTTTTCCTGGTGTGCCTTATGCAATTTAACCAATTAAAAATTACTTGATTCTTTCTTTTGGTATTGCTTTGATTATTATTAGTAGTAGTATTACTAACACAGTGAAATCCAGAAAGACAATACTAAAGCCAACTGCCAGGCTAAGACATACACACAGCACTTGGAAAGATCTCTGCTCAGATACTAACATAGATTTGACATGTACTTTTTGGTATAAGATATGCACAATCTTCACTCTTTTCTCCTACTGTCCTTCTTGACTTGCCAGGGTTACCCAGGAAGTTTTCAGTAACTATCACCATAGTTTTTGCATTGCATCCAGATCACAAATTAAGGTTCAGAACAAGCCAGAAATTTAAAAACAGTTGCAAACTGTCATTTCAGAGTCTGTCTTGCTCTGAACCTATGTTTCCAGGTACAAACATAATCGAAAACCCATGATTATGTGAAGACTTTCTGAGTTAATTGCAATATATCAAGACAGGAAGAGACAAAGCCAGGATTGAAAGCATGGGCACAAATATATATATATTTTAATTTCCATTTTTTTTTTTTTGGTGATGCTTGCTTTAGCCTCTGCTGCTTATAATTGATTGGTGTTTTAAATGATAATTGTTGATAATTTTATTGTGTTTCAAATTTGATTTATATAGACAATTTGTGCTTTTATTGTAAGTTAAGCGGAGAGATGTTAGCTAGAGGAAGAGTGATCATTCTTAGGATAAAATGAAATAAACTTTATATATCTTTGCTTCAGAAGCTGCAAATGTTACATCCTGATTGGGCCAGTGAATATCACACTTTCCCTCTCATTCTAGAAAAATGGAACTCTAATAAATACTATAGATTAAAGCTATATTCTAAAGCAAATGAGATTGTGGAAAGTAGCAGACAAAATATAATATTTGGAATTCCCTGAATTTCTCTACAGTTATTGTATTAATATAGTCAGGTTGAGAAGATAATTTGATTTTATTACAGTTAACCGATCAAGGCAAAAAAGTTGTATAATAGGGATAGGAGTTATATGCAGTTGACCTTTTTATTATTTCATATTTATTAATGTTTACTGAAACATACCTTACTTGTGCCCACAACCACTTTTATTTCTACTAAAAATATACATTTTTGTAAAATACTTTTTTAAATTAAAACTTGCAATAATTCTAGTATAGACCTTGTGAAATTTTAACTCAGATTGATTTATGGTTTGTTTCCTGTCTCATATATAAAAGTTTTACTGTTCTAAACTACAGTTTCCCAAAACCCTGAAAGATAAATGTTTGTTACCATTTTGAATAAAAAAACTATTTTCCATCAATGCCTGATGTTGTGTCATTCAACTAGCTTTTTTAAACTGAAGAGTATAGTAGTCCTCAACTTATGACAACAAATGAGCCCAACATTTATGTTGTTAAGTAAGAATTTTTAAGTGAGGTTTTTTACGACGGTTTAGCTGGTTGTTAAGTGAATCTGGCTTCCCCATTGACTTTGCTTGTCAGAAGGTCGCAAAAAAAGGTCGAATGATTCCAGGATGCTACAACGGTCGTAAGTAATCCTATGGGATTGGGCAGCATATAAATCTATTAAATTGCCAATTAAATTGAAAAACAATCATGTCGCTTTTTTCAGTGCTCTTGTAACTTTGAACAGTCACTAAATGAACTGCTGTAAGTTGAGGACTACCTGTAGTAAACACACTTACTTGAGAATGTTTAATTGAACTTGAAGGGATTTACTTTTGAATAAACATGCCTGGAATTCTCCGTTAGGTACAGTGATGTGCTTACTTCAGAGAAAATTCCATTGAAATTGAACTAATTGTAGATGTGCATGTCTTAGAACTAACACAAAGTTTGCCAGCTTTGATTAGAATATGATTTGTTTTAATGGTAACTCTATGCATTAAAGTTATCTCTAGAAGACACCAATGGAAATTATGTTTAGTCTGCTATTTGAAAATCAGAGAGTAGTATCCCAGAAGCTGTGTTAAATAAAGAGATTGTGTACAAAATATATGGATTCTTTTAAGGAAGTCAGTAGTAAACCAACTCGCAACTAGAAATGTTTCTTACATGCAGTGGAATTGGCAACAATTCAACTCCCTTCTAATAGAGAAATATTATATTGGGGGAAGTTTCACTCTCAGCAGTTAACACCTTACTCAAAGCCAGTGAAAAAGGTGGAGAGGGCAGAAAAAGGTGAGTAGGTCTGGGAACTGTTCTGGCCCAGCCTTAGCAAAAAAGAGAAACAGACTCCTTGTCCCCTCTTTATTTATCTTCTCTGAATTATGGTATTTTTCAGAGTATAAGACACACCTTTTTCCTTCAAAAAAGAGGGTGAAAATCTGGGTGTGTCTTATACACTGAATACAGCATTTTTTTGCCTCCTGAAACCCCGCCCCTTCAGCAAAATGGCCGTACAGAGCCTGTAGAAGGCTTTCAGAAAACACGTAGGGGCTGGGGAAGGCAGAAAGGAGTGAAAAACCACTTTTTGCTCAATTTTGCCCCCCCCCAGCCCCCAGGAATACTCTATAAGCCTCCTAAAGGCTATGCATGCAATTTTTTTTGACAAAATGGGCCATTTTGTGAAAAATGGCCTGTTTTTTGCTCATTTTTGGGCGGCCCCACCACATGGGAGCACTCTGGAAGCCCCCAAAAGGCTCTTTATGCCTTTTGGGGGAGGGGAAGTGGTCCCATTTTTGCAAAAAACAGGCCGTTTTTGGGAGGTTTGCAGAGTGCAAAAACTTTTTTAAAAAATTTGCCTCTTGGTGCATCTTATATTCTGGTGAGTCCTATACACTGGAAAATACAGTAATCGCATTCACACACCGAGAAGGCAATAGTCCTTCAAAGAGTTAACTGCAGTAACAGACCCTTATCAGTTCCTTGTGATAATTGCCAGGCCCTGAGCTCCCAGCTGTAAAGCTGCAAATTAAATCCTGGCAAGCAATCTCTGAGGCATGAAACATGATGAGCCAAATCTTCAGAAATCCGAACTGTTGCCTCCTATGGCCACCAGTCCCCTTCTATTTATTCCCCAGCCAGGGAGGAGCCATTCAGCATCTACGCATGCCTTGCTTCCAAAATCGACTTCTTGTCTTTAGTTGTTCTCCTCTCCTAACAGCTCTGCGCATATGCTCATCTGGAACAGACCCAGCTGTTCTTCGTCCAACCTTATCTCAGCCTCCAAAGGCAGCTGCCTCTCCGGTGGCTGGGAAATGTCGGATGGCCCTGGCTCTATCTCTGGGTCTGTTGCAGGGCATCCATCAAGAACCTTCCCCAGACTCTAGAACTGGCTCAAGTTCCTCCCCAATCTCCTCATTGTCCGAGTCTGCAGCCAGCTCTGCTGGCAGCTGACAGGTTACAATAGGAACTTTGGCTATGAACAGCTGTGGGTGCCAACATTACCCCCCCCCCCTCCGCCCTGAGTACTGTAGTCACTTTCACTATTTGCTTGATAAGAGAGCTTGGGAGAGAGTTTCATGGCAATAGTCTTCCTCCCATTCCTTCACAGAAATGGTTCACTACTACCTTCAGTAGGTTGGAATAGAGAACATTGCTGGGACAATGCTTCTCATGTTTCCCCCCTTAAAATAACAAAATCCCCAAAAGATTGAAACTATGACATTTGCCATATTGATGTCGATAACGTGATTATTTAATAAATAGGTGAAACAGCGATAGCAATAGCCCTTAGACCTATATACTGCGTCTTAGTGCTTTACAGCACTCTCTAAGGAGTTTATAGAGTCAGCATATTGTGCCCAACAATCGGGAAAACTTGTCCAGAATAAGGCTGACTTGATTAATACTGGAAAAAACAGTCATAGAAGGCAAACACAATGCTATGCTATGGATCATCTGATAAAATCGTTCTACCTGTTTAAAATTCTTTCCAAAAGAATTCATTAACCAAGTAAAGATGTCCTAGAATCAAACTGGATTCCAGGTGACTACATGAACATAGTACCTGTTTTAATAGCACAATTTTCTTGGTAGTGATACAAAAGAGCTTTGCCATTTGCCTCTTTTGATTTTTTTTTTTACTTCCCAATCTTCCAAAGAAAAGTTCAGCTAAACACTTCCTTGTAAGGAAGTAATTCAGAGTAGAATTTAATATATAGCTTTTACCCAGTAATATTTAATCTCATCAATGTATATCAAAGCCTAACTACATCCTGCAGTCTGTAGTTCATCTTTAAATATTATCTAGCCTTCCTCATCTCGAGGTCTGAGATATAGAATGTATCAAATGTATGGAGAATTCTAATGTCGGGGCCAAAATCTGACTCACTTAAAGCAACCAAATCACTTTGAAGCTACAGCAAAGAAAGTATTAATTGTGCAAACAAGTACAGCGTACACCAGGCTTCCAACAAAATGTTAGCAACTTGTTGAGCTGACAAGCAAAAGCAAAACCACTAGTTACCTAGCTTACTGCCTTTCAAAGGTAAAGACAAAGATGAGACAAAAAAAGCAAACTTAATGTGAATTGCAGCATGATGTTTGAATGTTCATGGAATACCCATCTGAATGACATTGTTATTTACGTGTTGTTTGTCAGTTTGCTTCCCGATCCAATTCAAGGTGTTGGTTATTGCCTTTGAAGCCCTTCATGGCATAAAGGTAAAGGTTCCCCTCGCATATATGTGCTAGACTCTAGGGGGCGGTGCTCATCTCCGTTTCAAAGCCGAAGAGCCAGCGCTGTCCGAAGATGTCCCTGTGGTCATGTGGCTGGCATGGCTAAATGCCAAAGGAGCACGGAACACTGTTACCTTCCCACCAAAGGTTGTCCCTATTTTTCTACTTGCATTTTTACATGCTTTGAATTGCTAGGTTGGCAGAAGCTGGGGACAAGTAATAGGAGCTCACTTAGTTACGTGGTGCTAGGGATTCGAACCACCAAACTGCCAACCTTTCGGATCGACAAGGTCAGCATCTTAGCCCCTGAGCCACCATGTCACTTTCTTCATGGCATAGGACCAGGTTATCTGAAGAACCATCTTGCCCCAATTACGTCAACCTGTCCCATGTGGTCAGGCAGGGAGAGCATATTGCAGATCTAATTGGTTAAATAATTCCAATTAGTGGGATCTAGGAAGAGAGCCTTCTCTATCATTGCCTCTAACGGAATATCTTGCTCCCAGAGTTGAGATGCCCCCACTCTTCTGGAGTGATACACTGCCCTGGGCGGGTGGCTTGAAAACACTTCCTCTGCTGCTTTAATATTTTCTAACCTTAATTCTTAACATTACTCTTAATTCTATCTTAACACTTTTTGCTTTTTACATTATTGTATGTTTCTGTTTGCAAACAACCAAGGTGGTATAGAAATGTGACAAATAAATATTATTTATCACTTTTTACTAGGTCAGCAGGCTAGCAAAACTCTCTATGAGATCTAGTCAATTAATAGGAACAGTTTGGGTTATTGATCTTTGTCTGATCAAACTCAGCTGTTATCTATAAGATCCTGCTTGGAAGCCTGTAACCCAGTGAGGGCAAACCTTTTCAGCACCAAGTGCTCAAACTGGAATATGCACCGGAACACCAAAAACGCAAAGACCAGATGGCCAGTACTCATGCGCGCATTGGCCAGCTGGTCTTTGGTGCACTGGAGTGCCAGAAACTCGAAGACCAGCTGGCTGATGCGCATGCACCCATTGGAAACCAAAAGACTAGCCGGTGATGACGCATCTGCCCACAGAGAGGGCTCTGCATGCCACCTCTGGCCTGCGTGCCACAGGTTCGCCATCACAGCTATAGCTTGCTTATATGTGTGAATTATATACATATATAGCACTATTTTATGAGCTGCGGTGGCGCAGTGGTTAGAATACAGTACCGCAGGCTACTTCTGCTGACAGCCGGCTGACTGCAATTTGGCAGTTCAAATCCCATCAGGCTCAAGTTGACTTAGCCTTTCGTCCTACTGAGGTGGATAAAATGAGGACCCACCTTGTTGGGGGCAATATGCTGACTCTGTAAACCGCTTTGCATTTTGCTTTCAGCATAATATGCACAATAATCCAATGTAAGGCATGAAAGAAAGAGCATCTCTATAGTTTTGTATGGTTTGGCAGGAAACAAAATTCTTTCTCTTTCAGGATATCCTATATATTTTGTTTTTGAATAGTCCTTACTGGACTTAATGATAAGTATTTCAATGTTGTAAGCTGCCCAGAGTCACCATGCAGTGAGATGGGTGGCAAATAAATTTAAATCTTTTTCTTTTAATGACTCTATAATCCCTTGCATTAGGGAGGAATTGAGGCCACTGAAAGAAACTGAGCATTTACTGGCTGGATGCCCTTCCTGTTGCCTATGAGGAATTCACAGAAGATATTTTCTCTTTGTGGCCAGAGAAAGAAAATTCTGCCGCTACATGGGATCAAACTCACAGCCTTCTGATTGTGAGATAAGAGCTCCAACTCTAGGTCACTATACCACTGTAAATAAATGTAATAAATAAACAAATTGTGGGGTTCAGCTGATAAGAATAATATTATTAGCAAATCTGAACAAAGTCAGTTCCACATAAATTTGATATGAACTCTTTAAAAAGGGATTCTGGGAGTTGAAGTCCACAAGTCTTAAAGTTTGAACACCCCTGGGGGTTCTTTTTTCTAAAGGGTTAGGGGTGCAAGGGTCTTGTAACTTGACAGCTTTAAGACTTGCATGCTTCAAATGCCAGAGTTCTGAGTCAACATTTTGGTTGCTAAGCAAGAGCGTTGTTAAGTGAGTTTCACCACATTTTACAAGTTGGCCACGCCCACCCAGTCACATGGCTGGCAAGCCATTCCCACCTGGTCACATGGCTGGCAAGCCACCCCCACAAAGCAGGCCACACCTACAGAAGAGGTTCTAAAAAAATTTGAAATCCACCACTGTTTGGAAGGGTGGGCCTGCCCCTCCAATGTTCCGTTTTCGGCCTACAATGTGCCAGACGAGGCCTGCAAAGGCCTAAACCGGAGAATTGGAGGGGTGGACCTGCCCCTCCGGACCTCCATTTTGGCCTGCAATGTGCCAGCAAAGGCCTGCGCAGGTCTAAATGGCGCTCCATTTGGCCAGAAAAATGCCAGCCAAGGCCTGCAGAAGCCTAAATGAAGTGTCAGAGGGGCACACGGAGTTAAGAGGCTGGAGAAGAGACAGCTTGCTAGATCTTCGCATGGTAACCCGACATAGCAGATTGGGTCAGGGGAAAGCAATTGTGGGGAGCATGAGGTATTTCAGTGGGTCGGGGAAGCCTTGGGTGGTCTTAAGCAGGTGGCCTGTTCCATCACTAGCCCCCCCCCTAGTCTTCCCCGCCCTGCAATAACTTCATGTGCATTTAACGAGCCACACATTCAATTAACGAATGTGTGGGCAGAAGGAGGGAGTGATCGTGTTCAAGGTATGAGATTCACTCCCATGAATCCTCAGGAATGGGCAGGCTCCATTGCCTTCATAACTGAGGCAAAACATTAGCTAGGTGAACTTGCATTAGTCAATTTCTCTTAGTTCTAAAAACGAGGCCATGGCAAACCACTTCTGAAAACAACAGGGTCTTTTCCAGGTTTACAACCACTTCTGAAAACAACAGGGTCTTTTCTGGTTTACAATAGCCAAATCAGCTAATTAATTCTATACTCTTTAGCAGTAGGTGCTCATGTTTATTTCCAGATCCTTGTAATGTTTCAAACTATATAAGTTTTCAGGCAAGAACACAAATATATCTCAAGATTTAGCAGTCTTAGGAGACTTCAGCCGTTTTTAAAAACAACACTTTGTTTTTTTTATTTAATGTTGGGACTCCTGTCACACCAACTCAGTAGTCAAGAATGCTGACATTTTGGAAGACAACATTATCAAGAGGCTTAGATTTTTTTTTTAAATGAGCTATTTGGTTATCCAGATTTTATATTGCACAACAAATCATGTGTTCAAAATAAAGACATTCTAAACAATATATATAGTTCTTAAAGGGCAGCACTATTACAATCTAACATTTTTGTTAAAACATACTTATTTTTCTAAATGAGAAATAAATTTACTTTGTATTATGCATAAGATAAAATCAAGATCAAATCAACAGCTAAAAAGCTATACATAAAAAAAACATGCAAAAAAATTATTGCAACCCATATTTTTCTGTACCCTTATTACTGGTCCCATCTGCTTGAAAATAATATTCCTAGGCTAAGCAAGGAAAACAACCTGTTCATGTTTAAAAAGTAATGTGTTCTTCAAAACAAAACTATTCTGAAATAAATATTTTGGGTCTTGATTGCTGGATATATACTTTTTTCGCTTACAATGACCAAATCAGCTCATTAATTCTACAGTACATTCTTTAACTAATTAGAAGTAGGTTCATGTGTTTATTGCCAAGTGCTTGTACTGTTTTAATTTTGAAAGGATTATATCTGAGATGGAAAAAGAAAGGGTAGTTAGGAGGGGACCGCAAATGATTTCTATGATGCCATTTATTTAATCTCTCCTCTTACTGTTTGCATGTTCCATACAAGACAAGTATAATAAGTGAAACTTCCCATCCCACTGACATTGGAGATTCTCAGTCATCCAGGTTATGGCTGTCCCAGAGATACTTTTTCAAGAGGCAACTTAACTTTCTGGTTTTTCTTGGGACATTTTGCTTCTCCTCCAAGAAGCTTCTTCAGCTCTGACTGGATTCTGGGGAATGGAAATATTTATAGTCTTTGCAGACAGCTGGACATTTGCATTCTTTTAGAGAGTCGATGTGGCTACTTGGTGGTTTATTTGTGTTGTCAGGGTCACAGGATGTGGAGCCTTCTTGGAATTGCTGAAAGGACAGTGTGGTAGACTTGGGGATAGATGATGTCGTATCCCTCTCACTCTGGTCAATTTTGACATAGATGGCCTCTTTCCCATCACACTGCCTACACCATATACTGTAACTGGAAACTATCCTTTTTTCCCCTTGCTCTGCATCCCTCTACCTTTGCCCCTCCTTCCATGCTGTTCATACCTTTTTCACCAATTAACAGAGCAGTCATTGCGGAGAAGATAATTATTGGCAAGAAAAGGAGAACAAGCAGAGAATTTCACTATTGAGAAGCACCTTTGTCCAGAAAGATAACAGTTCTTGGACAAAAACTAAGGTTTTCTCAGAATGTGAAATACACGTGGTCCTTGGCTTACAAACCTTCATTTAATGAAACTTCAAAATTACTATTTTCTGACAAATAAAGTCAATGGAGAAGCAAGATTCCACTAACAACTGTTACTAACATGCATGTGCTCGTCTGGGATGCAACCTGGAAGAGAAGCTGCCTAGGGGGTATATGCATGCCAGAAAATGAACTTCTGGTTTCTGGCATGTGCATGCACAGTGGCAAGCTAGTTTTTTGATTACCGGTGTGCATGCGCGCAACGATCAGCTGGTCGGTGAGCATGCTCACACTGGAAAATGGAAGACCAGCTCTGCCAGTTTCTGGTACAAAAGCCAGCTGATCATTGTGTGTGCATGTGCGCCAAAAGCCCGGAACAGGAGCAGGCGATGCCGCACATGCCAGATGACATGGCTTCGTGTGCCACTTTGGGCACACGTGCCATAGGTTCTCCATCATGGTTCTAGAGTATTATTTATGCCTTCCAAACATGTATGCTAGCTCATCCATCCTTCTAAAAACATACTTGTACTAAAAGCACAGCAATGACAAGGGGTAATTTGTCAAGTGCTTTGACTTGTGAAGGAAAAGGTTAAAGGAAATGACCCAACCAATTAAACAAGATCACTCTGACAGGACTTGTTCTTGACAAAACATACGGTTCTCTAGTTATTATGGCATTATTTTCAAATTGATCTTTTTAGATCTATTTTAGAATCTTTCCAGATATTATTGGCTGTTTTTTTTTTTTCTCCACACCTCCTTTCCCCCTTTTTCAATTATCTAGTATTTGGCCCATTCTTAAAGATTTCTCAGTGAAAATGAACTGCAAAGCAATTCTAAAACTCCTGATAGGATCCAATCTGGAGATTAAAAATCTTTCAAGGTTAGTAAATATTCCTTGTATTTCTATCAAGTTCAACCATGAGTTCTGCTTTACTTTAATTTTCTTTTTTTATAATTGCCTGATGGAAAAGACAGAACTAAATAGGAATTGAGTTGTTCTGCCTTTTCTTGGTTAAACCTTACTCTTTTGACATTTTACTAAAAAGCTAAATAATATATGGTTTCTTTTCCTTTCCTCTTGAGCTTATCTGAAAAATCTCTTTATGTCATTCTTAGTCTTCACTAATTTTAGCTCATATTGAACTTTAGCTTTTCTGACATCATTTCTGCAAATCGGGCCTGCATCTGTACTTCTACGTGACATCTCAGCTATCTGGAAGAAATTGCTTTGAGTCAGAAAAGATTGCTCACACCTCATTAAACACCATTTAAAAAAGAAAATAAGTACATTTTGTTATTGCATTAAGCAAAGAAAATATAAAGCAATGTATAATGCCATAATGTAAAACAATCCCCCTTCTCCAAATTTTTTTTTCAAAAAATATTCTCAGCAACTGCACTTTGCATTTTCCTAATGATAAAATAATATATCAGACTAATGTTTATTTGAATCCTAAACTAAATAATTAATGAAAACATTCTGTGTCAAGTAACAGAGAAAGTGAAATGGGAAAACTACCACGTGAAGTTCACATCAGAAAGCCATGATTATTCATCACTTAAATGACATTTGTAAAGTTCATCACTATCTTCATTGTGCATGCCTTTTGTGTGCCTAAAGAGATTTTACTTTTTTTTTTTTTTGCCATTCAATCATGTCTGATTCTTGGAAGCTATCTGGACAAATCCCTGCTTTTGTTGATAAATATCCCCCTCCCCCTAAGTGGTTTACTATTTCCTCCTTCCTTGGGTTGAGAGAAAGTGGTTGGCCCAAGGTCACCCAGCTGACTTGTGCCTAAAGTGGGAGTAGAACTCACAATCTCCCAATTTCTAAAAGTAGCGGTGGTGCAGTGGTTAAAGTGCAGTATTGCAAGCTGGTTCTGCCGACTGCTAGCAGTTCGATTCTCACTGGCTCAAGGTTGACTCAGCCTTCCATCCTTCCAAGGTTGGTAAAATCAGGATCCAGATTATGCTGACTCTATAAATAGCTTAGAGTAAAACACTATGAAAATTGGTATATAAGTCTAAGTACTATTGCTATTCTAGCCGGATGCCTTAACCACTACATCAATCTGGCTTTCAGAGAGAAACAAATCAGACTGAAATTGAATCATACCAGACCTACTTCCAGATCCCAGATGTATAGCAGTATTCTTTCTGAGCTGATGGCATTTAGCAGAAGAAATAAGATTTATGCCAAGTTATTTGCTGATGGATTGTTACAGCCAGTCATTTTTTGCGGGGGGGGGGGGAGGTTTACATTGGAAAAGTGTTGTTTTGTTTATTTTAATCTTTTAAGTTAAATATGCCATAACATATTTTATTCCTTGGAAGATTATTGGGTTGACAGATACATTAATGCCTGCTTTTTTCTTGATTCCATTGCTTGCATTGCCTCTGCTCAGTTTATTCTTCAAGACTTGTTAAGATGGAGTTATCAATATGAGAAACACACTAAAAGGAAATGGAAGAAATGTCTTTGATATTAAGGATCTTACAACCAGAAAAGTGTTTTCTCATTTAAAAAAAAATCAGGATCCAAGGATTACTAAATTTATGAATTCCTCCCAAAATATTAGAATTCCGCTCTCCCAACCCTGTCATTAGCAAGGTATTTAAACCATGCAGAATGCTTTCAGTTCATTTTCCCCCAATTTCTATTCATTTAATCTATCCCAGCTTTTATGCATGTAAGAAAATGATGCAAGTAAAGATGTGGATAATTGTTTGTTTGTTACATTTTTTGGTTACTTTTTACCCATGCAACTTTTGATCTAACTTGCATTTCTATAAAACTTTCTCTTTTCTCCGTTGTATTTTTAGCAAGGCATGCTGAATTGGTTATTTCTACAGTATTAGAAATAACTGGGCTGAATATATCCTTCTCATGTTAGCTTTATTGGACCAGGGAACTGAGACAACAATATCTTAATTGTTCTTCCCTCGTTGCATTTGCAAAGAATCGTTATGAATGCAAAACGTGGTGCTTCGCTGCACAATTTTCTCATACAATCCTTGCTCAGAATCTACTGTGCCAGCCAAAAGAAGTGAAAAGTGAGCATTTGGCTATAGCTAAAAGCTTTCATTTGTCCCTGAGTATGGGAAATTTCTACCATGTTGGTAGAAAAGCCTCCAAAACAGCAGAAACAGTTTAAGTGTGACCACTGTGGTTGTATACATTTTATACAAATTGCTGATTGAACATAACCATAGGCTGTTTTCATAGTGGTCCTTTATATTAGTCAAGGATATTGAAGGCTGATTGCTCTACTTTCAGGAAAATGCAATGGCATCCAGGTTTGTTTATCTTCCATAATGCAATAATCCTTAAGTTACTGGTAGCTACCCAACAGCACTATGCGGGGCATAGTAAACCTAAACCTTGTTCAGTTGCTAACCATAGTGATCAGTTCTGTTTATATACTCAAAGCTGTCAGGTGTTCCTTTGTCAAATGTGGAGGGGAAGGAAGGAAAAAAAAACCCTGGAATGCTAGAAGGCAGGTTATTTATAGGAATGTTTGTACGATAGGTAGGAAGGATATTATGCCAGTTTAAAATTACCACATTTGAAACTAAGTTATTTGGGGGTTGTGTAAATTTAGGATGGTTGATATCTATTCCCAATAGCAATAGCACTTAGACTTATATACCGCTTCATAGTACTTTACAGCCCTCTCTAAATGATTTACAGAGTCAGCATATTGCCCACAACAAACAGGGTCCTCATTTCACTGACCTCAGAAGGATGGAAGGCTGAATCAACCTTGAGCCTGGTGGGATTCGAACTGCTGAACTGCAGGCAGCCAGTAATCAGCAGAAGTAGCCTGCAAAACTGCATTCTAACCACTGCACCACCATGGCTCAATCATCAGAATTTAATACAAATGTTTCTGCAATGAAACATTTGCTTTTTATAAGTATATTAAAGCAAGTCAATACTGCATTATGCTTATTAACACAGAGCTTCCCCTAAAGTTACTACTAATGTCTAATGCAAAATATTGACAGAAAGAAAATAATTAAATGCAGGTAGTCCTTGACTTATGACCAAAACAGAGACCATTTTCGTTGCTAAGCCAGACAGTTGCTGAGTGAGTTTTGCTCCAATTTATAATCTTTTGGTCAAGGTTAAGCAAAGGTTAAAGATATTAAGCCATGCCAATGCAGTTGTTAAGCGAATCTTGGCTTCCTCCGTTGACTTTGCTTGTCGGAAGCCCGGTTTGGAAAGTTACAAATGGTGATCACATGACTCTTGGATAGTGCAACTGTCATAGATACATGCCAGTTGTCAAGTTCCTGAATTTTGATCATGTGACCATTGGGATGCTGTAATTGTTGAAAGTGTCAAAACTGGTCAAAAAGTCACTTTTTTCAGTGTAACTAATTTCAAATGGTCACTAAATAAATGGTTGTAAGTCGAGGACTACCTGTACATGCAGAGTAATCATCTTAACTCTCATTTAATTTAAATTTAGCTTAAAATACAAACCAGCCAGGGTTGAAATGCTACCGGTTGGACCGGTTCGCCTGAACTGGTAGTAAAAATGCTACTGGTTCGCCCCAACTGAAATAAATGAAACCGGTTCGAGTGACCTGGTTTTTCTGACGATCAGCTGTGATGCACAATTTCCTGCTTTCTAGCTAATATAAATTGTGCAGCACGGCGGATTCCCCCCCCCTTGCTTTTTGATGCTCTGTGCATGCGCGGGAGGTCCTGTGCATGCATGGAGGTGGCATGTGCGAGCGAATCAAACACATGCACACATGCGCAATCATATTGCTACCATACCGGTAGCAAAGGTAAGTAGATTTCACCCCTGAAACCAGCTTTATCTTTACTTTCAATTCTAATTTTGCTTAAAATCGAGACTGGTTCAAAATGATGGAGAAGTAAAGAAATTGAGATGTATTCTGTGATATCTTGTTTGTATTTAATAAATACATTAGATTTTTGATGTGTTGTGCTAAACCATAATGTCAGTTATTGGAGTTTGGCTTAATAGTGTAAACACTCCCATTTTGATTCATAAACTATGGTACAAAACTGAGCACATTGTATAAAACCAGACAGTTGTGGTTTATTATTGAATCATAATTAAACAAATAATTGTTTTCTTGTTTCCCACAAGGAATTTGATTTATCGTTAAAAGATGTGGATTTGTTCAGCACAATAAACACCCTTGGTTTTGTGTAGTTTCTTATATATTGTCTCCTGTTTCACTGGAACAGATTCCTTCTCTGTTAGGGTTGTAGGTATCTGAAGATACTTCTAAAAATCTGGGGGTGTAATTATAACTTCAGGGCACAGCAAGAAAATGGAATTACTTCCCCGACTTCATCCTAGATAAATTCCAATTTAGTCCAGGAAAAAGAGAAATGACAATACTGTAAGAGGTGATTTTCTCCCAAAGAACCGAAATGGTGAGAACAAGATGAATGTTTTCCACATTTAACGTTAAGAGATATTTGGAAAGCTTTTAAAAATATTGCATTTGGAAGTAAATAACAGAATAAAGGATCCAGAGTTTAGAAAGCATTTCATGAGCATCAATTGCATAGCTGAGGCCCCAGGAGAGAAGGCTCATCATGAAGGAGCCAAAAGGTCAATGTATATTGATTTAGCACCTCTGGGAATTACCGAAGCTTTGCCAAACCTCCAGCCTACCAAAAGGAAAAGGGGACTCTGGTGTCCTCTATTTATTGGCAAAGGGAAGGAGAGGCTGTTTTTCATTAATATTCTGCTTAATAAAATAGGAATGAAATATAATCTCTCCTCCTCCACAAATCTCTTCTGTCCCAGAGGGTAGAATTAGCTCTAATGAGCAGAACCTATGGAAGATTCAATTTTCTCTAACATCAACATTTCACATGGCATAAACAGTTTGACAATGAAGCAGATAGTCCTCAACATACGGCCATTTGCTTAACAACCATTCAAAGTTACAACAGCACCGAAAAAGTGACTGACAACCGGTCCTCACACTTACAATTCTTCCAGAGTCCCCGAATTTAGGTGATCAAAATTTGGGCACTTGGCAACCAACCTGTATTTACAATGGTTGCAGCATCCCAAGCAGGGGTGGGATTCAGCCGGTTTGGACCAGTTTGGGCTAACCGGTATTTCCGGTGAGCAGTTGGCCCCGCCCACCCTCCTGCCCTTTCCTATACTATATTTCCCTGTTTTTTTAGTTCAGCTAAGTTTTTAAGCTTAAAATGGGTGGTTTTTGAATGCTGCACATGAGCACAAAACACATGATAGATGCGTGCAAAGTGCCCGTGCACGCACTCACTGAAGCGGGGTCCCAGAGTTATGTGATGACCATTTGTAAACTTCCCAGGAAGTTTGTAACAAAGAAAGTCAGTGGAGGAAGACTGATTTGCTTAACAACTACATAATTCAATTAACAATCGTGATAAAAAGTCATAAAATTGGGTCACTTAATGACCATTTAGTGATAGATGTTCCAGTTTCAGTTGTAGTCATAAATAGAGGACTGCCTATACAAGGTCTTCAAGCAGAGCGATTGGTTGAACATTTGTGCTAAATTGCAAAAGGAAACCTATCGTCCTTGAGATGTTGGGAGCTTCAGCATCCAAGATTCCTCACCAATTGCCATGCTGGCTAAAGAGGCTGGGCATTACAGTTTAGCGTTATCTGAAGTACAGTTTTTGCGCCCTCTTGTAGCTCTAAATTCCTTACAACAAGCAAACAGTCAACAGAAGTTATTTTAAAACTTCCTTTTTTGTGGGACTTTTTAAGGACAAGGGTTACCGAATTAAAAGATGGAAGAAAGAGACCATTGAGCAAGGAATAGCATTAAAGAAGGATCTGACCTTCCGTATATTACTTGGAGGACCCTGAAATAGGTTGAGAGTTGGAGTGCCTAAATGTAAAACCAGTGGATAACAACACACTAGTGGATAACAACACACTAGTGGATAACAACACACTAGTGGATAACAACACACTGTGTGAGTGTGGAAAGACATAGAGCACAGCTCTTCTGTTGGTATCTTAGCTACTGCCAGAAATATGTACTGATTTTTGGCCAACAACAAAGCCAAGTAGGTGGCTTCATTCTGGCAACTTAAAGTTTGATCTAAACATGGAAAAAGAAGGAGGAGGAGGAGGAAGAGGAGAAGGGTTGCTTCCTAAGACCCTTCACAAGTCTTCCTCGGGAAAAATGCACTGGGTCTATGTTGCAAAAGTCTTTAAAGTAGCTTCATAGTAATGGAGACAACATAGAGGGTAATTACATTTCTTTATTGGGATGGCAGCATTTGGGAAAGAAAAGTCTCTTTCCTCTCAGATAACTTTCTTGAAAAGTTTCCTTCACTTCATGGCAATCTTGGTTTCAAAACAGGTTCAAGGGCAGAAGGTTCTAAACTTCAATTAATAAGCTGAGGAGAAGGGAGGATATGTGAATTCATCTACAGTCACCAAGAAAGCTACATAATATGTCCATGCAGTATTAGGTATTAGACTTGGCTTGAGGATATCTTACCTTTTCTGCTGTGATCAAGTTCACTGAAGCCCATGCTGAGTTCCTCAGCTATTCCTTCCATGTAGGACAATATTGGAAGTCAATACCCTCTGTCTTATCATACATGGCATTTGCCTGTATTACAGGGGTGGGATTCAGCCGGTTCAGACTGATTTGGGCAAACCAGATGCTAATTTTACAGTTGAAAGGACTGGCTGGCCCTGCCCGTCATGCTCCGCCCATCCCAGGAGTCTCCACGTGGCCCATTTTGGATGCCAGGTAAGTGCAAGGCCCACATGGAGGCTCTGGGAGGGCAAAAAAATGGGCCTCCCAAAAGTTCCAGAAGTCTGGAAGCAGGCCCATTTCTGGCCTCCAGAAGGCCTCCGGATCCTGGGGCAGGCAATATTTGCCCTCCTGGAGGTACCAGGAAAGCTTCCAGAGCCTGGGGAGGGTGAAAACTCCTCCCTGCTGGTGTGGTGCAGGAAGCCGAGTAAGCCATGCCCACCATGGCTACACCCATTCAGCTTCCTCAAAGGTGAAGGACAAGAATCAAGATGGGCACTCCAAGAGTAGACATCTAAAGAAAGTGAAGAAAGATTAGAGAAGGGGGCTCAGTCAAGGCCTTTGCACAAAATGGTTGGCTTGATAGCCTCCATAGGAGCATAAAGCAGAGGGAACTTTCCCATTTCTGGATTTGAGAGAAGCCATTCGAAAGGTCTGAGTTCCATATTTCCCAGAAGCCATACTATAGCATAGAACAGAATTCTTACATTTCTTGGTCAATTAATCAGTGAATACATCTTTTTAATTCTTCTGACATATGCAATTAGCAAGCAATATAATAAATGTTGACTCTAACTAAACCTGAGTTAATATTAATTGCTTCATTGCAAATGGTAAAACAATTCATTGGCTCTTAGTGGATGTATGACATATTAATCTTTCATTGCTACTTAATATTCAAAGCTTCAATTCTATAACAAATGATATTATTGTTAACACAACAGACTGCCCATTTTTTTTGGGGGGGAAGCACTTTTAAACATTTCTGTGTGAAATAGCCACAATGCACTCAGTATTGCCTTTGATGTCAGTTATGTGTCCTTTACACAGTGTACAGAGAGAAAACACCTGGTCCATGTACCAATGAACATACTGGTGATTGTACAGTTTTGTACAAACAATTTGAAAAGCCTCAGCAAATTACATATAATTAACAGGCAAAGGTTTCCAAAATATAAATTCATGAACCTTGGCAATATTATACGGAGACAGTATCTCAAGAGATTTGTGAAACTGGTCCAACCTGCAATTTGGACTCTGGATGTAGGAATTAAAAATAGTGGGTGCTTGAGGTGAGGTGAGGTTTACTCACTTCATAATGTGAGAAGTCAGTCTTGTCTTTTTTGGGGGGTGGTTATCCTACTTTTTCTGCCGAAGGAGGCTTGTACTTTTGCACTAATGTTCTATCTTGGTAATTCTATCTATTTTTCTGCATCTTTTATTTTGTGAAAATACAGATTAGCCTTCCCTTCTGAACAGTAAAGCAGGATACAAATTCAACAGGGATAATAACTATGTTTCAGATGGTACTAGAATTCAGTCTATGAGCTATATGTGCTACGTCACAGATACGTTGCCTCTGTGATGTCCCACAAATGCCTTGGAAAACTTAGACATAAGCTGTTTTTTAATTTCTTCTAGAGTTTAACATCTCCTCCCTTCCCTCTTCTTAATATTCCTGTGAACTGTTGCAGGGTCTCAATGAAGAAAAGTCTTTCAGCTGAGGTCCAGAGTTCTGCCCATTATGTTAAAAGTAAGAACCATTTTCAGTACCGAAAAAATAACCCCAATAGTTATTTTAATGTGATAATGGCAGTGGCCTTCCATATAACAACCAATTAATAGTTCGTATTCTGAAGCTGGAATATTTTTTGTAGATATTCTCTCAGAACAACCAGTATTGTTGGACTTTAATTTCCATAATTCCAAGTGCTTGCCTTCCTGTACTGGATTCCAGTTCCTATTGTCCAGCCTCAGCAAGTTGATGGAGAGGAATAATCCAACCTTGTAGAGGTTTAAAACAAAGATGTAGATGTGTCCATAAAAATAAAGTCATCCAGGACTCCTCAACGTCCTGAGTCCTCCTGAAGAGAAAACAAAGTCCTTTGTGTGCCCCATTGTATGTGTGAGGCCAGACACCATGTGGGACAGGCCCATAGACTTAGGGATGTAAAGTCTCAAACACTCATCAGTGGTCATTGAAATCTCCAGAACAGAAAGTTTAGGATAATTCAATGCTTGATTTGAGATTACCTGTTTAGGTAGTTCGGGCAGAGGGATGGACAATGTACTAAAAGTTATCTCGACGTTATCCTGGACACCCACATGCATCAAAAATGTATCTCCTATTTTCCATCTACACACAACAAGTATACATACTTAAATGGTGTCTCTGGGTGTGGTATGATAAAATAAGAAATAGTTCTATCTTTACCTTGAAGAAAATGTACCTAGGAATGTTAGTGTTTAATTGACTACAAGCTTAATGGAACACGACCTGGTTGGGCATTAGTTTTCTTCAATGCTCTCAGCTATTCATTATGATAGACCTGGACAGTATTCATTAAATTAATATGACCATTGTAACAGAGCCAAGGTGGCGCAGTGGTTAAAAGCAGCACTGCAGGCTACTGCTAGATCAGCAGGTCAGCGGTTCAAATCTCACCGGCTCAGGGTTGACTCAGCCTTCCATCCTTCCGAGGTGGGTAAAATGAGGACCCAGATTGTTGGGGGCAATATGCTGACTCTCTGTAAACCGCTTAGAGAGGCCTGAAAGGCCTATGAAGCGGTATATAAGTCTACTGCTATTGCTATTGCTAACTATTTTTTTAATCATTTCATAATTTTCAGTTTGGCTATGGTTGACCCTACATTGCTGAATTTGGTATATTTCTATTCAATAGCCTGCTGCATGAGTATCTTAGGTAGAAAACTACACTGCTCACTTAGCTCAGACATTTTAAGTTAATTTTATTCTGGAAATTTTAGTGTAATAGACTATCCCAGATTTATAGGTGGTAGCAGTCAATGCTATCTAGGTATTTCTTTGGGTAGGTTTGGAAAATATTTGAGAAAATTTAATTTTGAAAAATATCCTTTTGAGAGGATGACCTAACAATGTATATTTTACTAGTAGTAGTAGTAGTAGTAGTAGTAGTAGTAGTAGTAGTAGCAGCAGCATCAGCAGCAGCAGAAGAAATATCTTTCAAATACTGTCATTATAGGCCTCAATTTCCATTCTTTGGCATGATAGAGTTTAATCAATGAATCCCAGAGAAAGAAAAAAAATCTATATGTTAATAGTGCATGGTCTTGAATAATATACTCAGCATGCTTTACATCTACTTGAAAGTCAGTCCTTAGCATTCGGTCACACTCTGTCAATGTTATTCACACTATAAGGTCAACAACAAACAGAGCATAATGGATGGATGGTTGAGTGGTTGGATGGATGGATAGATGGATGGATATATATTGGTTAGGTTTTGAAAAACCAGAATTGATCCTGTTTCTTGATCACTTCCCATAATTTTTTACATCCAAGCTGGCACATTTTTGTTACTTATAAAATATCTTACAAATGATACTTAGTGTCAGGTTCTTAAGAACAATCAAGCTCAATTAAAATTGCACAAATATGTTACAACAGCATTACTTGTTATAAGGGACAGTTTTAACTCCCAAATGTATGGAAAAGTGATTTCTGAAATGCAATATTAATTGTGTATATAGATCTTTGAGATGGTTTCTAAAATTCAAGAGAAATTAGGAAATGTTCGCACTATACCTCAAAAATCATGAAATCAGATTAATCATATTTCTATTGGAGGTGACTTTTGTTTGTTTTTGTGGTCAGAGGAACTTTCAAAACAAATTATATATGTGACAAGGAAGCACAGTACTATCAACATTAATGTTATAGAGACTACATTACTCAACACAAAGAAAAGGAGGCTATTTCTAAGAGCTAGATGAAAATGTACTAGGAGCCAACCAGAAACTAAACTTCATTCTGTATGGAATTCAAAGGTTCCACGATAGCGTGTCCATTTCCCCATATCACTTTATGACGAATTCAATGTGTGTTCCAATTGCAAGGCAATTTAGGAGCGTTGTTCCTAAAATTGATGCATGATGAATCATTCACAATGCTCAAGTAAATGTGAATTATTACCAAAATTAATAGCTTATGTGGATCTTCTTATTTCAATGTGCATCAGCATTAGAAGCTCAATGAGAGAAACAACTAATATAAACACAGTTCTTGGTTTTTCATCATGCAATCAGGCCTTTGAACCATAGATTAGTGTAAGGAATCATTCAGACTTAATTCACTGGGTGTGCTTCTGCTCATGTTTGTGAGACTGGCCATAAGGGATTTAACTTTGTAGGCATAGTAGTTTCTTAAATTGACAGAAGGAACTACTTTCATTCCATCTCCAAAATCACAGCTCCTCATGGCACTTTCCAGCTGTTTTTGGCGCTTATAAAAATGAGAGAACTTATTGAATATAAGTGTAATAGGAAGGACTACAACTAAGATGCCAGCTAAGATGCATGCAGAAGCTGTTAGCCTGCCTGCTATGGTCAATGGGACAACATCGCCATAACCAACTGTAGTCATGCTAACTGTAGCCCACCACCAGCAGGCAGGGATAGTTTCCAGGGCTCTGTTTTCTTCTTTTTCTATTGTGTAAGCCACTACTGAGAATATAGAGATTCCAACTGAGAGGTAAAGGAGAAGAAGCCCTACTTCTCTGTAGCTATATTTGAGGGTGGCTCCAAGAGATCTAAGGCCTGTTGAATGCCGAGCAAGTTTTAAAATACGGAATATTCTCATCAGTCTCAGGACTTGAGCTACTCTACCCAAATTGGCTAATGCAGGACTACTTTCCACCACCAGGTTAACTATTAAAGTGATATAGAATGGAAGGATGGACATGAGGTCAATCAGATTGAGTGCATGCTTAAAAAACTGAAGGAAATCTGGGGCAACTGCAAACCTGGCCACCAGCTCAAAAGTAAACCATGCAATACCAAAATGTTCCACAATTTCAAATCTAGGGTCTTCCTCTGAATTCCCAGAGCTGTTAATAATCTGGAAGTCTGAAAGGCTGTTGAGGCACATGGTTACTATTGATCCAAGAACAACCATAATAGAAAGAACACTGAATATTCGGCTCAAGACAGAATAGCCAGGATTGTCTAAAGCTAACCATAGCTGCCGCCTCACTTTCCCAAACTGTTGCTGGTCAAATTTAGCGGCATCATTGTAGAAGGCCAAGATCTCATCCAAGGAAGAAGAGGTACTTTCTTGGTCACTGTGATCTTCCCATTTTTCTTGATCTGGTTCCATTTTTCTCCCATGGTAGCTATAACTGCAGCACGAATCAATAAAGAATTCATTGATCCCCCAGTATTCAATTTCTTGGCTGAAGGAAAAGACACAGAGCTCACCCATCACATGTAACTTTCCAGTATTATAAAAATGGAGCACATAAGGAAAAAGTTCAGGATTTCTATCAAAGTAGAACTCATTCTTAGTGTCATCATAGTCATCACAAAGCTCTAAAATTGACTCCTTTGAATTGCAGCTCAGCAGCTTACCCAGTCTTGTTTCGGGGAATCTCAATAGTGTATTGTATCTCATCTTTTTTTTAAAGCCTCCAACATTGAGACTGATCTCATTGTCTTCAAAATACGTATCAGACAAACCCCTTAGATTCAACCCGGTCATTGTGAGTATTTCCAAGATCTAAATGGAGAGAGTACACCTATGGAATAATAAAAACAAGGCAAGCCATGTTAGCCAATAGAACAGAAGGAGAATTCTCCATTACTCCCTTTTATGATATACTTGGATCAAATACCGTCATATATTCCATCACCCACCTTTTGAGTTTCCCACACCATCAGCTCCTTTCTATGAGATGCAGCTTTTTTTTTACTTAACTGGAGATAAGATGGTAATTAATGCTCAACCACGAATCAATATGTTATATTTGATTGCCCCCTTTCCTTTTCCTCTACTCCCTTTGGCAATACAGTAACTGATACAATAACACATGCAGCTTTTGGTCGTCATCTCCCCTACTCAATCCCTGAAAATAGGGCACAGCTTTCAATAGTTGGATGGGGAGACTAGGCAGATCTGAGGCACCAGGTGCAACCTTTCCCTAAACTGTAGCTCGGGTGAGTGGAGCAAAGGTGAATCCCTGTGCACTTTTCCTTTCACCCTTTTTGGCTATTGAGTAAGTATGTCTGCACCATCACAAAATAACTAGGAAAGCCAGTGATTTTTGACGATGAAATTGGTAGAGTAGCCCTACCGGCAAGCAATCCTCCCCCTTTCCCACCGCCCCCAAATGCTCCAGACCCGTTTTTCACTGTGAAACTTCCCCTAGCCGCCCGCTACCATTGCTGGGCGGGGTCCTTCTTCTAAGGGTTAGTTGCCTTGGCTCCCAGACTCAACACATAACCTTTGCACGATGGACCGCGTTGCCTAGAAAAGATAAGTCGGCAAAGACTTACATCCTGGACTAGCCGCCCCGAGAATAGAACCACCACCCAAGGCGAAACCGTCGCGCCGTGGTGCTGAATGGACAGCTCCGTTCCAGCCGCGCCTCCCGACTCAGCTCCAGGCAGCGGCAGCGGCTGCTGCAGCAGTCATGGCGACCACCGACAGCCCCCCGCGTTTTCCAGCCAAGCCCTGCCCGAGGATTGGACGCGCCTCTTCTCCCCCCACCGCTCCCCAGGTGGGCGCCGCCTTTTTTTTTCTTCTTTTTTTTTTGCCGACGGTTCAGATGCTGCAGCGGAGCGAGGCACCTGAGAGACACTGGAAGCGAAGAAGGAAGGTGCCCACGATCGGAGGGGGCTGAAGGCTGTCTAGGGAATTCCCCACCATCGTGCACGGTCTGTTTCCTGCCACCACGCTGGTTTCAGTGCAGGCTGAAGTGATGGTATACGACGATCCTCATTCTTTCCCAGCAGAGTTAGATACCTTCTGCCTGTTTATTTCGAGTGGTTTGCATCTTTTCTTTATTGCACCGAAGACAAATTCCTTGTGTGTCCAATCACACTTGGCCAATAAAGAATTCTATTCCATTCTATTTCAAGATCGAAATTCATAATCCATTGGGTTTTTTTCTTCTTCTTCACCAAAAGGAGGTGGCTTCAGACAGTCTTCTCCAAAGTGGTGGTCTCCACATATGTTTTCAAGATGCGAATGATGAGCGAATGATGGGAATTGTTCCACACAACTAATGGGCAACAGCTTGGAGAAGACAGGTTAAAGACACACGATGCGTATGCTCTGTTATCAGGCAGAACATAAATGGAAAATGGGTCAGATATGATCCATTGTCTTCAGAAGTTAATAGAAGAAATAAAATTTCATCCAAATATTTTCCCCCATATGCAGCTAGCTAGGCAACCTATTATTAACACAGTCACCTATAATGGTCTGCTCAACTAACCCACTAGTCTGATTTTCATGGCACACCAAACCATAAACTAATGGCATGGGTTGATTCTGCATGACATACCAAACTAAAATGTGATTGCGTGGTTTACATTCACTGTGTTGTATGAACCCAACCAGTTCTGGGGCAAGGTGCATGTGAAGGCTTATCCAGGGGGATATTTTTTATTTTTTCTTGGACCATTTATCTGTGTTTTCTTCATAGTAAAACATCCCCAAAGGGAATCTTCCTTTTCCCATTTCCACCTAGGATGCTCTTCTGTAGGATCCAGGCTCTCCTTTGATTCAAAGAACAAGACCAGTGTTAGTTTTCTGACTTCAGCACCCTTGTCCTTGAAATCCTGCTGATGGTGCCCCTCCAAGTCATCCATGCTTTTCCTCCAGCTATTTACAAATCCTAAACCTTGATTCCTTGCTAGGTGTTTCTGTTTTAGCACAAGGAGGTCCAGAAAACCTCTACTGACCTCAGCAGGATAGCTCTTCCAAAGCCTTGAAAAATTCTGGTCAGTCAATACTGTAAAACTGCAGCTATTTCAGAGCAGAGTTGTTGTTGTTGTTGTTGTTGGTGGTGGTGGTGGTGGTGTGTGTGTGTGTGTGTGTGTCTTTCTCTTTAAAGGTGGAACACACACACATACACATGATTGGTTCCACCACAAAACCGCGATGTCCTTATCCGCGCCGACATAAGTGCGGAGGCAAATCCGCGGCGTCTGAAGCGCTAAGAAAAAAACGACCCTATCGCCGCGATAACAGCGCGGTGACAGAAGGGCGTTCTACATGCTTCGTTCTTTGCCTCCAAAGGTAGCCCTCCTCCTCCAGCTGACAGCGGCAGCGGGCACGGGGCAAAGCGGGCTGCCCAGCAGCAGCAGCCCGTGGGAAGGGTCCAGCTCAGCCGCAGGGGGCAGCAGGAAGTGGAGGAGGACGCGGCAGCGGTGGCGGCTGAGGCTCTCCCGGGCCGGCGAAGCGGGCTTGCCCGGCGGAGGCAGGCTGCCCTCTTCTTCCTCAACAACATCTCCTTGGACGGGCGGCCTCCACCGCCGGCGCCTCCCCCGGAGGAAGAGGCAGGGCGAGCGGGCGGGCGGGCGGCGGCTGAGGCTCTCCCGGGGCCGGCGAAGCAGGTTGCCCGGTGGCGGCGGCCGCCCATCCAAGGAGATGTTGTTGAGGAAGAAGAGGGCGGCCTGCCTCTGCCGGGCAAGCCCGCTTCGCCGGCCCCGGGAGAGCCTCAGCCGCCGCCGCCACTGCGTCCTCCTCCGCCGTCGGCGGCCCTGCTCGGGCCCCCCGCGGGCTTCCTGCTGTCCCCCGTGGCTGTGCTGGACCCTTCCCGCAGGCTGCTGCTGCCGCTGTCAGCTGGAGGAGGAGGGCTACCTTTGGAGGCAAAGAACGAAGCATGTAGAACGCCCTTCTGTCACCGCGCTGTTGTCCCCGCGGTGATGACGCGCGGTGATGACGTCGCGACTTTAGTGACGCGATTTAATCTCCGCTATTTTGCATAGCGCGGTTTTGTCGTGCCACGCACATGATTAGCCTCCTTTCGATTATTCCTGATACATCTATTAAGGGTGTCCTCTACACGCAGCACATACAAGATTTTTTGGGGGGCTGTCTGAAAAAGAGAACTAAGTATCACCTGTATTAGCAATTGAATCTCACTTTGGTGTCAGCAACAGATTAGTCACTTCTACCATTCTTGGGGCACCAGGAGTCTTGGATAGACTGTATAACATTCTGATGTTTTCAGAGTCTTTCCCAAGTTAAATCAGGTTAGAGAAATGTATATGAAAGATAATTTTGGCATGGGAAATAAACAGCAGGCTCAATATCTCCTGATCTCCAGGGTCTTCTTAAGGTAGGAATACATAACCTATGGGCCAGAGGTGCATGTGAAAACCCCAGGTGTGCCTCCTGCAAAGTCCATCTAAAGGTTGCTGCCATGTTGAAGGTTGTAATGTGGTTTAGGGGGATATTTATTAATCACATGGGGAATACTTCAGCCTTTATCCTGGCTCCACCATCATGGTTCTGTCAGTTGAGAAGAAAAACCACAAAAATCTGGAGAGGGTATCCTAAATACAGATATAGTCATTCTAGACTACAACAAATATGCCAAGCCAAGAAAGGCCCCATAGTTTTTATCCTTGAATCAATAGGTTTTGATCTGAATTAGACGTCTTCTCCACTTCTAGGAGCACATGTATCCAGGTAGAGAAGTAAAACTGTTGATGCATGAGAATCTACTTTTACTTTCAGCTGTGAAGCTCTAACTCTCCCGCTAAAAATATATCCTGGCATTTGAATTTGTCTTGTCTCTGGATTTCCTCATTAATTTGCCCTTTTCAAGCCTTCAGTAAGTGTTCCTATGTTGTGAGAGTAGAGATAACCCAGATAAAGAACTGTTGCCTGTGAAGTTAATGTATCTACCTATTTTCAGAATATTATTTTAGCATGTCACTCAAATCCACTTTCCCTCCCCAACTGGTCACTCTTGTTCTAAAGTGGATATATTTTCATTTGGCAAAACAACTTTGGGAGTAGCAAAAGATCTTCCATTTCTCCCCTTCCTCTGAAGTTCTGCAATTGCCTATTCTCAAAAAAAGTGGGGGGGGGGAGTATTCTTATCATGACAGCCATCATGTATGAATGAAAATCACAGATGGGGATCTGAAACGGAAACAGAGGTGCTCTACAAATCATCTACTTGGCCAATAATCCCATTTTCACGGTGGATACATTTCAGTGGTGGGTTACCAATTGCTTTACTACTGGTTCGTTTGTGCTTGCGTATGCCCTTGTTCGCTCACGCAATGCTTCTGCACATGCGCAGATGCATCTGGGTGGGTGGGCGGAGCCTCCTGCCACTGCCACTACCGATTCTGTCTAAACAGGCTGAACTGGGAGCAACCCACCTCTGATACATTTATACGCACCACTCATATTACTGATACATCTAATAGTGATTCAAGCGTGTCACACTCCAAATAATTTTAAACAACATGCCTTAGGTTAGGCTCCACATAGACTGCCCATATCACACTCTAGACGTACAATAGAGAAAACACTAGTTTTTCAACAGTGCCATCACACTGGTAGAATAGACTCCGCAAGGGACATTTGCCTATTTAGTGCAATTTTGGTATCTTGGTTCCTTTTCTCAGGATTTCACATTTAAGTTCATCTAGCTTGGGTCATGAGTCCTCATGCTGTGATTTTACAAGTTTCCAGTATCTCTGAGTGCATTTTATTTCATATTTCATTTTTTAAATATGTTTTATTGTACTTTGACATTTTGTTTCACACTTTAGGGATATTTTTTAAGAGGGTGAGCTGTTGGTTCCCAGAACAAGCAAAATCGTAAGCTGGGACAGCATGTGAATCCATCCTGCCATCTCCAGGCAGCCTGGTATCAACCTGATGATCAGCATAAAATAGGTGCATTTTCTTCTCTTTGCAAATTATCGAGACACACCGTGACCTTTCTCTATATATCTCCTGCATGATTCATCTCTCTTTGTGTTTTCCAGAAGCTGGAATCACACTGATGCAGCTAAGGGCAAAGCTAACACACTGAAGTTCACATTTCATACTTTTACTGGAAATTAATCTGCCTTATGTCCTCTTTGCAAAGGCAGGTAGCACCATGATTTATTGTGGTAATCTCTCAATTAAAACATATTGCTAAACTCTAAAGTGTGGCACACTTACCTAAGGTCCACTAATGTAGGAGAAATTTAAGAACATATATCATTCTCTAAAGCTTGGTTTCTTTCCAGAGTCCTTCTAAAATGAGCCATCCAATTGTCCCAAAGGTGCTTTTCAAAAGGCAACTGGACTTTCTTTGTTTTTTTTTTTCTTGAAGATGTTTCATTTCTCATCCAAGTAGCATTCTCAGTGCTAGCTGAATGCTGGGGAATGGAAGGATTTATATTCCTTGCAGTCATCTGGTTATTAGCACTTTGAAGGATACCACCTACAGACCGAATCTTGCCAGAATAAGCATTCAACTCTCTACATCTACCATACATTCTGTGAAATATTACAGAAGGGTTCTCTTCACTCTTTCTCTTACACAAAATATGTGGACTGTGTTGTCTCCTAATCCTCTGAAATGCACCCTCTCCTTCCTGGGAATTCAGACTACTACATTTCATTACATCGTCACACATTAAAAAATGTGATGTTTCAATCACATGATTGTGGCACCAACTTGGTTTTTAAAAAAATTTCCTCATTGTGGACATCCTGGTCTTGTTAACCCCCCCCCCTTTTTTTTTTTTACATTTGAAGATACTTTTTGCAAGTGTCTCACTCTGCTACCGTAGCATCAAGGCATTCTAAAATATGTTACACTTAATTATTACAAGTACATATTATTTACTTTACACTATTTATAACATACTCTAATCCTAGCAGATTCTGAGCAGGCTACAACAAGGTCAGACAAAGCAACACAACACAACACAAATAATTAAAATAAAGCATCTCAAACCTAAACATTACAATACGGTATATGCACCCATGCAATTAAATTAATATTTTAAGCACTGAATGACTGCTGGAAAAAGAACAGAACTGCTTCAGCTTGTTTACAAAATGTTATCAGAATTGGGGGTGATATGGGGAAATGTATTCCATATAATGGGAAGTGGTCCGTGCCCAATGTATGGGGGGAGCCTAGTTTGTGAATGATGTTACCTACTTTGGGTAATGAAATGTCTGCAAGAAAAAAAAGAAAGCCCAGAGAGCATCAAGGACCCCTCATTTCAACCCTGATCCACAAATATTCTTCCTTATTAGAACCTGCAATAGTCCCCCTTTTGAGGACCAGATTGGACAGAGAAAGTAAATTCTGGCATGCCATTATCTGATGTATTCCTATGCTGGACTGAAAAGTGCTTTCAAGATAATGAACAGTACTTTGCATTGGACCTGGAAGCCTTCTAACAACCAGTGAAGCAGTTTCCAAATGCTATAAAAGTATAGTCTGAAATAGTAACACCACAAATAGCATAAATCATCTGTACTGTTTGCTATTTGTTGCAAGGAGGCAAATTGCTGGGAGGCAGATTTTTCCCCTTGTCCAACTATGTGGGAATCAAGATGCAAATTATCCTCACGACCTATATGTCTATGTAAGTTTGGAAATAACACAGTGGTGGGATTCAGCCAGTTTGCACCACTTCGGGAGAACCAGTTGTTAACTTCCTGAGCAGTTTGGTGAACTGGTGGTTGGAAGAAATCATTAGGGCAGAGAACTGGTTGTTAAAGTATTTGAATCCCACCACTGAAATAACACATAAGTTGCAAAAGTTGGAGGCTTCCCCGACCCCTACTTAAGCAGACACTGTGAGAAAGAGATCTTCCAAGTAAAAAAAAAATATATCCATGCTTTTGGGAGGAGTGCAAGGCAGCCCAGAGTATGCACCTGAGCTAAAGTTATTAGGTGTTAAGATGTGTACTGACAATTAGCAACTCCATCCTGGTAGGATTTTGCCCCAGCCAGATCATCACAGCCTCCAAGCACTAGGTCAGGATTTCTTCAGCATGTTTGGTATAGCCCAGGGTAACGTAAAGTGAGGACAGCACCCACTTTTTAGACTTTTTTAAACTAGCAAAATTCTGGCTTTTTCAGAGGGCCTACAGAGATTAATTGTGTAAACACCAGCACCTCTATTAATGTATTATGGCTGCATATTATAACTTAATACTGCTTATTATTTTGTCTGTTAACTCCATAGAATCCCTCTGGATTGAAGCAGGGCTAGATATCATAAATAAATACTAACAGCATATTGATGCTACCTCATCCTGAACCACTGAGTTCTCCCAACCATTTCATGTAGATATCAAATAACAGTGTTGTACAGCCCTGAAGTACCTTCCACTGGAGGTCTCAAGGATTGAAGCATTGGCCTCTCCATCACCACCAGCAGAAACCTCTTACCAAAGTAAGGGTGGAACCACCACAAAACACTGCCTCAAACTTCCAACCTCTGCAGATAGTTCAGAAAGATAGCAGGGTCAATAGTATCAAATTCTATTGTGGAGTCTAATAGGACCAAGAGTAGTGTTCTAAATTCTGGTGAAGGTTATTGACCAAAACAACAAATGCCATTTCTGACCCTTCCAGTAGAGGACAATTGCAATGGTCTCTCCTCCCCCCCCCTTTAATATAAAAGGAAAAATTATCTTGTGCAATAGGTTATTAGAGGAAAGTCCCTAATCCAAAAGCATACTAAATATTTCATGATTAAGTGGAGATTTGAGACTAATTGTGGTCTCTCTAGTATTGAGTTTCATTAGGAACCCCCCCAAGAAAACTAGAGTGTTTTAAGCAAAGCATAATCCAAGTGCCCTGGAGTGCTAATCTAATCCCCTGCAGTTTCCTTCTGAATAAATTAAAACATCTAGGAACGCCTCTGTCTCATTTGTTCTCCTTCCAGAGAATGGGAATGAATCATGCTGAATACATTTTTCTGAAGCGCAACCACATCCAGTTGCTGGATAAGCATTTGCTTTTTATTTTTGAGCATCACGCTGTCAGAATTAGGCAGTTCCTTATATGGACCAATTTAGACATTTCAGTATTTGAATATTTGTATTTGATAATTCCTATGCTGTCAATACACATTCACTAGAACAAGGTCAATTGATAACCTAAACCAGGGGTATCAATTTCATTGAGGGCCCCATCAGGGTTGTGCTTGACCTCAAAGGGGGGGTAGTGCAGAGTGGGTGTAACCAGGGTGGATGTGACCAGCTTAACATCACTTATGTTGGGGGTGGCCTGAGCGCTCTGCCAGTGAAAATGGATTCCGGAGCTCCATTTTCGGCTGTGATGGCCTCCTGCAACCTTCTGCCAGTGAAAACGGAGCTCAGGAGGGCCACCCCTCCTTTCACTGGCAGAGGCACCACAGGCTGGTCCTTCACTTTTTCCAGGGCAGCCCCATGGGCCAGACCTAAGCATGTCGCGGGCTGGATCTGGCCCCTGGGCCTTGAGTTTGATACCCAAGCCCTAAGGCCAACTGATTTCCTAAGCACAATCTAACAATGGTGGCCCCCTTCATTGCTTAACTACCGTATTTTTTGCAGTATAAGATACACCGGAGTATAAGATGCAGCAAGGTTTTGAAGACAAAAAATTTTTAAAAAGTTTTTGCACTCTTCAAACCTCCAAAAAACAGCCCGTTTTTCATGAAAATGGCCGGGTTTTTTTTTTCATAAAAAGGGCATGAATAGCCCTTAGGAGGCTTGTAGAGTGCTCTTGGGAGGGAGAAAAAATGAGCCCCCCCAAAACAAGCAAAAAACAGTCCATTTCTTGTGAAAATGGGCCCATTTTTTGTTTAAAAAGGGCATGGATAGCCTTTAGGAAGCTTATAGAGTGCTGCTGGGGGCGCGGGCAAAAACAGGCCGTTTTTCCACTCATTTCTGCCTTCCCCAGCCCCCAGGAGCTCTCTGAAAGCCTTCTAAAAGCTATGCAGAGCCATTTTGGTGAAGGAGGCGGAGTTTCAGGAGGCAAAAAATGCTGTATTCAGTGTATAAGTTGCACCCAGATTTTCAGCCTCTTTTTTGAGGGAAAAAGGTGTGTCTTATATTTTGAAAAATACGGTAATAAGACATTAAGACTCAGTGATTGTTGAAAGCTTAAATCCCACCTCTTTAGTACTTATCTTGACAAAAAGCTGCTGATTTGCCTACAGTTTGGAGGCTGTAGGAATCTCAACCAAAGCCTTTGAGAAATGCATGGAAGCTTCTTGTCCATAGACTCATCTCAGGCTTGTGGACTATAAACAATAGAATCAGGCCCTTTTTTTAGTGCACTCACAAAACCAGTATTGTAATGGTAGGTGGCCTTTGGGAAGCTGCAGACTGGGCAACTCATATGTAAGGAATTTCTCAGCCCATAAAAGGAGGACATAGGAAATATTTTAGAAGAAAGCCTCCCTAGTTTTTCAGCGAATAAAAAGAAGCAACAAAAGAAATGCTTTTAGGCTTGGAGTATTCTGTTGATGTATGTAAAGATTCTGTTGATGTATGTAAAGATAGAGCTACTACTCTTGTAGGTCTCAGGCATGAAAAAACCAGTTCAACATGTAAAGGTTCAATTTAACTGATTTATTGCTAAAAGCCTATGAATAGGAACCTTATCAACTAATGGTCAACAGCTGGTTAGAGCTAGATAAGGTTCAATGTCAACCACGAACAGCTGGTTTTAGTTCTTTGTTGCTACCCTAATGACTCTAAACCTGTGATTAAGAACCTATGGCACAAGTGGCATGTGGAGCCCTCTCTGCAGGCACCCGAGCCGTTGCCCCAGCTCAGCTCCACGATGCATGTGTGCACACCTCCTGCTAGCCAGCTGATTTTAAGGTCTCTATTTTAAGGCCTCTAGGTGGGGCTCATGCGGAAGATGTGTGTGCATGCATGGGTGGGACGCGTGCTTGTGCAGGGGCAGGGGCAGTGGGAAGGTGCTGTTTTTGGTCCCAGGAGGCTTCAGGGAGGTCTGCTAGGCTCCAAACAGGGAGTGGGGGTGTCACACACGCATACATAGGGGTGTGGGGTGCGCAGGGATGTGTGTTGCGGACACATTGCATTATAAATGTAGGCACATGCTTTCGGCATGCAGTGACAAAAGGTTAGCCAATCCCTCTTTTTCCCCCTCCCCCTGGGTCTGCCAATCATTCTCCTAGAAGTGGTGCTTCTTATCTGCATTACCTTGCAGAGCTAATAAATACAATAAGTGGAGCATAAGGTACAATAATGTTGTTTAGCAAAGAAGACTGACCACTATAACCAAGAAGTTTATTATCAGGGAAAGCTTTTCTAACAAATCTAATTTACTGTTATTTTTCGGGAAATACAGTCTTCCTAATCTGATGCACTTCATATGTACTATCATATCATATTTCAGCTTCTGTGATCCAAAGGCCATGATGCTGGGGATGATGGAGGTCGGGATCCAATACATCAGGAACATCCAAGTTATTAACACTGCTTAATAGTCCCTGTAAAAAAAACTGCAGTCAAGATGGACGAGAAAGTGTTGCGATGTGCAACTTGTTCTCTCTACTGTGACAAAAATACCTATGCTAATTTACACCCTTCACTCCAGGCAAAATAACTGAGCTGATTCCTCATTTCTCTTCATATTTGTAAAATGAGCATCAATCTCCAAATTCAAAAGAGTGTTAAGTAACAGAAGACCTTTTCTTTTCTATTCTTTACCTAGAAATGTCTTAATTGCATGTTGTGAATGTGACAGGTTTATTTTCAAGTTTCAGTCTATTTCAGTCCGAAGTGAGATAATTTGAATTAATGATGGAAAAAGCCGGAAGTGTGATAGAGGAGATTATTATAACCGAATTAATCCACAGAGGTTGGAGTCAGCGCAAAAAGGCATTTGACCCCAAAGGCCAGGGCACCTGCCTGGTGTGTGGTTGCTGGCTCAGGCTTCCAGGGAGCAAGCCATCTTTTAAATGTTTATTGCCTTGGAGTCAGCTAGATGAAACCGGGCCTGATTTATGGAGCAGGTAGCTAGATATTCTGTATTGAGTGGACACGTATAAAAAAGGTTGAGTGAGTAATATCAGTGGTGGGATTCACTTACCTTCCCTACCGGTTCACAAACATAAGGGAAAGCGTTGCATCTGCGCATGCGCACCGCCTTCTGCACATGCGAAGAAGGTTGCACAATATGTCGGGGCAGGTGGGTGGAGCCTCCCACCCTTATTGGTTTGCCCGAATCGGAGAGGACTGGCTGAATACCACCTCTGGTATGTATGTACATTGTTCATACCAGGGATGCCCAGCCCAAGGCCTAGGGCTGCATCTCTTGGGTGTGACTTCCAACACTTCTTTCCAAATGGCCCTAACTTTATATTTTTGAATAATAGAAGGAAGAAATTGTCAAACACATAAGAAAAATATTCAATCACTTCACAATTAATCAAATATACATGAACATAAATTAAATCAAATTTCTGTTTTCTTCTTGTTCAATTTTGTCCAGGCTGCATTTACTTAAGAACTTGAACATACGGATCTTGGAATCCTAGTGGACAACCATCTAAATATGAGCCAGCAGTGTGCAGCAGCTACCAAAAAAGCCAACACAGTTTTAGGCTACATAAACAGAGAGATGGAATCAAGATCATGTGAAGTGTTAATACTATTTTATAATGCCTTGGTAAGGCCACACTTGGAATACTGCATTCAGTTTTGGTCGCCACGATGTAGAAAAGATGTGGAGACTCTAGAAAGAGTGCAGAGAAGAGCATCAAAGATGATTAGGGGACTGGAGACTAAAACATATGAAGAACAGTTGCAGGAACTGGGTATGTCTAGTTTAATGAAAAGAAGGACTAGGGGAGACATGATAGCAGTGTTCCAATATCTCAGTGGTTGTCACAAAGAAGAGGGAGTCAAACTATTCTCCAAGGCACCTGACGGTAGAACAAGAGGCAATGGGTGGAAACTAATCAAGGAGAGAAGCAACTTAGAACTGAGGAGAAATTTCCTGACAGTTAGAACAATTAATCAGTGGAACAGAAGTTGCCTCCAGAAGTTGTGAATGCCCCAACCCTGGAAATCTTTAAGAAGATGTTGGATAACCATTTGTCTGAAATGGTATAGGGTTTCCTGCCTAGGCAGGGGGTTGGACTAGAAGACCTCCAAGGTCCCTTCCAACTCTGGTATTGTATTGTATTGTATTGTATTGTATTGTATTGTATTGTATTGTATTGTATTGTATTGTATTGTATTGTATTGTGTATACCACTCAAAGATCTACTACTACTGACCTGAAAAAGCTGCACATCCTTGGCGAGGTTGCTTGACTCTGGATTTCTGACTATGTTCAACAGGAGGTGTGTTTATGTTTTAATATTGGGGATGTTTAAAAATAGGGAATTGCTTTGATTAGGAGTTGGAAAAGAAGAGGCACCTTCCAGCTAGAAAGCTTTGGGCTCCTGAACAACTGATTTAATTATCCCAGGTCCTGTACTTGCAGCATGCAGTGATAGGGCAAGTGACTATGGAACAAGATGATTTAATCATGAAGATTTAATCTGTGTGCATTTGGGTGTGCTTATGTTCATGTATATATTTTTTTTTAGTCAAGAAATCTGAGCACCTGCTATGAAGCTGCAAAATCACCATTCTTCGATTGTGTTTTAAAGCCAATTGGCAGCTGCAATTGTAATATTCAATCTACAATATGACCATGTCCATTCATGATTTGGTAGTAACAAGCACTCAGTCTTGGCATGTTTTACAGAGACCTGATTGGGTGAGGGTGGCAATATCATTTTCTCTGAAATCTGCTCTGATGACTTTTGGGTTCTGCATCAGCCTTGAGGACAGGGCTTGAGTGTGGAAGTGGCATTGATCTACCAGGATACCTTATCTGTGATCAGACTTTTTCTTCCAATAATGGAAAATATCTGTAGCTCAGAGTTGAAATGGGATTAGCACTGATGACGTTACCTAGTTTGGGTAATAAAACATCTGCAAGAGAATAACCAAGCTCTAAGAGCACGAAAAGCTTCCTTCAGGCAGTGGTGTGTTCCTAACCGGTTTACTACCACTTTGGTGTCAGAGTGTTTTGCCCTCCCAAGCTCCATTTTCACTGGCAGGGGACTGCAGGAGGCCGTCGGAGCCGAAAACGGATCCCGGGAGGCCCAGGCATGGCCCTCCCAAGCTCTGTTTTCAGGGTGGGCCCGTGGGCCAAATTTAAGCACTCTGTGGGCCGGATCCAGCCCACAGAGTGCTTAAATTGAGTTTGACATCCCTGCTTCAGTGCCATTCTGTTGATTCCAACACACCCTTAAGGTAACGAATCATTTTGGTTGCTGCATCTTCCTTACACTCTCTTTGGGAAACAGAGAAAGTGTCAGGCTAATGCAAGCATGCTGTTGCTATAGAAATGCAAACTTAGCAGGAAGACAATAAGGACAACTCCAGTCACAGATTTTCTACTGCAGCCTTCCACAAAGCCATTGTGCCTTAAAAACCTTCATGTATTTTCCTGAATACACACAGCATCCCACTGAGGCATGGTGCAAGCATCCAATTACCATATTATCGAAAGCCATAAATTTGAAACATGTTCATTCTTCAAACCACACGGCTGTCTTCATTTCCTCAGCTTGTTTGATCTCAGAATGTATTCATCCTGCTCGGCTTTACCACGTCTAGCAACAGGAGGTCTACCGATAATTAATTTTTTTTTTTTGAAGAAACACACCCTCTTTGGACCCTTTGGCAGAGATTCTGCCTGAATATATTTTTAAAACTTCAAAAGATGTTTGTTTGAACATGGCCAGGGCATCTCTAATGATTCTTTTAAAAAATATCTTTCATTGTTAATTAGATCTTTCCTTTAAACCTCTGGATTATGCTGTGTTTTGAGGCCAAGGAACTACCAAGATACTGACTGGATTCATAAAATTCATTAAAACCTTCTTTATGTGGCAAAATGATAGCCACCCATCCTGGGGTCTTCACAAATTAATACCATAGCAGCATCTTGCCTCTATTGCCCCTGTTCCTGTTCTGATCTAGGCTTCCCAAGAGCCTGAAGCAAACTCCTTGTCTCGACAAAAACCCCTTTTATTAAGTTACTGTGAATTCCTCTCATTTACATCCAGCAAAGCCTTTCAAGGGAGGATTTACAGTCACAGACCTTATCTGGCTTGGAGATTCCAGAAAAGAGTATGTCAGAGTGTATAACTGACTAGGTTTCATAAAGGTAAAGGTTCCACTTGCACATATGTGCTAGTCATTCCTGACTTCAGGGTGTGTGTGCTCATCTCCGTTTTAAAGCCAAAGAGCCAGCGCTGTTTGAAGACCTCTCTGTGGTCATGTGGCCGGCATGACTAAATGCTGAAGGTGCACAGAACACTGTTACCATCCCACCAAAGTGGCCCCTATTTTTCTACTTGCATTTTTACATGTTTTCAAACTGCTAGGTTGGAAGAAGCTGGAACAAGTAATGGAGCTCACTCCTTTATGTGGAGCTAGGGATTCGAACCGTCGAACTGCCGACCTTTCTGATTGACAAGTTCAGCGTCTTAGCCACTGAACCACCGCGTCCCTCGTAGGTATCATAGAAGAGGAGAATTAAAATTGACAAGCTGCAGGACAATCAATTTTTCTTTTCATTTGGGGTGAAGGAAGTGAATAAATGGACAAAGAAATGAAATAGCAGAGGTCTGTTCTCCTCCTATTTGTTGGATGCTGGAAAAGAAAGCTGTGTCAGAAACAGGGACCAATGGTGCCAGCATCTCCCAATACTTCCAAAGCACATCTCTGACTACATTTACTACTGTTTATTTTATTATACTTCCAGGGTAATGGCTGGCAAAACATAATGAAATTTGCACATATAAAAGATATCTGAAGGTCAGCATTAGAAAGAGAGAAAATACTACATTTATCCCAATGTAGAATGCACATGAAGCATGTTTAGCTCCTGGGCTAAGGACAAAGTAAGGGAAGAACCAAAAGGATGAGAGGGAATTGCTGCTGTCATCTGATGATAAAGGTGATGATGACAACTTAAATATGTTTATGATTGCCTACTCCAAAGGGCTGGGCAGTTTAATACATTATTATACAAAAACATGTATATCAGAGGTCTTCAAACTTGGCAACTTTAAGACTTGTGAACTTCAACTCCCAGAGCTTCAAGTCCAGCTGGCTGGAGAATTCTGGGAGTTGAAGTCCACAAGTCTTAAAGTTGCCAAGTTTGAAGACCTCTGATATACATGTTTTTGTATAATAATGTATTAAACTGCCCAGCCCTTTGGAGTAGGCAAGTCTTAAATTTGCCAAGTTTGAATGTAATATAATGATGTGTATAATACATGTTTGGGGCACACACCCCCTCACACACACACTACCCCAGGTTAAGGAAAAGAGTCAGGCCCCAAGGGCTTGCTGGAATCCCAGAAAGAGTGGCTGTCATATGTATCTCTGATAGGATGCTATTCCAGAGGGCAGGAGCAATGATAGAGAATATACGCTTCCTTGGTTCCATGAGATGATGGCATTGAATGAAGGGTACTTGGAGTTACCCACGCTGTCCAACCATATTGGGCAGGCAGAAATAACTGGGGATAGATCGTCCCAAAGATAACCAAGTCCTTAAGTAAAATGGGGTAAGCATCTGAATCATCATGGGATTTAATTCTGAGTTTTGTGGCATAGAATTTGGCTCAGTTGTCATTTGAACCAGTCACTGGGGTATCCAAATCATGATTCCTAGGTTAACATGATCTGTGGACTCAATCGTTTTTGCTTATTCAGCAAAAAACCATACATTAAGATGCATGTTTTCTTCTTAAGAGCTTAAAGATGCTGAGTGACAGATGATGCCACTTTTTTCCCCTTTGAAGTTGTTCTTTGCAATCCCAATGCTACAAATTTGTCCTTTTGTGCTTGCTTTTAAATGGAAAAGCAGAGGAAGGTTCCATAGGGAGAAAGATGTTGCAGATGCATGGTTAAAGAAAATGATTTTTTAAAATATTGCTGTGAATGTACATAGTGATAAAAGATGCAAGCAGATAATTATGGAGCAGGGACAGAGGAAAGAATGAAAGTGTCTCTCTGTTGCATATTCAATCTGTTCATTCTGTAGTACTCTTTCCAGATGCAAGAATAGGATGACAAAGATGAAAGGGCGCGTCATACAGTATATCTGCTCAGTATGAGGGGAGGGGATGCCAAATCCAGCTCTTTTGCATTTCTGGGGAAAGATTCAGCCATCCCTGACATGTAGATTGCACCCCTTCAAATGGCAGGAATAGAAACAATGGGCTTTCTTTTGCTCTTCCATTAGCTGGGCTTCATTTGGGATTGTTTTCCCACCCTGTTTTGCTTTGTTTTTGCTCCACCTCAAGGCGTTCCTTGCCTTCTGTGTTTCTAGAAAAATAAAAATTAAAAGTGACAGCCACATCTGTTCCGTGAGTTTCCCGGAGTGCTATCAGATCGGCGGCTGCATCGGACCAGGCAGCATTCAAAGGAAAGCATCTCTTTTCTATGCAGGTGGTCTTCAGGCAAATCAAAATCCTGGTGGTTCCCAGCTCAGGATCTTGAAAGAGCTTTATAAATACCAATTAGCTTGGCTGCAACGCACGCCTTGCATGTGTTTAGGGGGGAAACGGCTGTTAATGTGTAATGTAAATAATGCCTATAAGAAATTGAGTAAAAGGACCTCTGGCTGTTTGCACAGCATTATCTGAGCCTCTTGTGAGCTAGCCAGGTGCACCGATGGGTTCTGATTTCAGGAGGAGCATTCCCAAGGCCTCTATTGCCTTATTGGAGGTGCACCGGATACGGAAACAACAGTCAAAATGGCAGCCATGACAGTGCAGGTAAAGCTCAACCTGGTGTCACCTCTGCATCCCTGTGTTATCCAGTGGTGGGATTCAACCGGTGTAACAACCAGTTTGCTGAGCGCTCGCAGTGCATTTGAAAACTTACCTTCAACTGCAGCCCCGGTGCAAAACAGCTGAAGTGCAGCAATCCACTATGCCACGGCTATCAGTTGGGCTTCAGAAAAGGGAATATAGGTGGGAATAGCACAGGGGTGGGCCAGCTGAAATTCGGAGCAACCAGTTCGCCCAAACCAGTCCGAATCAATAGAATCTCACCCCTGATGTTATCCTGTTATTTCCTTGCAGCTTAATCACACTATTTAAAAAATAGAAAAAGGTATAGAATGTGTTGCACATCACTACATTTATTCTGCTTTTCCTTCGCTCTCTTTTTATGGATTTCATAGCAATTAGTTGCAATACCAGGAGTAAACATAAACATAAAAGAACAGCTGAGAGGTTTTGCCTGACATTCTACAGATAGAGGGACAAGATGACATTTTAGTGTTTGAAACATATTATGTTCTCCTGATGGGGGGAAAAATAATACTTGCTAAAAAGAGCAACAACATGGATGGGTATTCTCATGATTCAAGAAAGTTTTTTTCCCCTCCTGAAATGCATCGCATTTCCACTCCAGTAACATTGGCTCCATGTCAATGATTTGTTAAGACTTGGAGAGTGCTTAGAACAGAATAATCATTCTTCGTGTATTCCTTCCCTTTCTTTGTACGGTTTCTTATGTGATTGTAATTTTTCTCCATTGTCCTTTATAATCAACAGCTTAGTAAAAATAGGAGTTAAGTTGGGTTTGATTTGATTGGCTCTGTGGGAGAAAAAACATTATCTGTCTGTTCATTCTAAATAATCAAGGCTACGGTACTCCGTAAGCCTGTTCCCCCATTCATACCATTAATCGACCTCAGTGCTGCTTCCCTTAAAAAGGCCTTGAGAAGCATATTATGGCCTTAAAGCCCTAATTACACTTGCCAGGAACAAAGACCTACTGAGTCTTACAAGAAGGCTTTCCTGGAAATCTGAATAGCATTATAGTTCAGCATGGCTGCATTGATTCATAAGCTTACCCTACTTATTGAAAAAAAAATTCACAATGTATTTATTATTCATTATTATACAAATTTGGTCTGGTGGTTAAGGCACTGGGCTAGAAACCAGGGCTGGGAGTTCTAGTTCCACTTTAGACATGAAAGTCAGCTGGGTGACTTTGGGTCAATCTGTCAGACCTGCCTCAGCCAACCCCATCAGGAAAGCAACACTTTTGAATCCGGGGAGTTGAATGAAAAGAACTTTTGCAGAGAGAAACTGTCATGCGGAATCTTAACGCTTCATTGCGGGAGAGCAAGTTAAGTGAACAGCATAAGAGGAAAAATCCCAAGCACACCACCGCTGTCCGCACCACCCCATAGCATAATGGCCAGATACCATAAAGCATGGTGAATTTGACACAATCACTCTCTTCACCCAACCCGCCTCACAGAGTTGTTGCTGTGAGAGAAATTGGAGGAGGAAGGAGTAGTAGGTATGTTCTCTACCAGAGTTATCTATAAAAATAATAAAGGTGGGATAAAAATGTAAAATAAAAATGTAAAATTACTATTTGTTGTTGTTAGTTAGGAAGTTGTGTCTGACCTATCGCGACCCCATGGACAACATTCCTCCATATAAAGCCTCTGGAGCCTGGGGAGGGTGAAAAATGGCCTCAAAAAAAGGCTAAAGCCAGCTGCCCAACGCGCACACCTCGCGTGCCCTGACAAATGGCTCCGTGTGCCACCTGTGGCATGCGTGCCATAGGTTCGCCATCCCAGGCCTCTGCCATTCCACAGGTAAACTAACCAAACATTACATATTGTATGAATGCAGTCTCTAAGTCTTTAAATGACTCTGGTAATTGTGCTGGGTAAAGTCCATCGTGTGTGTGTGTGTGTGTGTGTGAGAGAGAGAGAGAGAGAGAAAGAGAGAGAGAGAGAGAAAGAGAGAGAGATATGATATATATATATATATATATATATATATATATATATATATATATATATATATATATATATATATATATATATATATATATATATATATATATATATATATATATATATATATAGTGTCACAATCCCTGGTATGTCCCAATTATGGGAGGAAGCTAACTGCTTCCATTATCTGTCCATCAGCTCGTCACAAGAGACCATCCAGACAGAAAGCCCAATATTTTTACTGTTGCCTTTGTTACATTGTGTTGTATTTGTGCTGATAAATAAATAAAGGGAGACTAGTATAGATCTATTTCAAGCTATTTAGCTCTCATCAGCTAGCCATACCCTTACTGGGATTCGAACCTGTGCTGTATTACATCTTAGGCAGATGTCTTAACCATTAGGCCACAGGTCCTCCTCCTATATCAGCTTGAGCCAGGGAGGTAGGTATATATTTAGTGTCACAATCCCTGGTATGCCCCAATTATGGGAGGAAGCTAACTGCTTCCATTCTCTGTCCATCGGTTTGTCACAAGAGACCATCCAGAAAGAAAGCCCAATATTTTTACTGTTGCCTTTGTTACATTGTGTTGTATTTGTGCTGATAAATATATATATATATATTTAGCCAGTGACTCAATGCTCAAAAGACTTAAGACATTGTGTTTAAACAGGAGCTGGAATTTGCCCTTAAACACAGAATAAGTACTTGACTAGGTAACCGACTACAAGTCAGTGACTCAATGCTCAAAAGACTTACAGCATAGTGTTTACATTTCTCCTTTCTTTAAAAACATCTGCAAGCAGAGGGATTGATCTGATCTTTGAATATGAAATGAACATGGCTGAGCCAACACGTAAAATGCTGTCGCTGCAGCTTAAAATATGAAGTCATCAACATCATCACCAAATCGGTGAAATGACCTAATCATTATTTTAAAAGATGACCTGATGGTCAGACAATTGTTGCAGTTCGAATCTGGACCATCAGCAACAGCCAAATTATTCTGTGACATCAACAGAGAGTAAGAACTAGCATCATAATAAATGGCAATGGCAGACCGTCTATTTATTATATTTGTCAAGTATCAGAGCGGATAAAACAAAATTGCAGAAGCCTACATATTAATCCTAGATTATGTTGCAGTATTTCAGTGTCAAATGAATCCCACCAAATTATAACAAGGAAAGCTGATCTCTTGCTGCAATTACCGCATTTCAACTCAGAAATGTGTCCTCTATTCTTCCATCAACCAACAGTTGGGTAGACAAGACATATGTATTCTCCAACCAGATCATGTTTGACCCTTTGAGGACCCTTTTGAGGAGGTAAACATAAGGGATTATTGCTACTCATGTACTGGCTCATTTTCACAGCAACATTAGAACCAGAGGTTGGTTGCTCCTGGTTCTGCCTGGATCGGGCAAACCGGTAGTAGTGGCAGTGGGAGGCTCTGCTCACCTGCCTGGATGCATCTGCGCATGCGCAGAAGTGTCACGCCTGCCCGAACCAGTAGTAAAAAAATTGGCAACCCACCACTTATTAGAACACTTATCTTGATTCTCAGCTCTCCCAAAGCGAGTTTACAGCAGTCACAGGAGGGGCATCACCATTCAGTAGAATTCCAATTCCTATTAGTTTTTCCATGGAGTTAGGTGAAGGACCCTAACATTCACACAATGGCTTCTCCTGATTTATAGGATTAGGACTAAACACTGCAGTAGAATTCCCCAATCTTATAACAATAACAACAGCATAATCTCTCTCTTAACCTAAAAGAATATTTAGAAGGAAGAACTGGAACATCTTCTTCTATCAGAATAATGTAAGATTAAATTGTGCAAGTGAAATTTCATCCCCCTGAAAAATATATAAAAACAGTCTTACTATAAACACGCTAGTTGGAAATTGTTTTTCTTTCTCTATTTATAACTACAGGTTTACTTCAATAGGTGAATACAAATGGGATATTTATATAGAAAAGAATGGGAAGAGTTGTTTTCAAAGAATTATTATTGAACCTGTTGCCCAAGTTTAAAGGATGAGCTCATGCATCTTAAATAACTCAGTGGGTTTTTTTATTTTATTTTCGGAACTGGATTTGTTCTATTCTTAACTGGAGACAGGGCTGCAACCTGGTTGCAAATTTATGAGATGCTGAGACTTGAGTCCTCAAAGATCTTTCCGAGCAGCAAAATGAAAATTATCATAGGGAAACAAAGAATGAAAAGACATAGTTGGAGAAATCCTGGAAGGTTACAATTAAGCTACTTACATTTTATAGCCTTCTTAAAATATCAAGATCATTTTCTGCCTGGATATTTGAGTCATATACTTGACATCTTGCACCAGCTTAATCAAATTATAAAGGAAACTATTGCAATAGCAATAGCAGTTAGACTTATATACCGCTTCATAGGGCTTTCAGCCCTCTCTAAGCGGTTTACAGAGTCAGCATATTGCCCCTAACAACAATCCGGGTCCTCATTTCACCCACCTCGGAAGGATGGAAGGCTGAGTCAACCCTGAGCCGGTGAGATTTGAACAGCCGAACTGCAGAACTGCAGTCAGCTGAAGTAGCCTGCAGTGCTGCATTTAACCACTGCGCCACCTCGGCTGTTATTATTATTATTAATTGCATTTTACAGTTGAATTTTTTTAACAATGGATAATATTTAATTTTCATGGATAACTGGCACCAGTGTAGGTGATTCATACATTTTACTAAGCCCAATAAGTTGGTTATTTTATCCATTTAGCTAATTCTAGCTAAGTATGTTGTGTGAACCCAGCCATAATAGTTTACAATCATAGTTAATGGTTTACTATTAAACCATTAATAGTATAGACCAGTGTGTGGACCAATTGTGACTTATACAGTAAAGCATGGTTAAACAAACCATGATTTGATAGATTCGTTTGTTGTATTACGTGACTCCCAAAATTAGTTGTATTAGATTCCAATCGTAATATAAAAAATGCAAAAGAATTAATTTGTTAAGTGAGGATTATTATATGGATAATTATATGGATGTGTTGGAAGCAGGTATGGTTTGCAAGAACAGAAACATTTTGAAAGATTTGCAAAGATAATGAGCTTTCCACCATTTTCCTAGTCCTGGTCATGAAATTTAACACTGTACCACAGTCAACTCTGGTTGATTTATCATCTCCATTGACTGGAGAGTAACATACACCTATTACTTGCCCATGGATTCCTGCATGGAATCACAAGCATAATAGTTACATGAAGTGATCCTGTTTTGGATGCATCCCTGGATCCAGGAAAGGTAGAAACCCAATCATAGATAGGAGAGGATAAGAAGCAAGGGTGAGAAGGAAGAACATTTTATATTATCATTGATGGACTTTAGCAGTTGCACTCCAATAAGTTGGGCTGTATTTAGAAAGTTCTATCCTAAAAATAAAAATGTTGTGGTCTGCCGGTGGCCTGTGAAGCTGGCAGCAGAGTCGGACAGTGAGGAGGTTGGGGAGGAACATGGGCCAGTCCTGGAGCCTGGGGAAGGCTTGGACGAGAGATCTACATCAAAGGCAGATAGGGGGCCAGGGCCATCTGGGTGTTATGTGTTGCCTCCGGAGCCTCCAGAGTTAGGCATCAGTGAGGCAGAGGAACTGGGGGGGGGGCTGTCCCCAGTGCGCGCATGCGCAGAGCTGCCAGAAGGCAAGAACAGTTAAGACAAAAGGGACAACTTGGGAATAAGGCTTGGAAGTGATTGGCCCCTCCCATAGGACGTAAAGGAGGAGCAAAGGTACATGAGCCTTTGCAGGAAGCAACTTTGTTTGCGGTGATCTGTTTAAATTCTGAAGCTCCATTTTGACTCTTTGCTCCATGTGGCCTTGCAAGCTAATTGCCAATTAGGTCTTTGGCAGTGTTTCAAGGAAGATAAAGGTGGGTGCTTATCAGCCTTATCCCGAAAGACTTTAGCAGATTACTGTTGGACTCTTTACAAACTATTTGTGACTCATTACGAGCTGTGAATGAACATAATTCACAGCCTTTGAAATAAAAAGAGGGTTTTGGGGTGCTTTTTACTGTATCAGAAAGCTTAGGTCAGAACAAAAAATTACTGTAATTCTCATTTTAAGACAGTGAATGGATTAAAAATATTTATATATTCTCTTATAAAAATAGTTTTAAAACATCAAGAGGTTTTCTGGACATAAGATGAGGAAAACAATATTTCTTGTTTTATGTGCCTTTTCTAGGAAGGTTTTCTGACCTTTGCAAAGGTTTTCTTTGCAAAATTTATTGTCTTTTTAAATCTCAGGGATACGTTTGAAGTATTATGATTTTTTCCCCACACTAGATTTGGTCAGGAATCTTCATTGTCTACATATAATGAGTAACATCTACACATTTTTGAAACTGGCTATAAAGAATGAGACACCCCCTCCCCCCAAAGCTGCAGTTCTAAAATGCGTCCTTTAAATTGCATATTTTCACTGCTAAGAACAAGACAAAACAAACAATACTGTTGACAAGAATTCTGATCCAAAAGGTCAGTTTAAAAGCCAGGGATATGAGGACAGGAAGGTGGGAATCAAAAAACTGTGACAAAGGTTAAAATTTGCTTTTCACCTCCAGAAGTGTGTGAGTTTAAGCAAAGTACAGATGCTTTTAAAGAGATTAAAGTATATAGCAACTGGAGAAACTTTATAAACTCTGAGCATCCCATTCTTAACACAGCAAACAGTAACTTAGAAACATATGTGGTGAGCAATAACAGTCATAAATCTTACGAGATTATGTGTTCCTAATGTAAGATTTCAGACCGATCCATTCAGCTCACAGTGCCAAACTTCAGCAGGGTTCAATCAAGTTTGGCTTAATCTGAATTTATTTACTCTGGGTGAAGATGATGATTCATTGGATATGTCTGTAGTCCAGACTGTTGAACTAATTTATCAGGCATTTTGATGGACTGGTGATTTGTTTTCTCTGAATATTTCTTTGTTTATTTATATCATCATCATTGGATAAGAGTTGAGTTGCGCAGGGAAAGAGCTGTGTGTTCTGCTATGAATTAAACATTCCAAGCAGCCATTCCATCTGTTTGCAACAGTAAACACCTTGCATTCAGGCATTCAGCTGTGGCTGAGCTGGAAACAAATAAACTCATAGAATATGCATTGCTTTCTGAAGATGGAAGACACCATTTTAATCTCTCCCTCTCCCTTGCCCCCCTCTGTCCATCTCTCTCTCCCTCTCCACAATTGTTTTAATCTCCATGTTAAAGACAACTAGAAAAAGAGATCTTCCATATTTTGGGTTGGTGAATATATTTGGGATTTTGGACTGTTGCAGGGTCTCTCGCAAAATGATTACAGTGTGGGGGCTCGCCCATTCACAAAAAGAGTTGGCCATTTACTTTGCCAGAATGTCATTTAAGCATCTGCGGGATGCTCTGTACAAATTCTGCCATTTTCCAGGCAAGGCGATCGATTTTCCAAACAAAATTCAGAACAGGCAATTTAGTGTTGTGTTTCGTTCGCTGTCATCCCGAACGAAGATCAGCAACGATAAGGGAATTATTTATTTATTTGACATATTTCTATAAGCCACCTGTCTTGGAAACAGCTCTGAATAGCTTACATCCAACAAAACATTGTAAAATCAACAACCATAAAACTAGAAATAGAAGAACAAGAGATGTAGTTCAAAGCTTCAGGCAGACATCAAATTGTCTTCTAAAAAAGCATCAGGGGGGTGGGGGTGGGTGGCATAACCATGGTGGGAATTTGGAATTTGGATGCTGAAAACTGGAATCTGTGTTTGTTGCATGCCAGGGCTTCCCATTTCTTAAAGTTAAAATATTTATATTTATGCATTGAATGCTAAGGATATATCTAGATTTGTAAAAAACAAAAGTTAGGTGGATCATAACATCTGGCAGATGGCATGAGATATATCTGTAGCCAGCCAGGGATCCAAGCCATAAATATTTGGAAGGAAATGAAAAAGTGAAGAATCATAATGCTACTAAACCATCTAACCATAATTATATTTAGCAGCATCTAATTTTACCATAATGCTGAGTTTTATTTTAAGTAAGAGCTTGCATTGAGTCCTCCCTGAATCCTCAGATGATGGCCCCATATATCTGGAGCAAACATGAGGGGGGAAGAACATGCAAAAAAGTTTATCAACTTAATCCTCCACAAAGGAAGAAAAGAACCCAACTCTTATAACTACATCTCCATTCTGACTACATAGACAATGTATACCATCCACCCATATTCATTTATTGCCCTCAAAGATATACTTCTCGGTCACTAAAAGCTTATCATTTGCAGTTTCTGTATTTTGAAGGAAATAAAAGTGGTAAGGGACTAAACCACAGTGCTTTGGAAATATGTCTATTTGCCAAGAAAAAGTGAAAGTGTATCCTGGGAATTAGAGGCCATGAAAATAAGTATCTCCAAACTCAGGTAGGGCATTCCAGACTTTGATAACTCTATTACAGAAATCATATTTTTTTACAGTCAAGTTTAGAATGATTCACATTGAGTTTGTTGTTGTTTGCATGCACATTATTGTGATTAAAACAGAAAAAGTTATTTACAGGTAAAACATTACTACATATAATTTTGTGTGCAATACCTAGGTCCAGTGGTGGGATTCAAATAATTTGCCAACCAGTTCTCTGCCCTAATGACCAGCTGGGTAGGCAGGGCTCGGTGGTTATGTGATCATGTAGGCGTGGCCAAGTCAATATCACTCAGGTTGATGGGCACTTCGCCTTAGTTGTTACAATGGTAATAAGGGTTAACTGGAGAGGGAGTTTCTGTAAGCAGGGCAATAAAGATTAGGCTAGAAACAACACCAGAATGTTTCCTTCTTGCCTTCCTTATAGGATTAGCCCTGTAAAGTGGGAAAAAACAAAAGATTTCTTCCAACAACCGGTTCTCCAAACTGCTTAGAAAGTTACCAACCGGTTCTCCCGAATAGGTGCGAACTGGCTGAATCCCACCATTGCCTAGGTCTGACCACAAGCGATGCAGTTGTAAGTTATCCAAACCAAGAATTTCGAGCCTAGTAGCATAAAGAATCCTATTGTGTACAGAAGAGTGCAAGACTTTTCTCGGGAAATACTTCTGAACCCACTCGATTGTACTGATGTCAGATATGTACTGATATTGTACTGATGTCAGATACCTACTCTTGCAATAACCTAAGGATGTAAACAGCAAGGATGTAGGTAGGCGATTTCCTTCATATCCACCTTTGGCTTCCGGCATAGAAATGTTGACCATGTTGCTTCCTCGGTGTTTCTTGTGCACAACTAAAATTATATAAGAACTCAACAGCAGGACTTTCAATATACATGAGTAACGTCCTACATCATTCTCTTGGCAGTCATCCCTATCGGTTTTTCAGGGCTCACAGAGCAAAAGGGAAGAATATAACCCTAGAAATCCCTCTGCTGTTGCTTTGCTGTCAAATAAACCATCCAAGATCTCATTCATTTAAAAACACCACTGTTTCCAGGATCACTTGCATTTTGTCATTTTCAAACTAGAGTCTCGCCAGCTGTTAGATATTGATTGTCCACACTGTGTGTGTTTCTTTCAATTCTCCATTTTTTCCCCCTCCTCGTGATCTGGCAGCAGTTTGCAACACCTCCAATTTGTTATAATTTACTACAATGAATATAAACCAAGTTAACATGCTGTTTATTCCTCTCTTCCAGATCATTAATATAGATGCTAAATAAAACCAGATCTAACGCAGAGCCCTCTAGTATCACAGTGGATACTTCTTGATGAACTCTGTGCCTGGCTGTTTATCATTTAATACTCTTTGTTTAAAGGACTCAACCTGTTTCTAATCTATATGACGGTACTTGTATTTCAGCCAATTTACATTAAAAAAATTTTTTTAAGGGAATATTGCTGACCCAGAAGCTCCATTCTGGTCTTCCGGTGTTGTATTTATTTAGCTGTGATTACCCACCAGGTTCTCTTAATTCAGTTGGTCCTAGCAGTAGGCCTGCTTCAACACATGTCCAACTCCATGGACATTATGCCTTCCCCTTCCTACACCACCACTCAGCCTGGGCCTCTGTTTGGCTTCTCAAAGCTACCCTTTTATATCAAGCAGATGGAAGGCTATTAAAATGCCAGCTCCAAGGCACCTGGTCTCTATCACACTCTTATTGCTGCTACTCTTAGGCAAGGTTTGTCAAGCTGTGTTTGCATAGCCTTAAGAATTAATCAGAAATTACACTGAGCTAGATCCTATATTAAACAATCCAATTTCCAATCCTTCCATTTGTAGCGTGGGCGTTTCCATAAAGTTATAATGCTTGTCTACTCATCATTGAGCAGAAGAAGATTACAGATAGTCCTTGACTTATGAACACAACTGAGCCCAACATTTCTGTTGTTAAGAGAGACATTTGTTGTTAAGTGAGTTCTGCCCCATTTTACGACCTTTCTTGCCACAGTTGTTAAGTGAATCACTGCAGTTGTTAAGTTAGTAAGCTGGTTGTTAAGTGAATCTGGCTTCCCCTTTGACTTTGCGTGTCAGAAGGTCGCAAAAGGGGATCGCGTGACTTTGGGACACAGCAAATGTCATAAATATGAACCAGTTGCCAAGCACCTGGATTTTGATCTCATGATCATGTGGATGCTGCAAAGGTTGTAACTGTGAAAAACAGTCATAAGTCACTTTTTTCTGTGCCATTGTAACTTTGAATGGTCACTAAGCAAACTGTTGTAAGTTGATACTGTATAGTATTGGAATATTTTCTTTATTCGTTTACAACACTATATAAAGAAGCACAAGAATTGGTGAATAGTTAGGTTGTAATGAGCCATACTAAAAAGCAGAGACATCACCCTACCAACAAAAGTGTGTATAGTCAAGGCTATGGTTTTCCCGGTTGCAATGTATGGCTGTGCAAGTTGGACCATAAGAAAAGCTGAGTGTCAAAGAATTGAGGCCCTGTGAACTATGGTGCTGGAGAAGACTCCTGAGAGTCCCTTGGACTGAAAGACAATCAAACTGGTCAGTCCCAGAGGAGATCAACCCTGACTGCTCTTTAGCAGACCAAATCCTGAAGATGAAACTCAAATACCTTCGCCACCTAATGAAAAGGAAGAAGAAGAGCCTAATGCTGGAAAACATTGAAGGCAAAAGAAGAAGGGGACAACAGAGAATGAGGTGGCTGGATGGAATCACCAAAGCAGTTGACGTGAGCTTAAATGGACTCTAGAGGATGGTAGAGGACAGGAAGGCCTGGAGGAATGTTGCCCATGGGGTCGTGATGGGTCGGACATGACTTTGCAACTAACAACAATAACAATGAGCCACAGTGAGGTCATTTTGCAAGGCAGAACTTGATCTGTCATTATGGTGAGGCATCACCTTACATGTGCATAAAGAAGATTAATGGGAGGAAATGCTACATATGCCATCTACATCTCCTGAATGAAAAGCAACATAAAATATAGCAAACAAAATATATAAATAAAGGGATACATAGATTTGAGAGGCTGTACAACAGCTACAGCTAAATGAGTAATTAGGTACAGAAAACATGATTTTGATTGAAGAAGAAATGAACTAATCTATAGAATAATAAATGTTGCTGTTCACATTTAGGAATGTGAAAAGTGCTACAAGCAGGCTTTTTTGCAGTTGCAGAGTAGATGTGACCAAAAACTGTATAGGTAGGGCCCAAAATGTCCTAAGCAAGGCAGATGTTAAGTAAGTTGCATCTCATTTATGATCTTGTTGCCACAGTTGTTAAACAAATCACTGCAATTGTTAAACGAATCATGCAGTATCTAAGCAAATCTGGCTTCCTCCACTGATTTGTCGTTTGGAAGCAAGTTGAGAAAGTTACAAATGGTGATCACATGATTTCAGGATAGTGCAACAGTCATAAATACATGCCAATTGCCAAGCACCTGAATTTTGATCATGTGACCACAGGCATACTGCAATGGTCGTAAGTGTGAAAGCCAGTCATAAGTCACATTTTTCAGCACCATTGTAACTTCAATTCACTAAATGAATGGTTGTAAGTTGAGTATTGCTTATATATCTCTTCTGCAGTTTGGGAGACTTTGGGGAAAATAAATGTCAAAAGAGGGACTCGGTGGCTCAGTGGCTAAGACGATAAGCTTGTCGATCAGAAAGGTCAGCAGTTCGGCGGTTCGAATCCCTAGCGCTGCATAACAGAGTGAACTCTGGTTACTTGTCCCAGAGCCGAGGTGGCGCAGTGGTTAAATGCAGCACTGCAGGCTACTGCTAGATCAGCAGTTCAGCGGTTCAAATCTCACCGGCTCAGGGTTGACTCAGCCTTCCATCCTTCCGAGGTGGGTAAAATGAGGACCCAGATTGTTGGGGGCAATATGCTGACTCTCTGTAAACCGCTTAGAGAGGGCTGAAAGCCCTATGAAGCGGTATATAAGTCTACTGCTATATTCTGCCAACCTAACAGTTTGAAAGTACGTAAAATGCAAGTAGAAAAATAGGAACACTGTAACAGTGTTCCATGCACTTTTGGCATTTAGTCATGCCGGCCACATGACCATGGAGACATCTTTGGACAGAGCTGGCTCTTCGGGTTTGAAATGGAGATGAGTATCTTCCCCTAGAGTCAGGAACGACTAACACATATGTGCGAGGGGAACTTTTACCTTTACCTAAATGTCAAAATGGGGCATTAAGCTTTTCAGGGACTTAAAAAAATCTGTTTCACCTTGTTACAAAAACCAAAATACCCTTTCACATCAATTCCATGTCCTTCCTTCTTTTGGTCATGACAAAAGCTGCCATTTCTTTGCTTCACTCCATTAATCTGTTACAACTTGTAAGAGGTTAGATGCCTGTCTGATTTAGGAGAGGAGGACCCATAACTGGAATTAGCAATAGCACTTAGATACCTCTTCATAGTGCTTTACAGTAATCTCTGAACAGTTTACAAATTACAGCACAATGCCCCCAACAATCTGGATCCCCATTTTACCAGCTTCGGAAGGATGGAAGGCTGAGTCAATCTTGAGTCAGTCAGGATCGAACTCCTTGCTATGAGCAGAGTTAGCCAGCAACACTGCATTCTAATTATCCAAATAGACAACACTAAGCAAATCCTCAGAGGTCACACAGGCTGAAAAGTGAAGCGATCGGCAATAGAGCAAATTAAAATAGGTAGACCAAGATCAGAATCCAGATGTGCACAAGATAAAGGAAAGCACGAGAGAGAAAGGTGTAATGGGAAGGGAAATGGTATTCAGAAACAACTCCTCTCTGGGTAAGGCAACTCTCAAGGTCCATCAAAAGACAATCACAGGCAAGTGTGATTTTTTCCACAGAGTTCATGCTGTATTTCTATGGCTTGGTGAGCAGACAAGATGACAGGGATGGAAAGTACTAATTCTGACTCAGAAACCTTTCTCTCCTTCTATCACCAAATCAAAAGTGTTCGGCTGTTCCTGCTTCCAGCAGGGGCAAATTTGGCCCACAGCTGCCTCCAGAACCAGGAAAAGTATGATGACCCTCAGAGAAACAGGTCTTGAGTGGCTTACAGATCTAAATCCCAGCAGGGCATACAATATTATGCTTTATCCTGCGGTGACAGTAAACTTAGCTAGTAACAGGCTTGCTTCTGCCAAATCTTAACTTGGACAGCAGCATTGAAAAAAGAAAAGTAAGAAAAGATTGTTGCTCCCATTCCATTCTCCTTCTGTTTTTGACTGTGTTTATGCTACATTTGTTAGTCCAAGATTTCAGCTGGATCTCTGTGGGGAATAGTTTCAGCGTATCAGGTTTAAGACCACTTCTCCTGTAGCCATGTGGCGGAAGACAAACAAGAATATAACTAGTTGACAGTTTTCTTTGCAAGCTGCTGTTTGACCTGAGAAAATGTTAGCTGAGGAATGTTAAACCTTCAAGAAAGCCAATCTAGATCAATAGAATACTTCCAAGTCAACGAATTCATCAATATAGCGTGGTTTGTATGTATACAAATTTTATAGATTTTTTTTTCATTTTTAATAATGACTTTTAAACTTTTTTTGATTGTTCTTTATATATCTGCTGTTTTATTGATTGCTGTATGTCATCCAGAGTCACCTTTTATGAGATGAATTGCCATATAAATCTATACGTGTATATACATTTATGTAAATTACATGGTATTATAAATTATATTATACACATCTCATTAGAGAGAAGTTCCCCGAAAATGGGCTCCAGCATTGAAAGCTTGGAAGATTAAACATCTGGTCCCTGTGATTGACCCAGATTGGATCTTGCAAAATTATATGGTTCTCATTGTTGTGAGTTATTTAGGGATTCACAATCTGCTGCTTCTCCCAACACATGTCAGATTGACATTAAAAATAAGGCACAAAATAACCGTACAAACAATATTTTTTCTTCTCATTATTTGTTGTTGTTAGTTGAGAAGTCAGGTCCTACCCATCATGACCCCATGGACAACTTTCCTCCAGGGCTTCCTATCCTCTACCTGCCCCGGAGACCATTTAAACTCACGCCGACTGCTTCGGTGACTTCATCCAGACACCTCATTCTCTGTCATCCCCTTCTTCTTTTGCCCTCAATCGTTCCCAGCATTAGGCTCTTCTCCAGTGAGTCCTTCTTTCTCATTAAGTGGCCAAAGAATTTCAGTTTCCTCTTCAGGATCTGGCCTTCTAAAGAGCAGCCAGGGTTGATCTCCTCTAGGACTGACCAATTTGATCGCCTTGCAGTCCAAAGGACTCTCAGGAGTCTTCTCAGCACCATAGTTCAAAGGGCCTCAATTCTTTGACACTCAGCCTTTTTTATGGTCCAATCTTCGCAGTCATACATTGCAACTGGAAAAACCATAGCCTTGACTATATGCACTTTTATTGGCAAGGTGATGTCTCTGCTTTTTAGTATGCTGTCTAGATTTGCCATAGCTTTCCTCCCCAGGAGCAAGTATCTTGGCTGCAGACCCCATCTGTGGTGATCTTGGAGCTCAGGAAAATAAAATCTGTCACTGCCTCCATTTTCCCCCATCTATATGCCAGGAATTGAGAAGGCCAGATGCCATGATCTTAGTTTTCTTAATGTTGACTTTCAAGCTAACTTTTGCACTCTCCTTCTTCACCCGCATCAAGCGGCTCTTTAGCTCCTCTTCACTTTCTGCCATTAGACATTTGTTAGTAGTATACAAATGTTTATTTATTGAAGTTGTATACTGCTGGTTTTAACCAATACAGTGAGGTATATCAGTTGTAAAACAATCATAAAATTAGTCTTCTAATCAAAAAGGCTGAAAATGTGCAGGAGGGTTGTAGAAAGACATAGCAAAAAAAAAAAAAAAAAAACCAGGCACCACTCGTTGAGGTGGATATTCCATAAATGTGGCGGTACCATAAGAAGAAGAAAAAAGCACACTCTGAATACTTCTTGTATATATGTGGGGCCCAAGCTGTCCCACAGAAGGCAGCCATGAAAATTCAAGAAAGCCGAAGTGAGATTAAATATTGAGAACTTCATTTGCTGTAAAGTTAAGGTCCCCCACCAGGCAATGTGGGATTGTAAGTAAGCCCATGGACACTTACCATGGCACCTGCCAGATTTCCTGCCTTACCTGAATTGTTTGGGTCTTTTTAAGAAAAGTGACTTTAAAAATAGGAATCTGGCATGCTGCAAAGTAACTTGTCAGACTTTCTGTGTGTGTAGCTTCGACTCAGTATTGAATCCTGGCGACTGCTTGGATTAGTCTCTGCAGTTTTCTTGGACGAAAATTTAGAAGTAGTTTGCCATTGTTCCATCCTAGGTCTGAGAGAGAGCGACTGGCCCAAGCTCCCTCAGCTGGATTGGTGCCCAAAGTGCTACTAGAACTCACAGTCTCCCAGTTTCTAGCCTGGTGCTATAACCAAACTGGCTCTCTTGCAAAACCTTAACTTTTATGAAGGCCTCGCAGTTTCCAGATGGGAACCAGAAGCTAGAAGGCAAAAGAGGTTACAGACCATTGGAAAGGAGGACAAATGCGGAAAAAGAAGGACATATTGTTTAACTTTCTCAGCCTTTCAATTACAATGGTAAACTGCAAAAAAGAAAAGTATGTATCCCTATCTGCATGTTATCTTAATGTTTTTCCAGCATGAGAAAGACTGGTTTTCAATCCCAATTTTTCAAATCTGTATTTTCAAGAACATAAAAGGTAAAGGTAAATGTTCCCCTTTCACATACATGCTAGTCGTTCCTGACTCTAGGGGGCGGTGCTCATCTCCATTTCAAAGCCGAAGAGCCAGCGCTGGCCAAAGATTTCTCGGTGGTCATGTGGCTGGCATGACTACACACAGAAGGCACACGGAACGCTGTTACCTTCCCACCAAAGGGGGTCCCTATTTTTCTATTTGCATTTTTTACGTCCTTTTGAACTGCGGGGTTGGCAGAAGCTGGGACAAGTAACGGGAGCTCACTCCATTACATGGCACTAGGGATTTGAACTGTCAAACTGCTGACCTTTCTGAGCGACAAGCTCATCGTCTTAGCCACTGAGCCACTGCGTCCCCTTTCAAGAACATATGCTACCAATAATGTAACATCAATGACAATGCACTTTTTAAAGTTCATCATAGAAACATATGATGAGCCCAGGGTGCCCACAGAGCACACAGACAGACAGACCAATAGATTTGATGGGCCTGGATCGACTCGAATTGCTGTAATCAGGAAATAAATAACATAAATCTGAATCCTTGAGCCTGTCAATAGATGAGGAAAAGAAGCAGAGAATTTACACTGTCACAATATACAAAAGCCTGAATGACTGCTGTTGTGAAAACAATCCAGAATTTAAATAAACAAAACAAAAAACAAGACACTCAAAAAGCTGGTAAATATTTGATTTGAAGTCAGTGGCTGCCAGATGAAAGACATCAGGACAGAAAGGAGAACATGTTCTCCTTTTATTGAAATTGAAATTGAAATTTAATAAATTTGTATGCCACCCAATCCCGTAGGATTCCGGGCGGTTTACAGAGACAAGATTAAAAAAAAAAAATTTAAAAATTAGGAATAAAAGATACAGTTTTTTAAAAAAATAACACACCATCCATTCTGTCTAGATGGGGCTGGACATTGTTCAACAGCCACAGGCCTGCCAGAACAGCCACGTTTTGGTGGCTTTTTGGAAGGCCGAGAGAGTGGAAAGGGTCCGGATCTCTATGGGTAGATCGTTCCACAGGGCCGGCGCAGCTACAGAGAAGGCCCTCCCCTGAGGGGCCGCCAGCCGGCATTGTCCAGCCAACGGCACCCGGAGGAGGCCCAACCTGTGCGATCTTATTGGTCATTGGGAGGTATGTGGCAGGAGGCAGTCTCTCAGGTAGCCAGGTCCTAAGCCATGTAGGGCTTTAAAAGTAATGACTAGCACCTTGAAGCACGTTCGGAGACCAATAGGGAGCCAGTCCAGCTCGCCGAGGATGGGTGTAACATGGGCGTATCTAGGTACATCCGATATCGCTCACGGGGCTGCATTCTGGACCAACTGTAGTCTCCGAACGCTCTTCAGGGACAGCTCAATAACTCAATAATATTGAGCTCAATAACCTTGAGAGCAAAGAAAATAGAAAGCATTTACTAGATGGATTTTGCACAGGTGGTCCGCAATTCACACCAGCTCATTTGGTGACTGCTGGAAGATGCAGTGGCACTGGAAAAAGTGACCTACGACTGTTTTTCACACTTACGACCATTGCAACGTCCCCATGGTCACGTGATCAAAATTTAGATTCTTGACAACCGAGTCAATGAGGGTTGTCATGTCCTGGGGTCACATGACCATCTTTTGAGATCTTCTGACAAGCAAAGTCAATGGGGAAGCCAGATTCACTTAACAATCAGGTGACTAACTTAACAATTACAGGGATTCACTTAACAACTGTGCTAAGAAAGTTCGTAAAATGGGCCAAAATTTACTTAACAATTGTCTCACTCAGCAACAGGGATTTTGAGCTCAATTGTGGTTGTAAGTCGAGGGCCACCTGTACTCAGTGACATGCGGTGAGGTTTATCGCTAGTGAGGCACTGACACAGTGGTGGGTTTCAAATTTTTTTAGACTTGTGGACTTCAACTCCCAGAATTCCACAGCCAGGCATGCTCAGTTCTGATTTAAAGCGACATCATTTATTTTTCTCCTTTGCGAAAAAGTTTTCCTTCATTCTTTTTCTTCTCCCTCCCCCTCCTTCCTCCCTCTCTCCCTCCCTCCCCCCTCTCTCAAACAGACACACGCACACAGAGAAGTTGGATCCCCCTCTCACTCACTCACTCTCAAACAAACACAAACACAGAAGTTGGATTGGATATATTTTCCAATGGCTTGAAAGCAGCTCCTCTGCCATACCCCCCCTATTCCCCTGCTGCCTTCCAATCCGAGCCTTTGATTGCAGGTAGAGCCACATTGCCTTTTCAAACTTGTAATCAGTGAAGCTGGGCTTATATACTTTTATCCAGGTGTGTGTGTGTGTGTGTGTGTGTGTGTGTGTGTGTGTGTGTAAAGGCAACATAGCTCTGCATGCAATCAAACTACACTTGGGGAGGGATCTACACTTGAGGATGAAGTTTGAATTCCTCCGCCTTCCTCCGACCCACACATGTACCTTTTCCAGCTGTTTCAGACAGGATTTCAACTCTGCTCTTGCCTGCCATCATGAAAAGAAAGAAAATGTAAAAGGAAAAAGGCAAGAGCTGAGGTCAGGCTAAGCTAGTTGCTGCCAGATGACTCTGCTTAGTGCTTAACTGTTTAAAAAAGCGTCTAAAAAAACGCCCTCTACATGAGGCAGGAGAACAACATGCCTCATTATGTCAGGAATTTTTCAGCTTTTAACCCTTGCTTAACTCTGCTCGAGTGATCATAAAATGAGACTAGATGAGGCACATCGTTTTACCGCCTTCTCCTGTAGAGGGCAGTTTTTAAGAGACTTTTTTAAACAGTTAAGCACTAAGCAGAGTCATCTCCTGTGACTCTGGCAGCAACTAGCTCAGCCTTTTTCCTTTTATATATATTTTTCTTTTCATGATGACAGTGGTGAGGCTCTGCCTCCCCTGCCTTCCCTGACTGCACGTCCCTTCCTGTACTTAAGATAGGCTTCTCTTAAGAATGTTTCAGAACTTGCATTAAGAAATACACCATTTCTCAGTAACCATTAGTTCGGATGTCAAAGGTATCACATTAGGCAAGTAGCCTAGAGCTGGGAATTGTGCACCATGGATTTAAAAATATTTATTTTCCCTATTCAAGAATAAAGGTAGGAAGAGTTGAGAGCCAGTATTGTGTAGTGGTTAAGATATCAAGTTAGAATTGGGAGTTCTAGTCCTACCTTAGACACAAATCTAGCCTTGGGTCAATGACCAACCTTAGAACAAAACTAGCCACACAAGTCCCACCTTAGACCCAAATCTAGACTTGGGTCAAGGTCAATGATTGACCTTGGGACAATCATTTTCTCTCATCCCTAGGATGGAGGCCATGGCAAATCACTTCTGAAAAACCTTGCCAAGAAAACTACAGGGACCTTTCCAGGCAGGTCTCCAAGAATTGGACACGACTGAAAGGAAGAAGAGAAAAAGGAAGAGTTTCCTTTTCAAAAGGGAAGTTTAACAAATAAGAGGACCCAAGGATTTGCTGGAGAGCAGAAGTGTCAAACCCAAAGCCTGCAGGCCAGATGTGGCCTGCAGGGTGCTTAGATCTGGCCCGCGGAGCCACCTTGGAAACAGCAAAGGACTGGCCCATGATGCTTCTGCCAGCAAAAATGGAGCTCGGAAGTGACGGGAGCTGGCCACACGTACTGTGGCCATAACCCATCCCCCCGAGGTCAAACACAACCCTGATGTGGACCTCAATGAAATCGAGTTTGACACCCTGCCTTAGAGAATGGATTTCCCTTTTACCCAGCCCCAAGCTCTCCCCCATCCCCTTATAATGAGAGTTTGCTTTGGATTCAATGCTCAGTCAGCCTGGGCACGCAAAATAACCAGATCATTGACAGACCCAATGGTGAATTAGCTACAGCAGACATACTTGTGCTTATAAATAACCTTATGCTTATAAATAAGACTAGGTTATCCCAGCCAAATTTATGAAGTGTCCAGGGGTCAGTTCACAAAAGATCAAATTGTTGATATTTTCATCTTTAAAAGTGTAAAATTATCTAACTGTTAAGAGCTGTTGACCAAACTTGGACTGCAATGGCTATTATGAAACTCATGTTCAGGCCAGTCTCGGTGCTTTTATCCTCTTAGAGTCTTGGAGCATCAGCTTCTGCATTTAAAAATGCCCAGTTTTCCTCATAAATTCTTTTTTTAGTTGTGATGTAACCACAACTGCAGGCTTGACATCCAAGCTGTTTGATTTTTCTTTCTTTCCCTCACTGGTAAAGATAAGCTTTAGAATAACTTTGCACCTACGCTTACTGACAAAGCAAAGCCTGGGATAGAAGAGCATTTAGTTGAAGCAAACCAGGGCAGAAGTTCTGATTTCTTTCTGCAATAGCTTAAAATGATCGTGTAGATAAAAAAGAGCTTTTATTAAAGCTTTGTGAAAAAGGTTGGAGGAGCAGGAATATCAACAACTTGGCACAGCAACTAAAAATAGGATATGGCAAATGTCAGATGATAAAGATTCTACTTTGTCCTATAATTCTGGAAAAAATATGCATGAAACAGGGGTCTTCCATATGGTCTCATCAATGTCTTTTCCTTCCGTCTCTGAAGATACCCAAAAGTATGTTCGCTTGCACTGCTGTCATTGCAACCAGTGCTGTCATCATAGATTTCAAGTAGAACAACCTCAAGGGAAGGGATTGGTGGATGCAAAACCTTAGAATAGAACAGAATGACAGAGTTGGAAGGAACTTTGGAGGTCTTCTAGTCCAACCCTCTGCTCAAGCAGGAGACTCTATATTAAGGGCATCTGTCAGCACTCCTCCATTGAATAATTAGGAAAGAAAACCACGAGACTCCATTGATAGAAATCAAGTGTACTTTTACTAATTATAAATGATCAGAAGCGTAGCAAAGCGAAGACTGATTATTTAGGCGCGAAAGCAAATGATATATAGAATAACCCATTCCCCACTCCTTGGCATCCCAGTTACAGTCCAATCATAATTCTCCCAAGTGTCAGGTGCGAGATAACTTCGAAAGGCATCACCAAGATGGAATGTCGGTGCCGTTGGCCTTGGCGGGAAACCTCCTCCGCATGCGCAGTAAGACAGGCAGCAGAAACTCCAGAATCTTCCTCCAGCACAATTAGTAATCCCCTCCCAAATACCATGCCCCCCCTCCCCGTTTCAATGGCAGCCGAAGCAGCAGCAAAGCAGAGGCTGACAGCATCAAACTCAAGGCCCGTGAGGTGCTTAGATCTGGCCCGCAGGGCTGCCCTGGAAACAGAGGAGGACTGGCCCACCAGTGCCTCTGCCAGTGAAAACAGGCTCCCAATTTCCGTTTTCAGCCGGGATGGCCTCCTGCAACCCTCTGCCCTTCTGAGCTCCATTTTTGCTGGCAGAGGGTTGCAGGAGGCCGTCCCAGCCAGAAACGGAGATTGGGAGCCTGTTTTCACTGATAGAGCGCTCGGGCCGCCACAGGCACCCCTGACACTAGTGACATCAAGATGGCCATGCCCACCCTGGCCATGCACCCCAGCCCCTCTGAGGTCAAACACAACCCTGATGCAGCCCTCAATGACATTGAGTTTGGCACCCCTGTTCTATATCATTTCAGACAAATGGTTGTCCAATCTCTTCTTAAAAACTTCCAATGTTGGAGCATTCACAACTTTTGGAGGTAAATTGTTCCTTTCTCTTGGGTATCTCCAGGCCCCTCTAATAATCTGTAAGATTGAACATTTGGAGTGTTCCCTCCCCTATATTTTCTCCTGCCCCCGTAATATATGGGGGGGGGTCTGCTTCCAAGGGTACAAGAATAGCTGAAGGATTGTTGAGAAGCCAGTTCTAGTTTTAATCTCTTTTTTTTAAGTTGTGCTCTATGTTTCCAGATTGTTTGGGGAAGATAAAAATCCAAGAGATGATTTCAGAAGCAATTTTAGGCAGGGCTACCATCTCGACTGCAACAATCTGGATGGCTACTAGGTGGAAGCAAAGTTTCTTTTTTGCCCTCTGATGAGCATCTGGAGCAGTGGTAGCAGGTAGATGGTATTCTGCCAGTTCGGACTAGTTTGCCTGAACCAGTAGCAGACATCGTGGATAGCCCCGCCCACCCGCCCCTATTCTATGGCATCCCATTTAGGAACTATTTTTAGCCAAAGCGCATGCGCAGAAGGCTGAGCGCATGTGCAGATGGGAGAGTGCATGCATGGATGGGAGAGCACGCGCCCTCATATTTGCAAACCAATAGGGAAGGTAAATGAATACACTGGTAGTGTAGCCTTCTGTATGAATCCTTGTATTTCCTTGTACAAAATAGCAAAAATTTAAAGATATCATGCTTTGTTTGGAACCCAAAGGAATGTCCTTACTAAAGTTAACATGACTCTTCAAGCAGCAGCATATTTTTTTTAGGCATGCATGGAAACTTGACAAAGTTGGGCTGAATTAATGAATAGCAGAGCACTGCTGGTTTATCCTGCCATAATTCTAATGCTTGCCATTGACTATAAGAGTCACATGCTTGTGTAATTATATAATATAGCTTTGGATTCAGATTTAATATCATTTAAAGTAAGCCCACTGAAATGAAAGGACCTTAATTAAACCCAGGATTTTAAAAGTGACTGAATATGGATCCATTATCCATTTGCATTCCTGAAGATGAGAGCGCTTTGTCACTACTGCCCATGAATTTAACATCCACAAACTTGCAGCTGCATCTCACATTGCATTTATTTATAAAATGTTTTATTCACGGCCATTACGTGAAGTATTTGCATTGTTACAGTTCCAGAAAAAATCAAACCCTTTCCAGAACAAACAGAACACTTAGGCATCTTGCTGTTGGGGGAGGTGGGGAGAAAGAGGCCTGAATTCTCCAGATGATGTGACAAAATAGAAAAGAGAGGCAGATCTTAACTGATTTTCCAGATATCTCCTTGTCCACTTGCACATCTTAGCAGAAACTCCTCAAAAATGTACTTCAAACAACCACTTCCATAGTTACTAACGAATACATTTCTTGCATACTATAAAATGTTGCATGAGTCTAAAATCCAGTGGGTGCAATAATCTTCCTCATTGTGAGCAAATTAGTTTTACTCTTTCTGCCTGGTTTGGCACAGCAACCAAACAAAACAGACACAGACTTCAACGGATAGTTAGGACTGAAGGAAAAACAGTTGTAACCAGCCTGCCTTCCATTGAAGACCTGTATACTTCACCAGCTAGAAAGTGGGCTGTGAAAATATCTACAAGACTCCTCACATCCTAGACACAAACTGTTTCAACTTCATTCTCATAAATTATGATTTATGTTGATTGCTATTTAGTATCCTATAATTATCACTGTGATGTGTCTTATGATTTATAATTATTGTATTTATGATTATGATCATGATTTATTACTTGTTGCTTGTTTGTTCACTGAGAGCATATGCACCGGAGACAAATTCCTTGTGTGTCCAGTCACACTTGGCTAATAAAGAATTCTATCTATCTTCTATCTCATTGAGAGCAATTTAATATATCTTGTAGACTATGATTAAGTTACATGGTATGTGTGAACCTATGCCCACAAGTATTGCGGTCTCTTTTTTCAGACTAGTAGCGCTTTTTATTACTTTTTTTAAACTGAATCCTAGTTTCAGTGACAGAATGAAAAAAATCAATGAAAATTACTGATTTCATCTCTGGAAAAAAAACCCTGCTTTTTAAAAAACTCTGGCAACAGCCTATTATTTAGGGTACTGTCTGATATTGTAACTTCATCAATTAAAATGCTTATTTATGGGCAAGTTATTCACTTGCCCATATATTTTCCATATATTTTCCTAATGGTTTACCCTGGTCCTATTCTGTATATGTTCAGTCTTTTTTGATGCACTTGACCTATGAGTCATCCCAGCTTATTCGTGGAGCTTTATATCTCTTTTCTAAATATTTTTGGTTCACAAGATTTCCTGCTACCCCTGTAAAATATTATCAGGCACTATACTGATGGCATAATGTTGGCAGTGTAAAACGCAGATTCTTCTTTTGGATGGTGTTGATCTAAGGACTTGACTGAATGATGCACTGTCTGTACATCTTATTTCTTTGAGCTATCTGCACCAGGGAACCTGTCCAGAGAAGATCCGTGGAGCTGTGGTGGCGCAGTGGTTAGAGTGCAGTTCTGCAGGCTACTTCTGCTGCCTGCAGGCTGCCTGCAATTTGACAGTTCAAACCTCACCAGGCTCAAGGTTGACTCAGCCTTCCATCCTTCCAAGGTGGGTGAAATGAGGATTGTTGGGGGCAATATGCCGACTCTATAAACAGCTTAGAGAGCACTGTAAAGCAGTGATATTGATATTCGGCTCTATTGTTACGGAAAAGTAATTTGTCTTGCATAGGTCTCTAAGTAGTTTATGGAGATGGTGCTAGTCAAGAAGTGTGGATGGCACACCTAAAAGCTGAAGCTGCAGCTTCTTTGACCAAAGATAATAATTAATGATAATTAATGGGAACTGCTTATTTTCCCCCCAATGCCTCCTCATCCCATGTTATTATTGTGTTTTTTAAACTAGAAATAAAAGTAATCAAATGTTAGAATGCAAAGCAAAGTGTTAGCTGCTTGCATCATAGGAATGCCTGTAACTCCTACATAACTTTATAAGCATTTGTATAATATAAATATAATGGGTGGCTGCAAGCCAATGCTTGTATAGAACGGAGGACATCTGCTTAGAAAGAAAGACTACGTAAAGTGGGGGTAGCGTGTCTCTTGGAAGGCTAGATAATCTTTCAGAGACAAAAGTTACTAGTTTGCCTCTTAGAAAATGGGGTGGTGGTAATGGATCAGTGTTTCTCAACCTTGGTGACTTGAAGTCCCGTGGACTTCAACTCCCAGAATTCCCCAGCCAGCTATGCTGGCTGGGGGATTCTGGGAGTTGAAGTCCACGGGGACTTAAAGTCACCAAGGTTGAGAAACACTGTGATGGATGATCACTGTATCAATATGGCAGCCATTTTGTGACAACGCTGATCACAGGCTCTCAAAATTTTAAATATGCTTTGCAGCCCCCAAGTTCTTTGAGCCTGTTGTAAATAAAAGAGCTACTTAAATACATTCAGCTCCCCAAATCCAAAACTCAAAGAGAAGTAGCTAATTCATAGGGTGTTCCCTGACAGCACTTGCTGTTCTCAAATTGTTGCATGCAGTACTTATTTTTGCATAACGTGCATAAATAAGAGAAATATATTTGCTGAAAACCAGAACCAAGAAGTACTTTCTTTTGAAGTTGAATTAACTTGCACTGAAAGAAGTGTAACCATCTAAGGGTGACATCACATAAGCTACTTCCTTAGACTCCCTTCTCTTGGGAGACTGGTCTCTTTGAGGTCTTAAATTATTTTTTATTTGTAACAAGTATTTATATCCTGCTGTTCTGAATAAGGTTCCACCCTAAATGGCCTGTAAGCAATATGAACAATAGTTCATAAAAATGTAGTTAAGTCACTCTACGGATCCCTCCCACTGAGGCTATTGTGGATGATGGTCTTGGGGAGGGAAGAGGAAGATTCTGGTCTGAATGAGCATAGGTGGCTCAGGAATTCTGGGAGTTACAGTTTGCAAAGTTCCCATTGTTGCCCATCCTGTGGTGTAAGGTTTTATCCAACTGAACAGACTTCTGAGCTGGTTCACAATGCTTGCTTTCCAGAATACTATTGATCCTGGCTTTTTCTCCAGGCGAGTTTAGGAATTATGTGCTAATATAGGAATAGGAATGCTCAGTGACGGTGGCTCAGTGGCTAAGATGTGGAGCTTGTCAATCAGAAAGGTCGGCAGTTCAGCGGTTTGAATCCCTAGCGCCACGTAACGGACAGAGCTCCCGTTACTTGTCTGAGCTTCTGTCAACCTAGCAATTCGAAAGTATATAAAAATGCAAGTAGAAAAAATAGGAACCACCTTTGTTGGGAAGGTAACAGCATTTCGTGCGCCTTCGGCATTGAGTCATGCCGGCCACATGACCACGGAGATGTCTTCAGACAGCGCTGGCTCTTCGGCTTTGAAACAGAAATGAGCACCGCCCCCTAGATTCAGGATTGACTAGCACATATGTGCGAGGGGAACTTTTACCTTTTTATCTTTCTAGGAATTACACAAATGGGATTGTTTTTGTAATCCCAGTTTATGCACACTTCCTGCTTGCATTGTTTTGGTTTGTTTTGAATTGTAGGCCATCCAAGGTTGCTAGAAGGAGGGCGAATTTGGCTTATAAATAAGTAAATAAATAAATGGGGGGGGGTTGCCAGCTTCCTTCTTCCCCTATCATTAGGGTGTCAGAGGAGATGGATAGATGTCCAATCACCCACTGTGGAGATGACTGAGCAGTCTTCCTGTTCTCTCACCATAAACAGCTGTGATGCCACATAAAATTGGATTTTTTAAATTAAATTTTAATTTACACCCTGCCTTTTTACACAGAGGGAATTGAAAGCAATAACAGAATAGTAAACAGAAAAAGACAAAAAAATAAATCGATTAAATCTAAGTAAAAGTAATAAAGCCTAACAAAAACAACAATTAAAATCACAAATGAGGGTGAACATATGTGGCCCAGGATAAGGTTGAAGGATCCAATCTGGGTTGATCACCGGGTCCAGAGGTTTCATGTCCTGAGCTTGTGGACTTGTACTGGAGCCCATCTTTCAGCGAACTTCTCTCTAGCAGAGTATGTGCTTTGTGCTATTCTGTGTGTGGTATTTATCTGGTGACTGGTTGTGTGTGACTTTTGAATTGTTGATTAGGGTGTTGATGGCCAGCGGTTAAGTCATTAGCTGTTGTTTCCTTATGCGGCCAAGCCCTGGACTTTTAAGTACTTGATAACTGGTAGTAAATCAACACTCTTGTTTACTGAGGAGAGGCCTGTTTCCCAGACTTCCCTGGCTATTTTTGTGCCTGTTCACCCAACAATCTTAGTAGCTGCAAAATTGAATGTATGTTGTTGTTCATTGCATTCATTGCCCAAAGCACACTGGATTCCAGCATAAGTCCGAAAACCCAGAACACTAAACCCCTTGTCCAGGTGACCAACCCAGATTGGAACACGCAACAATTAAAACCATTAATCCAAGAATGCTTATTTCAAAGACTTCTACTGCATGCAGAACCCTTAAAAAAAAAAACATTAAAAAAAATCTTGGCAGTTTTCCAAAAAGTCTCAAAGCTTTTTCAAGTTCTTGACTTTTGTGGTGCACAACAGAATCTGTTTCATCAGTTCTCAATTCAGAATGTATGAAATCCAGTTGTAGGCAAATATCTCAGAATGCAGTGAGGATAATAGTAAAGGGATATCAAGCTTTATTGAAAAACCCAATCTCTTTGACTAGCTAGTGGGCGAGTGATATTAATAAAACAAATGTGTAAACATCACAATCTATACCCTGGAGATGGGAAACACTTTCATTCAAAGGTGAAGTTCAACTAATATGCCAAGATGAAAACAAGTCTGAGAACAACCCCCTATTTCTGTTATAACATAAAAAGTGCCAGACAAAGCCACTGATAACTCAACCTCATGTTGAGAGCCTGTATAAATTGGATTCATTTTTTGCCTTAAAAATAGGTCTCTCCTATATTATTTTTAATACAGAGCCACAAATGGAGTATAGACTGTCTTGTTATTCCAACATGACTCTTAGGAAGGTAGATTCACCCATATAGTAAAGTCTGATTTTCTGGGCATCAGAGATGGAGTATTTGATGGAGAAAGTATAAGTGTTCCCAAACATAGCAGCTTTCATTTTTTTCCATGTCCAATAAAAGGAGAACGAAGGAAGGGAGGAAGGGAGGGAGGATAACGTCTAAGGTAAAGACCCAGATAGTGTCTGATCAACTATACTCTGCAATGAATGCTGAACATGTCCTGAAATCTAAAGTCTTACTTAAGGAGATTGCTAAATTGATTGTATGTACTTTATTTGGAATTCTATATAAGGGCTATTGACCTCCTGTTTCCCCCCCCCCTGCACCCTCCCTTTCTCAATAAACTCTTTATTACACCTAGAGATAGAGATATGGTTTAATGACTTTAATAAGATAATTTGTGACTAAAAGATTCCCATGGATAAGCTGGTTGAGCAGTTCTCTGGCCACCCCTTGTGTTTCAATGTTTATTCTGTTCTGTTCTGTTCTGTCCTGTCCTGTTCCGTTCCGTTCCATTCCATTCAATTCCCTTCTATTTTATTCTGTTCTAAATTGTATTAATTGAGTTAACTGGTGGCTTCTGGCTTCCAATCCACCCATCCAAGGTTAGATGTTCAGATGCTCCCCTTCTCCTGCCAAATGCAACTTCCACCCATTGTAATCTCATTAGTCCTGGTTGGTGGTAAATTTGTTACGGCTACGTTTGCTGTATCCTATTCCTATGGATGGAACAGTTAGCATAACATCCTAGAGATTAGATCCCACCCCAGCTACATAGCAAGGAACCAGGTGTTTGAGTGTTATCATCATAAAACATATCAAACAACTTTCATATGTGTTATTAAATGTTGTTTAAACATTAGTTAATTATAAAATCATTGCGGAACCAAGATGGTAACATAAATTTCTTTTATTATTGAGTTATATTCTTGTATGTCCTGGCTATGGTTTGTAGCTGTTTTCCTATTATGAACATCTGTGCAAAAGATTTCCTTGTGATTATTTTAGACGAACGACACCTTGGAATCCAGAAACATACATCTGACTCCTGGCTGGCTGAATAGTGACATTAACATCAGAAATGCATTTTTCTGATGTGCTGCTTTTCACAGATGAAAGGATTCCCCCTTCCTCTCCCCTCCACTCACCCATGGGGTAAGGTGGTAAAGGAAAATCAACTAATCTAATTGTAGAATTGGATTCTACTCTGTAAAGTGGAACCGAAAGAAAAAAAGAAAAAAAGAAAGTCAGACATTTTACTGTGTGTAACCCTGTTTTACGTGAAACCTACAGTCCTTTTGTAGATCAATGGGCCCCCGGATGTCTTGTAAGAGAGGGTTATTGCTTATAGCAAAGTAATGTGTAACAGCCACTTTCTGGAAAGCAAGTAGGATAGTTTGCCTACTCATGCATGTTTCTCTTTAAATATTTTAAATTGATTGCACTCCTTGGGCAACTTCTCTTATACCAATTATAACGCTCAGGGCAGCCATACCTAACAGTGAGCTTCCAAGCCAAATAAGCCAATAAGTGCATACACATTTATGTTTCTCTCTGGGTAATCATGACCCTTCCATGCCATTGTACCGTTAATGCTATAGCTGTCAGTGATATAATACAGACCCATGCCCCTCCAATCAAACAAAGCTGCGCAGTGAACATGCAATCATATTGGTCTTGAAACAAAATCAACATACTCACTGACGCACACAGACACAAACTCTAAGAAAAATAACAAGAAAATGATCGCTGACCATAACCTCCAATCAAAAGAATGGTATGCATTTCAGAATCAAATACATTAGCTTCTACCACCAATGTGGTTTCCATCAATTTTGCAAACAAGCTTCACCCTCCTCTCCACTTCCTTTAGCATGATAGCTGGGGAATTCTGGGAGTTGAAGTCCAGGCATCTTAAAGATGCCAAGATTGAGAACCACTGTTCCAAATATTTTTAGCCCTGGAGAGCAAAGTCAAATATGGGATAATGGGAACAGAAAAAAAAAAAAACTACCCTACGCATCATATATTCTTAGTTCCTGGCCAATGGAATGTGGCAATGTCAAGAAATATCTAAACATGTAAAATATTACAGCAAAAGTACATACGGGAATCATTGCCACTTCTCATTTTTTTTGTAAGTGTACATGTCTTATAGTGACAGCAAAGACACAGCAGACCTAAATCCTGGGAAGAGAAACAAAGAATCCTTTTTTTCCTTTTTTCAGGTAAGCACCCAAAACGTACGTCTTTTTACAATTGCAAGAAATTTTAGAGGGATGAGTATATATGTCAAGGTAGGTGGATGAGTGAAAACAGGCTGCCAGGCATGTTGAATATATGCCAGAAACAGTGCTCATCGATGTTTTTATTTTTCTGGTGAAATACTATCGTGACAGATTGAGGGCAAAAGAAGAACGGGATGACAGAGAATGAGGTGGTTGGATGGAGTTATCGAAGCAGCAGGAGTGAGCTTAAATGGACTCCAGAGGATGATAGAGGACAGGAAGGCCTGGAGGAAGATTGTCTATGGGGTCGCGATGCATCCAACACAACTTTGCAACTAACAACAAGAAGTATCATGACATCTTAATTCCACCAATGACTATTGACACCTGTGGATCAAAGGAGATGGTGATCTTGAAAGAGAAATATTCAAGAGAAATATTCTGAGATTAAAAACTCCTTTCAGTACCAGAGGATTAAGACAGCAATAATCCAAACAACCACTAGATGGCCCAAAGAGACACAGAAGATTCCAATTCTCTGCTGCCACCTAGTGGTTGTTTGGATTTAGCAACCGTCCTTCATAATATTTTATTTCTATGAGAGAGATATTTACAAATACAGTACAGGTATTCCACAATTGAGCTCAAAATTTCTGTTGTTCAGTGAGACATTTGTTAAATGAATTTTGCCTCATTTTACGACCTTTCTTGCCACAGTTGTGAAGTGAATTACTGAAGTTCTTAAATTAGTAACCTGGATGCTCAGTGAATCTGGCTTCCCCATTGATTTTGCTTGAAAGAAGGTCGCAAAAGGGAATCACATGATTTTGGGACACTGCAGTTGTCATAAATATGAACCAGTTGCCAAGCATCTGCATTTTGATCACATGATCATGGGGATGCAGAAAAGGTCGTGCCCTTGTAACGTTGAACGGTCACTACATGAATTGTTCTAAGTCAAGGACTACCTGTACCACCACCATCCCAATATTATTTTAGTTTTTTCTCCTGCAGTCCGGGGATATAAATTCTTGCCTTGGACACAACTTTCAGAATGGTTATTAGCCTGCAAAAGTGCAGGGCCTTCCAATAGATAGTTAGATAGATAGAATTCTAACCTGCTTCTGCCAGATTTTTTTCACACTGGGTATAGAAAAGGCTAACCTTTTCCGGACTGAGTGGCCAAAGCATGTGCGCACAAATGTGTGCGGGCACCCGACCCCAAGATGCAATGTGTGTGCGGCACCCATGCATGCACCCTGCCCACTGCACATGCCCCACCCCACCCAGCACGTGCTCCACCTCCCATGCATGCATGCACGTTCCCCCTGTACCCACCCCACAAACATGCGCAGCAGAGACCTGAAGATTAGCTGGTCGGCAGGAGGCACGTGCACATGCGCGGCAAAACTGAACTGGGGTGAAAGCTCGCATGACATCAGAGAGGGCACTTTGTGCCGCCTTTGGCATGCATGCCGTAGGTTCGCCATCAGGGGTATAGAGGAAACTTAACATGCCCTTTTGTCTGTGAGGAAATTTGCCTTGCTGTAACATTAACCAGTTATTTGATAGAGAATTATGAAATAGACTATGGCCTTCTTGTGTTTCCCAGCCCTTCAGGTACTCATATCCTCTTCAGTTGTCATCTGTCAAGATTAAATGTACCCCATTCCTTCAAAGCCTCCCAGAAGTCCTCTTTTTAACACCTGATCATCTTCATCACCTTCTTTGAACCTATTCTAGAGAGTTTGAGTACTTCCTAAAGTATGGTGCTTAAATATGCATGCTGAACTTGAGGTGAAGCAGGCCAAAGTGAATGTCAGGGTTCCAAGTAACACTCCCAACGAAAGAAGACTCTGAGACTTGAGGTTCCTCAAAGTTCCATTTTATTAGAGATGCCATATTGTCACATCTGGGAAAACCCGAATCTGAAAGCTCACAGATTTTCCCCACTCAAATGAAAGTCCAAGTCCCTGCCCAGCACCCACATGTCCATCACATGGCCCCATCAGGAACCGTCCCAACTGGAGATGTCTCCAAGTCACACCGCTCCAGGTGCAGGCCAAGGTGTCCTTGAGTCTCTGGGAAAGGAATGTTATTATGACTATATATCTCCCATACTCCATATAATCCTCCCTCCCATTTTCCCACAGCATTAAATGTGGCAAGCCGGAAGGCCCAATTCAAAAGATGGCTTCCAGGCCTGACAGTGGAACTGATGCACCCTAAAATGATTACCCTTCTTTGCTCATTTCAGTTATTCTGAATCCTTCTTAAGGTTGGTGGGTGTGTAAGAAAGTGTGGCAGAACAATGGCATTTATTAAAACGAGTGATCCCTAAATGAATCTTGCTCTGTGTCCTATTGGGTTCAATGGATCCATTCTAATTATGGCCCAGCATCCATTTGTTCAGGATAAAACCAAAAGCACGCTTTAATTTCAAGAATCCCTACTTTTTAGGCCTTGTTTAATAGACTAAAAAGCTCATACATTTGAAAGACATGTCATTCTTTTTATTGCTTGCGTGCTACAGTGATATTAAAAGTAAACCAGCCTGTTGTTGCATTGAAAGAAAATATATATAAATGAAAAGCAGACAAGTGAACAATAACTCAAAGAATCCACATCATGAAAAACTTAAAAGGACACTGTCAAGTTGATTTAGGTTAAAATTTTTAGGTTTTGTGAAATGGGAACAATGCAAAAGTCTCTATTAAACAGGTTTTTTTTTTCCACTTCTAAAATTTCAAGGGGAAAAAAAACCCGATTTCCTATATCCATGCATGCTTTCTTTTTCCAAGGATACTTTTCTTATGATTGAATATATAGTACCACAGGATTTAATGTTTGCAGTGTGCAAAATAGTGACAGCTAATAAACCAAGTAGACCAGCTTTCTCTCAACTTCCTTTTCAGATGGGATAGGTTTCAACTCCTGTAACCATCCAGCATCAGAACAGGAGTTTAACACATCTGGTGGACACTGGTTTGGGAAAGCTGAAGTAGACAATCAATGTAACACAAATGCAAATTGATGATGCAAATGCAAATTGATGACATCTTATTTCTTTAAATAAAACATAAATTTGTTTGTTTACTCTATCTTTCAGCAAACCAGTGTGGTGTAGTGATTAAGACACCATGCTAGAAACTGAGAGACTCCAGATTTTAGTCCTAATTGAGCCACAAAGCCAACTGCATGATCCTGAGCCTTCCTCAGCCTTAGGAAAAAGGCAAGCCACTTCTGAAAATCTTGACCAAGAAGCCTTTAGGAACCAGTCCAAGCAGACAGCAGGGGTCAAGGCTGACTCAATAACATGCATATAAACCATAGCACTCCCTTGCATTTCAGTGCAAGAGTGCTAAGGGGGATATAGTATTGTGTTTTTAAAGTTACACACTGCAAAGCAATAACACTCTGCAACAAAGGAAGAAGGTAACAATTCAAAGAATCAGACTATGATAATATTTTAAACCAGAAAATATATATCTGTTTTTATCAATTGTTTCAAAAGGACAACTTGCAGTGCCAAATAAAGAACTAAAGTGCAGGACTTCGAGGTGCTGTTACTAAGAAGGCCCTGTTCCTGGAAACCACCTACTTTACTTCAGGGAAGAACTATTCAAATATTCTTTGCAATGAATCATCGTGCTTATAGTTTAGGTCTGATTTTTCTAGCTTTCCATGGATATAAGATAAAGTTAGGAGAATCTCTCTCTCTCTCTCTCTCTCTCTCTCTCTCTCTCTCTCTCTCTCTCTCTCTCTCTCTCTCTCTCTCTCTCTCCATCCATCCATCCATCCATCCATCCATCCATCCATCCATCCATCCATCCATCCATCCATCCATCTATCTATCTATCTATCTATCTATCTATCTATCTATCTATCTATCTATCTATCTATTGAATCATCATTGACATGGCCTTCCAAATATTTCAGGAAAGGCTTTTTCTCCCAGCATTTCTGCTCGAGAGCTTTTAAATAGAAGTCAAAATCTAATCAAGGGAATACGTGTGTATCTTTCTGATCAATGTCATTTTCATGTAGGTTTGTTCTTCTTCAATATATCCCATTGTTCCCATATATCCCAAGTATGACTAGAGTCACCATTACTCATAATATTTTAAGACATTCAAATGAGGTTAGTAAAGTTGTCAAAGAGATGGATGTGGAGCAGAGATAACTATTACAGTTGAATAACAAAATCTAGTACAACGGAATAAGCGTAACTTAAATGAGAGTGAAGAGAAAGTGTGAAGAGCTGAGCTTCTCCACCTATTAAGCAGATATCTCACAGATGAAGATAGTGGAGGATATTTGCATGCTTCCTAAGCTATACATCCTAGCAGACTTTTAAGACTCAAACTCAAGTTAACCATTGGCCAAACAAAGGTGGAAAAGGTTAAGGATCATCATCCTTCTTCATTCCGTGCCTCTTTTTTAAGGAAATCTTTCTGGATGAAGGCATGGCAAATTGGCCAAAAAGGAAAGGAGGAAAACAGTTGCAGTATGACTCACTGTTTGCACTGCAAAAAAGATTGTCTAAAGACAACTTGTGTAAATAGTCACTGAAATGGATTAAAAAAGAAAAAAAAGAATGGCCATGGGGCAGCTGGGGCAGGATCTATTCCTATTTGTTTCTTTAAAATGCCGTTTCCCCCTCCCTCCAAACTCAATAATTTACTTAGTTGAGATCCCTGGATGGGTGGATAACATCATATACTTTGGTCACTAGGTAGCACAGGACCTAGGGCGCACTCTGAAGGAATCTCTTTCTTTTTTGTCAGAAAGAGACAAAAGCATGACACTTTGAAACACAAATCCGGGTTAATAAAACACAATCCTTAAGTGCAGGCAATCCCCAAACAAATAAACCAGAGTATTGCTTGATTTGATGGCCTGGATAAGAAGAAGGTTGAACTCCCACTGCATGCTAAGCCATAAATTCCCCAACTTGGTTTTAGCACAGTGCATTTTGTGCAAACTAAGACCAGGATTGTTTAACTGTTTTGTCCATTGAGCCTACTGCGATGTGTGCAAATTGTTAACTTCTAGCCCAGCTGATATTACAATAGTGGAGAATGGTCCCAAACCATACAAGATAAGACAAAAGACAATTTAGCTAATGAGAGTTAATAGATTTTATCATTTTTTAAAAAAAAATAACAAAGTTGGAAGGGACCTTGGAGGTCTACTAGTCCAACCCCCTGCTCAGGCAGGAAACCCTATACCACTGCAAACAAATAGTTATCCAACATCTTCTTAAAGACTTCCAGTGTTGGAGCATTCACAACTTCTGAAGGCAAGTTGTTCCACTGATTAATTGCTATAACTAAATTTCTTCTTAATTCTAGATTGCTTCTCTTCTTGATTAGTTTCCATCAGTGGTGGTTTCCGGATCCCATTGCAACCAGAACGGTTGCAACAGGGCCCTGCGTCCACCACATACACACGTGCATGCGTCCTTACCTCTTGTGACTCCTCCACGACGCTCCAGCTGCTCGGCGGAGCGTTGCGCAGGTGCCGTGCGCTCTGTGCACATGTGCAGAACCACCAAAGAAGTAAGGAGCTCGGGCAGGCGGGTGGATCCTCTGGAGCACAGTACCGGAACAGTACCTGCTGCTCCGGGCAGGCACCAGTACACCCTAACCGGGACATACTGCCTGAAACCCACCACTGTTTTGTTTTTTTTAATAGCAATAGCAGTTAGACTTATATACCGCTTCATAGGGCTTTCAGCCCTCTCTAAGCGGTTTACAGAGTCAGCATATTGCCCCCAACAACAATCCGGGTCCTCATTTTACCCACCTCGGAAGGATGGAAGGCTGAGTCAACCCTGAGCCGGTGAGATTTGAACAGCCGAACTGCAGAACTGCAGTCAGCTGAAGTAGCCTGCAGTGCTGCATTTAACCACTGCGCCACCTCGGCTCTCTTTCCATCCATTGCTTCTGCCCCCAGGTGCTTTGTAGAATAGCTTGATTCCCTCCTCTTTGTAGCAGCCCCTTAGATCAGGGGTGTCAAACTTGCATCGTCACAGCAGCGTTGCGTGACATATCAGGACTTCCCCCCCCCTTTGCTAAACCAGGTGTGGGCGTGGCAAGCATATGCATATCCAGCCTACGGGCCGCGCATTTGATAGCCTTAGATATTGGAACACTGCTATCATGTCACCCCTATCATGTCATGGGAGATGCAAAGGAACGTGATTCTGTAATCAAAGAAGCACAAGGGTAGTAACAGTCTCACCCGAAGTAGCCAAAGCAACTGGGAATTGTATGCATCTTGTCTTTGAACAAGATACATTATGCAATACGGAGTAGATAACTGTATGGGAAAATTTAATGGGAAAAAGCCCATCTCCCAACCTTATGTTTCTTTCAGACGTCCAGTCACTTCCATTGCTTCATGACCCAGCCTCATAGTTGTTAATAAAACCAGTATTCTAGGAATCTCTGTTACCTCTGCCTTAAGGCTTGTCAAAATAACTTGGATAATGAACTCCCAGCAAGTTGTCCAGCTTTAGACAGGGAAACATATGTAAATGTCTTAGTTTGCATAATATGCACCAGCTGAACAATTCTGGGGATTCTGTGGTTTTTCTAAAAGAAGAAATAACTACAGATCTCCTATCAGAATATCACAAAATTCTCTTCTCTCCTTTGTATCACTAAGCCTTTTCCTAAGGCAACTGACAAGGAGCCTACATGTCTTTGGAAAGGGGCCAAGGGCAGTAGAATGACAGAATGACAGATTTGGAAGGGGCCTTAGAGGTCTTCTAGTCCAACCCCCTGCTCAAGCAGGAGACCCTCTGCCATTCCAGACAAATGACTATCTGATCTCTTCTTGTTCTACATTCCACAGAAGTTAAAAACCTCCAGTGATGGAGCACTCACAACTTTCCACCTGTAGAAACTGTTCCTGTGATTGTCTGAAGGATTTGCACTCTTGATATATACATGTTAGAAAAAGATGTGGGGCTAGGGGATTCCCAATCCATGCACACAGACCTTTTACAACATTTTTGAATCCTTATGCTGATAGAAAATGGTATCTAATAATAAATAGAAGCTGGACAGCCACATTTCTGAGATGCTGTACATGCCACTTTCCTGCACTGAATTGAGCAGGTGGACTAAATAATTTCCAAGATCCTTTCCACTACTAAATTTCCATAGCTACATGATTATGGATTTTTAATTCTGCTTTTAGTTATGTTACTGTTATGCTTGGTTCTACAAGTTTAGTTTTGTGAGAGTAGGGTGATCTTAGACCTTTAAGGAGAACTTTAAAAATCCAATCAATCCATCTGTTAATATTGAACTGAGATGCTGTATTTCAGTGTTTCTCAACCGTGGCGACTTTAAGTCCTGTGGACTTCAACTCCCAGAACCCCCCAGCCAGCAGAGCTGGCTGGGGAATTTTGGGAGTTGAAGTCCATAGGACTTCAAGTCGCTAAGGTCGAGAAACACTGCTGTATTTATTATACAGTACTGTAAAAAGGAGTAATTTGTTTCAGAATCACAGAACTGAGATGCTCTGATTTCCAAACTGGGACTTCCAAGCTCTTGTTGGCATGAATTACTTTATCAAAAATGCATACCTTTCTCATGCTAAAAAAAATATATGTTTATGTTGCAAATAACTGAATTGGGATAGAACAGCTGACTTTAAGGATCTGATCACATTAAAACGTGATCCACGTTATAACCTCTATCTTGAATCTAATCCAAAATTCTCAGTCTGAATACGTCTTGTAAATCCATCATTCACCTCATAAATATAATCCATTTGCTTAAAATTGTTCTTTTTCCCCCTGTGGAGTCCTTGGTATTCCTTGAGCTTGGAATGTCTTTTACTCAATACAAGAACTATATTTCTCACTATTGAAGTACTAAACAATGAGAAAAATCAAAGTTTGTTATAAAAACTAACAAAAATAAAATAAGGTGTGTTTTCAGAACTTGTTTGGTCTAGTGCAGAGGTCTTCAAACTTGGCAATTTTAAGACTTGTGGACTTCAACTGCCAGCTACACTGGCTGGAGAATTCTGGGAGTTGAAGTCCACAAGTCTTAAAGTTGCCAGGTTTGGGGACCCCTGTTCTAGTGGTTAAGGCACCAGGCTATAAAGTGTTCTATTCTTCAGGTGTTCTATTCCTGCCTTAGCCACGAAGGCAAGCTGGGTAATCTTGGGCCACCTTTCAAAGGTGTGTTGGATTCATTCACCATCTTCAGTTATTTGTAAAAATAAATAAATAATGGTGGAATGCAAATCAACCAATCAATAAAGCAGTTTAATTTCAAGAGAAAATGAATATGCTAATAGGAAAGAAGGTATTTTACACTTGTTTTTAATCTAGGAGGTACATCATGCAAAACATAGATATTGTTGCTTGTTGCCTTACTGGGCCTCAGTAGGCCCAGACTTGAAAATTCCCCCTTGGTTAAATATACATTCCAAAGACCTTTCCTTTCCGGAAATGAAAGTGGATTCTGGGCTAACTCTGATCTATACTGTTGAGAACATAAATTACTTTTAGGATTTGTTTGGTGGCGGTTGTTAAAGTTTTGCTGAAAACTGGAAGTAAGTACATCCTCTAACCCAGGGGTGGGTTCCGGCTATCACTACTGCTGGTTCGCACAAGGATGCGCCACACAACAAGCATTGCTCTGCACATGCGCAGAAGGCAAAAACAAGATGGCAGCACCTATGGCACCCCCGAGAGAACCGGTTTAGGGGCATGGCAGGCCTTGGTCGCTGTCAGTTCCAGTGACCCAGGCCGCCAAGTTACTACCGGTTCGGCCAAACTGGTCTGAATCGGTAGTGACCCACCTCCGCTCAAACCCCCATAACTTAAACTTTAAACTGTCTACTGTTGACCTCACCCCATTCCTAAGAGGTCAGTAGGGGGGTACATAAGCACCACAGTATATCTAATGTTCCTGTCTTACTGTATCCATTTATTTGTATCCATTTCCTGTGTTCTTATTCATGTTTATTCTTTCCTGTTATCTTGTACATGAGGGACAAACTAAATAAAATAAATAAATAAATAAAACCATAATAAAACAAGGTCATGTGACCATGGGACACTACAACAGCCATAACTGTATCCATGGTCCACCCAAAATTCAGTTATTTGACCCCAGAGAGCATCCCACTGTCATAATTTTGATTCAGAGTCCTAAGTAGTCTGAAGGTACAGTAGGTCCCTTGTAATTTTGAATGGTCACTAAACCGCCAGTTATAAGTCAAGGACTTCCTATATATTATAGCTTCAGTTGTTGATTATCTTACTTTATGATTTCATCTTGGAAACAATCAAGACAGAACTCCACAACTTCTTTCTCCACACTCAGGAACAATCCAACACAGTTTAGCGCAACTGTCGTGAATGTGTCTGGGAATGGTTTTCAAAGCCAAGGATTAAGTCACTGATGACACAGCCTGGAGGCGAAATCAAGACTTTCTTGAACTGTCTTCCGCTGAGGGAAAGAATGGCTTTTCCTCCTGCTTGATCAAGATACATTTATGGCCAATGGAGCACTTTCCTGATCTATGCTGGGCTTCATTTGGCATCCATTTTGACTCCACTGGGGGAAGATAATATTAAAAACTAGAAAAGGAAAAAGGAAGAAAGAAAGAAAAAAAACCAACTCCAATCAGCATTACCAAATGGGAGCCTTCTCCTTCATCTTTGTAATTCCGACATATGGTGTATGTTAAAGAATAGAGCCGTGTTGGTAAACACACCCATGGCAGCCTTTCGAAGGAACTGGTGCCAATCACCAGCAGAACAATAGAGCTCTGAGGCTGAAATTGGCCATGAAGTGTGATATGCCATGCAAAGGCACATGCCTTTGTTTTTCCAAGTGTGTTCATGTTTCCATATGCAGTTTACTAAAACACAGAGCGTCTCCGCAGAGCTGGAAGCGGCTGTCATCTGGCACGAGTCTTGTACCAAACAGAGCATCAGGCTGGGAAAAGAGGAAGCCTGAGAACGATGATGATGTTTCTCCACTTCCTCGTCTGGTATTCTCTCTAGGACAATAATAACTAATAGTCTGTCCCTCCATCAAAGGGTTTTCAAGGCTTCCTTTGGAGAGGAGAATCCCTCCATGTCTATGGGGCCACCTCCTGTTTTGATTGTGAGAGCCTGCAGGACCATGCAAAGCAATGGGCCAGTTTGGACTGATGGCTAACCAATTTGCCCGGTAGGGGATGGACTAATTTACAATGAGTTCTAGTCTTTCCATTCTCTCCTTAGACATGAAAGCCAGCTCTGTGACTTTGGGCTAACCACCAGGAGATGGTGAGTTCTAGTCCCACATTAGGAATGAAAGCTGGCTGGGTGACTTTGGGCCACTCACCAGGAGATGGTGAGTTCTAGTCCCACATTAGGAATGAAAGCTGGCTGGGTGACTTTGGGCCAATCATTAGGAGACGGTGAGTTCTATTCCCTCCTTTGACATGAGTAGTAAACTGAAGGGGGGGAGATCAAACCATTCCCCATGTGTTGTGTGTTGTTGCAAAGAGGACCAGTTCAAATGAAAGCTCTCCAAAGTGACATCTTTGAAGAGCCAGCTTAAAGCATAGAACAGCAACTTGGGAGCGGGGGGAGTTGAGGAAAATTACAGCAAAAGTTCCTAATCTGTGTGCAGGATTCGCCCTCTCCAAAATAAATGGCTCTCGTAGAAAGAACAAAAAATGGATTACACAATATGATTAAAATGTCATTTAATTATTGAATGATTACATATGACTCCTGCTTCTTTATTTCCATGTAGTCTTCTGTCACATTAAAAATGGCAGTTGCAGTTCTAGGAGAGGTTCTTCTGGCAACCATAATCTTAACCCTTATGGCCCAACCTGCGCATCTTATATTTAAGTGATTTGAACAAAAGCTGGATGCAGCCTCAATGCTAGATGTGTCATTAATATTGCAACTGAAGGATGTCAGCGTCATGTTGAAAACACACCCCTCCCTTCATATAACATTTAGTACTTCCAAGGAAATATTCTAAATTAGTCCATCCCCTACTGGGCAAGTTGGCTAGATGCAAGGAAAATATTGGTTTTAATTGAAAGAGAAAACTGAAAATGAACGCTCTTTCATTTTTTAAAATCTTTACAAAAGGGCAGGAAAACAGCCTCCTTTATATCACTATGGGAAGCTATCACTCAGCCTGTTTTATCTGCTGCATGTATCAACAAGGATTCAGAGGCAAGGTCTGAAATGATAAATTTGTGCATGAGATGAAGATGCCACTTATTTCAGACGAGTGACTCACTACTTGAAAATTAGTGAGAGGAGCTTAGCAGGTCAATATCTCTTTGAGTGAGGTCCCCTGCTGATAAAGTCAAGCTGCAGCAGGCAAAATACATGGTCAAATACTTTCAGCCCAGAGGCTGCTTTCACACATCATGCTCTCATAATGGGGCTTGTCAGTGTGACACGTAAACCTAACTATTACAGCTTAACGTTCTATGTGAGCTAGACCAGGTTGGCAAACTTAAAAACTCAAAGAGCCATTTAGACCCGTTTCCCACAGAAAAGAAAACACCGGGAGCCACAAAGGTCCTCACCGGAAGCCCCCTGCTCAATTCTGAAGTTGACTGGAAGTTCAGTTCCCCCACCATAGAGTCTCCTCCTAGCATGGCATACTTTTTCCTCTACCTGTCATAACCAAAAGCCCTATCAATTGTGGAGACAACTGGAAAACCCTCCCCTTGCCATAGAGTCTTCTCCTGGCGCACTGTGCTTCTCTCCCCCCCCCCCGGAAGCTCCTCTCAAAATTGTAGCGCCAACCGGTGACAGAGCCGCAGCAGAGGGAGGAAAGAGCCACATGCGGCTCCAGAGCCGCAGTTTACTGACACTTGAGCTAGACCAATGTGGCTTGCTCAACACATAACAATTTCAAATTTTCATTTAAACCAAAGTGTAAACCCAGCCAACAGATTTATAGGCACTTGGATGATGGTGGTCACACTTATCTGGATTTCTCTGACTGACTGATGCATGCTGGGTTGAGGAAAACTTGCTTATAAGTCAGGGAGTTAAACATTTTGATCAGTTTGTCAGTAGAATTATGGAAAAAAACTGTCTTTACTGGAATTCAGTCGTATATATTGTATAAAAATAAAATAAGTTAATAGCTTGCTATTTGTGTATGGATAGATGCACATTGTGGATACCTTCATGTTGATGTATTAATGTGTTAATACCACTTTATAAAGTGATATTTATAATGCCTCGGTAAGGCCACACTTGGAATATTGCATCCAGGTTTGGTCACACAGATATGAAAAAGATGTTGAGACTCTAGAAAGAGTACAAAGAAGAGCAACAAAGATGATTAGAGGACTGGAGGCTAAAACACATGAAGAACAGTTGCACAAATTGGGTATATCTACTTTAGCAATAGCAATAGCACTTAGACTTATATAGAGCTTCACAGTCCTTTATATCCCTCTCTAAGAGTCAGCATATTTCCTCCAACAATCTGGGTCCCCATTTTACCCACTTCAGAAAGATGGAAGGATGAGTCAACCTTGATACTTTAATAAAAAGAAGGACTGGGGTGAAATGATAGCATTGTTCCAATATCTAATGGCCTGCCACAAAGAAGAGGCAATCAAACTATTTTCCAAAGCACCTGAAAACAAAACAAGAAGCAATGGATGGAAACTAACCAAGCAGAGAAGCAACCTAGAACTAAAGAGAAATTTTCTGACAGTGAGAACAATGGGAAAAAATTGGGGTGTTTCAACACTGGAGGTTTTCATAAGAAGAGATTGGACAACAATTTGTCTGAAGAGCCAAGGTGGCGCAGTGGTTAAATGCAGCACTGCAGGCTACTGCTAGATCAGCAGTTCAGCGGTTCAAATCTCACCGGCTCAGGGTTGACTCAGCCTTCCATCCTTCCGAGGTGGGTAAAATGAGGACCCAGATTGTTGGGGGCAATAGGCTGACTCTCTGTAAACCGCTTAGAGAAGGCTGAAAGCCCTATGAAGCGGTATATAAGTCTACTGCTATTGCTATTGAAGTAATATAGGGTTTCCTGGTTGAGCAGGGGATTGGATCAGGAGACCTCCAAAATCCTTCCAACTCTGTTATTCTGTTGTTCATGACAGTTGCCAAAGTCATGTGGTTACATTAATTCACACAACATTTAAAGAAGTTCTTCATATTCAAACTGAACTGACCTTAGAATTAAGGTGCCTTAGCTCATCTATCTGAGTATTATCCACACTGACTGGCAGTGGATGCACAAGGTTACAGAGGAAAACATTGATCAGCCTTGTCAAGTAAATCTTGGTTGAGATTTGGATGAGAGACAACTAGGAATGTCTGGGAGGGTTGGGAATTCCAAAAAAGAGCCTAGAAGAAGGCAGCAGCAATCACTTGCATGTGGTTGCCAAAAATCCTGTGTGGATGAATTCCTCTAGTTATTAAGAGTCAAGTGTGATTTAAAGGTATTTTTCTCTCTAACCATATGGGAAGATCAGGATGGAATCCTCCAACGTGACTTCTTTTGAAAGTAGCTCCATTATGCAAGTATCTATTTGGGGTCAGAACTACTCCATAGGAAATGAGAGCCCAATTCTTTCTCATCCCCTTGCTGTGATCACAATTCTACTCATCTCCCACCATTCTAGTGGCTACAAAGAGGAAGACACCTAAGCACAATACATGCAAGTTTGTCTCCTGTCTTTCAGCAGGGAAGGAAAAAATTAAATCTTTCCATGACCCCCAATCCAATTGGTAGAAAAGAGACCAATCTTTTAGAAAAATTCATTCTAAAGTTAAACTATTTGGGGTACTTGGTGGGGTAAAATCAGTTGTATAATTCAGAGCAGCTAATGTAATGTAACAGCTAATATGTGATGATTCAGAATTGCCATGAAACAATGAAACTGACTATCAGAAGAATGGCATAGGACAGTGTTTCTCAACCTTGGTCATCTTAAGATGGGTGACTTCCACTCTGGCTGGGGAATTCTGGGAGTTGAAGACCACCCATCTTAAAATGGCCAAGGTTGACAAACACTGGCGTGCAGTGGCATAGGGCAGGGGTGGTATTCAGCAGGTTCTGACCAGTTCTGGAGAACCGGTAGTTGAAGTTTTGAGTAGTTTGGAGAACTGGTAAATACTGCCTCTGACTGGCTCTGCCCCCATCTATTCTCTGCCTCCTGAGTCCCAGCTGATCGGGACGGAATGGGGATTTTGCAGTATCCTTCCCCTAGAGTGTAGTGGGAACGGATATTTTATAATATCCTTCCCCTGCCACACCCACCAAGCCATGCCCACAGAACTGGTAGTAAAAAATGTTGAATCCCACCACTATAATTTCCTCATACCTTTTCTATCCAATCAGAATGCATGTAACAGATGCTTATAAGGAAAATAATGTTTATCAGGGATGCTGACATTGCATTGAGCAAAGGATTGGACTAAATGACTTTGAATCCACATTCTTTATTTCGCTGACTTTAAGTTGTTAACTGCCTGAATATAGAAACTTAAAGAAAAGAAAATGCCTTCTCCCACAATATGTATTTGTCAGTGGAATGATCACATGTACACTTAAACAATGAATTGGTTGGGAATTCCAAAGTCCTTCGGGATTGGGCGGCCTATAAATTATATAAATAAATAAATAAATAAATAAATAAATAAATAAAAAAATAAATAAATAAATAAATAAATAAATAAATAAATAAATAAATAAATAAATAAATTGAAAAGGTAAGGGAGTGATCTAGACTAAATAGTAAAGGATGCTCATACAGGTCACTCCCTATACCTCAAATTGATCTTGAGCGCTTCTAAAAGCAGCTGGAAATAAACTGCCAAAGACAGATTCTTTTATTTTGATTGCAAGATGTGCCTTGAGGTTGGATCTCTTTCTCAGAGGGGCCGTTACACTGTTTGCATCCTCTGGCTAAGCTAATAAAATTGAAGGCCATTGGAAAAGTTTCTTGTCCTACAATGTTGTAGCAATTGCCCTAATTGTGTGTGATTCAAGACTGATGTAAATCAGCAATGCCACCTCTCTCTTTCTCTTTTAATCTGTTTCCTTGGCAGTTGTTCAGTCAACTGCTGAGTTTCAAACACAGTTCATTATAACACACTTGGTGTATTTAGGGGTTGCCCCAGAAAAGACAGGACAACAAAGACAAATGTATCTGACACATGTTCCTTATCAGAAAAAGGGGGGAAATAATGCAACAGTGGTGGTGTCCTGATGCTGAAGTGGTTATGGATCTCAGATCATAGAAGGTGCTGTTGAAGAGACCTTTTGCTCTCATCGGTCCAGCCTTGATTATAATACAAGTTGCCCTTCCTCCAGAGAAACATTCAGGATTCAGTTCTAAACAGTAATGTTTGGGAAAGGCACAATCTAAAACAGACAAATCTGTATGTGTTTAGGTTTTGCTTTCTTTCCACTTTTAAATATTAAAAATTGACTCCAGCTGTGGGGTAAAGTAACGCCCAGCCTATAAAGACTTTGACAAATAAATCACAGTGCAATTTGCTGTGCATTTTTGTGAGGTCTAAACACCGATTCTTGAAGAGAATTTTCCATTATTGCATCTTGGGAAGTGGTCTTTGCCACTACCAGCTAATTTCAATTTTTTTTAACTTCTAAAATATATGTCCCTGAATTTCAGTAACGACAGGTTCTGACATAACTCTCCTGGCAAACTGATCATAGCATTTAATTCCATGACTGATAAAAAAGTCTTTCTCAATCCAGCACGCTGGTTGGGAATTCTGGGGGCTGTTACCTCAACGCATCTGGAGGGAGGGTTGCAGAGGTGGATTGCTCCTGGTTCAGCCCAGATCGGGCAAACCGGTAATAGCGGCAGTGGGAGGCTCCGCCCACCTGCCCGGATGCTTCTGCGCATGCGCAGGAATGCACCCGAACCAGTAGTAAAAAAATTGGCGGGGTGTTGACTTAAAATCTGTTCTAAAAAATTGAAAGGCAACCATGCCATTCCATTTTAACAAATGCAACAAATAGTGTAAACAAACAATGTCTTTCAAACTTAGCAACTTTAAGATGTATGGATTTCAACTCCCAGAATTCCCCAGCCAGCCATATTTCTGGGAATTGAAGTCCATATATCTTAAAGCTGCCAAGTTTGAAAAATACTGATCTAGTAAGATGGCTTTTACTACCAAGTCCATTTCTGGACAAGGCCATATCTACCACCTCTCTAAATGATGATTAGGCTTTGGGGTTATTCGGTAAAGCCACACTGAAGGCAAGGTTGTAAATATTTTTCTGTTTGTTCTTTGAAGAGATGTTAAGCCACCTTTTATCTCCCACCTGTCAACATCATTAGAAACCAAGAAGAAAGGGAGGTTTTATATTATTCCTACTAAAGAAAGCTACTTCAAGATGTTTAACTTTGTTAAAAGTAATTAGAACATAGCCTTTGAATTTTAAAGAAATCTGTAGTAGATAGAGAAATAATTACAAGGGACAGAATGTGAGACTAGATAAGTTTAGCCTTTCCTCCATTTATTTACCTGCAAAAACATCTACCATGTCCCACTTTCTCCTTTATTTTAGTGGTATACTTGGCAATCTAAACTCATATTATCCTCACCCTGAGTTCTGTGAAAAGAGTTTGGCTGAGAGATTGCAACTGGCCTAAAGTCACTTAGTCTGAACTTCATCCCTTGCCTTGCATCTTAACCAATGCATTGCACAAGATGCCCTAAGTGTGTGCAAGTGGGGGGGGGGGACGGGACTATAGGCTATTTTAGAGTTGCCCACAGCTGCCCATAGCCATTGCCACATACTTATGCTGCAAAGGGATTGATGGCGAAAGATGGGCTGACAGTCACAATTTCCAAAATTCAACTGTGCATTGTGTGGAGGTGTGCATCTTTCATGCTGAGTGGTTGATCTGACTTCCTGTTCTATGCTTTGCTCTTTGAGTGCTCCCTAGCCAGAACATTACATTTGCAGAAATATAAATGAAACACCCATGCAACCATTCCCGAATTACAATTACATTCCCTGACATGTATTGCTGGAGAAGTCTGCTCAAACCTGCAATATTGCTACTCAAAGAGATAATAGATATGGGCTTGATATGGTTGTGTTTATTATTTGTTGAGGAACGAGAGCAAAGCCCTTCATAGCTTTCTGCTTTCTTCTTCTCTTTCCAGGAATTTAATCCCTAGTTTATCCCTAGGTAAGAATTTTCACATTATTATGAAAGCATGTACCTAAATTAATATTAACAGCAGCAGAAACTACTATCAGAAATATTTTCTTAAATAGTCTAGAAATAAAACCATTGATTAGGGGAAACTGTTGAGCTTCCTCTGCTGATAAAACAGAAGCTTTTAATTGAGGTGGATGAGTTGTTATGCAAAGAGCAGGATATTATGCGGTTCCCAGCCTACATAATGCAATAGTGATATCCTGATGCTGAGGCGGTTATGGATCTCAGATCACAGAAGGTGCAGCTGAAGACATCTTTTGCTCTCATCGGTCCAGCCTTGATTATAATACAAGTTGCCCTTCCTCCAGAGAAACATTCAGGATTCAGTTCTAAACAGTAATGTTTGGGAAAGACGCAATCTAAAACAGACAATATGTTGAATCTTTATGTTCATTCATTGAACAATTCATTTATTGCTAGAAGTGGCGGGTGGAGTAGTGTTTGCACTGTCCACCAATCCTGGGTTGAATAGCCAAATCATTGCACTGTATCTTTATCACTCTGAGGTTTTTCCAAAAATCCACTACAGCTGTAACTGAGGTTCTATGCTTCCTAAAAATTGGAAGATGTCCCATTGTTACCATACCTCAGTCTGTTATGACCAAAAATGTTATAAGATTTTTTAAAATAATATTTTTTCGGTGAATATTCAGTCAACACTTTTTATATACTGGCTATACCAGGAAAAAAGAATTCTTAGCCAACGCTTGAACAAGTTTTCTTGATAACTTGTTAAAATGATTTTCAAGCTGCTCATAGATCTCAAGCTGCTATATGAGTGTCTTTTATGCCTCCACAAGCTATTTCTAAAGGAGAACTAAGTTAATTGTAATGGAATGAAGCTGTGATTTAAATATGACTCTTTAATGAATGTCTAATGAGAAAACATCTTTCTCTGCCTGTTTTGAAATTGTGACCATTAGAGTAGATTCACCAACACTGACAAGCAAGCCATTTGATAGCACTGATAGCAATAGCACTTATTCATAGGCTTCATTGTGGTTTTACAGCCCTCTCTAAAGTGGATTACAGAGTCAGCATGCTGCCCCCAACAATCTGAGTCCTCATTTTACCCATCTCAGAAGGATGGAAGGCTGAGTCAACCTTGAGCTGGTGAGATCTGAACTGCCAAACTGCAGCTAGCAGTCAGCTGAAGTAGCCTGCAGTGCTGCACTCTAACCACTGCACCACCTCAGCTCTATGATGATGTTATTGGATTAGGTAATTAAATATCTGCAAGAAAACAGTCAAGTTCTGAGAACCCAAAGATTCTTCTTCTCCAATAGTTGTAACACTCATTGATAGTCTTGGTCATACACTCCATATTATCGCTTGCAGCAGAGTTCAAATCACAAAGGAGAAGAAATCTTGAGCATATATTTATTCTGTTCAGACCAGCATTTTAAAAAAAGTATATTTTTTAAAAAATATTTTTTTAAAAAGTATATTAGAGGCAAGTTCTGTTTCAATGCCTCCATATTTCTGGTTATTCTATCAATCTTCATTTGCTGAAGATGAAGGACTGCAAAAGCATTGAAAGGGAATAATATGCTCAGCTAAAATATTTGTTACCTTCTTTGAGCTGGGTGCACTCACAGCATTTTGAAACTCTTATGGTTTTGATCAAATTCTCCAGGATACAATTCAATTTTATTAATAATTTATAAACTTTACTAAAACAAATACTGTTAATTCACAAGAACTTTGAAATAAAAAAATTACAGGCTATCTGTTTACAAAATCAATGGCCTCATCTTTTTAAGTATCATCGATGTATCTCCTATCATCTTCATTTGAGTTTAATTTTTAAAAATGAGTTGACAAGACCTCTCAAGGGTTAATGAAAAAGCATCATTTGTCTGACTGATAATGATGGAATCAGCTGAAAGGACTTCAGTAAACATTTGGTGCAGGGGTGGGCTGCTATGGGTTTGCCCGGGTTCGGGAGAACCCGTAGCTAACGTTAGGGCTGGTTCAGAGAACCTCCAAATCCCACCCCTGGCTGGCCCTGCCCACCCCTCTCCTCCAATCTCAGGAGTCTCCATGCAGCCTGTTTTGGATGCGAGGTAAGTGCAGGGCCTGCATGGAGGCATCTCCCAGGAGAGGGAGTTTTCACCCTCCCAGAGGCTTGAGGAAAGCCTCCGGAGCCCAGGAAAGCCAAAAACACTTCCCCGCACACCATGGTGCAGGAGGCTGACTAGGCCATGTCCACCCAGCAACCAGGCAGAGAACCTGTTGCTGAAATTTTGGAAGCCCACCCCTGATTTGGTGGTGTCATGTTGGTTGGATATTCCTATTATTGTGAACAATGTTTGTGGAAGAATATTTAAGTTTTGAAGATGTTTTTTGAAGATGTTATTGCTAAAGTACACTTCAAAATTTGAAATTAATCTACCTATGAAGAAATCAAGATTTACAGTCATGGATTGTTGCTAAAAATATTATGTTGTCATTAAAAAAAAGGGCATGTATGTGAGATTTCAAAGCTTGGCTTGATGAAACATGTCAGCTTGCGACCTTTGAATTAACTTTTTATTGGCATAAAAAACCTGAGCAGTATCATTTCATATGGTTAAGGTTCCTATTTGCTGTTTAAAAACTGGCTTGCAGTAATTTTCACTTAGCTGTAATTATTGAACTTTTAAGTTTTGTTTGTTTGCTTCTCTTATTTGTCCTTACATCATTGTTTTATTTGAAAAGCATTTGTTTTTCTTCTCTTTTGTAGTTGTATAAAAATGATAATAATAAAAAGGCCTGCAAAAGAATTGCAATGAAGCATATTTAACTGAGGTTAGCTACAGACTTCACCGCAATCAGGGATGTTATTCATTCATGTATTCAGTGAATATCTTCCTTTCATTTCATAGACTAATTAAGGGGGTTAACAAAAGAAATACCAAAGCAAACTAAACAGTTTAAAAGAAAGGACAAGTGGAAGACACCTTATACTAGATTAAAACTGTATTTTAAGGTTATTATTCACAATGGAGATTTTACTACTGAAAGTGTAAGAATGCCAAGAGATAGACTAGGTGACTTCTGTCATCTTTCCGACTTCACGATTCCATGCTTTTAAGGAAGAGAGTTGGAACATGGCAATTACTATATTTTGAAAGCATGTGCTCTCCAGCGGTGGGATTCACTTAGTTTACAACCAATTTGCAACTGTGAGCATATGTGTGTGCATGCTCACATCACACATGAGTGTGCCTTCCATGCATCCATGCGCCCTTCCGTGCATGCACTTTGCTCACGCACACAGTATGCACGCATGCACGTGGCATCAAAATCAAGGCTACATAGGATGTTTTGGAGCAGGGGCAGATGGGGCCACCCTCAGTTCGCCGCTATTTCAGCCAGTTCGGGTGAACTGGTCCGAACCGACTGAATACCACTTCTGATGTTCTCCCTGAAGATTCAACAAAAGGGTTGCTACTTAAGTAAAAGAGATTGTGCTGATTTGAACAAATGTTGCTGCTGCTAATGAACACAGGGCAAAATCCTTTCCTTCAGAAACCCACAGGGGAACCAAAGAGTAGCAGAAAGCCTCTTCAGCCTGCCGAGAATATTGTGGTGAGAACTGGGCTGAATTCTAAAACAGGAAAACAGAAGACTTAAACAAAACCTAAAGAAGATAATGCCAATCAGCCCTAAGAAAACATTAAAACAGCAACAAATGTGTTGGCACTGTGGACCTAAAACATATTTGTGCGTGAGCCAAAAGAAGCTTGATACCTATGCAGATGTTTTTCAATGCTTCATCATGGCCAGATGTTGTCTCTCAAGGGGAATGCCTCCAGCAGAATTCATTGGCTTCCTTCCCCAAAAGAAAATGTCCAATGAGTCTGGCCTACTGTAGTGCAATATTCATTGCAGAGTCAATGTGTTTCTGGTTGCTGTACTGTAGTATTACCTTGCATGCTTCATTCACATGTATATCATATTTGTATTCCTGTACAGGCTCATTCAAGGGATGCGGTGGCTCAGTGTCTAAGACGCTAAGATTGTCAATCAGAAAAGTTGGCAGCTTGGCGGTTCGAATCCCTAGTGCCATGTAACAGAGTGAGTTCCCGTTACTTGTCCTGGCTTCTGCCAACCTAGCAGTTCGAAAGCACGTGAAAATGCAAGTGGAAAAATAGGAACCAACTTTGGTGGGAAGATAATGGCTTTCTGTGCACCTTTGGTGTTTAGCCATGTCGGCCACATGACCATGGAAACGTCTTTGGACAGCGCTCACTCTTTGGCTTTGAAACAGAGATGAGCACCGCCCCCTAGAGTCAGGAACGATTAGCAAAAATGTGCAAGGGGAACATTTTCCTTTACTTTTACAGGCCCATTAGCTAAAGAATCTTCTGCTGTAACATGCATATAACATAATTGTGCACTATGTATCAACAAAGAAGAATTACTTTGGAATTGGGGAACACTAGATGATATACCCCAAATCAAAATTAACATATTTTTAATAAGCATAATCAGAAATGTAAATTACAAAGAAAAAATATTTATATAATATTGGACTATAATATTCTCTTCCAAATTTCCCTACACAGAGTAATGGAAAAGATTTTTTTTTTTTAGAAACTAGCATTAAAAAATAAGTGTGAGGAAGTTCTGGAAATGGCAAAGCAAGGGTTGCTGTAAATGAGAAAATCTTAAATGCTGGTGAACTATACAGTAAGGGCAAAATGGATATGAATTAGGGAGATGAGAAGAACTAATGTATATGCACTGATCATTAACCTTTGAAAGACCAAGGACAGTACAAAGCATATCTATTTTAGTTTAATCATAGACAAATAGTGTGAATGTAGAATATAAAAGAGGCAAAGACATCTAAAGCCAACTAAAAGACCTTGAAAGCATAGTGCATGAAATCAAAGGATTGGAAGGAACCTTGCAGGTCTTCTACAGAAGGATCTTGACAAACTTGAACATTGGGCACTTTCTAATAAAATGAAATTCAATGGTGAAAAGAGTAAGGTTCTACATTTAGACAAGGAAAACGAAATGCACAGGTACAGTATAGGTGGTACCTTGCTCAATAGTAGTAACTGTGAGCGAGATCTTGGAGTCCTAGTGGACAACCATTTAAATATGAGCCAGCAGTGTGCAGCAGCTGCCAAAAAAGCCAACACAGTCCTAGGCTACATAAACAGAGGGATAGAATCAAGATCATGTGAAGTGTTAATACCACTTTATAATGCTTTGGTAAGGCCACACTTGGAATACTGCATTCAGTTTTGGTCGCCACAATGTAGAAAAGATGTGGAGACTCTAGAAAGAGTGCAGAGAAGAGCAACAAAGAGGATTAGGGGACTGGAGACTAAAAGATATGAGGAACCATTGCAGGAACTGGGTATGTCTAGTTTAATGAAAAGAAGGACTAGGGGAGACATGATAGCAGTGTTCCAATCTCTCAGGGGTTGCTACAAAGAAGAGGGAGTCAAACTATTCTCCATGGCACCTGAGGGTAGAACAAGAAGCAATGGATGGAAACTAATCCAGGAGAGAAGCAATTTAGAACTGAGGAGAAATTTCCTGACAGTTGGAACAATTAATCAGTGGAACAGCTTGCCTCCAGAAGTTGTGAATGCCCCAACACTGGAAGTCTTTAAGAAGATGTTGGATAGCCATTTGTCTGGAACAGTATAGGATTTCCTGCCTACGCGGGGGGTTGGACTAGAAGACTTCCAAGGTCCCTTCCAACTCTCCTATTGTATTGTATTGTATTACTCCATACTCTGTCTCACATAGGAGACTTTATACTATTCTTGACAAATAATTGCCCATTCTTCTTGAACACCGGCAGCGATGGAGCACCCACAGCTCCAAGAGGCGAGCCATTCCATTGATTAATTGTTCTTCTAGTCAAGAAATTTCTTTTTAATTCTAGGTTGGATATTCCATTCATTATTTCTTGTCCCATCCTTCAGTGCTTTGGAGAATAAGGTGACCTCCTCTTCTCTGTGACAGCCCTCAAATACTGGAATTAATCTGACTTGGTCATTATTATATCCCGAATAGAATAGCGTCATATTCTTCTGATGTTCACAGGGAGATCAAAAGGAAGCTTATTTGCTCTTAGAATTGCAGGATTTGATGCAAAACTAAATGGGGCTGCTAATCTGATCCTTCCAGCCACTGGTTTGAAAAGTAGCAACTGACATGTACAATGTGTTTGAGTATTAAAAATGCAAGAAGGGAGATCATACCAGCTATGGAGCCCGGTTTGGATTCACTATCGCTGTATCCCATTTAAAAACCTTCATTCTGTGTATTCAACATAAACTGATCTCACAGTGCAAGTTCCCAAAAGTTATATTCAAGGGAAGAAAGCTAGGAGGGAAAAATCATGAGAAGCAGTTTTGGGAAGTGAGTGAATGTTGGCTTAATCTTAAAGCTGAGCACAACACTCACAAACATGGAAGTTGAGGCAAAAACAAAACAACCCGAAGTCCTTTAGACTCACAGGTTTCAAAATAAAGAGTAAAAAAAAATGCAATTAATTTGATGCTGGATTCCAAACAAAGCAGAGCAGATAGATTACACAGTAACGATGGTGTAATGCAAGAAAATCTCTGAGAACCTCCTAGCTACAAACTACAAATTCATTCTGATTGTCTAAAACCAGAGGTGGTATTCAGCAGGTTTTGACCAGTTCTGGAGAACCAGTAGTGGAAATTTTGAGTAGTTCAGAGAACCAGTACATACCACCTCTGACTGGCCCCGCCCCCATCTATTCTCTACCTCCTGAGTCCCAGGTTGCAGTAACCTTCCCCTGAAGTGCGGAGGGAATGGAGATTTTATAGTATCCTTCCCCTGCCATTCCCACCAAGCCACGCCCATCAAGCCAAGCCACACCCACCAAGCCACACCCGCAGAACTGGTAGTAAAAATTTTTGAATCCCATCCCTGTCTAAAACCCAACTAAATCCAAATCAAGAAGGGAGAAATATGTACAAATAATTATGATGGAAACAAACATTATAAAGAACAAATATTACAAGTGATAAAAATAGATATCATGACCTGAACTAATTTGTCAGTTGTAGAATAGGGCAGGATTTAGTTTTTTTTCCACCAGGACATTGAATTTCCAAGTTCCCGTGTGAGCCGCTGCATTAAATAACTATTTGGGCATATTACTACATTCAATCTACTCAAGAAGACATATAATCCTCCTTTGAGTTAATAATTGATGGACACTGATTCTCTGTGATATTTGAGGCTGTGGTTCTTGCTCCCTTTTTCTGAGAACAAAATGGCTTCCCAAGCTAAGGGATCAGGAAAACGTCAGCAGAAAATGTAAGGGAAATTACACACCAAGAGTGGATTGGCACAGCTCCCTGGCAACAGTAGCCTTGGCTGTTTGGTTTCTCTGTGAAATGTTGTTTGAATCGGTGAGGCAAATGTTCAAGAAAGCAATCTAATGCTGGATCTGCTTTGGCAGAAGCTGGGCCAGTGATTAAAACAAGGAGGCATGGGTCTTCAGGTGACCAGTTTAGAATACAATAGAACAAGAGAGTTGGAAGAGACCTTGGAGGTCTTCTAGTCCAACCCCCTGCTTAGGCAAGAAACCCCATAGCATTGCAGACAAATGGCTGTCCAATCTTTTCTTAAAAACTTCCAGTGTTGGATCATTCACAACTTCTGGAGGCAAGTCATTCCACTGATTAATTGTTCTATTAGGTTTGCTCAGCTCTGGGATCCGAGAGGTAGCTGGGCATTTATTCAAGGGTAAAATGCGTGCCCTCACAAAAAACTGAAACCAGAAGTTTTCCTTTTAGGTTTGATGGATAAAGAGCTTGAAAGAAAATTTGGAAACCTGTTACTATATATGTGGACAGCAACGAGAATCTTATATGCCCAAAGATGAAAAGACACACTAATTCCCACCATTGATGAACAAATGGTAAAGGTGATATAGCTGGTAAAGATGGCAAAATGGATTGTTTGAATTCAAGAGAAGAGAACTCTATAGTTTTGTTTCCACTTGGAAATTGTTTCTGGACTTTGTGCTCAAAACGGGGGGAAAATGAAAGTTTGATTTTAGGTTTGGTCTTTAGAATGACTTTGTTAATATAGAAATAGCTTAAAATGTTTAGAAATGTAAAGCAAAAGGTTGAGGCTGTAATTGTTTTTTGTATTCTTCTGCACTTAAAAATAATCAGTAGTCACTACTTGCTCTTCCTTTCCTTTTCGTTACACCTCTCTTCTTTTCTCTTTAAATTTCCTGATTTTTGTTGTCTATCTGTATTTTATTTTACAATGAACTCTAATAAAATCTTTTTAAAAAGGATAAAAGGCATGCTCTGTATGGCAGGGAGAGGACACTGATCTATTTTAAAATTCAGTCCCTCTTTAGTAGCAAAAAAATAATCTGCTCCGCGCCATCTGGCTTCTGTGAAAAAAAAATCATATTGCATATAGAAGAGTGTATAGAAGGGCTGTCAATTTACAGTTTAAATAGGGCTCTTATGCATGGTCAAAATTGGGTAACGAGAGATTTCTTATATGTGTTCTGAATTATGTCTAACATATACCAAGGGAAGCCAATCATATTCCTTTGCTCTAGCCAGCTTTCTTGGGGAGGGAAACGAGAAAATTATTCACACTTTTAAACACAAACAAATGTAGTCAAATAGGTTGTTTGCAAAAAATGAGACTTAAAACTGAAAGTGTGTGTAAAGTCAAACGTACAATGAATAGAATATTTCTTTGGGTGACACTGTGGTTGTTTATTACTTTCACACTGTCAATATGTAGGCTTCCATAGAAAACTCAAAACAGAAATTTTATCCTACCTTGCAGGGTAAGACGAGAATGGAACAGCTTGCCTTCCAAAGTTGTGGGTGCTCCATCACTGGAGATTTTCAAGAAAGGATTGACCAACTGTTTGTTTGGGATGGTATAATGTCTTGGGACGTGGATTGCAATGGAAGACCTCCAAAGTCCCTTCCAGCTCTATGATTCTGTTCTATTCCCTTCCGTTCCAGTCCATCATACCCTACCCTACCCTACCCTAAATCCTACACAGGGGATAGAAATAAAGAAAAAATTTATGGAGATTGGCTTTAAAGTAAATAATATTAATTCATTTTTAAACCATTAATATGCAGGTACCCAATTAACATTAGCAAATGAGTGCAAAGTATCTTTATTTGCACACACCAGCAAAATAATGCTTAGGATCATCCAATGTAGATTACAATTCTCTGTGAAAGGAAGATGCCAGGTATTCAAGATGGATTTGGAAAAGGGCAATAAGCAAGAGGAAGCATTGCTGATGCATGCTGGGCAATTGAGAAAGCAAAGCATATCAGCAAGAAGTCAATATGTACTTCATTAACCACAGCAAGGCCCTCAATCATGCTTCATCATGTCAAGCTATGGAATGCTTTAGAAAAACTGGGATCCCAGAACATATCCATGGCCTCATGAGAAACATACAGGAAAACAAAAACAGAATCTGAATGGAAACATGCCCCATTCCAGATTGGCAAAGGAGTAAAATAAGCCTGTACACCCTCTCCTTATTTGTTCATCCTACTTTATTTTTCAGAGTATAAGACCCCTAAAAGAGCGTGGAAATGTTGGTGCGTCTTATACACCAAATATAGCCATTTTTGGCCTCCTGAAGCCCCGCCCCTGCACCCAATTTTTGCGGAAAACTGAGGCTTTTTTGCCTTCCCTCAGCCCCAAGCAGCCCTCTGCAGGCTTCAGCAGATATGGGGCAAGGCAAAAATGGGGGAGTTTTTGCCTTGCCCCAGCCCTGCTGAAGCCTGCAAAGGGCTGCTGGGGTCTGAGGGAAGGCAAAAAAGCCTCAGTTTTCTGCAAAAATGGGGTGCAGGGGCCTTTAGGAGGCCAAAAATGGCTATATTCAGTGTATAAGACGCACCAACATTTCCACGCTCTTTTAGGGCGTTACCTCTTCGAAATCTTGGTGCGCCCTATACACCAGTGCGTCTTATAGTCTGAAAAATAAGGTATATGTAGAATATCCGTATATTGACAAAGGCTGGATTGGAAGAAGACGAGTTTGTTTTTAAAACTGATGACATATAAGAGAATCAATAGTTAATTTTTTTTTTTAATTAAAGAATTATAGACACCTTCGCTTTCAAGAGGGTGGATTCGGGGTGGGAGGGAGGTTGAATTGATATTTTCCATAAATAATTCAAAACAACTTGAAACACCACGGAAAAGCCTTTATTCTGTTTGCACTTGGACCCAGCACTTCAAATTTTTAATAACACCCTTCTGTTCCTGCTGCTGCTTCTGACTTAAAATCTCCCCCCCCCTCTCTCTCCCTCTCTCTCTTCAATGAAGAGTTTAGTTTTCCTTTGTGGTTAGCGTCACGCACAATCTCATCAAGCAGAATCTCATCAAAAGCCACTTCAAAGACTATCGCCCTCCCTTTTTCTTACAACTGTAACATCATCTCTTATGCCTTGGCAGCACTAGGATGCCATGGAAAATATCTATGGATGATGGGAGGGAACAATGCATTAGAGACGGAGAAGCATACAGTAACATTCAAGCCAATTAACTGTAACTGCAAGGCATTTCAAGGCCCGGGAGTGGTGGACAGGACTCCAGGAGAGCAACCAGAAGCCAGGAGCATTTTTGCTCTCAGTAGTAAAATTATGGCACAGGGAGCCCTGGGCTTTACAAAATCAAGATTACCATATTTGGCATAGGAGCAACTGTTATGAAGTGGCAGCTATTTCTTAGTTTATATTTAAATATGCACATGTACACAGAATAAGTTGCAAAAAAATAAATGAATTCCATTTTAGTTCAGCTCTCATTTAGCCTTCAGTACGGAATTTAGTGTTCTGCTGAAATTAATGGAGCAAATAGTCTCCTTCTGTTTGTTTGTTTATCAAACACGTACAAGATAACAAGTATAGGTATGAACATAAAGATGAACGAAGTAAGTAAATACAGATAAATGGGGACAGTAAGACAGGGATGGTAGGCACGCTGGTGCACTTATGCACGCCCCCTTTACGGACCTCTTAAGAATGGGGTGAGGTCCACGGTAGACAGTTTGAGATTGAAGCTGTGAGGGTCTGAGGCTGTAACAATGGAGTCAGGTAGAGCATTCCAGGCATTGACCACTCTGTTGCTAAAGTCGTATTTTCTGCAATCGAGTTTGAATCAGTTTACCTTCAGTTTGTATCAATTGCTTGCCCGTGTATTAGGTTGAAGCTGAAGAAGTTGTTGACAGACAAGGTGTTGTAGCAGGCAATTTTGTGTACTGTGCTTAAATCTGACCGATATAACTCTTGAGTTCCCCAAGTTCGCTTCTGATGAAGTATGCTTACGATTCTACAAAACTTACAAAATCTCCCCCCCCCCTACAATAACAGGCAAGGATGGGCAACCTTCAGAAAATGTTTAATTGTTTTAATTGTTGCTAGGTTCTGTCAACACAAGGGGCATAGGCCCCTTATTCTTTGCAATAGTATCCACCCACCAGTCCTCCCCAATGTCTCGCTTGTCCTCTGTCATACAAAAGTTGTACCCTCCCCAATTCAACAGAAGCATTTTTCTAAGCAGTTCAGAGGAGTAATTACTGCTAGCATTACAGCTACATGAATCGACCCTTGGTACCTATAGAGATTAAACCAAGAGGTTTTCAGGGGCCACCGTTGTGGCTGCTACTACATACTTGCTCATCTCACTGAACACGTCTACAATATTTTGCAGAAAAACATTTTAAAAAATCTGATAATTCGGACATAACCACTGCACAACTCAAGATGGCCCATAGATTCTCCCCAAATGTGAAATGTGGGTTCCACCACAAAACCGTGGTAGACAAAAGCGCGCTCGACGAAAGCACGTACATGACGTCATCACAGCGCGACGAAAACATCGCGCTGTGAGCGGTAAATTTAAAATTAAAGCGAAAACCTTACCCTAACCCCCCCCAAACCTAACCCTAAACCTAACCCTAAACCTAACCCTTAACCTAACGCTAACCCTTAACCTAACGCTAAACCTAACCCTAACGCTTAACGTAACCCTAAACCTAACCCTAACCCTTAACCTAACCCTAACCCTAAACCTAACCCTTACCTTTATGTGAATCGGCTTGCTTTAATTTTATTTTAATTTCAATTTAATTTATTTTTAATTTTTTTCGTCATGCTGCTGATGACATCAGGTACGCGCTTTCGTCGAGCGCGGTTTTGTCTACCGCGGTTTTGATGGGTCACGGAAATGTGGCCTCTGGCCACCAAAAACTGGCCCACCTCTGCTTTAAGTAATGTGTATATCCAGTTTGGTATCCATTTCTAGTACTGGTGTTGGGGTAGAAGAAAGCTGCATAATAAAACAATAACTTCCTTCTTCTCATTTCTCATGTAAAGACTCTTCCCCCACTCTTGTTTAGACTACAGGTAGGCCTCAATTTACAACACATTTGAGGCCCAAATTTCCATTGCTAAGCAACACAATTGTTTTGTACGATCTTTCTTATCACACTTGTTAAATGAATCACTGTGGTTGTTAAATTAGTTACACTGTTGTTAAGTGGATCTGGCTACCCCATACTTTGTTTGTCCGATGGTCACAAAAGGTGATCATATAACCCTGGGGAACTACAACCGTCATAAATACAGGCCAGTTGTCAAGCATCCGAATTTTGATCATGTGACCATGAGGTTCATCATCTGAAGAATGGTCACAATGCCCTTTTTTTCAGTGCTGTTATAACTTCAAATGGTCATTAAATGAATGGTTGTAAGTTGAGGATTATATGTGCAGCTCCAACCAGTATAGGAAGAAACCAAGATGAAAAAAGACTGATAGGGCAATTCTATAATCACTCTTTTGAAGTTTTGTCCGAATGAATATGGCATTTTGCAGATCTTAAAAGATCTGCTTGTTGAATCTCTATACTCTATACAGATAGTAATATTCACCACTTTTTGGGGAGGAAAATAACTATATACTATACTTTGTAATTGTGATTTTTAAAATCTATGGTAAATAATTCCTGGATTCACCCAGGTTTGCCTCTTTTATGGAAACAAAAACTTTCGAGCTGGATTTATGGGAATTCATCATGTACAGTATTTCTGCATGCAGTTCAGACATGCCAAACTATTTTCAATCAGCTGGAAAGTGGCATTGCCTAACCCCCAACCATGTCATACGTAGGCGGTGGGATTATACTCCCTTAGAACAAGAATCTTGTGAGAGTAAATTACAAAGCAGAAGAAAGCCTGGGGGACTTTGAATAGGGGTGGGTTCCATTTATTCCATATGTGTGAAAACTGGACATGTAACAAGATTATCCACAACCACCAAGTCAAGTAATCTTCATATGTTACACCCATAAGCTTCTCTGATTGAAATCCCCATAAATCTCTTCCATCATTAATCAGCTTCTTTGTCTAGTACAGCTTGATTTCAAGTTGGGGTGCTTTTATTTCTCTTTCCAGCACATTGATCCCTGCAGGAAAAGAAACGGAAGACAATCTCTAAATACTGTATATATAAAATAACTTTTAATACACATGGCAAAAATGTTATTTTCGGAAAGAAAGATCAGTTCCTGATGACAAGGCACTGACCTTTCAACTTTCAAATTGCTAGAATATGTTGAAAACATAATAAATATGATAAGGAATGTCCTGTATATTCTAAACATAGAATCGAATTCACAACACGAAAAAAAACTGACCTCCCCACGGAAAGCAGGCAAATTTCACATGACATTTCTGGAAAATATATTTTATATACCGATCATTTTCAAAAATGCTTCAGTAACATTTTTAACCAAAACCTTGTGTGGGATATGTGTGTGTTTGTGCTCGGCCTGTGTCCTTTTGAATTAAGCGAAGTGTGTTTCTATTCAGGTAGTGTCTCTCTTTAGAAAACAACCTTTTATTTCAATGTTTCCAAATCTTTGTGACTTCCAGATGTGCACCCCAACTTCAAATCCCAGCAGCTGCCATGCATGATAGTGTGTACAGGATTGTGTAGAAAGAGCAACGCAGAGGACACAAAATGCTTGGCATTAGATTAAGCCAAAGATTAAGGATCCTTGGTGCTTTTTGAGCTTAGTTGTTTTCTTGCAGACGTTTCATTACCCAAGCTAGTGCTGGTGAGGGAGATAAACATATTTTCCTCTATTGGGTCCAAAATATTCTTCACTAAAAGTTTCTTCTGAAAGCTGAATAGCCATTGGTGAAGAGGACAGGTCCTCATTGGCCAAGGGACAGGAAACAGAGGATAAGAAGGAGCTCCCTAAGATACTGTTTTTAGAAGCAGATAATGGATTTTGTGGTTCTGCTTTGTAAAAGAGAAGATTAGAGGCAGTTGTGACAACAGTTTTACAGAACTGTAAAAAGCAGAAAACAAGGGAAAGAATTTAGAAAAGAAACTGTTTTCTTGTTACTCTCTCTGTCTTTAAAGAAGAAAAATGTGTTTTTTTAATTAGAAGTTCTAAAATTTTATCCCCAGTATGTTTTTTCCAGCTACGTCTTTAAATTCTACTTCAGACTCTGTGGGTATTCCATTTTGATTCCGTAATTTTAACCTCTTGTTTGGCTGGACTCCATCTGCGATGTTACTCTAGAGCTGAGTGTGATGTTGGGATAAGAGGAGGTGCCTTCCAAACCGTCTGTTGCTTTGGACCCCAAATTCTTAAAACTAGCCCTGATCTCAGCTAGTTGGGATTTGCACAATTAACAACATGTGTGCCCGCTGCGATCATTGATGACAATTACACACGTACCATCCTTACATCCCAGCTTGACTATTGCAAGGAGCTGTTTGGCGGAACTGTAGAACTGGTGAATGCAATCCTTTCTAAAAACCTTTTTGTTAACTAGGAGTTCATTCTGCTTTTTTTATTTATTTATTTTGTCAAACAAGTAAGAAATAACAGGCATAAGTATAAACGTGGACATGAACAAAGGAAATGAGTACAAATAAATGGGGACAGAAGGACAGGGACGGAAGGCATACTGGTGCGCTTACACACGCCCCCTTACAGACCTCTTAGGAATGGGATGAGGTCCACGGTAGACAGTTTGAGGTTGAAGCTATGAGGTTTAGAGGATGTAACAATAGAGTCAGGGAGAGCATTCCAGGTGTTGACCACTCTGTTGCTAACGTCGTATTTTCTGCAATCGAGTTTGGAGCAGTTTTCCTTGAGTTTGTATCAATTGTTTGCCCATGTATTATTGAGGTTGAAGCTGAAGTAGTCGTTGACTATCAACGACATTGTAGTAGATAATTTTGTGTACTATTCTTAGGTCAGACTGTAGGCAGCGTAGTTCCAGGTTGTCCAAGCCCAAAATTTCTAACCTGGTGGCATTTTCTTTTATTCCTTTCACTTTTGGCCTGGCAAACAGTTTGCCACACTCTTGAATGCCACCCTGGTGTCATGCAAAACTTCTTTCCCACCCAGTTTCTTGCATTTATGTAAAACCCAGTCACAGGTTTGTGTTTCAAAGAGACGAACACAACATGGCTGGTTTCTGCAATGTGCAAGTTGAGATTCATTGTAGAGGACATCTGAGAATCCGCACAGCACACAGGAATTCAGTGGCAAACGTATAGGGGGGAATCAGTGCAGGAAAGGTCCCTTAGGGAAGTTTGTTGGAAAACCACCAGGGTAGATAATGTGGCTTATATTTGCATGCCTGGCATCTGGCTTTCTTCGGCAAAAACTAAGCTATTTTTAGCATCCCAGTATTCTGCGTGCAAGGATTCTGTTTAGGGAGATATGCTCTGCAGATTAGATGTTTGCAGTAGAAGATGCAGGGCCTGTCTAGGAACCTTAGGAGGTTGGAATAGCAATGGCAGACAATCACACCACGGAACAAATTTGTTTTTAGAATTATAACAACAAAAAGCTAAAACTGTCATTAGAAATGTGTGAAGATACGGCCTGACTGGTGAAGTAAAATAGGAGTTGTGGGGGTGGGTTTTTTTTTTTTTCTTCATGTCTCAATAATCTGCTGCTGTCTATACAATCTGTATCTGCATTATTTTCTGATCTTTCTTGATTGATCTGGCGAGGGTTTGATCTGAAAAACCTCTGAAGCGTACAGAATCTGAATGCATTGGATTCAACTTGTTTATCTCATTCTTCGATTCAAACGGGGGGTGGGGGGGACACAATGCAGTTGCACCTGCCAAGCTAAAATTAATTTGAGATATAGGTAATCCTGTCTATGGGGCAGGAACAGGAAGTGGGTTCCTACCGGTTCGGCTGAGTAGGTAGTAACTCAGCCTGCCACATCCCCAAACTGGTTCTATCCATCTTGATTTTCAGTTCTGCGCATGCGGTCTTCATTGCAAAAATGTATTATTTTTTTTTGTTCTTTTCTAAATTTGTGCACGTGCGCAGACCTTTTTAGGTGCAACTTTTTTGTGCACCGAACTGGCAGTAATGCCGGCAGCAACCCACCCCTGGGCAGGAAGCAGCAGTGGGGCAGGGAAACAGCTGTCAATGCACACTTCCAAAAATGTATCCCATAGGTAGATTTCTCAGAAATGTTATTGCTTTAAATCTCACTCTCAACTTTTATTATTTTAGTCATGTAGTGAAAGCTTCAGAGGTGGTATTCTGCTGGTTCGGATTGGTTTGCCCGAAGTGGTAGCGGAAATCATATGTGGCCTCACCCACCTGCCCTGGCTCTATGGCATCCCATTTAGGCACTTTTTAATAGCCAAAGCGCATGGAAGGATGTCTGAGCGCTTGCATCGATTGGCACTTGCATTGATTGGCATTGGCAAACTAGATTTCTTAAAAATATTTGGGGTCTTTCAAGATTGCCAAGGCTCCTGTTTTTACTCCAGCATCTATTATTTCATGTTTTTTCAAAATTCAAAATACATGCAGGGATGACTAAAAAATTCCCCAGCCACCCTCTTGAGGTTGCCAAGGTTGAGAAACACTGCTCTTGTGATTCCTGTGCTGAGTAGCAGGTTGATGTAGAGGACCTTTAAGGTTTCCTTCAACTCGAAGCCTTTGCTTATTATTACTACAAGTACAATTTAGTTGACCTTGCATGTATTTTGATTTTTAAAAACCAGTGAAATGAGAGATAATTTAAAATATTTTGTGGAATAGGGTTGAAACATGAATTTCCTGAAAACAGCTTGTCCATTACTCGATCTCCAAGAAGTGGAGAAATGTTCAATCTTCCCAGAAAAAGACAATGGAAAACTATTTCTCAGTTATGCCCAGGGTTATTTTCATGAAGCATTATACTACTAAACATGTTCTCTTTTTCAACACATCTACCACAATCTATCTTTAATAAATTGATCAGGGCAGGAAAATGTCCTACAGAAGTTTTAGGTGTGGCTGAATGGGAGTTTTTCAACATAGTTCACATGGCGAATTACCCCAAAGCTACTGAATATAACATGCACAGTGTATATTATTTTCAAGTATTCCCTGAAAGAGCATAGGACAGGGGTGTCAAACTCGATTTCATTGATCGCTGCATCAGGGTTGTATTTGACCTTGGGGGTGAGGTGGGGGCATGGCCGGGATGGGCGTGGCCAGCTCGACATCATTCATGTTGGGGCTACATGCGGTGGCCCTTGTGGGGCTGGGGAATTCCTTCCTTATTTCCTTCCTTCCTTCCTTCCTTCCTTCCTTCCTTCCTTCCTTCCTTCCTTCCTTCCTTCCTTCCTTCCTTCCCTTCTTTTTCCTTCCCTTGAGTTTGACACAATGGCATAGGGTATACAGTATTCATACCAAGTTTCAACAGATAGAATTCAGCTTAAAACCATTTGTTTTGCCACTGCTCGAAATAACAATGGACTTGGAAAAAGTGACTTATGACTAGTCTTTGCACTTAGATGTTTATAGCATCCCCACAATCAAAATTCAGGTGCTTGGCAACTGGCATGTATTTATGATGGTTGCAGCATCTTGGAGTCATGTGATTGCTATTTGTGACCTTCCCAGCTGGCTCCTGACAAGCAAAATCAATGGGGGAAGCCAGATTCGCTTAACAAGGGGGAATGATTCACTGAACAACAGCAGTGATTGACTTAACAACTGTGGCAAAACGGTTATAAAATGAGCATTACTCACTTAGCAATTGCTTTGTTTAGCAACCAAACTTCTGGTCCCAACTGTTGTTGTAAGTCAAGGACTACATGCATATCTTTACAATGAGACATTGCAATGCATTGCTAGATGCTTCAGCTATAATCATGGCCATCATTTGCCATGATCAACAATCCTGCCCTTTATAAAAATGCCATTTACTGCATTTGTGGGTACTGAAAGTCAAGGGACAAATTATACAGTGGATTTATTTTTCTGAAAGCAAACACAGGGATTGCTGCACCGAACAAGGATGTCAAATTATCTGGAGCTGAATGCCAGCCTTTCCAAACCTGGGGCCAATCTATATCATTTCAGATTACCGCAGAAACAAACTCATATGATTTGTATGAAAAACAAACATTGTACTTGTCCACAGAACTTTCATGGGAACACGCAACTAAAAATGATAAAACGAATAACAAGTAACAAAGTTAAGAAGAATTTGTTATGCAAGGCTTATGTTCAACATATTTAAAAATGACTTGGATGTGGATTTAGAAAATACGATATGCAAACGTGCAGATGACAGGAACATTGGGAGATGGCAAAGACTTCAGAAGACAGCATCAGGGTCAGGAGACTCTTGACAAGCTGAAACATTGGCAGACACCAGGAAGATGGATTTCAACAGCAACAAATGCTAAATGCTACTTTGGGTAGGAAAAAGGCAACAGATGTGGGATAGAACCTTCCTGCACATGCAAACAGGATGTGAGTGTATCATAAGCTGGACATGAGCCAACAATATGATGCAGCCTAGGACAGCATCCACTTTTTTTTTTACAGCTGCAGTCAAGATCAATAAACATTACCATTCCTCTCTGTACTGCATTATTTAAACCACACCTAAAGTATCGTGTCCACATTCTGGGCACTGTATTTTAGAAAGAACATTAGCAAAGTGGACCATGTCCAGAGAACCAGGAAGGTAAGGGACCTGGAAGGAATGGTTTCAGGCTCTGGATATATTTAATTGTGGAAGACATGTTTAGCATGTTCATGTACCTGAAGTGACATTATGGAGAAGACAGAGCAGAAAAGAAATTGGATTTCAATTACAAGGAAGTAGATTTTGTTTGGACATCAGGATGAACTTCCTAACAAATGAGAGTTGTTCATAGAATATCAGAGTTGGAGGGGACCTTGGAGGCCTTCTAATTCAACCTCCTGCTCAAGCAGGAGACTCTATACCCATGATGGTTAACCTTTTCGGCACCAAGTGCTGAAACTGGAGTGCGCGTGCCAGAGCACTGGAACCCGGAAGAGAGCAGCTGGCCGGTGTGCATGCACATGGTAGCCAGCTGCTCTTCCGGGTTCAGTCGTGTGGTGGCCAGTTGCTCTCTTCTGGACACATGCATGTGCCGGAACCTGGAAGAGCAGCTGGCAACAGCGCATGCACCCACCGAGAGGGCTCTGAGTGCAACCTCTGGCACTTGTGCGATAGGTTCGCCATCACTATACCATTTCAGACAGGTGGCTGTCCAGTCTCTTCTTAAAAACCTCTAGTGATGGGACACCCACAACCTCTGAAGACAAGCATTCTACTGGTTGATTGTCCTAACAGTCAGGAAATTTCTCCTTAGTTCTAGTTCAATAAAGGATCAGCCTGCCCAGGAAATGGTGAATCTCCCTCACTGAAGGGATTTAAATGATCTCTTGGATGCTGTAAATAGTGGGAATCCACTCTGAGCAGAAAGATGAAATAGGTATCTTCCAGGCCCCTTACAATGTTTATATTATTCCACAATTTAGGATTGCATGAATAGTCCTGGATCCCATACACGCTTGAACAACAATAAAATACAAAATACAAAACAGATCAGGTAGGTCTGCTCCAATGGATTTTTTTCTGAATATTTAAGAGATAGTGTCTGTTTAAAAAGAATCAGAGTAAAGAGAATAAAATTGCACCAAATTGTATTAAATGTTTCAAATATATTCTTTGCCATTGATGCTTATTAAGCAGATAACATAATTCAGGGACCAGTGACTCCATTCATACACAATGCTATTCCAGGTTTTTTAATCACTTTGTCAAGCAAATCAATATTGCCTGTGGACCCATAACCCTAAATCATATGAATTTGAATGTTATATGTGAACAGGAGGCAAACAGAAGAAATTATGATGATGTCCTATGTGTCATGACATCAACAAGCAAATGGCATGAATTATGTAATTTGTGCCAGCCGTCTCAAAATGCTATACATTGTGTAAAGATAGAGTTTAGGAGTGGCATAATTTCAGATCAGATCAAAGCCCCAGAATTTGTTTATTAATAAACATGTCTACCACGTAGAGAAGTCAATATGAAAAAGCTTTCTTTAAGACTAATCTTTTCTCTGACATAGCAATAGCAGTAGCAATAGCAGTAGACTTATATACCGCTTCATAGGCCTTTCAGGCCTCTCTAAGCGGTTTACAGAGAGTCAGCATATTGCCCCCAACAATCTGGGTCCTCATTTTACCCACCTTGGAAGGATGGAAGGCTGAGTCAACCCTGAGCCGGTGAGATTTGAACCGCTGACCTGCTGATCTAGCAGTAGCCTGCAGTGCTGCATTTAACCACTGCGCCACCTTGGCTCTTAAGTTTCGGTATTCAAAGACATGTTCGGTACATAAGAATCATAATTTATATTCCTTTACTTGCACTATGACATACAGCATAGCCAAGCAAAATGACAGTGGCTTTGCAGTTTCAGCTCAATTAGCCCTTTTTCATAGATGAAAAAGACCAAACAGTATATTACAGCTTATATGTAATTGGTAGCTCTCCACACACACACACAAACACACACACACACACACACACACACACACACAAACAAACAAACAAACAAGAACCCAATCTCACATCACCAGATAAGGAGATCAAAAGTTTGGGGTTATGTTAATATTATCACAACTGACATTCTAAAGACATTGTTTGAATAAGAAAAGAGTTAACAGTTTAACAAAAGAGCTTGTTTGACAGTCAGCTGTCAAGGTTTAAAAGAGATCCATTATATGATTGTTCCTTGTATTAAATTCTGGATTAAAATTACATTTAAATTTCACTTCCTTTTCTCCATCCTGCTTTTGATTATCTTTAAGAATAGTTGATGGTCTTGTGAGTTGGACCTTTTAAAATTTTTAATATTTTGTGTACATGGACTGGAATTTTATATGAAATTGTGGGTTTGATCTTTGACCTCTGTTTACTATAATACTGATTTCTCTCTAATTTGATAGCATGGAGTCCCTACTAGTACAGTGGTTTATTGTAAACAAGCTGCTCACTTTACATAGCTATGTTTGGCGAGCTCTTAAGTGAAGAAGTATGCATGGTGTATACTTTGGATGCTGTAGTATACTATAGGAATAATAAAACCCACATAATAACTGTTCAGCTTCACAGGTAACATACACATTTGAAAAAAGTGATTGCATGCCTATTACGGGGGGGAAAACCCCACAGTTCAGTGGGAGGTTACCTCCATGCAACTCTACACAGAACTGCAGTTTTATTTCTATTTTAGAGCCATCTTGGTCTAGTGGTTAAAGCACCAGGCTAGAAACCGTGAGTTCTAGTCCCACCTTAGGCCTGAATGGCTGTGTGACTTTGGGCCAATCACTGTCTTTCAGCCTAACTCTACCCACAGTTGTTGTTGGGGGGGGGGGGATAGGAGGAAGAAGGACCATTAGGTATGTTCACTGTCTTGAGTTATTCCTAAAAATAATAAATAAAATATATAAATGTACCCCAATGAATTTAACGGGGGCATCTCCCAGATGAATATATAACAGATTACATGTTTAATCAGTTGATGTTTTATTGCTTTGCATTATTCAGAATGTGAAAAAAATCTATTTCCTCATTTTATTACCAACCCTAATCTCTGTCACAATAGCTTCATCATTCAAGATATGAAGAGAATGTGTTTCAAATATGTTGGAGAAATGCAGATACAGACATGGAAGGAAATGGCTGTTGTGATACTATTGTGCATTTTTGCTGTCTCTTCTCATTTATTGATTGTAAACCTTTTTGTAAGGTCATGCAAAATAAATTCCACTTACAAATGAGGCTGTCTCCACTGGTTTGCAATTTGACACAGCTTTACACAGTTCAGGCAGCAAATAGCTATGATATTTGTATACGGAGTTTTCCTATTTTTCTATTTGTAACCTCTGCAGCAATAATACAATATGAACCATGAGGAATCTAACCTAACAGGTATTTCAAGTTGATATATATTGACATAGTCTAAATGAGTCCTTTTTTTTGGTTTGCTTTAAATCATCTTTCACTTTTTAAAAAAAAATCAACTTTCTTTTATAAGTTTACTCCAGTTCCCATTTTACTCTCCAGCCCATTTTACTCTCCAGCCATCACAATTTTTTTTTTGCATTTATGACATGCATTCAAGTATTCATGGGAGAAAGCCCTTGCTATCCCGTGCATAGCTCAACTGCTTAAATCACACCACATCGATGCATTTCCTTGCATTTGCTCTCTTTCCTCATACTTCCCCTTCTAATTATGGTTATAAATATTTCTCAGTAGTAATACAAGTGCTTCCTGCCAAAGGAGCCATGAGTTTTTTCTCACAGTCAACGAGCTGAGATGCATTAAAAGAGACTGCCGCTATTATTATGGCTGGATGGCTTGTGTTTCTGGGACTCTTGCCCAGTAATAATAACCGAGCTTGGAGGGGAGCAAAGATTGGCTGCCAATCTCATTATTCAATCAAAGAGTTTTGCCTGACAATATGGTCTCCCTGTGCCCCAATGTAAGCAAAGGGCAGCCGCTTTGTAGCCATGGAATATGGGCAGTATTAGAACACTTCAAGGCTCAAAGAAACGACATTCTTTTCTAAATGTTACTGGCATTTTTTCCTCTAATCTTTGTTCCCTAATTATAGCTAATTTCCTAATGACAGAACTACCATTCTGCAGGCCCACAGCTATTTATTAAGCATGTGCTCCTATCCTCCTTGACCAAAGGCCAATGGACATTGTTGTCTGAAGAAATTCCATATGTAGCCGTTCAGGGATTCCTATTGTATCAAGTCTTCTTGGATTGGATGACACCAAGACCAGGGGTGAAATTCAGCAGGTTCTGACAGATTCTGGAGAACTGGTAGTGGAAATTTTGAGTAGTTCGGAGAACTGGCAAATACCATCTCTGACTGGCCCCAGAATGGGATGGGAATGGGGATTTTGCAGTATCCTTCCACTGCCATGCCCACCAAGCCATGCCCACAGAACAGGTAGTAAATATGTTTGAATTTCATCACTGACCAAGACTCGATTTAATTGTAGTGTTATGAATTGTGGGCTGAGTTTGAACAACTCACCCAATTTTCTATAACTGTGTTCAACGTAGTATACTAAATAGGAATGATCAGCACTGCTGAAATGAATGAATTATAATGTTAAGAGGAATGTGAGGTTCTGCTCTACTTATATGACCCCAATATACACTCCACCCAAAAGTTCCCCAAAGGGAGGAGTAAGGAACTGGAGCAGGCAATTCCACAGCCTATCCGACCACTGGCAAATTCTGAATGAGTGGCTAAGGCAGTGCTGGGGTGCCAAAGGAAGGGGTCAGTTCCAGATGTAGATCCCATATAAGTCACTGCAATGCAGAAGCATCACACTTACTTTATCACCCCATGCCTACAAATACATTGTGTGTTGACCAATCTCCCAACTTACTCCAACGCATGGTGCCATGCCATAGGAAGGTCAGGTGGAAGAGCAGAACACATAAAGCTGCACTTGGAGTATGTCAGCCACAGGTGAGAACAGCATTTCCTAACCTCTGCAATTTTAAGCCGCATGGACTTCAACTCCCAGAGGCCACATTGAAAAGTGTCTTCATTTTTCCAACTTGTGTTTGCAGTATTGCTCCCCTTTTAAAGGGCTCTGGCAGGAAAGCATAAAAACCCATGGAATCACCACACTATAGTTATTTGAAATGAACCACTCCATTCCCTCCGCAGTTTGCTTTCAACAGTACCCAAACCAGGAAAGGGTTATAGTTAAGGTTTTTCTAGCATGAATCTTTTTAGGAGACGCTTGCTGGACACGATCAAGTGAGGTTCTAATACTACTCTATAAAGCTTTAGTAAGGCCACACCTAGAGTACTGCATCCAGTTTTGGTCACCACACTATAAAAAAGATACTGAGAGTCGAGACTCGAGAACTGTGATTGCGAACCTATGGCACACGTGCCACAGGTGGCACGCGGAGCCATTTGTTAGGGTACGCAAGGTGTTGCCCTGTCAGCTGGCCAGCGCGCATTGGCTTGCTGACCAGCTGACTTCGGCCTTCTTTTGAGGCAATTTTTCACACACAAAAAAACAGCCCTATGGGCAAACCGGAAGTTCGGGAACAGATTTTCAGTTTGTTCGTAGGACCGGTTTTTGCCCTCCTGGAAGCCCCCTGAAGGCTCTGGAGTGCAAAAACCGACCCTACGAGCAAATCTGAAGTCACCATTCCCAAACTTCCGGGTTCCCCGTAGGTTCATTTTTCTCCCTCCGGAAGCTTCAGGGAAGCTCCTGAGTCCTCCACAGGGCATCCATGGGGGCAGGGAGGCTGTTTTCTTCCTCCCCAGGCTCCTAGAAAGTCTCGGGGGCCTCGGGAGGGTGAAAAAAACATGCCAAAAACAGGGGGTGTCACTGGTCACGCACACATGCGTATGCGGGGGGATCACACTTTATGGGTGTGGCACCCCTGCTCACAACCCTCCTGCACTCCCCCCGCTTTTGGCATGGGAACCAAAAAAGGTTTGCCATCACTGCTCTAGAAGAGTGGTTCCCAAAGGGGGGCAATTTGATTTTAAATGGGGTTAATTTGAACTTTGTTTAAAACAAATTAATGGCCTTTTAGGCTTCCTCTGCATGAGTAGAGTTCACTTTTTGAGTAATGTCAGAATTATATGTTGGGGGGGGGTCAGAATTTTAAAGATGCTTAGGTGGGGCATGGCCAAAAAATGGTTGGGAACCACTGCTCTAGAAAGAGTGCAGAGAAGAGCAACCAAGATGATTAGGGGACTGAAGGCTAAAACATACAGGACATGGCTAATCTAGTGAAGAGAAGGACCAGGGGAGACATGATAGCAGTGTTCCAATATTTGAGGGGTTGCCACAGAGAGAAGAGGGTCAAGCTATTTTCCAAAGCACCTGAAGGCCAGATATGGAATAATGGATGGAAACTGAACAAGGAGAGATTCAACCTGGAAATCAGTGGTGGGTTCCGGATCCCGTTGCAACCAGTACAGTGCAATGGGGCCTGGCATCCACCACATGAACACGGGCAGCGTGAGCATGCGTCCTTACCTCCTGCAGTGCCTCCTCAATGCTCCAGCTGCTCGGTGGAGCATTGCGCAGGCGCCATATGCACCATGCGCATGTGCGGAAGCGCCAAAGAGTTCAAATACAGGTAAGGATTACGGGCAGGTGGGCCCTCCAGAACGGTACCCAGTGCTCTCAATAGGCACCAGTATGCCCGTACTGTGGTGTACCACCTGCAACACACCACTGCTGGAAATAATGAGAATTTTTCTGACAGAGAGCAATCAACCCATGGAACACGTTGTCTTCAGAAGTGGTGGGAGCTTCATCACTGGAAGCTTTCAAGAAGAGACTGGACTGCCATTTATCAAAAATGGCATATGGTCTGCTTCATGAGTGAAATTCAGCAGGTTCTGGAGAACCAGTAGTGGAAATTGTGAATAGTTCAGAGAACCGGCCAATACCAACTCCAGCTGGCCCCAGAATGGGGTGGGAATAGAGATTTTGCAATATCCTTCCCTCAAGAGTGGGGAGGGAATAGAGATTTTGCAATATCCTTCCCCTGCCATGCCCAACAAAAAAAAATTGAATCTCACCATTGGTCTGCTGGGGGGGGGGACGTTGGACTAGATGACCTACAAGATCCCTTCCAACTCTGTTAATCTGTACCTGTATCTACCTATTTAACAGAAGTCAGACAGGTTTATCCTATGTAGTTATTCAAAGATTAGTAAAGCTCACCTGCCAAAACAAACATTTTCTGCTGCAGCAAAGCGTCTCGCCTCGCTTTGCTGGCCTTCTGCTTTCTTCCCGAATCACGCCCCTTCCAGTCCCCGGTTCTCTTTTGGGCCAACCCCACCCCACCGACAAACACCTGTTGTGAAAACATCCGGTCCACGAAGGCAGGAGCCCTTCCCATCGCCCAGCGCTCCGGCCCCAGGAAGTTCACCTGGGCTTCAAAAACCGGTTTCTTCGGCTCCCAGCGTCGCTTGGGGCGTTGGTGCAGCTGAAGAGCCCGGAGAAGCGGGGGGCGAAGTAGAGACTATGGGATCGTCTCACTTTCCCCCAAACACCACTTTGGGAGGGAGGGCGAGCAGGCGTGAGTTTCTTTCCCAAGGCTGGTATTTTGCAAACGAGGAGGTAAGGAGGAGAGAGGCTGGCGCCGAGGGCTCTCTAAGGGGCTAGTTTAGAGCAGCGTTTCTCAACCTCAGCAATCTGAAAGAGGGGTGGGACTTCAATTCCCAGAATTCCCCAGGCAGCCTACTGGGGAACCTGCTGGCTGAAGAATTCTGGGAGTTGAAGTCCGTCTTAAAGTAGCGGAGGCTGAGAAAGCTTACTTGGAGATCTACTCTGAAGTAAGATCTATTAAAGCCCCCCGGGGTTTCTTAAGTAAGGTGAGCACAGCAGCGGCAGAGGACAGTGTCCAACCCAAATGGGCTTTTCTTGGAACAGGTATATAGAGTCACCCTGGTTCCAGAAAGTCAAGACAAGCTGTAAAGCTGCTGGACACTGCACGGATGCAGATACCAAGAATCCCCTCCCTTGAAGGATTCTCCGTTTCTGAGTATAAATAAGGATCCTACTCATTGCTGCACTGCAAGAATCTTAGATTGGGGATTAAAATGGGCTAACTTTACACTGCGCTGTGTATCTCATCAGGCCCAGTTCACATTTCTCCTCCTGTGATTTAGAACCATTGCTGTGTGCTCAAATAAACACAGTGTAATCAGATCCTATTCTTCACTCCACCTCCCTATCCCATATTTTGAACATGCCTGGGTTCTTATTTCGAATTTGAATCGAAATTAATTAAAGGAGAAAGGAGTTTGCTCCTGTTGTTAAGCATGCCTATTGGGGATTAAGCATCATCCTTTGTAGAAAAAGACAACATGCATTACATCAATAACAAATTAAAAATGATACATAAAATGACAATTTACTAACATGCTTTTTAATCCAAATTGGCTGAAATCTTAAAGGTAAACAGGGAGGAGTTCTTTTGGGAGCTCCTGAACTGGAGAATGTCCATTTTTTAATTCGGGTAAATTATCGTAGGGAAAAAATCTACTACTTGTTTATTGTTTTAACATTTCAGTTTAAGCATGTTTTAAAAATTATTTTTTAGCATGAGCTTTGGTGTTAATGAACAATTGTCATTTTAATGAGGGATAAGACACATCTTTAATGTTTGCCTACTATAACTGGATTTAAATTTGCCAGATGTCTTCCATAGCAAAAATAAAGTATTCCATAGAGTTGGAAAAGACCTTTTGGGAACTAAGTGTAACCTGCTGTTTATTGTTTTAACATTCCAGCGTAAACATGGTTTTAAAAATTACTTTTTAATGCTCCATTGTAATTATTGTCTTCAAGTAGGGAATGGAGGGAGGTGGGTTTGTTGTTACTGCATCTGTTGAGATGAGATTCAGTCATTTCTGATGTCTAGATCCACTTGTCTTTTGTGCTGCTAAGAGAATGGTTCATATTAATTGTCTGATTCATATTCCTGTTTTGCATCATGGAAATAAGAGCCAATTTTTCTCTTTTGAAAATTCAGGATTATTTCAGAAGAGGTTTAGCAGTTCTTTAAAACCATTTATAGAAGTTTAGTCTACAATAGTGTAACTTTGAATGTTTGCTGCTCAGTCTTCTGGAGACTTAAGGCACCAGCTCCCAGCCTTTTGGGCACCAGGGATCAGTTCCACAGAGAAAGATTTTGCCATGGACTGGAGAGGGTATAGTTTTGTGTGCTGCCTGCATCTCGCAATGTGGCTTTACTTGTTTGCATGGCCCAGTTGCTGACATGCCAGTCCATGGATCGGGGGTTGGAGACCTTTGCCTTACGACATATTTTTTTAAAATCTGTACTGCAGATTAACCGTTTTTAGCTGTTTACCTCTTTCCCTTTTATTCTAGTTCCAGTCTATAAGATTTTTCAATAGCTGCAGCTGATTTTCAGTCAGATTTGCTATTTGATTATTATCCAAATAAAGTATGTAAAATGTCAGGAAACACTCTTGGACACTTTTTCCCTACTGGCATGTGCCTTCTGACACTTTTTCCAGAAAGTAAACCCAGTTCTTCGAATTGTTATTTGGAATAATACTCCGTACCCAAATCCTGTCTTCTTTAGGGACAGATAGAATAACAGAGTTAGAAGGGACCTTGGAGGTCTTCTAGTCCAACCCCCTGCCTAGGCAGGAAACCCTACACCACTTCCGAGAAATGGTTATCCAACATCTTCTTTAAAACTTCCAGTGTTGGAACATTCACAATTTATGGAGGCAAGTTGTTCCACTGATTAATTGATTAATTGTTCTAATTTGATTCAGGAAATTTCTCCTCAGTTCTAAGTTTCTTCTCACCTTGATTAGTTTCCACCCATTGCTTCTTGTCCTGCCCTCAGGTGTTTTGGAGAATAGCTTGACTCCCTCTTCTTTATGGCAACCCCTGAGATGAAGCTTTATGATAAGACAGGCAGACACACACACCATATATGTAGTGAAAAAACACTAAAATTTGATGTCACTTGTGAGTCTTCCAAAGTCAATTTATAGAATACCATAATGTGATCTAAGAAATATTTAAAAATCAAATGATTTTATTAAAAAATAGAAGTACAGGTAGTCCTCACCTTATGAACACAATTGAGTCCAAAACTTATGTTGTTAAATGAGAAATGTGTTGAGTGTGCCCCATTTTACAAATTTTGTTTAAGTAAATCACTGCAGTTCCTAAGTTAGTAACACAATTATTGAGTGAATCTTGTTTCCCCACTGACTTTGCTTTCAGCAGGTCGCAAAAGGAGACCATACCACTCCAGGACACTGCAACTATTATAAATATGATTCAGTTGTCAAACATCAGAATGTAAATCACATGACTATGATGCTGCTGCAATGGTCATAAGTGTGGAAAAATAGTCATAAGTCACTTTTTCCCAGTGCCGTTGTAACTTTGAACGGTCATTAAATGAATTGTTGTAAGTCAAGGACTACCTGTATAGGAATAGATGTCGGAAATTTTATCTGACTGACTGATTATATGTATATTTTTCAGACTTTGCTCTTTGGCATCTTATTGGCAATCACAGGAAACATTTTTATCAGCATCTCCTTGAATCTGCAGGTATGAAAAACTTCATTGTATTGCAAGCTGTGGAACTATGTGTAGACTGGAAGGGAGGCCATAGATGAAATTGGAATTCAGTCACACTTAAATAGGCTTTTTAAAATAATAGATAAAATTGGTGTGATACCTTAAATGTAACTGATTTCACTAAGATTGACTGGTGTAATTCTAGTATTAGTTGATGTTGCTCTAAGATAAAGTAGTTGAGCTACGTTATAGTTGCAGTGTGGTTACTGTATGTATTCATATATTATTTATAAATTTGTAAAACATGGCCCATACTTCTTTCTGATTTATATAAATGTGCATAAGTGCAATACAAAACAGATGTGGGCAATACATGGGCTAAAACATCTTAATGTAGAACTATAACCATAATAATAAGAAATGCTTATAAAAATCATTTGTAATAAAATTAAACCCATGTATTGGAACGGTATGTTATACATATCTTTTGGAATTCATGTATGTGTTTTATAGCATTACACCCTGTATTAACATCAGCTTTTGGAGTTGGAAGTTATACATTCATAAATGTAATGAAATAAATAAATCATAGGAACAACTCTTATGTTAAAGCAAATCTCAATTATTTGTATTCTGAGAATCTATGAAAAGTAGTCAATTCTTATAAAAGGTCTCAATTGTATTTTTCGTTTCTTCCATGACTGAATCATTTGGTCAATTTATCTTGCCAATTGATCCATTTAACAATTGATAGATGCTTCTGTATTATGTTTATGCCACCAGTCTTACAAAGCTTGAAAGACATATTATATCACCTTCAAGATACAACTCTTAGGAAGGAAATGACTTACAAAAAAGTTGAAAACTTAGAAGTGGCTTTGGGAGAGAAAGAGAAAAGGCAAGCAGTTCTGTTCTTGGTAACGAAAATTTCTACTGAGTCAAGATCATTTCTCAATTGCTATTCACGGGCATACACAACTGTGGTGGGTTGCAGGCGGTATGCCCCGGTATGTATGTACCGGTGCCTGCTGGAAGCAACAGCCACCATACCGGAATGGTGCTTTGGAGGGCCCGCCCGCCTGCCCTCGTTCCTTACCTGTATTTGAAGAAAACCGGCCATCTGTGCATGTGCGCACAGCGTATGGCACCTGCCCAATGCTCCGCCAAGCAGCTGGAGCATTGCAGGCGATGGGTGAGCATGTGTGCGCAGTGCACATGCCCGTGGTGTATGGCCCCATTGCAACGTACCGGTTGCAACGGGAGCCAAAACCCACCACTGATACACAACCAATATTCCTTTTAATTTTTTGATAAATCCTTTTCTTTATATTCTCCAGCCATTCTATGTTACCCTTCTTCAAGCAACAAACACACAACTGGAGCTTCCTTTCTGATTTCTTAAAACAAAATGCTTATCTTGGCATTGATGTGAGACCAGTGGTGAAAGTCAAAAATTTTTACTACTGGTTCTGTGGGCATGGCTTGTTGGGTGTGGCAGGGGAAGGAAACTGCAAAATCTCCCTTCCCACCCCACTCGGGGGTCAGCCAGAGGTGGTATTTGCTGGTTCTCCAAACTACTCAAAGTTTCCGCTACCGGTTCTCCAGAACCTTTGAGAACTTGCTGGATTCCACCCCTGTGTGAGACCCCCTTAAATATTCAAAGTTTCTGAAATATTTATGCTTAAAAGTCCAAAATATTCCAGCATTGACACAGAATACTAACTCTTGATTCCTGATGTTTTTTTCCCCTATAAATTCTTATTTAGGGATCAAAGATTTATATAATAGCTATAATGCCGTATTACAGTGATGGCTAACCTTTTTGTCGTTGTATGCCAAAAGCGCACATGCACACCCCACCCACAATGCAATGTGTGCATTACACTCCCATGCCCCCCGCACCCTGTGCATTCACACGTGACCCCCTTGCCCTGTTTGGGCCTAGCAGGCCTCCCTGCAGCCTCCTGGGACCAAAAACTGGTGTGTGTGTGTGTGTGTGTGTGTGTGTGTGTGTGTGTGCGTGCACCACACCCTCTATGCTCCCCCTGTCCATGCGTGCCTGCCCCCGCACATGTGTGCACATCTCCCGCATGCACTCCGCCCCCCCCCATGCATGTACAACAAGAGATCTGAAAATCAGTTGGTTGACAGGGGAGCATGCGCATGTGTAGTGGAGCTGAGCTGGGGCGACAGCTTGCCTGCCCACAGAAAGGGCTCTGTGTGCCACCTGTGGCACGCATGCCATAGGTTTGCCATTACAGCTGTATTATCTCATTAAGGTGGAAAAATATTTGTAGTACCATATTAATGCTCACTTACCATTAATCTATTCATCCATATCTTTCATTCTCATATCTTACTTTCAGAAATATTCTCATCTTCGGTTGACCCAACAAGTCATTCAGAAACCTTGTTACAGAAGCAAACTCTGGTGGTGTGGAATTATATTTATGGGAATTGGAGAAATTGGGAACTTCGCAGCCTATGGATTTGCTCCAGTTATGGTTGTGGCTCCTTTAGGAAGTGTGGCTGTCATTGGTGAGACTTCCTCTCCTTCATTTTATGTGTGAACCTAAATGATACTGTGGGGCTCTTGCTGCCTTCTGAGCTTCATTGTTTTCTTGAAGACATTTCATTACCCAGCTAGGTAACACCATCAGTTCTAGAAGGGAATGGGATTTCCTAGCACTTATAACATTACATACTTGTGTAATGAAATGTTTACAAGAAAACATCCAAGCTCAGACAGTACCAGGGTACCCATAGTTCAACCCTGTACTATACTGTAAATATTCTCTTCCAAACAGTACTATTTTAAGGTTCTTGAGAAAGCAGGTAGCTATGTCATAAAACTGTCCTGCTCAGATATTGTGGTCTCTTCCTCTGAATGCTAGTTGGTCTCATTTTGTCTAGCACTGAAAATTGTGTTTGCTATTAATGTTCTCTCACACATGACAGTTCTCAGAACTTTTCAGGCAAATGACAGCCCTAGAAAAAATAATTCCATGCAGATGTTTTACTGTTGTCAACTTGTTCCTGCCAAGCTGAATACTGTCTTTGTTCTGAAACAGTAAAAGCAGAAGCAGTGCATGGTTGGTACATGTGACTGGTTCCATGCAAGCTAAAACAGCTTAGGATGCTACTGAAAATAAGGGCTGATGCTAATTAAACTCCAAGTCTTAAATTTCAAAATACATTATTACAGCCAAAGTGCCTTTATTTAAAATGAAATAAAACATTGGATGACATCAAGATGGTCATCAAAATGAGTTTTAACTATGGGAGATCTTCCATTAGCTGGTGCAATAATTATCTTGCAATAATTTAGGTTATATTGTTTACTTTTATTGTTTACTGATTAATCAAACGGCCATATCAAATCATAACATGTCATCAAAATAGAGTTAAACTTAATATATAAACTGAATATCTGAATTTATAAACATATTCAGTAAAATAATCCAATAAGATCATCTCCTTGGGAGTTGACCCCAATCTGATCTAGTTAAGAAGTTCTCAGTTGGATGGTTTTAGCTATAAACTTGCCAGTTTCTTTTTTTTTTAAAGTTTTTTTTATTGTTTAATTGAACAAAAACACAAAAAAGAAACATCCTTCATTACATCTTGTAGAAAGCATGTCGATTGGTTACAAATACATTTCATGCGTTTCTTCCACAATCATTACTTATACTTCATTCATATTGAATTGTAAATCAAAAATATTTATGTATTTTACTACCCAATGTACTACAATTCTCATTTAACTACTATTATTTAAACATGCTTTTATCTGAAATCATTTGTATTTAAAGACACAACCACCTACTGGCATTCATTCGCAATTTCAATAAACCTCCAATTACATTACACCTTTATAACATATTCTGGAAAAAAATCAATTAATAAGATATCTAAGCATTTCCTCCTCCCCCTTTCCCCCAACTCCCTATTTAAAGCTTGTATCCAATTTGTTTTTACCAATACAACACATATATATATCATTAAACATTATCCATTAACATTTCCTTGTTATTGTTGTAGTTAGCTAAAAATTATTTAATATTTATATCACATCTCCTCTCATCAGACCGAAAAGAAATTACACCTTTATAACAAGATCTAAACAAAAATGTATTAATAAAATTTATAGGTCTTTTCCCCAAGTCCCAATTTACAATTTATAGCCAAGTTACTTTTACTAGTTAAGGTTATCATTTCCTTATTGTTATCACAGTTAATTATATGTTAACGAATAAACATTTAATAACAATCTAAAACAATCTACAAAATACTAAAATTCCTACTTATTAATCACCAAAAATTAACTAACTTTTATCATCAACTTTCATTATCAACCTGTATCTTTCCAGTGGCAAAACAGTCTTATCTCTCTTGCCAGTTGTTGTGTCAATTCTCTTTTTAACTCCTTTATAAAGTTTTTATAAACTTCTCTCCGCACTTTATTGCTTGAAAGATCTCTCAGATAATCTCGTTGCCCTTGAATTGTTATTGAAAGTAAATTGTCTTTGGTTGTCAGACTTATTTCTGAAAAGGTTTCTCTTCTTAACTCCATCATTATCACCCTTTTTTTTCTCCTGTATCTTGAAATCTGGGATAAAGCTCCAAATTGTCAAATTCACTTTTCCATCTTCCCTTCTTTCCACTTTCACCCATGTTTGCTCCATTAATAAGTTCATCTATTGTCTTGTCTTTATCTTCTATATTTTCATTCTCTTCTTTAATTTTTGGGGCTCCGGGTTGGAGAAGAAGTTGGATAGACTATTGTTTCTCACAGCAAAAGATGATGGGGTTCATCATCTTTTAACTGTGAGAAACAATAGTCTATCCAACTTCTTCTCAAATCTCCCAAATCCTTCCCATATATTTTGAATTCCAGCCAGGATATTTCAAAATTTTAAGGTTTCCTCATCTGCATATTAATCCATTTTTCCAAAAAAAAAGGAGAGAAAAAGAAAAAAGGAATCTGATAGCCACTGCCTTCCACCACCTTCCAGAGGTGCCTTCTACCTCTTTTGTATGTGTGTGTGTATGTGTGTGTGTGTGTATAGTTGACTTAAGCACAAGTTCTTTTGTACTCTTCAAAGAAGAAGGGTTCTATCTTTTTCTTTCCTTTTTCTTCCCTTGCCAAAATATTTTCCAAAAGCACCTGCGAAAACAATTCGTGCCCTTGGCTCTTTATCAGATTTTGTAAGAAAGTTGCAAACCCTTCAGTTACAAAGTTAGTGAGATCAAAGAAGAAAGAACAAATGATACATTGTTTCAAAAAAAAACCCTCCAGACTCTGATTTCTGAGTGGCAGATTCCACTTTTTCATACTTGTCTCAACCTTATGGAAAACAAAGGTCTTTAATTGTCTTTAATGGAATTTAATGGTGGGAAGAATTGTTAAAATAAAAAAGAAGGTTTTAGTTCAAGCCAAAAAATAAGGTGACAAAGAATAGAGGGGAAAAAATCAATCCATTCACTTTAAGAGGAGAAACAGGAAACATTATGGTCACTTCAATCCACAAAATATCGTTACAAAGAAAAAAACAAAAACTTTCCAAGGCAGTCCAATAAAAGTTAAATTTGCCACTTTATTCTTTTACTTAAAGGACTAATTTATGTTTTAAAAAAAGTTTATTTGGACAATCTTTCTCAGAATAGAAAAAAAAAAACCTCACCAGATGGTCTCACTTTCACTTCCTTCCGGAGCCATCTCCGACTTCGTCAGGCTAGGGCTGCCTGTTTGCCGCCAGCTTGAAGTGCTTCCCTTGGGTCAATCAAGGACTTTGATGACCCTGAGACCAGCAAGGCTTTGTCTTCCTGTTCACCATCTCTACGGGATGGTTTAGATCAAATTGGACCGTCCAGTGACAAAAGTGTCAATGGTAGTCTCGGACTGTCGAGACCGCACGTTGTATTGTCACGATGTTGGATCCTTCCTCTTTCTGACTATCCAGATGTTTGTTCCTTGAAGGAGGTAAAATGATCTATTGATGGGTTGTCCGGTCAATTTGGGTTATGGATTTAGTTTTGTGAAAAGTAAAATCATCTAAAAGTTCTTCCAGATGAAGAAGGGATTATGTGTAAGAATGGTGAATAGATGCTACAATAAATGACACATTATCCCTTAGTTCCATAGGGACAAATACATTTTCTTATATGGGATCTTAGAATACATATGTTCTTTGTAATAATGCCAAAGGCAAACTATTATGCCTAGCCCAGAAAATTCATCTTTGACTCTTGGAAAATGTAAGTGAGGAGAAATAGCTGATTACTTTGTTGTTGTAAATTCTTTACTTTTATTCTATATTATTCAGTCACAGCAGATTTGTATGTTTCATACAGTTATACTCTAAAGATCACAGAAGCCTTGCTGATAACTCACGTCATTAATTTTTGTCCTATAACCTCAGTTAAACATGAGGAGACATTTTTAAGACATCTTTAGAGAAGATTTGGGCCTAGTTGTTAAGTTATATCAGAACTGTACCACTGTATATTGCTGAGGCATTTTCGCTCTCCAAAAGCACAATACAAATTCTTCCACATAGATTGTTGTTTTTGAGGGAAAAGCTCATCGTAGCTTCTTTCTCACTAATACTAGAGGTGGTATTCTACCGGTTCGGACCGGGTCGCCAGACCAGAACCAGTAATGGAAATCATGGGAGGTTCTGCCCACCCGCGTTCGGCTATATAGCATCCCATTTAGGCCCTTTTTTCGCCAAAAGCGCATGTGGGGAAGGATCTGTGCATGCACGGAGATTTGCAAAATGTGAAAAAAATGTGTGCGCTCATTTGCGAAGTGGTAGGAAAGGTAAGTGTATACCACCCCTGACTAATACATAGTTTTCAATACGAAGGCTATATTGTTCATTCCCCAACTCCTGCAGACTAAGGGGATCTATTTGAGAATGCAAGACTGCAATTGTGATGTGAGTGGAATTTGGAGGGAATTGTGATTTATATTCTGGAGTCTTTCCCCTCCACATTCACTCCTTTCGATCATTCTGCTGTAGTTTAACGTTGCTTGGATACCAGTACTTTTTGCTTGTGAAAGCTGTCAGCCTAAATGTTTCACATGAAGTGATGATCTTAGTAGATATATATTTTAAGTGCATCTCCAAAAGGATCACATTTTTAAAATCTGCATATGGAACCCGGTAGCTCTTTACAGCTAATATATTTAAATTACTTAAAGGTGGAGGAATTATATTTCCCGGGGAAAGAGAATTCCTACTAAAAACACACATTTTTGCAGGTGGCTATTTCTCTTTTTAGTCCCCTGAGAGCAAGTCAGTTTTCTATTTTTATGGTTCATTGGCAAAATAAAATATGCTGGATATTTCTTTTTCCAAAAAGGAACAGCTGAAGTAAGAAGATTGCCTGAATTTAAAGCCTTCTTGCTGGAAATCATGAAAAAAAATCTCCCAAAGACTGCCAAAGAGTTAATATAATGCCTAATGAGAGCTTGTAGCAGATTGAAACAAAAATTAGGTGGTAGAATCTTAGGAAGATGCAAGTGATAATATTTGAGAGTTTGGCTGCTGTACAGTACACAAATAAAATACAACAGTTCGGTATAACGGTGCGGTATTATTTTTCTCTCTGTGTGCTAACTACCTGCAGGGAGATCTTACATAATAAGCTTGTGTCCTCTATGCGTATTATAATTACATCAAGTATTTACCCAATGCTTATAAACACAAATGCTGTGAGTTGCCACCATCATCATCACATATCTAACAGTGTAATAACCAGACTGATGCTTGTCACTGATTACAGGACATTTAAAAGGGAGTTGAATTTCAGTAGCTGGAATAATTATAGACGAGGAAGGTAAGTCACAGAATTAGACAGGTCGTATTATTGCGACACTAGAACCTGTGGCCAGGTATGAGCCCGATAGTGATATGCAATCAATGAAAAGAAAGACGATGCGATGGTCCTGAACAGATTAATGTGTAAGAGAACGAATATGATATGTAAATGTTGCCTTGGCAAGCACATCCGTTGACTTTCATCCAGCTCTCTCCGCATGACTCATTTTAAATTATAGATGTGAAGACGAGGCATGCTTCAAAATAGGAGCTTGATAAAGAGCGAGGTTTTTTTCTTCTGAAGAAGCTATCTGAGTGGACATAATTAATTCTTTTCACTGGTTTCTTAGTTGATTATTGCTTTGTACAAGCAAAATCTCTCCACTGGTTATTCATTTTTACTCTCTTTAATTTAACCATGTCAGAATTACAAATAGACTGAAAGCCTGACTATGGATGATCTTCTACATCCTCGCTCAGCAACACAGTGTGCAGGGACACCTCCCCCAAAGCTAAATTGAAAAAAAAATTAAAATGTTTATTAGAAATGGCTGATGTTTGCAATCTTCCGCACTGAAATGAGGAAGCAACCAGAATAATATATGCCCAAAATTGGAAAAACAATGCAGTACTAAAGAAAGATGAGGTGATAAGAAAATTTTTAGAGTGTGCGGAGATGGACAAACTTGACGAAATAATTACAAGGTTAATAAAAATTAAATGTTTATTAGAAATGGCTGATGTTTGCAATCTTCCTTACTGAAATGAGGAAGCAACCAGAATAATATATGCCCAAAATTGGAAAAACAATGCAGTACTAAAGAAAGATGAGGTGATAAGAAAAATTTTAGAGTGTGTGGAGATGGACAAACTTGACGAAATAATTACGAGGAAAGGAGGAATCAGAATATTACTTAATATGGAATCAATTGTATAAATGGTTAGAGGATGGAAACAAAATAGTGATGTTGTAGAAGTATTAAGATATAGTGATAAGAATATAGTTAAGATATGTTAAGATATAGTAGCTAAACGATAGCAAGTATATAATGTACATCAATGTACAATATATATAAAGTGATATTCTGATACAAACAGTTAAGTATAAATAAGTATGGAATAGTATACACAAATAAGTAAAGAACAAGGGGACCACAAGTGTAAGGTATGAATGTATGGGGGGGGCAGCAATTGTAAAGACATACCAGGGGTGGGTTCCTGCCAGTTCTAACCTCTTCTATAGAAGAGATTCCACAAATCTACAGTGCCGTTTAGAAATGGTTCCAGCTCCCTTCCTCCCGCGCCCGTCCGCACATCATCAAGATGAAGAGCGAGTGGAGGAATTCTGGGAGTTGAAATCCACAAGTCTTAAAGCTGTCAGGTCTGAACACTCTTGGTTTTTTTTTTTGTAAGGGTTAGGGGTGTGAAGGTCTTGTAACTTGAGAGCTTTAAGACTTGTGTGCTTCAAATGCCAGAGTTTCTGAGCCAACATTTTGGTTGCTAAGCAAGAGCATTGTTAAGTGAGTTTCACCACATTTTACAAGTTGGCCATGCCTACCTAGTCCCCTGGCTCCCATCCGGCCACATGGCTTGCAAGCCACTCCCACCCAGTCACATGGCAAAGCCACTCCCACAAAGCAGACCACACCTACAGAAGAGGTTCTAAACCCACCACTGAGACATACCGACATGGAACTGCTGTATGATGGAAAACATTTTTTTCCCTTTGTTGTCTTAATCTATGTCTTGTTATGTTTATGTGTTTAAAATTAAATTAAAAATTAAAAAATAGGAAATGGCTGACGTTTTACAAGGTTGTCAGGATTTCGTCGTTTTCCCATGGGATTTGAATGCCAAAATATGGTGAACTTGTAAGAAAAAAATCTAATTACAACTTTTATGCATTCACGGCCACCCCATCATTAAAAGTTGCACAGTGGTTTCCACTGCCCAGGCTTCAATCACAAGTGTTCAGTGAACTAATAGGGGAGTAGTTGGAACACTTCAGAGGCTGCGGTTAATTTTTTTTTCTTTAATTTACGATTTGTACACCACCAGCTACAAAGGGGCTTTTGGCAATTTGCAGCTATAAAAATTCCTAAGTTAAACTACCTTCTTAGTCTCCCAAACAGGGGTATCCGCAGGGGATGTGTAACCCAGCACCTTTCTTTTTAAAGTACATTGACAAACAAGTGTACAGAGATGTCTTCATTATGCTGCCATGACAAACATCTTGATTCCCATTGCGCTACTCCCAAACAATGGAGGAGTCCTATATCCTTAAGAAATTTTATAGATGTAGTCCTATTTCTTCAAACTTAAAAGTTCTGAACAGTAAGCAATTTACCATGACTAAGACAGACCATAATGCCTGTTGCATTAGACAAATGCTGACAGGGTTTAGTTGATAGAGCCTTACAATTTTGACCTTTCCCCTAGGCCAGTGGTTCCCAAACTTGGCAACTTTAAGACTTGTGGACTTCAACTCCCAGAATTCTGGGAGTTGAAGTCCACAAGTCTTAAAGTTGCCAAGTTTGGGAACCACTGCCCTAGGCAACCTATGTTGGGTTCTTATTTTAGGTGTCCCAAATTTTTCCATTAACCTACTTAACTTTGCCTATTGCACTGTCCAAATAACTTAACAAGACTGACTACATTTTTAATACATATATTAACCTACGTAATATTAATATTTCCTCCCCAGGTAGTGCAGTTATAGCTGTCTTATTCCTAAAAGAAAATTTTAGATCTCAAAGTATATTGGGTAAGTACCATAAATCATTGCCAAATAATTACTTGATGTATTGTTTATTCTGAAAACATTAACTTTGCAAACACAACATCTTTACTGTAATTAAGCACAATTTAAAAATTAATATAAATGGATGTTTCTGTTCCCTTTTTATACTATCTTAATCACTTACTAAAAGTATTTTAATAACATTTTGCTGGTGAATCTTTGCAATAAGTTGAACTTTTCATACCATCTCAAACAGTTTTATATTAATATAAATTGATTAATGTATAATTGAATAATAATTATTCCCTTCAAATATCTTTATTCTTTTAGATAAATTAACAGTCCAATGTTATGTTTGGCACTGAAAGTACAGCAGTCATTTGCAAATATAACTTATTAAAGATAACTGAGGGTCTCAAACTTTATTACAATAATCCTTTTTGTAGCATCCTGTGTCATGGTATGGTATGCTGGCTTAACAGCCGGGGACAAGAAGGCATTACAGAGGGTGATGAGCACAGCACAACAAATCATGGGGTGCCCCCTAGCCCCACTGGATGAAATCGCCCGGCCCCACTGTCTCAGCAGAGTAGGAAAATCCTCAGGGACGATTCACACCCTGAACAGCATTTCTTTATTCTCCTACCATCGGGCAGGAGATAAAGAAGCATAGCCAGCCAAACAAATAGGATGGAAAATAGCTTTTATCCATGAGCTGTTAGGCTTTTAAATGCAACATAACATCACAATCAGGCTAATGTGATAGACTTGCGGGGGCAGTGTAATGTGCAACAAGTATATATTGGTGTAATATAATTACGTGTGTGTGTGTGTGTATATACGCACATGCACACACCATATTTTTCAGAGTATAAGATACACCTTTTCCCTCCAAAAAAGAGGGTGAAACTCTGAGTGCATTTATACACTGAATACAGCATTTATGGCCTCCTGAAACCCTGCCCCCTTCACCAAAATTGCCGTGCATAGCCTTTAGGAAGCTTCCAGAGTGCTCCTGGGGGCTGGAGAGGGCGAAAAAGAGCAAAAATTGGTTGTTTTTTGCCTCCCCAGTCGCCAGGAGCATTCTACAAGCCTCCTAAAGGCTATGCATGCCCTGTTTATGACAAAAATGGGCCCATTTTTGTGAAAAACGGGCCGTTTTTGGGAGGTCTGCAGAGTGCAAAAACCTTTTAAATAAATGCCTCTTCAAAATCTTGGTGCATCTTATACTCCAGTGCATCTTACACTCCGAAAAATACAGTGTCTGTGTTTGTGTGTATGTGTGTATGTATATAATATGTGTGTGTGTGTGTGTGTGTGTGTGTATGTGTGTATTTGAAAGGCAAAAGGGAAGCAGTATGCTCCCTCCCATATTTGAAAAAACACTTAATTATTCCCTTGGCTCAGCTGATAAGAGAGGAGAGCTTGTAGCTTGGAGGTTAATATAACTGCCTAACATATAAAAACAGCCCAAGTTTGAATCCCAGATTCTTCTACTTTAGGGATTTACTGTAGGGATTTCTTTTACTTATTGATTTATTGAGATGTATTCTGTGTTCTTGGGTGGGCTGCACCAAGGGAGGCTCATTCAATTTCATTGTACACATGTTGTGCATTGGCAATAAAGGGTTTTTTGTTTGTTTGTCAATAAAGGATTGATTTGTTTATATACCTAAGTAGGACATTCAGATTGATTTTCTTTCTTAGAAACAAATTTCAGAAGCTAATTGTGCAAAAAAGTTATTCTGTTTTCATCTGATTATGGTCGCCATTATGAATGGAGAATTTTCTGTCAGCTATATATGAAACATATACAGTATATTATTTATTCATAAGTTTTATGTCTTTATTACTTTGCTGATAATTGAGCTGATTATTTTAAAAAGAATGGCTCATGTGGCTTGGGAAGTATGTCTATGTTTAAGATTTTTTTGCCCAATAAATAATACAGTGGCATGCCTATGAGAATTGAGCAAAACCAATAAATAGTGTATTTTACACCCGCTACGGATAGTTGATGCCTAAAGAGTATGAGTCATAACGGCTGCGTGTAAAATTCTCCAGATTCACTGTAAGAAAATAACTGATATTAGGATGCTTGCAAAGAAAGCATTGAAAGTACAATTGCTCTGCTTCTGCCTTTCAATGCCCCATTATGCTAGATAAAATCATCTCCTTTTGCGTTTTTCCCATTGGTATCTGAGTCTTTTCCCTTTTCAACAAAAGTTGTTAAGAAGAACATGATGAAAATGGCACAAGGGGTATTCGAATTGATAACGCTAATCCTGAAAAACAGTGTGAACATCTCCCTCAGAGCCTCTCCAAAAAGCTGGTGTCATGTAGTAACTTGTCAGAGAGAAGGCCAAACATACAGGGAGTAACATTTTCACTTATTTAATGTTTCATAATGTTAGGTTTATTTAAATTTTGTCCAGTTCTATTACTTCCTTATTGCATTGAAGCTCCCTAGAAGCCTTTGCTTCATGTGCTCCAGGCGCCCTACTTTAGATACCTTCTACGCAGTGACTCAGTGGCTAAGACACTGAGCTTCACGATCAGAAAGGTCGGCAGTTCAGCGGTTCGAATCTCTAGTGCTGCATAACGGAGTGAGCTCCCGTTACTTGTCCCAGGTTCTGCCAACCTAGCAGTTCAAAAGCATGTAAAAAAAAGTTGAAAAATAGGAACTACTTTTGGTGGGAAGGTAACAGCGTTCCATGTCCTTTCGGAGTTTAGTCATGGCAGTCATATGACCATGGAGACATCTTCAACAGCACTGGCTCTTTGGCTTTGAAACAGAGATGAGCACTGCCCCCTAGAGTCGGGAATGACTAGCACATATGTGCGAGGGGAACCTTTACCTTTACCCTACAGTATCTTATTGCTTCCTAATCTTGATTATGACCATGTTGGAAACATCTGCTTGACTAGGCTGGAAAGTAGGATCCCTGCAGAAACTTTCATTAAATTCAACAAGGTTGGTCATAACTAAACGTTATTAGTCCTGGTAGTATTTCTGTTTATTACGCAGTTATAATTAAGTATTGCACCTATATAGAATAAAATGGCAATTAATGTGATAACACATTACAATTGATGATCACTTCATACAGTATTGTAAAATTAGAAGCATCTAAACCATAAAGTCCATGACATACATTAACATCTGCACATTTAAAATAACAGGCAAGAATTTATATTTTCATTGATTTGAAGGGAGCTCATGAAGGATAAGTATTTTTAGTGCCTTTGTAACATTTAAGCATCTGACTCCAAGGTCATCTTGGTTGGAGTCAATTCCAATGACCCAAAGGCAAATAAGAAAAGACAACTGTGATGCAGTTGATCCAGATGGTAGAACTATATGAGCCTGACTGGTAATTATGTCAAGAATATAGGTTGAAAGACCAATAATAGGTGAATTTTGGGGGGTTAGTTTTGAGAAGCCACAACCACCCACCACTTCTTCCTCTTTAAACGAAACAAATTGTGTGCTTTTTCCTGCCCAAACCTACCATCTTCACATCTTCTGTGAAGTATTCCCCTTACGGACAAATCGTAAGAAATGACTTTGGACAAGCTGGTGCTCTCCAGATGTTTTGGGCTTACAAGCAGGGGTGAAATCCAGCAGGTTCTGACAGGTTCTGGAGAATTGGTGGCAGAAATTTTGAGTAGTTTGGAGAATCAGCAAATGCCATCTCTGACTGGCCCCAGAGGGGGGTGGGAATGGAGATTTTGCAGTATCCTTCCCCTGCCACTTCCACCAGGCCACGCCCACCAAGCCACACCATGCCCACCAAGCCACGCCCACAGAACCGGTAGTAAAAAAATTGCATTTCACCACTGGTTACAAGCCTCCCGGGCAATGCTGTGTTAGAGGAAGCTGGTTTTTGAGTTCCTATGCAAAAAAACAAGCAGATAATACAACCTATGGAATAGCCTCTGTAGATTTTTGCACTAACCTTGGAATATGTAGTTGATTCCAGAGAATTTACAGGGATGTACAGAGAATTTATTTTTCAGCTGATCAGATCCCCCTTAGGTGCTTCTCATAGTTTGAAGCCACCGTCTCTGCTGATTTATTTCTGTGAGTGTCTTTGCCACAGAGGTTTTTAACAATGTGGCTGCATTCCATTAACATTAGCAATATCATGAGAAAGAGAATGAGTATTCGGGCGATTTGCGTAAGCACATAAATACTTAATAGAATTCTGCCACGCCTCTGCATTTTTCTCCCCCTTTCAAATAATCCCATTAATATTTCTCTGCAGACTTTTGTACCCCCAGATATTCTCCATGGATTGATTTTGGAAGCAAAGGATTTTAAACTCAAAAGAAAAAAGATATGTGTTTTTCTGGTTAAAGAAAAACTTATTTAGTGTTTACATATTGTTTACAAATAAAATCCTGAAAAAAATAAACAACAAACCTTTTAGGTCCCTTCTATTTACAAAATTGTTACACAATAATGATTTCCTCATTTTTTTTTAAAAAAACACCAAGGTTACTCGAGGAGGGGGGGGTTCTTCCAGTTATGTATGGTATAGAAATGATTATCTAAATGGATTTTCCCTTTGGCATAGATTTCATCATTTACCAGAAAATATAACGAGATAAATGTAAAATAAAATATAAATAAATAAATATAAATATAAATATAAAAAGTTATTAATCGCACGAGTGATACTGGGTGTACCTAGGTACACCCATGTTACACCTATCCTCCGCGAGCTGCACTGGCTACCCATTGGTCTCCGGATGCAATTCAAGGTGTTGGTTATTACCTTTAAAGCCCTGCATGGCTTAGGACCAGCATACCTGCGAGACCGCCTACTGCCACACTCCTCCCAATGGCCAGTAGGATCCCACAGGGTGGGCCTCCTTCAGATGCCGTCAGCCAGACAATGTCGGCTGGCGGCTCCCTGGAGGAGAGCCTTCTCTGTGGCTGCTCCGACCCTTTGGAACAAACTACCCCCAGAAATCCGGACCGCACCCACCCTCATGGCCTTCAGAAAAGCTGTCAAGACCTGGCTTTTCTGGCAGGCCTGGGGCTGTTGACCTCATTGTTGAGGTCCAGCCCCTACTGAAATGAATGTATCTGTGTTGTTTTTAACTTGTCTATTTTATTTTTATTTTATTTTATTGTTTTTTTCTTTCCCCTTTCTGTAAGCCGCCCGGAGTCCTCCGGGATTGGCGGCCTATAAATAAAATTAAACTTGAAACTTGAATGTATATGTAATATATGTATAAATTGCTCATATAACATAGTATAGCCTTTATTGTCATTGTACAAAATAAATACAATACAATTGGTTTTAGCCTCACTGGTGCAATCACATGACAACAAATACAAACATAAATAGTGAAAAGAATAATCCCAATGCAAGTCATTAGGGGAAAAGAAAAAAGAAAGAAAAAGAAAAACTAGTCCTACGTTTCCGCATGTGTGTGGAGTGATTGGGGTTGTGTTTAAGTCTGACAGCTCAAGGGTGGAAACTATTTTTAAGCTATTTGTTCAGCTGGCTATGCTTCGATGTCTTCTGCCCGATGGTAGAAGTGCGAAGAGACACTGACCAGGGTGTGAATCATCTCTGACTATCTTCCTTACTCTGCTAAAGCAGCGAGACCTGGCGATGTCATCCAGTGGCGTTAGAGGGCAACCAATGGTTTCTTGTGCCGAATGGATCACTCTCTGTAGTGCCTTCCTGTCCGCAGCTGTTAAACCAGCATACCATACTGCAGTGGTTCCCAAACTTGGCAACTTTAAGACTTGTGGACTTCAACTCCTAGAATTCTCCAGCCAGCTCTGCTGGCTGGAGAATTCTGGGAGTTGAAGTCCACAAGTCTTAAAGTTGCCAAGTTTGGGAACCACTGCCATACTGTAATGAAGTATGTGAAGACACATACATATCAATTTAACATCTCATTTTGTTTATCTTCTTTGGGTTGCAAATTAATTTAGCAATTCAGTTATCTATTGGACAAATGTGTATTATCATTTTTTAAAAAAAATTTTTTGGTGCATTTTTTAAAATGCAGTAAAAGAAAAAAAATGTTTATTTAAATGTGTTTCAAGGTGGAACAGTGATGCTTGTGGGAATGTTTCTGTTGGTGACTTTTGCGCCTCACGTTATCCAAAAAGTCACAGCAAGGACGATACAGATCGATTTAGTTAGTTGGCAGTTCTTGGTTTATATGGTGAGTAGAAAATTCTTAATTCAGTATATAGAAGCATGACCTGTAACCAATTTTTACACCGTACAGTAGTCTGTTCCTGTTCAGGCTTCTAGCCAGTTTTGCCCTTTCTCTTGATTATTTCACTCTGTTTCTCCTCCCCTCCCATTTCTGCCTCTCCCACCTGAGGGCCTTTGATTGCGGATGGGGCCATTTTGGATGGCTAAGGATTACTGTTCTCAAATGATACATGAAGGATAATTTGAGCATTCTGGTGAAGAGGCAAATTTTTTTTCTCTTATAGCACATTCTCTAGGCTAAGGATGATGATACAAGCAGTCCTCGACTTACAACAGTTAAGTAGTGACCGTTCAAAATTACAACGACACTGAAAAAAGGTCTTATGACTACTTTTCACACTTAACGACCATCCCCATGGTCACATGATCAAAATTCAGATGCTTGGAAACTGAGTCATATTTATGAGGTTTGCAGTGACCTGGGATTACATCATCATCTTTTGCGACTTTCTAACAAGCAAAGTCAATGGGGAACCCAGATTCACTTAACAACTGTGTTACTAACTTAACAATTGCAATGATTTACTTAAAATCTGTGGCAGGAAAGGTCATAAAATGAGGCAAAACTCACTTCACAAATGTCTCTCTTAGCAACATACATTTCCGGCTCAGTTGAGGTCATAAATTGAGGATGACCTGTATTTACCCACTTCAGCAGCTGTTGTATTCCCATTCCTTGGATGAGATAAAAATAATTTTGGAGTAGTTCTCTGTGAGAAACAATGCAGCTTTAAAAAAAGCTAGTCTATTTTCACCAAGATAGAACAAAAGATAAAGCTTAGTGTAACAACAATGATATTTATATCTTTGCGTAGATTTCATATTCCATAGATGACAATTTGCCAGACTAATGACAAATCATGTGACTAGTTATTTGAAATCCTCAAGAATTGAGAATAGTGAAAGACAATCTAATGAATTCCCAAATATCCAAATATATATATATATATATATGTATATACCTCCCACCCATACTTATATATATATATATATATATATAAGTATATACCTCCCACCCTGGCTGGCTGATAAAAGGAGTCGTTCTCTGTAGCTCAAATGGTTAACTCCCTGCCTGGGAGGCAATAGAGCACAGGTTCGAATCCCAGTAAGGATATGGCTAGCTGATGAGAGCTAAATAGCTTGAAATAGATCTATACTAGTCTTCCTTTATTTATTTATCAGCACAAATAAAAACACAAATATAACAAAAGGCAACAGTAAAAATATTGGGTTTCTGTCTGGATGGACTCTTGTGACGAGCCTAATGACAGAGAGTGGAAGTGTGACCTTCCTCCCACACTTGGGCATACCAGGGGTTGTGACTTTAAGTATATACCTCCCACCCTGGCTGGCTGATAAAAGGAGTCATTCTCTGTAGCTCAAATGGTTAACTCCCTGCCTGGGAGGCAATAGAGCACAGGTTCGAATCCCAGTAAGGATTGGCTAGCTGATGAGAGCTAAATAGCTTGAAATAGATCTATACTAGTCTTCCTTTATTTATTTATCAGCACAAATAAAAACACAAATATAACAAAAGGCAACAGTAAAAATATTGGGTTTCTGTCTGGATGGACTCTTGTGACGAGCCTAATGACAGAGAGTGGAAGTGTGACCTTCCTCCCACACTTGGGCATACCAGGGGTTGTGACTTTAAGTATATACCTCCCACCCTGGCTGGCTGATAAAAGGAGTCGTTCTCTGTAGCTCAAATGGTTAACTCCCTGCCTGGGAGGCAATAGAGCACAGGTTCGAATCCCAGTAAGGATATGGCTAGCTGATGAGAGCTAAATAGCTTGAAATAGATCTATACTAGTCTTCCTTTATTTATTTATCAGCACAAATAAAAACACAAATATAACAAAAGGCAACAGTAAAAATATTGGGTTTCTGTCTGGATGGACTCTTGTGACGAGCCTAATGACAGAGAGTGGAAGTGTGACCTTCCTCCCACACTTGGGCATACCAGGGGTTGTGACTTTAAGTGTATAGATAGATAGATAGATAGATAGATAGATAGATAGATAGATAGATAGATAGATAGATAGATAGATAGATAGATAGATAGATAGATAGATAGATAGATACTTAAAGTCACAACCCCTGGTATGCCCAAGTGTGGGAGGAAGGTCACACTTCCACTCTCTGTCATTAGGCTCGTCACAAGAGTCCATCCAGACAGAAACCCAATATTTTTACTGTTGCCTTTGTTATATTTGTGTTATTATTTGTGCTGATAAATAAATAAAGGAAGACTAGTATAGATCTATTTCAAGCTATTTAGCTCTCATCAGCTAGCCATATCCTTACTGGGATTTGAACCTGGGCTATATTACATACTAGGCAGACATCTTAGCCATTAGGCCACAGGCTCTTATCCGTTATCAGCGAAGCCAGGGTGAAAGGTATCTATTAGATTTTACAAATATATATATATATATATATATATATATATATATATATATATATATATATATATATATATATATATATATATATATATATATATATATATATATATATATATATATATATATATAATTTGCATTTTGCTTAGAAAAAAACAAAGTTATTTTATAGCTACCATGCTTCATGCCATAACTACCATGTGTTTCCAATCTCAAAATGTGTGTGTGTGTGTGTGTGCAAGCTCTCCTGCTGATTTTCAGTAAGCTCAAATATGATGCCAGGTCCACAATAAGGGAACAAAGAAGCAAGTTACAGGAGCTACTTGTAAGTGCAAGTATGAAGTGCATAAAGACATTTGCAACACTTCTACCAATGCCAACTCTAGGTTCTGGTTTGATGATCTCTATGAATTACATTCATATGAGTGAAAACGTACCATGGTGAGTAGAATGATGGTTAAATCTGGAAAGGAGAAAGAGCATTTGCACAGGAGAGAGAAAGCAGATTCGTCTAATCAGTATTAAATATGATTAAAATATGTAATACAACATTCTTTTCTTGTTTCTTCAGAATTGTAAGTGAAAATTTGCCTTGTCAAAAGTTTTCACCTTCTAGTCTTTAGACCAACCCAGGAAAGTTTAGACTTTGAGTTAGGAATCACAAATTCAAAGTGTTGAAGCTGAAGTAACCAAAGATTGTCTCTACCAAATTAAAGGTAAAAGTAAAGATTCCCCTCGCACATATGTGCTAGTCGTTCCCGACTCTTGGGGGCAGTGCTTATGTCCGTTTCAAAGCTGAAGAACCAACGCTGTCTGAAGATGTCTCCGTGATCTTGTGTTATGTCTACAACTTCCACATGCATGGCCATCCTGGCTGAAACTTAAGGTATTGGGTGACGTATAAATCCAGAGGGCACCAGACTTGGGAAGATGGTTCTACAGAATATCTTTATAGCATTAGTGCTGTAATTCTGGAGTAACAGTCCTTGATTAGAAAATTGGCTAATTCAGGCTTGCACCATTTAGCATAAATCTGAAAAGTTGGGTAAATAACTCTTTTAAGAACAATGTAAATTGTTCTTTGTGCATGGGTAGAACAATTTACAGTGGACTGCGCACACGGCAATCTTCAGCAATCTTTATCTCTCTACTTATCTATCCGGCCATCCATCTATTATCTAATTCTATCTATCTATCTATCTATCTATCTATCTATCTATCTATCTATCTATCTATCTATCTATCTATCTATCTATCTATCTATCTATCTATCTATCTATAGAGTCGAGGTAGCGCAGTGGTTAGAGTGCAGTACTGCAGCCACTTCAGCTGACTGTTAGCTGCAGTTCGGCGGTTCAAATCTCACCGGCTCAGGGTTGACTCAGCCTTCCATCCTTCCGAGGTGGGTAAAATGAGGACCCAGACTGTGGGGGCAATATGCTGACTCTGTAAACCGCTTAGAGAGGGCTGAAAGCCCTATGAAGCGGTATATAAATCTAACTGCTATTGCTATTGCTATTGCTATTGCTATTGCTATTGCTATTGCTATTGCTATCTATCTATCTATCTATCTATCTATCTATCTATCTATCATCTATCTATCATCTATATAAATCTATCAAATTTATATGGCCACCCATGAAATAAAAAAGCAATTTGACATTGTACAACAATCTTCATTCATTGTGATTTGTGAAGGTGAGAGCATGATTTGTTTAGAAAAAATGGTTCCAAGAAGTAATAACAGCAAGAATGGTGTCTTTCATATCTATAAGAGCTGAAAGGTGTACATGAAATCAGTCTTTGTTTAAAAGAAGGGAAAAAAGCTTTCCCTCCATGTCTATTATCTTGCTATGGGGGAAATTGCTTTGCAAGTATAATTTATATTTCTGTTGCCCCTGGGACAAACTCTATGAAGTTCAGCTGAAAAATTACTTGAGACCGGGGAGGCGAAAGAAAAATAGGGATTGCTTACCCGCTCATTTGTCATACTACAAATGGATTTTTGTATTAAAGTGGCACCAAATGTATATAAATGAATCTCTCTCACAAACCCTAAAAATACAGTTATAAATGAAGCAAATTTATGTAATTGTAAGGTAAGGACAAGAGGGGAGAAGCAGCAGTTCTTTTATGAAAAATAGGACAGTGAATGATTATAGCCCTTGAGTTGATTCAGATTTTTCCTTTCTAAACACCAGTATTAAAATACATGTTAAAAACCCTAGAGCAAAAAGTGTCTCAGGATGCTGATAGACCTAATCAATCTTTTTTAAAAGAGAAGACGACATGACTTACCGACAGAGGAGAATATTTGTAGCTCAGAATTGAACTGTGTGGTCTGTGGTGCTATCTGAGTGTGGCTGTTTCCTTGCAGACTTTTCATTACCAGACTAGGTAATATCATCAGTTCACTGATGATGATTTCATTATCTAGTTTGGTAATGAAATGTCTGGAAGAAAACAGCCACACTCAGACAGCATCAAGGATCCCACAGCCACACTCAGACAGCATCAAGGATTCCATGCTCGTTGATTTGCATTTCACACATTAAGTTATCACATCTTAAGTTATCTTTGAAGTATGTACTTTTCAATTTCAGTTTTTGGCTAAAAAGTCACATACAAAACCATACTGTATAGCAGGAAATCTAAATCTAAATTTTCATCGATATTTTGATTCTGAAAAATGGAATGGAACTGATTTATTGGCACATGTGAAACTCATCTGGATCAAAAGTAAACAAGTTGTCCATTAGACGAAGTGTCAATTATTTTATTGGCTCTGGTTTGGAGCCATAGGTCAGAGCACGGAGACATTTAATGAATACCCATGTATTTTTCTTGCTTTGCACAATGCCCAAGAAAAAGAATCTTCACTTGAAGCATGGGTATAGATACAGATGTTTCCAGGATCATTTCCAGGTATCTCCAGGTAAAAGAATCAAGTGGCAAGAAAATATGCTTCTGAGATCTTAAAAGAATTGTTTACCCAACTCTTCAGATTTATGCTAAATGGTACAAGCCTGAATTAGCCAATTTTCTAATCAAGAACAGTTACTCCAAAATTACAGCACTAATGCTATAAAGATACTCTGTAGAACCACCTTCCCAAATCCGGTGGCCTCTGGATTTATACATCACCCAATACCTTAAGTTTCAGCCTGGATGGCCATGCATGTGGAAACTGTAGACCAACATAGCTGGAGGAGATCAAATTGGTGAAAGCTGAAATTCGGTAGCTAATTCCAGAGCAATCTATGGTCCAGATGAAAACGACTTTGAATAGGAAAGTCATGCAGGTTGGGGTGTTGCCGTTAGCTGTGAGACTGCAGGTCTAGGTTATATGTAGTGTTAAGGCAGTCCCATCTGTGAAATGTCTTTCAAAGCAGCCTTTCCCTAGCATACGATTAAACCCTGCTGTATATTTTTCTTTTATGCAACCTTTTGACAAGTAGTTGGCTAGGCAATGATTGAAAGCCAGCATATGGTTACAAATGCATTGCAGGTGTGTTGAGCTAAACTATAAGTTTATTCTATGTTTTTTAGAGCTTGAGAGGAAGGTAGCTGAATAATAGGAATGATGAATAAGATAGGCCATAGTTTTAAGAATCAAGAGTCTACAGCTTGCTTATACAGGAGTACTCTCATTGCACTTAGATTATATTTGGCTTTCTTTATTTCCTTTCCTAACCAAGATGATTGTGTACATTTATGGCTCAGTATTATTAAAGTTGGATGCCTTTGTTTGCCAGATTATTACAGCAAAACTCCCCTTCCCCCAGTTCTCCTGCCTTTGTTTAAATCTTTCAAGGCACGTGAAAGGGTAAGATAACATAGGAAAAATGGGAATTTATCTTTGCCTTTGGAAATGTTTATGGAGAATTGATAAATGTGGCAATGTTGCTCTTCTTACTCATCTTAAAAGAGGAAAGTAGATTGTGTTAAAGGTTTTGTTGAAAACTTTTCTTTTTTAACAATTGAAGCTTGCTATCTTTTTTCCTATTTTCAGATCGTGGAAATAGTAGCTTTCTGCATTCTTTTGTATTTCTACAAGAGGAAAGAAGCAAAGCACGTTGTGGTTTTGTTAACAATAGTAGCGCTACTAGGTAAGAATGTGGTTCAGCTTGTGTTTTTTTTTGTTAAGTATATATACGCTGGTATTTTCTCCACACATTTTGGTGGCTGGTGATAAATTAGTATGGAATCTGTGCAGATTAACACAGTAGAAAGGGACCTTATAGGTCATCTAATCCAACCCTCTGCTCAAGCAGGAAACCCTACACCATTTCTGACAGATGGCAGTCCAATCTCTTCTTGAAAACCTCCAGTGATGAAGCTCCCACAACTTCTGAAGGCAACTTCTGTTCCATTGGTTGATTGTTCTCACTATCAGAAAGTTCCTCTTTATTTCTAGGTTGAATCTCTCCTTGGTCAGTTTCCATCCATTATTTCTTGTCTGGCCTTCAGGTGGAAGCAGAACTAAGGTCCTGTACTTTGTTTCTCCTCCATGCTAGGATAGAGAATCTTATATAAAAGCCTTTAGAAATATACTTGTCCTCGACTTAACAACCATTCATTTAGCAATTATTCAAAGGTACAACAGCACTGAAAAGAAAATCTTACAACCAGTCTTTGTACTTGCAGCATCTCTAAGATTGTATGATCAAAATTTGGTTGCTTGTCAACCAATATGTATTTATGACGGAGCATCTTGGGATTATGTGGTTGCCATTTATGACTGTCCCAGCCAGATACCTGTTAGGTAAGCTCCCCGTTGGGAGAGTGAGTACGTTCAGAGAAGCGTTGTGAGAGTGTTGTTGGAGAACACACAAACCGGCATACAGAGACACTGTAGTTTAAGTAGGTCTTTACTTTCGTGGAAATAGAGGTATCAGAATCCATCAGAACAGTCCAAGTCATACACAGTTAAGTCATCAACGTCTTTCAGTTAAGGGATAATCCAAATAATATAGTCCATAATCATACAATCAGTCCGGTACGCAAAGTTTGCTAGCAGTTGCAAAACTTACAATAACTCACAGCACTTTCTAACAGCCAGCTTCCAAAACACTCAGATCAGATCACCCCAGCATCTAACAAAACAGAGAGCTAACAGTCATTCTGGCTCCCTCTTATGGCCGATTGAGGAAACAGCAACCAATCACATTTTACAGTATGATTTAAAGAAACAGGTACAACATTGTTACGTGATTTATATATTGCCAACCCAACCATTAGATTATATTCCTAACATTACCAATAAGCAAAGTCAATGGGGGAAGCTTAATGATTGCCTGATTTGCTTAAAAACAGCAGTGATTTGCTTAACAACCATGGCAAAAAAAAGATTATGAAATTGGGCATGACTCACTTAACAACAACATTGCTTAGTTAGAGAAATTCTGGTCTTTAACCCTAACCCTTTAGGGTCATGGGTTAAGTCAACAACTAGCCTGTAATCAGAACTGGCATAATGTAGTGGTTAAGACTGAAACTGGGGAGGCCAGGGTTCAAATCCTCTTTGATCGTAGGAATTCACTAGGTGCCTTTCAACCAGTCCCTCCCTTCTGAACCCCAAGGCCAAAATGCAAAATAGTAGCACTGACCAATGGAACTTTCTATTCTCGCTATGCTCACTCCTTCGGAGAGTGTGTTTGACTCAAATCAAATTCAACACATTTTCATATATAGCCAGAGAAAGGTTGTATACAGGGAAGTTCACTGGAGGTTTTTAAGAAGAAATTGGACAACCATTTGTCTGAAATCATATAGGGTCTCCTGCGTGAACAGAAGGTTGGACTAGAAGACCTCCAAAGTCCCATTAACTCTGTTATTCTGTTATAACTAGATATCAATGGGGTTATTCAGAGATCATGTTGGCTGCTAAAGGTGGCTGTCTAATAAGGTTTATCCTATCCTTAGGTTTGCTATTTTCAGGAGCATTTCCTACCACACCGGTCTCACAGTTTTCTAAATTATGAAAGTCTGGCTTACAGATACAACTAAAAATACCCAGTATCTATCTACCATATCTTGCCCTTATGTGAATCTGGGATGCAGGAAATTTCTGTTTATGAACCTCATGAAGCTCACATTAGCTTATCTTTGATGCTGTGGAATCAGAACTTCCAGATGTTTGTTGCAGATGTACCTGTATAAAGCTGGGAATTGTGGGATTGCTTTGGGCTAGGTTTCTTGGGTTTATACCTTAATTAGCTTTCCCATTTGCTCTTAGGAGCTGCGAATTAGAGTTTCTGTAACTTTTTATTAAAGCAAAAAGATATTCTGACCAGCACTGTCTGAAACAAACCACATAGTCACAAGAAAAACCTGAATCTGTTAAGCACTTTGAGAAAAAGCATATAGAGGCCATACACTTATACGAGCACCACATAATGTGCTGTCACATGCATATGTATTACATTCAGAGTTAAGGTAAACATACAATTGAAGATTGTGCAATTGTTTGTATTCTTTATGACACACCCAAGATAAAAGATGATATTGTTGGTTACATATCCTAGAAAATTAACTAGATCCCTGGAAGATTCTTATGAGGTAACCCTGTCAAGTTCATTGATTGAGTTCAGAATGATGCATTGAGTGGGTCTCAGGAACCTAGAGGCACATTGTGTGTCCTAAGATAAAGTTGATTTTCGTAGATTAAACTCAAATAAGTAAAGGTTCTGATGGACTAAACTATAGCAACTTTCCCCCTCTGGTGCCAGATGTATTGCCATTCAGCTTCCAGTATTCATGGTTCAATGTGATATTGGCACCCAGCAATTCCTAAAACTGTAGTTCAATATATTCAGAGAACACAAGTTTGTTCTGGAAGGAAGTTGCTAGAACCCATAAGAGTACTTCTCTTGGTCCAGTTTGCCTTGGTCAATATTGGGCAAACAATTTTACATCACTCACATTTGCATGTTACAGTCATCTGCTTGCATTCAGTTTAATCCATGGGTTGTTTCACACAACATTCCACAACAGCATTAAGCACGTGCACATGCGCGGCGCGCCCACATGTTACCTGACAGTAGTGCCTGCCGGAACCCATCCCTGGTAAGGAGGATGGGAGGAAATCAGAATGCTTTTTGTATTTGACCCACTTGCCTTAATAAGGTGTGTACTTCAAAGGCATGAAGAAAATTCCCCCCACCCCAAATTTTTTTTAATTAGAAAAGAGATTGGATAAAACTGTAGATGGTTTGAGTAATGCAGTTCTGCACAATGACTCATCGCACAACACTTTGCTTCATGCTTAATCTGGGATTTATAACAGGGTTAGAATCAAGAAGCAAAATAGGGACAATGAAAAGGATTTCTGTGTCTTCTGCTTTCAAAGTGATGTCATCTTTTTTCCAGCTGCTGCCATTATAGCTAAGTAGAAATTGTTATAAGAGTCCACAAACCAATCCGTCCTCTTTTGGTTCTACATTAACTAAAAAAATAATTGCTGCATTTAAATAATAGATGCTTCTAGGGGCTCCCTGGGCCTGATAAGAGTGGAAATTGCTTCAGCATCTCTGATAATACCATCAGTTTTAATATCTTCACTTCTAGCAATACATCTGTCAGCAAGCAGAATGGAAGCGGCAAGTTTTATTGGGAAAAAATTACATCAGTTGACTCTCTCGTTCCACAAAGCCACATGCCAACATTTTAACTTGCTGAGGTCTACCCTCTGTTATTTTACCTTGGTTCTCATGTTGGACAAAAGAGTTGCAGAACAGTGCCAAACATCTGAAATTGCCCCTGTGAATAAAAGCGCAACCACAAATTATATACACACATAGAACGGTTGTACTGTATTATGGAAAAATACCATTTTTCAGTTAATATCTAAGTAGGCTTAACAAAGAGGCACATATTGCATGTATTAGTGGTGCAATTTATGGCTCTAGGGAGGCTGGATAAGTTTGTCACCACAAGCAGAGAATTAGGAACCAACAAGATTATGTTTGCTTTTATATATCCTGACAAAAGATCATTTTGTTCTTCAAATGAATTCAGTGGTGTGATTAGATGAATTATATTATTTAGATGAATGAGGTGGAATTAGATGAAAAAGAAAGACTAGTGCTTATATGCTGGTCATACAAAGAAAACCTATTTATTCAATGGATACAAAATCCAAAGATTTATTGATTCAGACATCATAATCCTACTGTATCAACACAATGCTCTTTATAAGTTCAATTGACCCACTGCTCAAAATTGGCAATATACATTGATGTATGATATTAATTTTACTGCAACACCGTAAGTTTTCATCTACTTTAGATAAAAGAGGCTATTCATAAATAATTATCTACCATCTCCATGTTATCAATTCTTAAAAGTTTTCAGTAGACGACATTGGCAGTTATTATGTTTTGAACTATATGAGGATGCTTACCAATTTTTCACAATTGGTTGGTTGATAAAATTTTCTTCATTAATATTCTGTTTTCATCAGCTTCTTTTTATTTTTCTCCAGCCTCTTTGACCATCATTTCAGTGAAAGCAGTGGCAGCCATGTTGATATTTTCTGTGAAGGGAAACATGCAACTAACCTACCCTATTTTCTATCTTATGCTCATTCTAATGACGTCAACTTGTATATTTCAAGTCAAGTAAGTTTTTAGAAAACGTATATTAACGTACTGTTTTCTCCATGTTTCCATATTCTTTTAATGCTTGGTATTGTAAGTTAAAAGAGCAGCCAAATCCTGCCAAACGTGGACACAGATGCATTTATGAGTTTATCTTCTACTTTTGTTTTATGACCATAATGCTTTATCTTGCTGTTAATCAGACAGGCAGGTTTTCTTGAAATACTTTTATGTTTCTCAGGGACTTCAAGCCAGCTACATCTTTTTACTACTTTGTTGAATCAGCAAGGCAGCTTTTCGCTCTATGATCAGTCATTAACATTCATCTTTCTATTCACCTTAATGTCTTTCCCCCCTCTCTGCTTGGTATTTGCAAGTTTATTCCTTAGTTTCATGTCTCTGTTGTAAGCAAAGTTTGTTTACTAAATATGGATTCAGAATGTTACATCCATATTCTCACATGCTGAGTTTTCAAACTTTTCCCAACTTAGTTCACTTCAGTTGTGTAAGATTGCTGATCGGGAACTCTGGGAATTATGATCCCACCACTTCTAAAAGGTTTTGGCTAGAGAAGGCTGCTCTGAATTATTCCTCTTTTTTTTCCTGGATTAGATTCCACCCTGATGGTGGCAAGAAAGCATAATAATCCTTAAAGCTGAATTAGATGTTATAGGAGAGGTGGTAGATATAACTTAGCAAATAGTTATATCATTTTTATGTCTGGCTCTTTCTCCAACCTAATATTCACCCGATGTATTAGACTTTTGATCCAATGTCCTCCAGCAAAGTTGGCCAATGGCATAAGGCTAGAGAAAACAGTCATATCCATTCTAATCAAGAATAATAAACTTTAAATGTATTCCCATCAGTTGTGGTCACCTACAGTGATCAGAGAAGAAGTAATTATTAATGTGTTCAAGGCCTAGATTCGTACTTCATACTTCAAGCTTCTGCTATGAAGCTCTTTTACCCTGAAGATTGTCACCCCCTATTTGTATAGCTGACTTCTCCATTACCTAGTCTTATTAATGGCACTTGCTAAAGATTGAGCTTGGGTCCTTCTATGTGCAAAGCCTGCTATCTGGAGCACCCTCAGATAGCTAGCCAAAGTTATTAGAAGGATAAAATGGAGTGATGGAGATGCTTATCTTTAGATTGTGAGAAGAACCTGTTTATGTAGGGTCTTCCCTACATTAAAAGATACAATGCGTGAGTTTTTTCAAAAAGGCAAATGAAGGGAAGATGTGAATGTAGATTACAAGTGCCTGCAAGTATTGAAAATTTAGATCAATTTTTTATTCTTCATAAATACTAGAACTCAGGATCATTTGATGAAATTGCCAGGAAGAAATTTAAGACTGAGATAAAGATGCGGATCTTTAATTGCCCTAATATATAGATATAGAAGCGTGAGTCAATTACTGTATCTCAGGCTATTTTAGAAGGAAATTATATATGGTCAAGGAAGGCCTTTCCTAATCTAGTGCATTGCTGTAAACTGAGCAGTAGTCCAGAGAAGAAGTATATTCAGAAGAACTAAACTCTACTTTATTGTAAAGTTGCAATACTGAAAATTGTAAAAAAAAGAGCTTGCAGGCAAACTTAATGCAAGACTTATTTTGTGGACCATCTGTTTTTGCTTTTTGCAGCATCTTCACACATTTGTGTTGGATTTTCTCAGACTGACGTTAGAACAAATAGCTAAAATCAGAGGAATTTGCAATAACTTTGAAATCTGACTATTCCATAAACATGCAAGTTTTAAAAAATTACTTTGGATCCGTGGAGACTGCTCAGTTGTTGCTTTAAAAAAATCACAATAATTCCTAATGGTTAAAACAGTTGAGAAACTGGCCTTTAAGATGATATCAAAAGGCTATTTTGGTAGATGATATCATTCAGTGGCACACTGTCGTCTGCAAGGTGAGGACTTTTGCATTCAAATTGTGATGAACCTTTCTTAAAACATACAGTAATAGGTTTCCATCACTTTTATTGGACAGTATTTTAACAAGCTGGAAGCCTAAAAAATTGAAAAGGCTGGTGGTCGGAAAAGAGGTGCCATTGCTTATGAAATAAAACATACTGTTTCATTATCTTTAAAAATCTAATAAACACTCACTCTAATAAAATTTGAATGAAATGTACAATAGCATGCAAAAGTTTAATCACCCCTGGGTCAAATTGTATTGGTCAATGAATCCTTATGTAATAAAGTGACCCAACCTTTACATGTTACACAAGGTTTCTGCAAATTTTGATATCTATATACTGTATATAAAAGCCAAATACCACTCACTCATCATGAAATTTCCAGAACTGCAAATCCTACTCACTTGAAATTTGGCATGTAGGTTCCTCTTGGTTTCTAGCTTCTTGCTAAGAAAGGATTTTTCAAAATGACCATCCGATCATTAATATTTCTTATAAAGTGTTATATTAACACGCTCTAATGCTAAGGAGTTAGCCAGTCTACTTCCCCTCCCCACCTGAAAAGAACTCTGTTCCAACTGCCAGTTGCCTTATATTAACCAAGCCCAATCACATAGTTTCGTAGCGAAGCACGGGTATCCAGCTACTATAACATAAATATGTAGTGGAACAAAGATTAAAAACAACAAAAACAATATGATGCAGAGAATTAAACACCTTTGGGGGTTGAGACTTTGTAACACTTTGGCAGAAGTAACAGCTTCTATGTGTTTCTGTAGGTTGATAAGAATGTTTTTTAGTTATTAGAGAGATAAAAATATATCCTCGTTTTCAGATCTTTTCTCACTCTTCCTTGCAGAGCCCTTCTATCTCAGAAATATTTTTACTCTCTCAGCAAGTACTAAATGTTTCGAAGCCTCTTCACAGATGCTCAATAACATTCAGGTCTAGGATTGTGAAGGCCATTCCAAAATGTTATCCTTTCTTGTAACTATATGCTTCATGATTGATTTCTCGTACTGCGGTGTCCCATCTCTTTCCAGTTCAATTTCTTCACTGAAGATATGTTAGCTTCTAGGGCTGTGATGGAGAACCTATGGCATGCATGCCACAGGTGGCACGCAAAGCCATATCTGTCGGCATGCGAGTCATTAGCTCCAGCATGCCAGCCATCTGATTTTCTGCCTTCCAGAGGGGCTGGGGAGGCCGTTTTCGCCCGCCCTAGGCTTCAGGGAAGCCTCCAAAGCCTGGGAAGAGCGAAAACTCTCTCCCACAAGGGCGGGTGTTCGTGCATACATACGTTCGACTCATTTTTTCACCCTCCCCAGACTCTGGTCATGCACGCATGCAGAAGTGGGCAGGGCGCATTGTATTGTGGGTTTGACACGCCTTTGCAAAAAGGTTCACCATCACTTTTCTAGAGTATGTTAACATTTAGTTTTGTCCCTTTTTCCTTCCATCTGCACAATATTGCCTGTGCCACTGACTGCCACTCAACTCCAAAGAATAAATGGAACTCATCCTCAAAATTAACTGTCGCTAAGGGTTTTTCTCCCCTTGAATTTTATCACCCTGTTTTTCTCCAAATTTATCTTGTGTAGTTGTGTCTGAACACTTCAGTATTTGTTTCATCAGCCCAAAGCCCTTTTCTTCTAAAATATGTAATGCTTATTACACTTTTCTTTGCATATTTTAGACAATGGGTTTTGTGATGAGATTGGAGGAAAAGTTTCCTTTTGTAAGTCAATACACATAGTTTTAAAACCAATATTGTGTGGTGAGCAGCTTTTTTAGGATCAGCTAAAGATTTTAGCAAGTTATTTGCAGTGATCTGTGAGTTGTTTTGCAGATCTGACACATTTTCAGGCAGTGGTAGCAAACATTTTCTTTCAGATCTTGCTTTGACATAAACTATTTCATGTGACTTTGTTTCTCACAGTTGAAATTGTTAGCTGGAAGCATTTAGATTTTTTTATAGCCTTCCCATGCTTTTTAAGAGTGAATTATCTTTACTTTCCAATATGCAAACAGCTGCTTGGAAGATCCTGTAACTTTTGAATAGATAGAAAAATAGCCATAGTCAAAGAGGTCAGAAACATCCAAATATATGTTGATCTAGGGAATTGTCTGATCTGGGTCAATTGTAAGTCTATCAAGTCAGTCTCTTTGGGCCTTATTAGTGACTGTTTATAATGGAACAGAATCAGCTGGAAAGATGTCCAACCTCTGAACATGAACTTTTCAGTTTTCTTATTTTAAATCTGTAAGCGATGGCATGTATTTATGACAGTTGCAATGTCCTGGAGTCATCTTTTGGCAATTTTCTGACAAGCAAATTAAAAGGGGAAGTCAGATTCACTTAACAACTGTGTCACTACATAGTGACTGCAGTGATTAACAACTATGGCAAGAAAATTTGTAAAATAGGGCAAAATTCACGTAACAACCTCTTAGCAATGAAAATTTTGGCCTCAATTGTGGTTGTAAGTAGAGGACTACCTGTTTGCACATTTACATTCATGCAATGCCCAATATTTAATAGCATAAAATAGTCTTATAAATGTGGGGGAAAATAGAGCTCATGATGGTACTTCTCTACATTACTAAATAAAAACCTCCCTTGAATTATATCTGAGGGTTGCATAGACAAAAAATTATTGGTAATCCATTTTTTCCTCAATCTAATATACATTTTTTGACATTTCCAGGTAGTCTCCCATTCAGATGCTAAGCATTAGCTTTTTCAAGATCAGCCAAGATCAGTTAGGTGCTGTCATCTGCCATGTTGTTATTGTTTTTAATTAAATATATGTAGTAAGGTTTTTTCAAAATATAATGTTTTTGCTATGGAAGAAGTGTTGAAATTCCTAAAAATGTGGGAATTTAAATTCTTATTTATGTTACATTGACATTCTTCTTATAGGTTCTTGAATCAAGCAATGGAGATCTACGGTTCAGCAGAAGTCATTCCACTGAACTACATCCTCTCTACTCTTAGTTCTATCCTTGCAGGTAGGTGTTGATCAAATAAAGGCATTAATCTTTGTTTTCCCCTTTTCCACTAAGTGTGAGACTAAGAGGGGAGAGCTTGTGCTTGGGGTTTTCTGGAATCATGGACTCTTTCATAGCAACCTTTCCCAAAATCTCAAGTTCTCCAGGCACTTCGAGACTATAACTCCATTAATTCACAAGCATCATATCTTAGTTGGAGTGGGAGCTATAGACCAATTAATATCAAGGGCAAAATTTGGAGCAACTTGTTTAATCAGTAGAAAGCAGAGGCACAGAGTTGATGAAAACAGAACTAACTCCCAGGATTGCTTATTAACTTTGATGAAAGTGAATTAATGAGTAGTAATTTTTTTAAAAAAATATGCTTCAAAGGAGGTTGGGCTCTTACCATAAAGTTTTCCCCAAAGCGATTGGCTGACACAGGTCCTGTTGCACTAGAAATAAAAATTGTTTTCACCTACCTATTTGCAGGCTAACTAAGGCTGGCTTGTTTCAACAGAGCACCCAGAAGGGTAAAAATAAAAGTGAGTTTTGCAAGAGGATATTCCAGTATGTCCCCTTTTTCATTGCCACAGTATTCATGGATAGGGATCAAAGACCTGGGATCACTCTCTCTATCACTCTTAATGATAAACAATTTCCCTTCCGGATGTGAACCAATCAAACATAAGCATTTCTTAAATTCCTCACCATCCATTAAAGGCTGTGCTTATCTCTGCCATTTTTGGTGTCTTAAGACTGTTTCTGGAACAAGTCTAATGGCTGAAGATCCATTTTGAATAAGACAATTGAGTCGTAGGGCACAAAAGTCTGAATATAATTTTTTCAGCAACCTTGGTTTCCCTCTGTCTTGCTTTATTGATTTATTACAAATATTTACATTGACACACAATGGATGTGTTTCTAATACACATTGTGGTTTTTCCATTCCCTTACCTGCTGAAGTAATTTCAGCACTAAAGCAATTCCCAGTCAACCATGTACTGAAGCAGTCCTATTCTGTTTCAACGTGCTATACTTGTAAGGCCAAGGTGAACAAATTAGAATGAATCCAAGGTCATTTTAAGTTACTTACATTTATCCTGGATGATGTGAAGTGGATATGATTGAAAAGAGGCTCCAGTTCCCAAGCACTGTGTGCTGAGGTAAGACAGAAGCGAGCAAAATGGGACCAATATACTACATTTTCAGTGAGCCAAAAAGTTATTCTTACACTAAATTTTATGATCCCTTTAACACACACTGGGGTTTGTTCAGTCATTGGTTGTTGAAGAGATTTCCATTCAGGAATTCCATTATTTTATATGGATTATTTATTTGGAGCTCACCAAAGTTTGAAAATACAGATTGATTCAGCAGCTGGGTAAAAATTGGACTCTGTTACTTGATACAGAGGAAAGATTTACCCCCAAACAGCTGTAATGATGTAACCAAATGGAGAATTTGATTCTCTATGCTTCTGGGCCAACTCCTAAATATTCTTATTCACACTGAATTTGACTTGCATAAAGTGTCATTAACATTTTTAAAAAGCAATTTGCCTATAGTGTATGCATGCCATATTTATTATTGGGAAACTCTTATTATTACTGTCAAGGAATGGCTGATACAAGAGGTCTTTGGAAGAAGAGCTAACACTTGGAAAGGCTTCCAGTTTGCTGCATGTGTCCTTGCTAGCTACAAGCATTTATTGGTCCCTTGAAAATAAGAATAGCGTGGTGGTTTTGGAGTGGGGTCAGGGAGAATAAAGTCTACAGGTCCCTTGTGGCCACAAAAGCAGAGGCGCACTGTTGTGACCATATCTTGATTTTTTTTACACCCTCCCTATAAGGGGTGCCACCAATAAATAGTCAAAAAATAATAATGCCCCATAAGCCACAAAATTAGACATGTGTGTTCTCACTTAACCATAGTCATTGCTGGCTCAAGCTTTCTTTCATCTGCATTCTATAGCACTGGTCATCTGAAATTCAGCATTCTGTACTCCACTACCAAATTGAGGCAGAACATCAAATGATTCTAAATGGGTGTCAACTATCCGTGAACAAGGCAGAGAAATTGCATGATTATAAACTCGTTAGGAAGCTCCTGATTTGTGTAAACAGCACAAAATGTATCATGGCAATTAAAACTTTTTTAATTAGATGTACAAATGTACTTTTAATTTCACGATAGAACCTTATTCTCATTTACTCATGCTGAGAATATCCATTTTAATTATCTTTTTTTTAAAAAAAACACCAATTTATTAAATTTATTGTCTATTTCATATTTTTAAAGTCAGTTTAAAATTTTATTTTACACATACTGAATTCTGTTTATATTCTACTTGAGTAATGAATGAATGAACTGGAAGTCTTCAATGATTTGGTCTAGAGATCTAGAAACCCCTAACTTCACTAGGGGTGACATGATCGCAGTGTTCCAATATCTCAGGGGCTGCCACAAAGAAGAAGAAGTCAAGCTATTCTCCAAAGTACCTGAGGGCAGGACAAGAAGCAATGGGTGCAAAATAATTAAGGAGAGAAGCAACTTAGAACTAAGGAGAAATTTCCTGACAGTTAGAAGAATTAACCAGTGGAACAACTTGCCTCCAGAAGTTATAAATGCTCCAACACTGGAAGTTTTTAAGAAGAGATTGCATAATCATTTGTCTTTGCTGCCATTTTGTGATAGTGGGGCAGGGAGTTTAGGTGATTGCCAGGTGAGGCCCTAATGAATAAGAGAGCTTGGAAGTTTCTGGAATATTTGAAAGTATTTGTTATTTGGGGAGGGGGGGTGTTTAACTGTATTTATCGCATATCAGGAATTACAGACCTGTAGAAATAAGGTTGTGGTTTTGACTTACTAATATTTAAAATGATAGTTTTACCAATATATTATTATAAACTATTTACCAATAGTTTACTAATTGTCATAGCACACAGTGATAGTACATTCAGTTAGATTTTTATGGCCTAATCTGTTTAATTTGTGGAATACATTAGCCAAAATGGAGAACTAGAGAGGGTCAAATCTAAAAAATTTTTTCAAATTACATTTCTTCCTCAGATTCAATTTTATTTTATCTGACCGTTGTCTTGTTTTTGTTCTTTTTTCTATTCCTTAAGGGTATTCTGAATACCCATGATAGAAGATTATGGGCATTCTTCACATGCTGTGAATTTTTTGAGCTGGGCTTTCTTGCAACCACTTCTTCTATGGTAGAAAATACCATTCTCCAGATGATATTCCCATAACTTTCATTTCCAGCTGGAATAGGAAAATTAACACATTTCCTACACCAATACAAGAGTGTAGTAGTGATAAAAAGTACCTTTTGGGATCTGAAATAGATATAAGTAGTCCTCATTTAGTGATCACAACTGGGATTGGCAATAGAGTCATTAAGCAAAGTGGTTGTTAAATGAAAATCACATGACCACAGCTGGGTTTATGATTTTACTTCCGGTTTTGTTTGACACCCAAAGGAAAGCATACCAAACAGTTGGTTGAGAAGAAACTTTCTGGAATTCGGCTAATGGAGAAACTAAGTAAAAAGGCAAATGTGTATTGAATGTGTATTCAATTTGTATTCACTCCCCCTCCCCCCTCCTCCTGAATGGTCACCTGGATGCTGGGATAATGATCAAGAAGGGAATTGATGTTTGTATTTACATTAATTGGATAAGAATGGATTACAAGAGACTAAGAATGGATCACAAAACACAATGAATGAGCTGCTTAGGAACCAAAAGAAACCATTTAATGCAGAGGTCAGCAACCTTAAATACTCAAAGAGCCACAAAGGTCCTAACTTGAAGCCCCCAATTCAATTCTGAAGCTGAGCGGAAGTCTGGTTTCCCCCAGCATAGAGTTTCCTCCTAGCGTGGCGTCCTTTTTCCTCTACCTGTTCTAACCAAAAGCCCTGTCAATTGTGGAGCCGATCGGTGACGGAGCCGCAGCAGAGGGATAAAAGAGCCACATGCAGCTCCAGAGCTGCAGGTTGCTGACCCCTGATCTAGTGTGAAACTGATCAGGGTTTGCTCAATATTAGGTAGCAGTACAGCCCACCATAGAGTTCTAACCAGGTGACAGATTGCAATTAGCATTTCTAGAGACCTACTATTCTGTGGAGAAAAGCGGCTCAGGAAGAGATAGTTGGAAAGGAAATGAAAATGGCTCAGGCACAGGACAATGGTTGCTAACTGATTGTAGTGGCAGGCATGTGACACAGAGGCGCACTGCAAAAGTTATAAATCTGCATTCTTTGCAAAGTTATTTTTTTCATCACCATAGTGATGAATAGATAATTGATAGAGAGAGATGAGAGACGATTAAGGCTAGAGGAAACAACATTGCTTTCAAAAGTGACTGATTGTATTCAAACGATGCTGTTTGGGGTTTTGTCTCAATCCAAGGAGCCATGTTTTATCACGAGTTCCAAGGCGCAGGCTTCCTGAGTAGTTTCATGTCTCTGTTTGGGTAAGTAATTTACTTCCAAAAAATTACACTCAAGTTCTTAACTATGTTAAGAGGAAGAAGAAAGATGCAACATATTCCACGTAATGGTTCAAGTCAGTTACAGAGGGTAGTATGGGCTTGCCTGTCTGACTACAGCTTCTCACGCTAGAGGACAGCTTTAATAAGGATCACATGTGGGTTTTATTTCACTCAGTTTTAATTCCATGTATGAATGGGAGTTTTCATCCATCCATTAAACTGGGCAGGCTAAGCATTACAAACAGCTTAGGATACTTAATAAATAACACAGGAAAGATAAATGAGAATAAAATACATGAAAACCCCTAATAACGACACATAAAGCAAAAACAAATTAGTGAACTACCAGGGAGAAATACCGGAGGTGGGTTGCTGGAAGTTCGGCCCGGAACGGCCGAACTGGTAGTAGTGGAGGTGGGAAGCTCTGCCCACCTGCCCGGACGCTTCTACACATGTGCAAAAGCTTCTGCACATGGGCAGAAGTATGGTGTGTGTGAACATGCACAGGAATCCGCCCAAACCGGTAGTAAAAAAATTAGCAACCCACCTCTGAGATAAACACTTTTTAAGTGTAGCCTTCCTAAAGATATTGCTGTAGAAACTAGGAAGGATTCATTCCAGAAGATTTTCTCAAAAGGGACTCTGACTTCTTGCCCCTTGTAGTTACTTATTTCACTGCAAAGGGTAGAACAATATCTAGCAAAGTATATTTCTCAAATCCAGAACAATTCATCAATTGCGGTTTTAAAAAAGCCAACACAAATAGTAAAATGGACAAAAAATCACACAAAAGTTACAACATTTCCATCTTTGAGCAGCTTCTTACCTTATCCGGTGTCCCTCAGAGGTGAAATTCCAGTAGCTCAACCAATTGCAGGTGGTCCTTGACTTATGACCATAATTGAGCTGAGAATTATGGTTGTACGTTTTCATGGTTGTTAAGAAGATTGCCATGTAACTGCACCCAATGCAGGGGTGAAATTCAGCAGGTTCTGGAGAACCAGTAGGGAAAATTTTGAGTAGTTCGAAGAACCGGCCAATACCACCTCTGTCTGGCCCCAGAGTGGGGTGGGAATGGAGATTTCGCAGTATCCTTCCCCTGCTATGCCCACCAAGCCACGCCCACAGAACCGGTAGTAAGAAAAATGTGAATTTCACCACTGATCCAATGTTGTGACCTTTTTTGTGATGGCCAAGTGAATGTCATTAATGTCTTTAAGTAAACCTATTATATCTGAGGGGTGTTTTTTGGGAGGGACACCGGAGGCAAACCCCAGTTTCCGGCAAAAGAAATCCAAAAAATTGTGGTCACGTCAGTGCAGGCTGGTTGCCAAGCACCCCAAATGTGGTCACATGACCATGAGGGGGACAGCTGTCAAAACTTTAAAAGTAAAAAAACTTTCACAAGTAGCTCTGTGAAGGTTTGTTGTAACTCAGGGGTGTCAAACTGGCAGCCCGCAGGCCGGATGCGTCACATGCAGGCCACGCCCACCCCAACTCTGTGAAGGGAAAAAACATCATGAAACATCACCTGACAGCAACATGACACCACAAATTTGACACCCATGCTGTAACTGAACAGTCACTAAATTATTGGTCATAAATCAAGGACCACCTATAGTTCACTTTTTAAAAGTGCATCTCTGAGATAAGAAGGTTTAAGATTCTTTTGAGCTTACCAGCAACGGTAAGTGTACTTCAGAGGGATCTTGGAGTCCTAGTGGACAACCATTTAAATATGAGTCAGCCGTGTGCAGCAGCTGCCAAAAAAGCCAACACAGTTCTAGGCTGCATAAACAGAGGGATAGAATCAAGATCATGTGAAGTGTTAATACCACTTTATAATGCCTTGGCAAGGCCACACTTGGAATTCTGCATTCAGTTTTGGTCGCCACGATGTAGAAAAGATGTGGAGACTCTAGAAAGAGTGCAGAGAAGAGCAACAAAGAGGATTAGGGGACTGGAGACTAAAACATATGAAAAACGGTTGCAGGAACTGGGTATGTCTAGTTTAAAGAAAAGAAGGACTAGGGGTGACAGGATAGCAGTGTTCCAATATCTCAGGGGTTGCCACAAAGAAGAGGGAGTCAAACTATTCTCCAGGGCACCTGGGTGTAGAACAAGAAGCAATGGGTGGAAACTAATCAAGGAGAGAAGCAACTTAGAACTGAGGAGAAATTTCCTGACAGTTAGAACAATTAATCATTGGAATGGCTTGCCTCCAGAGGTTGTGAATGCCCCAACACTGGAAACCTTTAAAAAGATGTTAGATAGCCATTTGTCTAAAATGGTATAGGGTTTCCTGCCTAGGCAGGGGGTTGGACTAGAAGACCTCCAAAGTCCCTTCCAACTCTGCTATTGTATTGTATTCAGTTATACAAAACAGCCTTGCCCTGTTTTGGTGGTATGAGAAGAACAGGTATGACTTGAGATGTATTATAAATTAATTGCATTCATTGTTTGAAGGCTTCCTGAGGTAATGTTAGCTTTCTTCTAGTTTCCACCCTATGCGGCCTAGATAAACGTGGCTTCCAAATCTTTCAGTAACAGAGAGAAGCCCACAGTAAACTCCAGTGATTTGGGGTTTCATGTCCCATCACTCCCAGCCATCATGACCAATGGACTTATGGGAGATATGGACCAAAACACCTGGTAGACACCTGGTGGTTGTTGCATGAAAGTCACAAGTTTGACCACTCTTCTGCAGGTGTTTTCTGACATTTATTGGCGTTTCTATAATAACCCAGAACAGAAGCAAGGAACATTTGACAACATTTTATATAGACTGTGGACACATTCCTGGTAAGTCAGAGTCTGGAAATATTTTGTCTGTCATTCCTATTCGCACAGCTGAAAAACAACCATTAGCGGGATGGCTGAAGAGAAAAACCACATCAGATACCTCTTCAAATCATCTTTAATAAAAATTACTTTTCACTTAATTTCTTTTCCTATTGCCAGTGCACTTTTTAAAAACAAACCCTTGAATTATTTCCATCCCCTTGCCATTCTCTATTACAGCAAAACAAAGTGAAGCTTCTAGTGAGAAGCTTTTTAGAAGGAACATAATTAAACATGTTGGATTTGATTTATCATATTTGCTCCAGGCATTTTTATTGTTATTTTAATCCCGCAGGGAAGAAGAAGAGCGGCACAATACAGCCAGATTCAAAGAACTCATCCTATGGTTCTTTATATGAAGAAAGTATCTCTCTCAAGGCTCCAACCAAAGAATAAAAAAAAATATTTTTAAAAAATATTCCATTTATGTGTTTTGCATTCACTACACTTCTCTCTTCTAATTATGTATCAGATCATTTTATCCTCATAGCTCCTGAGGTTTTTTTTTTCATAATCTTTTAGAATCCTTTGATATCATACACTGCAGTGAAAACCAGTAATGCTGCTTGAAGAGTAGCCCATCAAACTTGAATTGTATGTATCTCTTAGGCCAGGGATGGCTAACCTTTTTGTGGTTGTGTGCCAAAAGAGCGTGCATGGCTGCGGCAGTGCGTATGTATGTCCACACCAGGGGTGGATTTCAACCGGTTCGTGGCGGTCCCCGCGAACCGGTTGGTCAGCGAACCCGGAAGTAAATAACCTCCAGGAACGGCGAAGGGCCCACCTGCCCGCCCGCGCTCCTTACCGGTCTTTGAACGCTTCTGCGCTTTCACGCAGGCGCATGGCACCTACAGCGCCTGCGCGAGGCCCCGCAAGCAGCTGGATGGCACATACAGCACCTGCGTGAGGCTCCGTGAGCAGCTTGGAACGGGATTAGCAACCCACCCCTGGTCCACACCCATAATGCAATGGACATGTGACACAAAAACCCTCGTGCCACATATCTTGGACCTAGCAGGCCCCCCTGCAGCCTCCTCTGAACAAAAATGGGGCTCAGGGGGGCACCGTACCTCCCCTGCATGCCCCTCGTGTATGTGCAATTCCTCATGCATGCACGTGCATCTCCTGCATGCACCCTGCTCCTGTGCATGTATGGCAGAGGCCTGAAAATCAGCTCACTGGTGAGAAACACACATACATGTGCGGTGGAGCTAGGATGATGGCTCATGTGCCCGCAGAGTGGGCTCCACGTGCCACCTATGGCACATGTGGCCATAGGTTTGCCATCATGGCCTTAGGCCATTAATTATGCAGCTATTCCTTATTGTTTGCAATTGTTGACCTTAAATAAATGTGCCACAGGGTTACCAATCGCTATAGTTGTGCAAAAGATCTTGTGGACTGCCATTTCATGAAAGTAATGGGAAAAGAGTAAGTCAAAACCACTCCTGAGCTTATGTTGGCAAGAATCAGTGACGTGCAGTCAGGGGAGGCAGGGGCAGCAAGGCCTCACCACTGTCATAATGAAAAAGAAAAACAAATTTAAAAGGAAAAAGGCTGAGGTAGTTGCTGCCAGAGTGACAATGGATGACTCTGCTTAGTGCTTAACTGCAGGAGGAGGCAGGAGAACCACGTGCCTCCTTTACTCTATCTTTATGATCATTTGAGCAGAGTTAAGCAAGGGTTAAAAGGTGAAAAATTCCTTATGCAAAGGAGGCACGTGGTTCTCGCCTCCTCCTGCAGATGGCACTTTTTTAAGAGGCTTTTTTAAAACAATTAAGCAGAGTCATCCATTGGGGACTCTGGCAACAGCTAACCCAGCCTGATCTTGCCTTTTTCTTTTTACATTTTTTACATTTTCATCATGGCAGACAAGAGGAGAGTTGAAATCCTCTGTGACAAAGCTGGAAAAGTATGTGGGTCCTGGGTCAGAGGGAGGGGGAAGGAATTCAAAATTATTGTAATTTGTAAGTAATTTAATTTGTATTATTATAAGTAGTGTGTGTGTGTGTGTGTGTGTGTGTGTGTGTGTGTTTTACCCACCTCTGCTGGTGCGCGGCCTGACACTTTATTTTTTATTTTTTAAAGCCATGCCTCCGTGCCTCGCCATAGAGCAGGACACGTCGGCTTCCGGCCATACAGCAGGTCTCGCTGTATGGCCGGCACAGCAGTATGCACTTTAAAGTGCCAGTGCGCCTTCCGGCCATACAGCAGGATGTGTCGGGCCTTCGGGGGCAGACAGGCGCGCCGGGACTTTAAAGTGCATGCCACTGCGCCAGCCATACAGCGGGACGTGTCGGGGCTTCGGTTGGTGCTGGCAGACATAGGCCGGCTTTTGCTCGCTTGCCTCACCGGCTGTGAACCTCACCGCACGTCACTGGCAAGAATACCTGTTTCTGCTGCAGTGCAACTCATCAGCTAATTGCAATTTAAAAGTTGTGTCAAATGAAATGAAGCAGACCTATTTCTCAGTGCTGCTCTAGTTTACCTTACAGCAGTGTTCCCTAAACTGGGCCTCTTGAAGATGTGTGGACTTCAACTCCCATAATTCTCCATCTAGCATGACTGGCTGGGGAATTCTGGGACTTGAAGTCCACACATCTTCAAGTGGTCAAGGTTGGAGATACCAACCAACCAATACCTTATAGTATTTAGAATTTAGTTTTTAAAAGGAAGACTTTCAGCAATCCTTTTTTTGCCTGCTACATTATTGAAGTGTATCATGCAGTTTGCAAAACTATTTGCAGCTCTTCCTGGTAGTGATTTTTGTTCCAATTATATGCTCATCAATAGCTGTGGACAAACACTATAGCAGCAAGTAGATTCAACTCAAGCAGCTGATGCTTGTTCCAGGAACTGAACTTTCTAACTTCAAAATTGGCAAGTAAATATACAGATGTTGGAAACTAAGCCCAATACAGTCAGTTTTTTCCTCCCTAATGGGACTTAGAGGAATTTAGGCCTTGGCTTAATCACTGAAGCAGAGGCCATGTGCCACTTCCCACAAGCATTAAAACTGCAGCAGACCACATTCACAGTCAAGCCAACTATCCAGTCATTTTCTCAGTTCTTTCCCAGTTTGCAAATACGCTGCAATCTTTTAGCACCAATAGATTGTCATTTACAAAGCTGACCTATTATGTACATAAATGCATGGACATGAACATACACACACAATAAATTGGGAGTGTGGCTCATAGTTCTGAATAAGTTATCCTCCAAGTCTGGATATTTGCTCTAATTCTACTTTGTGTGGTTAGCCCAAAGTGGTGCAAATCAATAACTAGATTTTGGGCTGGGAATTGGTCCAGAATTCAAGCACATCTGAAGGGCACCAGATTGGCTTCAGCTGTGCTCCTCTGTTGCAACACCAACTCAAGAAGACTGACTCACCTCTTTGCAACTGATGTCATAAAATAAACCTCTCAGATAATAAGGGGGGGGGCATGGCTATGTCAAGCAGATTGCTCTGCAAAAACTAGAAGTTGAACATTATTGTCTAATAATAGCCTGCACGCAAATTATTTTCAAAAGGAAGAATTGACAGTCACTAATTTACAGGCATAATTTTTCTGGGGCTGATTATTCCTCTTACCTTTTTCATAGCTAAACTTCTCCCAAAGGAGAAAGTTACAACATGGTAGATTATCCAAATATGTAATATTCTTTCCTAAGTTAATTTACAGTTCTGGTGTGATTGACTATTGTATAAGGCCGTGATGGCGAACCTATGGTACCTCTCTGTGAGCACGCCAGCTGTCACCCCAGCCCAGCTCCACCGTGCATGTGCACGCACCTCTCGCTGGCCTGCTGGTCTTCAGGTCTCTGCCATGCATGCAGGGGGTGGGGCACATGTGTGTGTGTGTGTGTGTGTGTGTGTGTGCACGCTCGCATTGCATTTTGGGGTCTCGTGCAGCGCCCCGGGGCCTGGAAGGCCTCCAGCACCAACCTGGAAGCCAAAAATGGGTGAGGGGGGGGTAATTGCTGCGGGAGCACAGGGGGTGGGTATCACACACGCATTGCATTAAGGATGCAGGCGTGCATGTACTTTCAGCACACAACAAAAAGGTTAGCCATCACTGGTATAAGGTCTCATTTTTGATCCAAATTGCCTCTGTTCAAAAACAGCTAAAGGAAAACCTAGTGCCTTGACCAATTTTGACAAATAATCATCTCTTAAGTTTTTATTTTTGTATTGCATGCTTTTTCCCCGTGAACATTTTTTTCTACTTAATTCATGCATAATTGATTGTATTTATGGATACAGGTTGTTTCAATTAGATTTATCAGATGGGGTACAGCACAGAGGCAGTGACAGATGTTGCTTCGAGCCACTCAAGCAGCATAGATGGGCACAAGATTGAACAGATCTCCTGTTTCAAATATCTGGGAGTCGTTCTTCATTCTGCTGGCAGTAGGAAAGCCTACAAGGACTGCATTGCTGAAAATGCACAGAGAAGCTCATTAACTATCCTTAAATTCCTTAAGATAAGAGGTGGTCACTCTATACCTGCAGCATTCAAATTATTCAAGGCCAAGCCAATAGCTCTTCTTTAGGGTGTTTAGCTGGAGTTTTTCTCCAATTGCATAATTAGAACTTGTACAACCCAAATTTCTAAGATTGGCCAGTTAAGACCCAAAGTGTGTCTAATGCCACCGTGAGATTAGAGATAAGCCTCATGAAAGTGAAATGTAAAGTGTGGGTAACCATACTCAGTTATTGGCTCAGATTATCCTTTTTGCCCCTTTAGCCTTGCTGCATTAGGTACACTAACTATGAGTGATGCTTTTTTTTGTCCATATGGAAACAGGCAATAGCAACTAAAATCTTGTCCTTGGGCTTTTCTCCAGTCTTCTACTCAGAATGGGATATGATCAGGCCAAATTATTCATTAACAAGGTGTAGCAGACACAGAGTGTCCATCAGATCTAGCCAGGTTCTCAGCCTTAATTGCCTGTGAATCCAATAGTAATCTTCTCACCTCCCCACGGCGTACATAAGTAATCTCAAAGTATCTAGATACCAGAGGGCCTTTATTCTGGCACAATGTCATGCTCTTCCCCTCAACTGTCCTTGAAGGCTGATATAGGAAGATTCCCTACCCAGAGACACAAGGCTCCTGGAACATAGAAACCACAGAGCATGTGCTTTTCCAATGCCTGTGTTACAGAAACCTCTGTACTAGACTCACTTCACCAATACTGCACCAATACTCTGGGCACAGAGAGCAAGACTACACCTCCCTGTTACTTTCAGATACTAATCTGAAGAGGGCTGTGAAAATATATACAGACCCCTCACATCCTGGACATAAATTGTTTTAACTTCTAACCTCAAAACCAGGCTATAGGGCACGGCACACCAGAACAACTAGACACAAGGACAGTTTTCCCCCGAATGCCATTACTCTGCTTAACAACTAATTCCCACAACACTGTTAATAATTTACTAAGAATGTATTACTATTATTCTTCTCTTCCTTCCTAGTATCTATCTCTTCCCACTTATGACTATAACCGTGTTGCTTGTATCTTTCAATTTATATTGTTTTTATTTGTTTCTTAGTATGATTTGATAGCTTATTAGTAACCTTGACTATCACTAAGTGTTGTATCTTTTATTCTTGATGAATGTATTTTATCCTCCTTATGTACACTGAGAGCATATGCACCAAAGACAAATTTCTTGCGTGTCCAATCACACTTGGCCAATAAAGAATTCTATTTTATTCTATTCTATTCTATTCCTGCTATAACAAAGAATGTTGCTAGGTTCTGCACAGCAGCCTTTAAAATCTGTCAATGACAACTGCTGCCATAAATCAGGCTAAAGGAGCACCAGTTTGTCATAAGAGAATGCTCTGTAATTTGATATATATGTCACATACTAACCTTTATGGTCCCCTACACCCATTTAATCCCGTTACCCCTCTTTTTAAACTATTTTACTTTTGTTTCTATATATACTTTGTACTATTTTTTTTTAGTTTTAAAATTATTTTAGATTATGATGTAACCTTTTAATTTTTTAACTGTATCTCGCCATTTTTAAGACCTATGACCATAAAAAGAGAACGATTTTGATTTGAGGTTGCTTCAACCGATATCCCTCTATATCCTCCCCAACCTATCAATCAATTTTGTTCATTAGCTTTCAACCCAAATAAACATGGATGGGTGCATCATATTTGCATGCCCATAGTACTTCCATGGTCATAGAAACACCGAAACTTCACAAGCCAGATGCCCAGACTCTATTGCAATCCTGGGCTCATTGTCGTTTCATCCTGGGCCATGGCTTGCCAACTTTGTCATCAAGGGGAGCCAAATCTTTTTCTGGCTCATGTTCACATTTGACATTTTATGAACTGAGTTAAAAAAAAAAAAAGCAGCATTGGTGTAGGGATTAAAGTATAGGATGGGAACCTGGGACGTGCCAGAGCATATCTTTCAGGGTGGAAGCCATTTTTCCTTTTTTGCAGCTTCCTGACTGCCACATATGTTAGCCTGGGAATTTGGGAGGAGGGAGGATTTGGTTGGAGCGGTAGAGTTTAGCCATAACAACATTCTTTCTTCTGGGAACCAAGGGCACTTGCCTGCACCTGGGTGGGAGTGGTTGGAGATTGTCTCCAGTTATGTTTGAACGTTGGATTGGACCATGTGATGAACTTGTGGGTGTGGGGCAAAGGTTGTGAACTTTCAACTGGGTAGGGAAAGCCTGGAAGCTTTCAGATTTGGGTTTCCCCAGATATGCCAACATGACATCTAATAAAGTGGAACTTTGAGGAATTTCAGATCTTGGAGTTTTATTTGGGGGGGGGGTGTTTCTTGGAACCCTGACAATATCCTCATTTGTCCATGGAGAACACCATGTTGACCTTGGCCCTCACAAGATTGTTGTGGGGGATAAAATAAGTAGAAAACTAATGAGTTCCCAGAAGAAGGGTGGGCTATAAAAGTATTGCAAATTAATAACAGGTTATGATATTACTGGCTTATTAATAACAGGAGCACCAGCACCAAGGGAATGGATGCAGGAAGATAGCTAGCTTCCCCATCTCCAAGTGGATTAGGAGCCTGTGTCTACAGTTCTAAAGATACATCACTGAAAGTTCAGGGGAATCAACGGGATTACCATGCAAATAATTTAAATCAGCAATTGGTTCTCCCCCTTCCTATCATCCTTGCTCTGATTAAGTTCCCAAGTGCTCTTGTGTGCACGAAGCTTAGCTTAGCCTACGTCCCAGAAGGAGCGTAGATGGTTTGTACTCTGATTGGGATGACTCATTAGCTAATGGCTATTTTTGCGACCAAGACCTCTTCCAGTGAACCAGGGTTACTGCTCTTTTTCCACACATAACATGAAAAATATCCTTCCACAGAGCCGAGTGAGCAAGAGCCCATCTGCTGGAACTTGGCTCTTGTTCACTTAAGCATTACACATGCCCTTTGGTAAAGCAAACCACCTGTTGCTTGTGCACAATTTAGCCCCAAGCATTCGAAATGTTTCTCAGAGGAGGAAATCCATCCAAACCACTGATGGGGAGTGACAACCTTGGCATTCTTTTCAACTCCATTTGCTGGTGTGCCATTTATTGTTCTCTCCACAAAGGCCTGTGGTCTCTGGTGGAGTTTTTGCCCCCGCTAACAAAAACAGAGGAGGGGGTCTGAATAATGCCAAAAGCAAACAGCTTTTGCATTTCCCTGCTTCTCTCTTTCTCCTTTTCCCCAAGTCACCGTTCTAGAACCTAAGAAAATATATGGCAAATAAAAACAGACTGATGGGAGAATGAATATCCCACACTTTGCAGCATGAGGTAGTGAACCAAGCTGTTAAACTAATCTAACTTGTATTTTGTTTCTGGCCTGGGACCAAAAATTGACTTTTACTTCAATGTTTTATTTTTAGAAATGCAAGCTAATCAGTAAGTAAGTGCCAAATGTCCATTTCAGGCCAGCTCCCTTGAAGATTTTTTCAATGTGGGTTTGGCTACCTTTGTGAGGCCACAGGTGCTGCCTTTGGCGCATACTCTTTGCATGGGAAGAGAATGGAAAGGTATCCCACCTGCAAAAAAGCCTGCAGAGCTGCTTTGCATAAGATAGCTTACTTCTCAGAATGAAAGGGGAGAGGGGGGAACAAAATTAGATGTCCCCAATGATGGCAGAGGGGAAGTCCCTGTTTTGGTTGAATTTAGATGAAAAGTAATCTACACTGAATGTTAAGTTTCTTTAGAAGAGAAGGAGCTACTCCTGGGCAGCCTAATTTAGCACCCATTATACTCTTACAATACTCACTCTATTTGGTAGAATTCCTTAGGCTATTGTAATTGCAAATAAATAAATAAGCAAGATAATATAGAATAATAAGGGGCCTTGGAGGTCTTCTAGTCCAAATCCCTGCTCGAGTAGGAGATCCTATACCAGGGGTGTCAAACGCAATTTCATTGAGGCCTGCATCAGGGTTGTGCTTGACCTTGGGCGGGCAGCGGGGGCATGGCTAGGTTAGACGAGGCAAGGGTGGGTGTAGCCAGCTTGGCCTCTCTTGTGTCAGGGCCACCTGTGGTGGCCCGAGCATTCTGCCATCAAAAACAGGCTCCCGAGCTCCATTTTCGGCTGCGACAGCTTCCTGCAACCCCTCTGCCAATGAAAACGGAGCTCGGGACGGCCACCCGTGACCATCTCGACTTCTGTTTTCGGCTGCAATTGCTTCCTGCCAGGAAAACGGCTTCCTGCCAGCTAAAATGGCATTCTGCAACCCTCTACTAGTTGAAATGGAGCTCGGGAGGGTCGTCTGTGGCCTTCCCAAGCTCCATTTTCACTGGCAGAAGCACTGTGGGCAAGCCCTGCGGGTCAGATCTAAGTACCGTGTGGGCTGGATCTGGCCCCTGGGCCTTGCGTTTCCCACCCCTGCCCTATACTATTTCTGTCTAGTCACTTCTTAAAAGCCTCCACTCATTAACCAGGTAATTGTTCTCACTGTTAGACATTTCTCCTTAGTTCTAGATGGCTTCTCTCTTGATTAGTTTCCAGCTATTGACACGATCTTGTAAAATAAAACTTCAGCCGCTGATTTTCAGGTATCCCATTAAGCTTCACGTACACTCCAGAGACATTCCCGAAGAAGAAGAAATGGTGGGTGCTGGCAGCCTGGTGCCAGAGGTAAGCTGAGTGGATAAAGAATCTCTTAGAAGGCCAGCCAGATGGGCTGAGAAGCAGAGTCCCCTGCTGGCCACCTGGAAGACCAGCAGGATTTTCAGATCTTGACTGCAAAAAGCAATAACACTCCCAGAATAGTGCAGAAAACTCCTTATTGCCATCTCACAGTCAGCTGGAATTTTGATGCAAAACTCTGATAATACTAAATTTGTGATTGACCATGATTTGCAGTTTTGAAAAAGTGACCATTTTACATTTCCAAAAGTGCTCTCTCTATATTAATGAAGCGTTTATGCCAAGATAACATCCTTCTGAAAGGGGATGCAGTGGCTCAGTGGCTAAGAGGTTGAGCTTGTCGATCAGAAGGTAGGCAGTTCAGCAGTTGGAATCCCTAGCGCTGCATAATGGAGTGAGCTCCTGCTACTTGTCCCAGCTTCTGCCAACCTAGCAGTTCAAACGCACGTAAAAATGCAAGTAGAAAAATAGGAACCACCTTTGGTGGGAAGGTAACAGAGTTCCGGGCACCTTCGGTATTTAGTCATGCCGGCCACATGACCATGTAGACATCTTCGGACAGCACTGGCTCTTCGGCTTTGAAACGGAGATGAGCACCACCTAGAGTCAGAAATGACTGGTATAGATGCCCAAGGGGAACTGTTACCTTTGCCTAACATCCTTCTGAAGTCTGCTAATATGTTAAGAATATCATAAATAGAAATGTTCACCATATTACCTAGTTCTAAAATAATTTGTATTTATTATGGAATATATTCCCTGCACCACTTTACCAAAGCTAATTTCCCTTAATATAAATATTACAAACATGGTATGTCCATGTAAACTACCTACATATACTGCATATCAATATTATAATGTTGGGGCGGAGGAAGTCCCATAAGTTCCAACCATTATAGTAATGACAAGGTTACAATGTCCAAAATATCTCTGCTACTACCATGGAATAATATGCAGTTGGCATATATTTTATTATTTATCTCATACCTTTAGATAATTCTAATAGAAGAATTGAACTGGGGAGCTGTAGGTGAGCTTAGTTGTTTGCTTGCAGACATTTCATTACCCAACTAGATAACACCATCAAAATAGATATGATTTTACCTAGTTTGGTAATGAAACATCTACAAGCAAACAACCAAGCTCGGAGACAACCAAAGATGGCACACTTAAGAAAATTCTCTTCGCAAGCTAGTAACATTCTCAAGATCAAGAAAGAGCAGGCTGGTGCCTCATGCTCTGAAGGGAAATCAAACTAAAAAGAATCATCAGTTTAGAATAGGTGTGTCAAACTCAAAGCCTGTGGGCCAGATCTGGAGTCAGTGAAGGACCGGCCCCTGGTGCCTCTGCCAGCAAAAACAAGCTCCCGGGCTCCGTTTTTGGCTGGAACAGTCTCCTGCAACACTTTGCCAGCAAAAACAGAGATAGGCTTTCACTGGCAGAGGGTTGCAGGAGGCTGTCCCAGCCAAAAATGGAGATCGGGAGCCTGTTTTCGCTGGCAGAGCACTTGGGCCACCACAGGCACCTCCGAAACAAGTGATGTCAAGCTGGCCATGTCCATCCTGGCCATGCCCACTCTGCCCCCCCCCCCAGGTCAAACACAACCCGGATGGGACCCTCAATGAAATCAAGTTTGAGATGCCTGGTTTAGATGAAGGTAATGAATTAGAACATGTCTTTTCTTTGGTGCACAGATTCCTATCTTGATCCACACAAGACACTCTATTTACAGATCAAATGTTGTTCCAAATTTCTACCAGTTAAAAGGTACTTTGCTTTTGTGCCAAGTTGGCACAGTGGTTAGAGTGCAGTACTGCAGGCTACTTCAGCTGACTGCTAGCTGCAGTTGAAATCTCATCGGCTCAAGGTTGACTCAGCCTTCCATCCTTCTGAGGTGGGTGAAATGAAAACCCAGGTTGTTGGGGGCAATAGGATGACTCTGTAAACTGTATAGAGAGGGCTGTAAAAGCACTATGAAGCAGTATATAAGTCTATATGCTATTGCTACTGCTGGAAAGAAAAGAGAAATAGCAGACTGAAAGCTCCAAAGATTCACTGTTACGGACAGCAATATTTTACTTTCTTTTCCTACCCTCCTTTCCCTTGCAGTTCTTTGTCCAAACGGCAATTTTATTAAAATGCTTTTTGGAGCCATTTTAGTACAACAAATATTTTAATGCCAATTCTATGAAGATACTTACTGCACTATTTTGAAAAGGAAGGGATAGTGTAAATCACTTACTAATCAGCAGTAGAACAATTTTAATTAGTATGTAAATGCAATCAAGAAGAGCAATTATTCTTATATTACATCAGGCAAACAGATTGGATTTTTATATCCAACCTAATATTGTGATTAATTTGCTTGAATGTTAACATAATAATTTTAGATCAATCAGTATGTCAGAAATGGTTTACTGATGTTGTTTTTGATCATTTCAGAAGCTGATTTACAACAATCTAGAGGAATGTTTCTCAACCTTGGAGACCTACGATGTGTGGACTTCAACTATCAGAATTCTCCAGCCAGTTACTCTGGTTGGGGAATTCTGGGAGTTGAAGTCAGCATGTTATAAAGTTGGCAAGGTTGAGAAATACTGATCTAGAGAGACCATAGTTGGAAACCAGATGGTTTAAAAATTAATCTTGTCCAGTGACCATTTGTGTACTAAAAATGAATAAATGCTTTGATTCAGTTAAAATTTCTGGTTACACTCATGTACCTACAATATCTGCACAGATCCTGGTTTTGAAATTTCATCCCAAACAGTAGCCAAGGTAACCTATTTAATAGCTTCAAAATCACAGCTGCTCAAAAATATACACAAAAACTTCTGGGGAAAAAACCCTCCAGTTTCTTGGCCATTCATAAACTGAGAACATTTATCATCCTCTCAATTACATAGGTTTAGCTAGTATTCCCAGCTCTCTGTAAAATATATTTCCAGAGGGGAAAAATAGAATTTAAAAAAATGATCAGCAGGGGATAATCTACTCAGTCTTCAAAAAAACTATGCAAGACTAAATAATGGGAGCCACATTGTTATTCTCTGCCACCGAAAGCTTGATTAGGCATTTTTGGTCTTCAAAAGCCTGATAGGGAGTGTCAAATATAGATGCCAAGTTTGATTACAACAAAGGAAATCTCACAAAAAGGAGTCAAAGCAGACTCAAACGTGAAACATAGCATTGTCTCAAAATGACAAAGCTGATCTGTACAGCAACTCACTGTGCATTTCATTCACTTCTTGAAAAGAGGGATAGGGCATCCTACTCGTGGTATCCTACTGGTTTAACAACCGGTTCTCTGAGCACATGCTTTGCGCTGCGTGTGTATGCACAATTCAGAAAATACTTACCTTCCAGATTGCTGCTTGGGAAGGAAAACAGTGGAGGCGCAGCAATTCACTCTGCTGCGCAACTCAGCTGCGAAGATAAAGGTAGGTAAAGCGCAGGGGAGGGCAGGCAAGCCCATTTGATCGTGGGAGTGAACAGGTTCGCTCCCAGCTGATCGTCGGAGCTGCTGTGTAACAGAGTGAGCTCCCGTTAAACTTGTCCCAGCTTCGCGCAACCTAGCAGTTCGAAAGCACATAAAAATGCAAGTAGAAAAATAGGAACTACCTTAAGTGAGAAGATAAAGTGTGATGTGAAATGAGAACATTTTCTCTGGGTGTTCAAGAGGAAGAGGGCCTTATTTTTTTGGGGGGGGGAACCCTCAAGGTATAATAGGTGGTTAGCAGAGCAGGTTTGCAATGCTAAGGTAAGAGAATTCAAGGCTGCCATAGATTATTCAGCCAGCAGCCTTAAGAGGTCCTTATTTTCCTCTCCTTCAGTGAAGAGACCAGGACCTAAAATCTGCTTTTGCTTATTAGTTCTGGAAGGACATTTGAGACAATATTACACGCTTCACATTTTTGGGGTTGGAACGGGAATCCATCACCAAAGATTTCATAGCAGCAACCATAACATCTGGAGTTACTGTTCTCCTCTATTGATATTCTGAAGGTGCTTGAAGTCAAATTGAATGTACTGGGAGCCTTCACTATCCCCAGCGTGTCTCCAGCTTCTGTGGTACATCAGTGAGACAAGTATAAGAATACTTATTTGCAACACAGTAGTGGGAAGGGAAAACAAATCTCCCCATTGATCTCCAGGCCTTTGGAACATAGTGGCTTCCATCTCAAGGGATCTCCACCCTTCCCAATGTTCTCTGGAAAAGGAGAGGTTAACTATTATCCATCTGTTTTAAATACTATTGATTAAAAGGCGATGAGGAAATAATTGACTTGAAAGGGGTGTATTTGAGCTTGGCCCAAATTAATAGGGCTGTAATAACACCAGCATGTCCAAACACAAGCAACTAGTAACATGCACAGTTCTTTCTTGATGCTACTCTGCGCATCATAGTATTTCAGAAGTTGCAGAATAACAGAGTTGGAGGGACCTTGGAAGTCTTCTAGTCCAACCCCAGTTTGAGCAGGAGATCTATGCCATTCAAGACAAATGACTGTCCCATCTCTTTGTAAAAAAAAATACTACAGCAATGGGGCATCCACAACTTTTGGAGTTAAGCTGTTCCCAGTTAACTGTTCTCACTGATAGGAAATTTCTCCTTAATTCTAGGAGAATCTACAATCTCTCTTTGCTAAGCTTCCATCTCTTACTTCTTGACTTGCCCTCGAGTCTTTAGAGAACAGATCGACAGACAACTCTTCTCTGTAACAGCCTCTCAAATATTGGGAAACTGCTATCAAGAGGGAAATATGCTACTGTTCCTCATTGTTAGACTAGTCATTCCCAGTTCTTGAAACCATTCATGTTTAGCCACCAACCCGCTAATCATCTTTGTTACTATTCCTTGAACTCTTTCTAGACTCTCAAAGGCTTTTTTGTATTGTGATTAACAGAAATGGACAAGTGTGGCTTTACAAGCACAGTATAAAGCGGTAGTATCATTTGTTTGTGATCTTGATGCTATCCCTCTGTTGGTGCAGCCTAAAACTGCATTGGCTTTTTTTGGCAGCTGCAGCACATTGCGGGCTCATACTTAAGTGGTGGTCCACTTAAACAGGTGTCTCCAACTTTGGCAAATTTAAGACTTGTGGATTTCAGCTCCCAGAAGTCCTCAGCTTTGCTGCCTGAGGAATTCTGGGAGTTGAAGTCCACAAGTCTCAAAGTTGCCAAGGTTGGAGAGCCCTGTACTAGAACACTTAGATTCTTCTCATTTACTGCTGCTGATATATATGTTGTTCATATGCCTTTTGCTCTTTTATTGTTGTTACGATGTACATACTTTTTGGACAATAGGTTGAGGCACCTTTTATTCTTTGCATCCATAAATATATAGCGTGTTTCCCAGAAAGTAAGACATGGTCTTATTTTCTTTTGACCCCTGAAATAGGCACTTGGCCTTATTTTTGGGGAGGTCTTATTTTTGAGGTGCATGAGTCAAGTGTGGTCACCTCATGGCTGCTGCTGTGTTGAAATGTTTTTGGGGAGGGCTTATTTTCAGGGGAGGGCTTATTTTACTGCATGCACTCAGAAGCCTGGTTGGGCTTATTATTTGGGGAGGTCTTATTTTTGGGGAAACGGGGTAGTCCTTTTGAGGAATATGTGCTCCTTACATCCTAAGAATGTCCCAGATGAGGAATCTATAACATGTACTGGACTCTCCATTAACTTTAGAAACCTGAAGGGAAAGCAGCTAGAAGGCCCTAAAAGCCTTTGTTGATGAGAACAATCTTTTGCTGTATTTCATTGCCTCATTTTCAAGACAGACCTATCTACATATGCTAACATTGCCCTTCTCCAGAGTTCTAAGGCACAACTGGGACAAGTAAGTATTTTAATGCTTTTGCTTTAAAATTTATGATGGAAGTGCTTGAGTGCGGCTTTTCCCTGGCTGCTTCTAGCCATAAAAAACGACTCTGATGTGTTCTGTTTGTCTGTTTGCTTCATCGACAATATTATTCAGCAACGTAGCCGCGGGCAGTATTGATGCATTTGTGTTAATAAAAAAGAAAGAGAACCAATGGAGATATTTTTACAAGATAAAATATAGTACACAATTAAAATTCCACTTCTAAATTTTAAAAAAGCCTGTTTTCCTAATAGAAGGCTTATATCAAATCTATCCTTTCAAAGTAAACCATTCCTGGCCTTCAGGGAATTTAAAATCTACATGTTTTTGAGGCTTATGCAATAATAAAGAACTACTTTGCATATTCCCCAGCAGATGTAGATAAACCATCTATATTAGCAAGCAGCAGGTTCCACTAGTATGTAGATCTCTAAACTGGTGCCAAGATTCAACCATGGCTATTTATTCATTTATTTAAATTCAGGTGCCGTCCAACTCTGGATACTCATAATGAACAAAAAATACAGTTCAAAATAAAACAAGATGAGATCTGGTCACTCCACACAGAAACAAAAACACATCCAACAAGGGTCTCCATCCAACGTAATCAAAGGCCTTGGAGAAAACCCAAGTCCTTAGGGCTCTACAGAACGCCAGCAGGATGGGAGCCACACAGATTTTAGGGAGCTCTCATTCCAGAGGGCAGGCATTGCAACAGATGTGGCAGGCTTTCTGAGTCCCAATACATGGTACTATTGCTGCCAGCCTGGCTGAGATTATGAGAGATAGGTGGTTCCTCATATAACCCCACCCAATGTCTTCTGTGACCAATACCTTCAACTGCACCCGGAAGTATATTGGCAGCCAAGGTAGTTCATGAAACAAAGGTGTCACACAGGTACGGTAGTCCTCAACTTACAACCACAATTGAGTCCAAGATTTATGTTGCTAAGTGAGACATTTGTTAAGTGAAGTTTGCCCCGTTTTATGACTTTTGTTGCCACTGTTGTTAAGTGAGTCATAATTGTTACATTTTAAGTTAATAAGGGACATGGTGGCTCAGTGGCTAAGACACTGAGCTTGTCGATCAGAAAGGTCGGCAGTTCGGTGGTTCGAATCCCTAGCACCGCGTAATGGAGTGGCCTTTCATTACTTGTCCCAGCTTCTGCCAACCTAACAGTTCAAAAGCATGTAAAGTGCAAGTAGAAAAATAGGAACCACCTTTGGTGGGAAGGTAACAGTGTTCCATGTGCCTTAGGCGTTGAGTCATGCTGGCCACATGACCATGGAGACGACTGGCTCTTCGGCTTTGAAATGGAGATGAGCACTGCCCCCTAGAGTTGGGAATAACTAGCACATATTGTATGTGCGAGGGGAACCTTTACCTTTACCTCTATAGTTCTAAAACCACTGTATTTATTTATTTATATATTTAATTTATGACCCATCTTTATTATTTTTATAAACAACTCAAACTGGCAAACCTATCTAAAACTCCTTCTTCCTCCTATCTTCCCCACAATAACAATCCTGTGAGATAAGTTGGGCTAAGAAAGTGTGACTGGCCCAAGGACCTGGCTTTCATTGAACTCATAGTCTCCTGGTTTCTAGGCTGATGCCTTAATCACAGGACCAAACTGGCTCCCCAGTTTGTAGATTATTCCTGCTTCTTAAATTTGTTGGCAAACTGAACAAGGTGGAGAAAGTCCATCTTGTGCTTTCTTGCACACTTTTCCTGGAAAATGGACCTACAGAGGCATAGGTGAGTTCAAACAGTTTTCAGAATCTCTAATCTGAAGACATAGAATATTGGAACGTCTCTGTAGAATGGCAGAACCTGGAAGCAGAAGGGGGATTAGCCAAGGAGGAACTAAATCTATTTTCCCTTGAGTGCTGGTAACCATTATCGAACTCTAAGCAGGTACTGACTGTTAGCTGAGAAGATTCCCATTGCAATTAAATCAGTTTAATTGAACCTTCAGTTTGTACCTGGTCTTTCGTGCTTGATCATCTCCTTCAGTTCCAAAATATCTAAGTGTTATATGAAAGTTGGGCAATGACCCTATTTTCATATTCTTAACGCACTTCTTCCCTTCAAGGTTAGAACTAGAACAAGTTGAGGTTTTTTGTATTGCCCATTGTATGTAGCCAAATATATGTAGCCTATTTCCGTCTTAAGGCTCTTTTGTGCAGCTTGTTAGAAGATTTTAAAAAATGCATATTATTATTATTGCCAAACCCAAGATTAGATATGGTGTGCAAACAGAAGAAAAAAATTCAAGAGAAATAAATGGATCAGATGCAAGATTATTAAGGGAGAGGGAGGAGGAAGAAAAAGAATAAGAGTTCAGTTGCTGGAGTAGAGGAAGTTGTAGAGCACCGAACTGGAAAAGTTGGTATGTAGGAACACTAATAATTGTCTCTCAACAAAGCTCTGCCTTTGTGAAGACATTTTGGGAGTGTTGTTCCTTGTTAGATAACAATGGACAGATGGGAAATATGAAACATTCTTTAAATTATGTTACATACCGGTACATGAATTGTCACCTTTATGTAATGCTCCAACCCAATCCATAATTTCTGGTATCCTAATTCTCTTTGGTCATAATTATTCTTTGCCTGAGTTCATGTGTAATCCTCAATGCTATCACTAACCTATTGCTTTGTTACTCTCAACGCTACTATTAACCTAATGCTTACTATTTTATTGGAATATAGACTCAGTCTAACAACCTCACAGTCATATACTTTCCTTTTAATCTGCAAGAGCTGGTAAAGAAAGATGGGAATTGAGAAAGAGATATGATTTAGTCCATCAATCTGATCCCTTGAGACCCCCTCTAATGAGTTAAACCAGAGTCATTAACTATTTACATCTGTCCTTCTGGTACAGCAGAAGATGGCAGCCCATGGATGGGAAGCAATGGATGGATGCACATCCGTTACCTTGTTCCCATTAATGTACAAAGTTACCTCAAACAAATAGATTTCATAAAGACAACTCAGCTAATCAGATTCCACATGCATTTGACATTAGTAGTCAAGTCCCCCTGGATAATGGGCCAACAAACGGGTTTAAAAGGTTGCTCATAGCTACAATCAGCATACTTCCTGTAGGATTAAAAGTAGATTTAAAAAATCTGATTGCAGAATATGTTGAACTGCTTCCCTGGGCTTTCCTCAATGTTCCCATGCCTTTTTTCATCTGCTTTCTTTTGGAAAGATCTGGTTATAGTTCTTAGCTAATTTGATACATTTTTTGAGATACAATTTTGAGACCCTTGATATATTTGCCAACTGACTTACAAGAGCTATTGCACTCTGAAAGTATTTAGAAAGCCTGGATACAATTAATATGCTGACAAAATGGCTTGCAGAAAGAAGTTGTAGCTTTTGTTAACTCTTTAATCTAGCAGCCGACTAGAACGCCACAATTCTGCAATAGTACAGAAGGCAGTCACGTCTTTTAGAAAGTCACGATATGTTTGAAAATACTAACACAGGTCCTGGCCTTAGCACACCTCCAGAAAAAAAAAAAGCACTACTTCCAAATAAAGAAAGCATACGTTCAAATCAGATAAACTGATCTGCTTAAGCTGAGTTCAAAATCAATATGTGCATGAGGGATACTACACAGTACATGAAGGGCAACACAAAGCCTAAACTCTGCATTGCAATCATATTCTGGCCTTAAAGTCCATTGTGGTATCATGTAGTATGTCTCACTTTAAAAGAACCAGTGTGAAAGAGGTGCCAGTTTGTAAAAAGAATTCTTTGAAGACTTAGCCATCAGCTGTGCCACTGATAAAGGATAAAATTGGGCCTGGAAGCTAATCCAGGATAGTTTCTTCTAATCTGGCTCAAATATTTTGGAATTGTCCCAAAAGTGCTGTTTCTAAAAGGCAACTGGACTTTCTTCTTTTTGTTTTTTGAAAATGTTTCTCTTCTCACCCAAGAAGCTTCTTCAGTTCTATGTTCAGTTTATTTCATCCAGGGGTTCTAGTAGTAGTAACTTACTGTTTCTTTTGTGTGTGTGTGTGTATGTGTGTGTTGGTTGTGTTTATTTAGTTTTTTTAAAAAAGACTACTATAGATTGTTGATTTTTTTCCCTCTAAAGTTTTATTTTAAAGATACTTACTGGGTAAATTAAACATGAAAATCTTGGATTTTCTATTTTTAAGAAGAAATGAATATGCTTCTGCACAGGAAAATCAATTTTGGCTAGCAGCTGAACTTATCACATATATATTAGTTGAAAATCAAATTCTGCCAGGGATATAGTAATTTTGATTAACAAGCCTTAAAATGTATGGTAAAACAACAAAAGGTCTAGAAGGACATCTTTTTACTATTGATTATTGAATGTTTTAATAACCATACTTGTGTTTGAATTACTGTGTCTAAAGGAACATCCAGATGTTTCAACATAGCTATTTTAAATGTTTGTCTTCATTTTACTTGAAGATTTTAATCAAGTGATGATCCTGTGTTATAGCACAATATTTTCCAATTGAATTAATTCCATTACATGGAAATCACATATAAACTTACATATTAAATGCTTAGCAAGATATGAGACTTTTAAATCCTTCACCACAAAGACATTTTTTTCTCAGCTCCAAATCAGAGTTCTTCCCAGCTGGATTATTTTTAAAAATATTTTAATCTTTAATTGAATGCACACATATATCTGATAATGCCCCAGTAATGTTATCAGTTATTATACTAAAAATCCTATTTTTCTAAGATGCTTTTAAATACATCATTCAAGGATTTACTTTTTATATGACGGATTAAACAAGATTTTGAATATTTTTTAAAAAAATAATGATGTGCACTTAATGGTTGTTTGGAAACTTTACAGCGTTTGTAGTTATATTATTGCAGATACTTTATGAAGAAAATAAACTTCTGAACAGCTTCCAAAGAACATTAGGAAAATAAAGTTAAAGAAATTTAAATAATTTATCCTTACTTCAAACATACATTTTTCTGGGATCAGAGCTAATGCTCAGGCCCGGAAAAAGATACCTTTTAAAAGAAATCTCGTTTACCTACAACAACTCTGAATCATCGTGCTACATGATCTGAAAGAACAGAAATCCTTAATGTGAATTACTAGAGACTTTACAATTAAGATGCATAAGGGAGGGAATATCTATGTATAGATTTAAGCTTCCTTGGCCTAAATCTATAAATCATTATTGGCTCATATTAGCACTCATATATTTATATTTTACCAATTTTGGAATCAACATTTTGAAATGAAAGAGATAGGACTTCCATATCTGGGTTGTAAAAATGTGAGTCAGCACTAAATTGCAACAAAAAAGCAGAGGACATTTGAGGGGGGAAAAGTTTACATGAATTAACTTCTTTCTGCATATCTTTAACCAATCTTTTCAATTAAGAAAAATTATAAAGCAGGGTAGAATCTCAATTGAATGATATAAATTATAACATACCTGAAGAAGAACAGTTTTGGGGAAAGTAAGCTAGTGGAATAAATGCAACGAATAGGACATATATGAGAAATGTGGGAAAACAATCCTATTCTTTATCTCGCCTTCACTGTTTCCTTTACTTCAAGTCATCCATTCCTGCACTGAGAGTTGGCTAATAAGGAAGAAGGGAAAAACTTAGCAGTAGGCCTTAAAAATTATTTTAATCCCTCTGTAAGGTAGTAAATTGAAAAAAAATAATCTAATAACTGACTGCTCTTGATTTATTATCTCAGTGTATTCTGAGTACATGCCAATAAGTTAAAAAAGTGTCCTTAGTTGAAAGAAGGAAGGAAAGAACCATTAATGAGTAAAATGAAATATGGAATATTAATTGAATGCAATCATTGTTACTATATTAAAGTATGTTTAAAAAATTATTTGCATACATCTTTTTGATGCATTTGCCTACAAACATGAGAGGCAAAATACTGTGCAGGGCATTGTTTTTCCTATGGGGACACCTTGTGGCCTGTTTCAGTATTGGACGAATTAACAATACAGGTGAAACTCGAAAAATTAGAATATCGTGCAAAAGTTCACTTATTTCAGTAATGTAACTTAAAAGGTGAAACTAATATATGAGATAGACTCATTACATGCAAAGCAAGATAGTTCAAGGCATGATTTGTCATAATTGTGATGATTATGGCTTACAGCTCATGAAAACCCCAAAGCCACAATCTCAGAAAATTAGAATATTACATGCAATCAATAAAACAAGGATTGTACATAGAACAATATCGGACCTCTGAAAAGTATAAGCATGCATATGTACTCAGAACTTGGTTTGGGACCCTTTTGCAGCAATTACTACCTCAATGCAGCGTGGCATGGAAGCTATCAGCCTGGGGCACTGCTGAGGTTTTTATGGAAGACCAGGGTGCTTCAATAGCGGCCTTCAGCTCTTCTGCATTGTTCGGTCTCATGTCTCTCATCTTTCTCTTGGCAATGCCCCATAGATTCTCTATGGGGTTCAGGTCAGGCGAGTTTGCTGGCCAATCAAGCACAATAATCCCACGGTCATTGAACCAGGTTTTGGTGCTTTTGGTAGTGTGGGCAGGTGCCAAGTCCTGCTGGAAAATGAAGTCAGCATCCCCATAAAGCTTGTCTGTGGAAGGAAGAATGAAGTGCTCCAAAATCTCCTGGTGGACAGCTGCGTTGACTCTGGATTTAATGAAGTACAGTGGACCAACACTAGATGATGACATGGGTCCCCAAATCAATAGACTGTGGAAACTTCACTGGACTTCAAGCATCTTGCAGTGTGTGCCTCTCTATTCTTCCTCCATACTCTGGGCTCCTTGGTTTCCAAATGAGATGCAAAAGTTGCTCTCATCAGAAAAGAGGACTTTGGACCATTGAGCAACAGACCAGGTCTGTTTTTCTTTAGCCCAGGTAAGACGCTTCTGACATTGTTTGTTGTTCAGGAGCGGCTTAACAAGAGGAATGCGACATTTGAAGCCCAGGATCTGTCTGTGTGTGGTGGCTCTTGATGCACTGACTCCAGCCTCAGTCCACTCCTTGTGAAAGTCCCCAACACTTTTGAATGGCCTTTTCCTGACAATCCTCTCCAGGCTGCGGTCATCCTTGCTGCTTGTGTACCTTTTTCTTCCACACTTTCCCCTTCCACATAACTTTCTATTAATGTGCTTTGATACAGCACTTTGGGGACATCCAATTTCTTTTGCAATTACCTTTTGAGGCTTTCCCTCCTTATGGAGGGTGTCATTGATGGTTTTCTGCACAACTGTCAGGTCAGCAGTATTTCCCATGATTACAATTCCTACTGAACCAGACTGAGAGACCACTGAAAGGCTCAGAAACCTTTTGCAGGTGTCATGGCTTAGAGTGGGACACTTTGAGCCTAGAATATTGCACCTTTTCACAATATTCTAATTTTCTGAGATTGTGGATTTGGGGTTTTCATGAGCTGTAAGCCATAATCAACACAATTATGATACATCATGGCTTGAACTATCTTGCTTTGCATGTAATGAGTTTCTCTCATATATTAGTTTCACCTTTTAAGTTGCATTACTGAAATAAATGAACTTTTGCACGATAATTTTTCAAGTTTCATCTGTACATGCATGAAAGTGCACTGAACACCTTATTGCCACTTTTGTAAAAAGAAAAAAAAACCAAAATACCCCCTTGCAACTACCTATATTGTTAATGCAAATCATGTTAAATTAGCATAATTAATGTTCTCATTTATATTATTGTCTATAGAATTGTGACAGGTTTATCACAAGGAGAAATATCCTTCTATGAACTAAATAGAAAAGTTGGTTACTTAGAAAAACACATTTTTCTTAAAAATAAAGCAGCTAATTAGCAGACACTAATTGTACTAAAAAGCTTATCGAAAATTACAGAGAAAGACTCTGGAAAAGACTATTAATAATTTCTTCCTAGAATGCATTTATTTCATTACAAGCTTTGGCCTACATTTAAAGTCTATCTATAGCAGAGTTTTAAATTATATAAGTGATTTTAAATATCTGCACATTTTTTTAAAAATTGCAAGTAAAATATGAAGAAACAATACCTTTAGCTCAAACAGTAAAAACTCTGATTCAGCTTATGGAATATAGGTAGCTTTCCCCAAGTTGATTCTCTTGAGATGTGAGGGATTTAAATTAGCCTAATTCTGAAACAGCATGAAAATTGGAGAAATTGAAATCCAATACATTTGGAAGGACCAACCTCAAATCTGGGCAAAATGTTCCAAACACCATTTAGCCACTGTTTGTCCTTAAACCAATAGTCCATCACATGTTGGACACATTACGCTTTCTAAACCATGGTTCACTGATCAATGCACAACTGACTAGGTTCACACACTTTAGCAATAAACCACAATTTATAGAGCACGGAAGTCAAAACCAAGCAAAGCTGTTATGGCTTAGCAGAATACTGGAATCCAGCCAATCTTTCCTATTGTAACAAATTGTTGCTACACAGAAAAAAGGAGAGGGCCATATAAATCACTACAAACGCTTGGGGAAAAAACATAAGCAAATTTGTTTTTTTTATGCTCAAAGCTTGGAAGCTTACTTATCTTGTTTTTTTAAAAATAATAATAATAATTTGAACTTTTTACAAAAAGTGCTAGCTATTTAAACAAAATTTCTGCTATTTAAATAATAAAATATTGAATAGAATCTTAAAATAGAGAACAAGATACATCTGTTTCATGTACTGTCTTAACATACATTTGTGCTGTCAATGAAAAAAACATGTCCTTACAGAATTATACTAAAAAATAGCTGAACATTGTTTGAAAAAGTGGCTCTTTCATCAAAGGAAGATCAAGGCCAAAAAAGTTAAATCCATCAAAATGAATGTAAATATTTAAAACCAAGAGTCCATGCATATGTGTTGTTATCCATCTTCATATAAAATAAAGCTTATGATTCAAGTAAGACTTAAATTCCCAACATCATAGAAGGGTTTCTTTCATTCTTTTTGAGGGTTAAAATGCAACAGTGCCACTACTATGTATTTTCCATTATGGTTTGATGCAAATCTTCAGGCACACATGCATGTTATTAGTAATTCTACTACATCTTAAACAAAAGCTCAAATATTATTTAAGATCTGAATTCAACAATTCGAAATCACATAAGGAATTCAACCGTGTCTATGCCAAGTAACAGAGCCATCCTGGGAGGGAAGGGGAAAACTTCACAATTTATCTTCACGTGAGAATTCAAATACAACACATATAGAAACAGACACAGACACTAATCTTCTGTTGTAAGAATGTTTATTGCCTTAAAAACATTCTAATATGCTGACTGGTGAATTGGACTTCTCATTACATCAAAAAGTACGCCTTTGAAGCAGAGGTGGTATTCAGCCAGTTCTGACAGATCCTGGAGAACCGGTAGTGGAAATTTTTAGTAGTTTGGAGAACCGTCAAATAGGCTGGTCCCATCCCCATTGCTTCCCAGCCTCTCTTCTTTTGTTGCCTTGAACAGGAGAACGGAGCTGGAAAGCAGGTTAGTGGGGTGGGGAGGGAATCAGGATTTTGCAGGAACCTTCCCCCAGGAGTAGGGAGGAAGGGGATTTTGCAGTATCCTTCCTCTGCTACGCCCACAAAGCCATGCCACACCCACAAAGCTACGCCCACAGAACCTGTAGTAAATTTTTTTGAATCCCATCACTGTTTTGAAGCAAAGCAATGTAATTCCACCTTCCAATCATGAAAAATGGCACAGCTTGAAAGAGAAACCAAATTATCTTCTCTTGAACATTGTGAAGCCTTTCAGAGTACAAGATAACTATATAAGTATAATTTGCTCAGAACAGCCAAGGCTAAAATGGGTAGCCCAATCCTTCATCCAGTTAGCAGTCCATAGCCTTATTAATTTTGATTTCATTCAATGTCGTGTCAGATTCAGACAAAGCATGGAAAGTAATATTGTACCATCGTGCTATTTTCGGGTACAACTCTCTTAACATGGAGTCCATAATCCACTGCCAGCTCCAGCAATATATTCAAAAGGATATTATTTAAAGTGTCAAAGCTAGCAGTTTCAGGCAATTTGTTTAAACATACAGTGAATGCCAGTTGCTTTTAAAGCAACTTTTAAACGTATGTATACATTTTCAGAAATTTTATATCCCCCTGAATAATGGAAATGGGTACTTGAATCAACCACGAACACAGGTTTTTAAAGCCTGTTTCGTGTTACATATAAACAAAGGTGGCATTCGTTTTTGGAAGACTTGACTCTAAATGAGGAAAACTGCGTGTGTGTTTACTGCACATTTTCTTTAGTACCCCTTAAATGTTACATTGAAGTTCAAGGCAAATTAAACTTCAACACTAAGCCTAGCAAATCTGTACTGTAATGAATCTGGATTTCTCAACAGTACAAGCCCCTTCTTGTCTGCCGGCTGATCAATCAGCATTTGCAGCAAACCTGTCAGACTTACAAAGCCAAGAGCTTCACCACAGCCAGAGGCCAGTGAGAAGTCCCCTTGAGTAACAAAGCCTAAGAGAACTCTGGAGCAGTGAGATACAACATCTGGTAGAGGGTGAGGCCACAACCCCAAAACTAGGTCTTCCTGTATATCTGCCATTACATCCATGGGTTTTAAGGCACTGTTTTCTGTTACCTTCCCATCATTCGCTTTCTTTCTTCTTCCCTTTCGCTTCGGGAGCTTGTTTTTAAATTGGTCCTTGTGCTTAGGTTCCTGAGGACCACAAAAATGCTGGTCTTTGTCGAGCTGAAGCAAGTCCTCCTTTTCTGGAATGCAAATCATTGTGTGCAATTCAGGATTTCCTTTTCTGAGAAGGGACAAGCTCACCCATACTAGGGCCCTGGGATAATGCTGATTAATACACATTACAGTATCTTCAGCCAGTTCTTTCTCATTCATCTTGGAAGCACGATGCTGTCGGTACCGCCTTTTGCCAGATGTAGGATGACACCAAAATGATACTTGCCTTAATAATTTTCTGGTCCTGTTGAAAGGATACAATTTATATATATATATAAATTTAATATATATATAAAAGTAAAATACCACTCACGCATCATCATGAAATCTCCAGAACTGTAAAGCCTACAAATTTGAAATTTGGCACATATGTTCCTCTTGGTTTCTAGGTGCTCGCTAAGGAAGGATTTTTCAAAATGACCATCAGATCATTAGTATTTCTTATATTATTATTAACGAACTCTGATGCTAAGGAGTTAGACCTTCTACTCCCCCTCCCCACCTCAAAAGAATTCTGTTCTAACTGCCACTTGGGTGTGGGCATGGCCAGCACATGACTCATCTGGCCTATGGGCTGCGAGTTTAAACATTCTACTCCCACTCCCCACCTGAAAAACGCTCTGATGCTAAGGAGTTAGACTGAGTGAGAGAAGGGGATAAGATAGTAGAGGCCTCTGTGGGGCAAGCCTGAGTGAGAGAAGGGGGATAGGAGAGGAGAGGATTTTGTGGGGCAAGCCTGAAGGAGAGAAAGGGAGAAGAGAGGCTTCTATGGGGCAAGCCTGAGGGAGAGAAGGGGAGAGGAGAGGCCGATTGTAACCACTTATTAATTTTCAACCTGTAAGTGTCAATTTTTCAAGCCCGAACACATAGTTTCATAGCGGAGCACGGGTATCCAGCTAGTAATTATATTTTTCTAGTTTATAAAAAAAGTAAAACATTAAAAACTTTGGAATGGAATGCTCTCAATTCAGACTCTAACCAAATACTCAGTCATGTTTTTCTAGAATAATTTATTCCACATTTCCACCTTCTCATTTCATTGTATTTTTCTTCTTCCTAGACATACAAATACATGTACTCTCATGTATAGCATTTATACCCAAATATATTAAATTATTTAAAACCTTGTGGGAGATTGAGTGGCACATAAACTGCACTTACACTGCAATAAAATGTAAAGTATTTTTTTCTTTTCTGGAAAACCTAGGTGCTCTATACTCCATTAACAATTCTTTCTTTAATGATGCCAGTTTGGTTACAAAATAATAAGTAAAATAAAAGGATGAGCACTCAAGATCATTTAATTCATTGTATGAGACAGTCATAAGAGCTGTGGGGATGCAGTGGTTAGAATGCAATATTGCAGGCAAACTCTGCCCACCTACCAAGAGTTTGTTCAAAGTTGACTCAGCCTTCCTTACTTCCAAGATTGGTAAAATGCGGACCCAGATTGTTGGGGGCAATATGTTGGCATTATAAACTGCTCAGAGAGTGCTGTGGTGTAAAGCACTATGAAGCAGTATATTGCTATTCATAAGATTGTTACAACATTTCTTCTGAACTTTCTAAGTTTTACATATGTGTGGACTGTATTTACTTTGACATCATGGAACAATTTCTTCAAAGTTTAAAATATTTCATTGATTTTTTTTTAACTTGTTGAAACCAATGTTAACTAAACCAAGACACATGAATTAATTTAATTGTCTGGTTTCATATAGGACCAGGGAGAGTGGTTTCACCTCAGGCACAGAAGATCACTAGAAGATTTTGGGCCAATTATTCTTAGTCCAATTACCTCATAAGTTGTGGTGTGCGAAATGAGGAAAATATGCTATGTACCATCTTGAATTCTTGAAGAAAACATAAAATATAACTACTACTGTATTATTATGATTGGTTGTACAGTCAACCAGATGTTTAGACTGGATTTGGCATTATTACCCACCTATCAAGTCCTTCCCAAGGACCTAGGATAGGCAGATGTTCTGGTTTGATGGTGTTCCAAGAATAAATTCCAATAAACAAACATATAGCCTGGGTCCACACAATATGTTGGGCAAAAATATCATTAATTTCTGGATCAATGTGTAAAGTGACTCCTTTGTGATGTTGGTCCCTTCCTCCATCAACCTCCAGCTGCACCACCCTAAGGGGCTTGGAGGTGGCAAATGTGGGAAAGTCAGGGCTTTGTGTGACCTGCATGTTGTTTTCCTCTGTACTATACTAGCATACATGCATACATGGTAAAATGTACTATACTCTGAACTATACTAACATACATGGTAAATGACAAAATAATATTATATGCTTTTTGCACAAATGAAGTTCACATTTCTAATTATGTGTTTGAATTAGTAAAGTGAATGGGTGAAAGTTTGGCATGCTCAACCTTTAAAACATCTAAGGAGTAGCAAAGAGTATGTAGTTTTTTCTGCTGACATCCCACCCTAAAGTAATTCTTTATGTGCGTAAGGAACGGCAGGGAGATGCAGAAACTCAACAATTGTACTGTATTGACAACATTTAAAACCAATTCCTGTAATTCAAACAACTGAAGAAAAATTAATAAGCAGAAAGCTCTATCTTGGCTAAAGTGAAAATTCTATATCCTGAAGATGATGATTTGCTCTATGTCTAGTTTTTCTTTCAAGACAAATGCATTGCAGGGATTTACATTGCTTGTAAGTTAATTATCCAAGAGTGATTGACAAGACATACATTTATTTTACATACCTCAGAATACAGAAGGCCTGACTTGAAATGACCTCATCTGTTTTGCATGGATCTATTGCCTTTTCCTCATTTTCCATCTGCATAATTTGGCAGCATGTATCTATTTGCTGGTCTGCTTTGCTTGTTGGAGCATCGACCGCACTTGTTGTAGAGCTGGGACCACCAAGGACATGTTCTTCAGAGACACAGTCTTCCCTCTCCAAAGCTGATAACTGTGTGGATTCCATATTGACTTTGTATCTAGTCTCCCAATTCTGTGTGAGTTTATCCCATGGACAGAGGAATGGAGCCAAGGTCCCGTGTTTAATATAATTGGCTCTTTTTGCAGGAGGTCGCCTATGATAAAAAAAAATTGTCAGAGTATGTTCAAAGACTGGAATACACATAGCAACAGGTCAGCCAATGGAGACTGTTGGAATAGACATGGCAATAGATCAGCCAATGGGGACTGTTGGAATACTGAAAAGTAGTATTTGTTTGTATAGGGCCATAAGAGATAGTTTTGGAGTCTGGGTTGACTTAGACTTGCTGAACTGTATATAAGAGTTGGTTTGGCCTCTGTACAATATAGGTCTCTGTATCTCTCTACTCTGTAATGACTTGCTTCTATGAATATTGCTTCTGTGTTCCTGATATTGTATGCTGAATTCTACTCTTTGGTATTGTATATAAAGAAGCTTCTTATATATAATTGAATCCCGCTGAAGTTAATTTACTTGTATGTGAAGTTAATTTACTTGTATATGCTGCTGCAAACAAAAAACTCTTGACAAAAATATTCTCTATTTAGGAGAAAAGCCCATAATATAATATGAAATTATCTGTTCCTACAAAAATGTTATTTTTAAAATTGTTTCCTCTTCAGTTACATACTGAGCTGCAAGGTTCAAGTTTGCATGTATAACAGATCATAAAAAATGAAAAATAATTTTTCATTTCCATGCAGCTACCTGATAAAATCAGAAGCTTTATTAACACTGGACGTTTTTCAACATATCTTAGTTCTGTGATGAATGATGAGACTTCATTATCCCATCACTGGCTTTCATGTTAAGATACTTCCAAGTATGCCAGAATAAATTCACTCCTTACTACTATGGTTCATTCAAATCATCTCTGATCCCAACAGCTGCTGAATCTAGATGTCTTGGCAAACTAATTCTATGGCTCTATTATAAAAAATACAGTGGGTACTTTGCACCCTCAAATAAATTCTGCAAATATAAAAGGAGTTATGTCTGCATCATATGGTACCCAACAGACTACGTCCAAAAATCCCCAAATAGCTTCAAGGGTGGGCTTCCATGCACTCACAGACTAGGAAAAAATAGAATTGCAGCTACTTATTGCAAATGAGTGCATTTGAGAGACTAATTTCCAAATAAATGTAATCATGATACCATTCTATAATATGCCTGTCTACATTTATTTTATCTTTATCCCCTTTGGGGATCTTTATTTGGAAGGGAAAAAAGTATAAACATCACCATCATTCCTCCAGTGCACACAAAGTAATAAAATGCTACTGCATATCGCAGGACCGGATTTGTTGATTGCAACACCTCAGTGAGATGTTTACCTTTTAAACTTTTCAAGGAGACTCTCCTCTAGTTCTTTTGCAAACTGGCTACCAGCAGGACAGTCTGGATAATCATGAGGAACATGGGGCGTCCCCTTATACAGGGAGTGCTTCAAAGCTTCTTGTAATCCACCAACTCTTGCACCTTGATATATCTACAAGGCAAGACAATGACATGGTCTTGGATGCTCGTCAGATAAAAGTTATTCTCATTCAGTTTACCGTATTTTTTGGAGTATAAGATGCACCGTAGTATAAGACGCACCAAGATTTTGAAGAGGCAAATTAAAAAAAAAAAGTTTTTGCACTCTGCAAACCTCCCAAAAACGGCCTGTTTTTCTTCCAAAAAAAGGCTCGAATAGCTTTAGGGGGCTTGCAGAGTGCTCATGGGGGGGGGGGAGAGCAAAAAACAACCCATTTTACAGGAAAATGGGCCCGTTTTTTGTCAAAATAATTGCATGCATAGCCTTTAGGAAGCTAATAGAGTACTCCTGGGAGCTGGAGAGGTCAACATTGAGCAAAAAAACAACCCGTTTTTCATTCATTTCTGCCTTCTCCAGCCCCCAGGAGCTCTCTGAAAGCCTTCTACAGGCTTTGCACAGCCATTTTGGTGAAGAGGCGGGGTTTTGGGAGGCAAAAAATGCTGTATTCAGTATATAAGACGCACCCAGATTTTCAGCCTTTGAGGGAAAAAGGTGCATCTTATACTCCAAAAAATACAGTATATAGCGTCAACAAAATACTTTCCCTTTTGGTTTTCTTACCTATGTTCCATGGGCGAAGGTTAAAAAATGTGGTGAAAAATTATTTTTCACATGTTCAGTTTACTTACATTCTTGAGTACAATTGTTTACATTTAAAATGCTGTATTTAAATTAAAAACAGTTATTCTAGATTTATATCTGTTGCTACGTTGGAGTTGTATTTTTGCACTTTTAGGTTTTCTCCATGAACTTACACTATAATATCTATATGCAAGCATGGGTGAGATAAAGAAATACAGGAGCTCTTTTGTATCTTATGGGAAAAATCACATTTGTTTATTACTAACGAATTTGCAAATATGGATATCCAGAGGAATAGCTTGCCAATAAATATTTGCATTGTGTATATGCCATATATTATAAAAATAACTTTTGAATTCCCTCATAATTTTAAGAGAAAATAGAATTTGAATGTAAAGAATTTTTACAAGACATCTGTAATTTAAAGTTACCCTATATTTTTCTTTGGAAAAAGGAGCACAACATGATTTAAGAAAATAAATACATGCATGAATGCATGTATGCATATTAGACTGTACTTCCTTTTGTTTTCACAACAAAATTGGATATAACTTACAGTTATATATAAAAGTATATATGAACTTTCAGTGGAAAATGTAAGGCAAACTCTTCTTGGGGTACCAAGCATGAGGTTATATAATACATAATTTAGGTTAATTTCTCCTTATTTCACTTTGAGACATTACTTACAAAAGGCAGCCAGAAGGCCATGCCCCAGCCTTTGGGGAGATAAATATCCCAGCCACTTCCCCATCCCAATCGATCATCCCCAAGCATTTTTCCAGGCTGTTGAACCAGAAGTATAGGAATCTTGGATTCTCCCAGGCCCAAATCAAGATGCGATCCTGGTACCAAAAGTTTACTTCTCAGATGATTCAAATCCTGGGACAAAAAGGAGAACAAAGTGCTGTGAAGTCTGGATTCAAAGGCATTTCAAGAATAAGTCAGATCTTGTTATGGTGAGCTGTGTATCAGGAACCATTACCAGGCCACAGGAACCAGGCCTCTGAAGTGGCAGATAAGCACACAAATCTTCATTTGCCTCTGTCCTCTATGCAATTTCTTAAGAGATACTGAATATCATAGATATCCCTCTGAGATGCTCAAGTTAAAGCAAAGCCAATTTCAGAAGTTGGGGCACCAAAAAAAAGCAGAACTGTATTTTCTGGGAACCAATAGTGATCAGCAGCTACATTGTATGAAAATAAAATCAGCAGGTTTTTATTGTAACATTTGCATGTGGCTAAATGTATTTTTAGGCACTTACAAATGTTTTTAGGCTGGTTTGACTGGAGCAGCCTTCCCCAACCTTCTTGTGATATGTTGAGAACTGCAACTCCCAGAATTATACAGTGTAGTTAATATAGTCCTCAACTTACAACCTTTCATTTAGTGACCATTCAAATTTACAATGACAAAGAAAAAAGTGACTTATGAACATTTGGCACGCTTAAGCCATTGCAGCATCTCATGATCACATCATCAAAATTCAAACACTTGGCAACTGATTCCTATTTATGACGGTTGCAGTGTCCTGGGGTCATGTGATCACCTTTTGTGACCATCTGACAAGCAAAATCAACGGGGAAGCCAAATTCACTTAACAAGCGTGATACTAACTTAATAACTGCAGTGATTCACTTGACAACAGTGTCAAGAAACGCCCTATAATGGGGGAAATCATTCAACAAATGTCTCACTTAAGAACAGAAATGTTGGGGTCAATTGTGGTCAAAGGTTGAAGACTATCTGTAAGAGGGCTGCAAAATATAAATGAGAGAGAAAGGGAACAAAATACTGCAAATATATGTTGGAATGTAGTTGCCATCCATGGCAGTCCTCCAGCGAACATAACTGTCCTTTGTGGTATGTAATTTTCATGTTAACATAAACATAGATGGGGAGAACATGAGATGTTGTAGCTCAGCAGGTAGGGGTCTGGTTATCTGTACTGCCTAGATGTCCTATATATAATATATATATATAATAATATATATATATATATATATATTATTTGAGTCCGCAGAGGCAAGACAGAAGGAATGCAATTTTTGTTTGTTTGAATGAACAGAAATAGTTCATTTTATGGAGGTTAACCAACTGATCAGAGGAGCAGTATCACTCTTGAAAGGACATCCTCCTATAGGTTAGTCAACATCCTCCGCTACATGTAAAATACATCAAAAACTTTTGATTTATAAGCATACTACTAGACATTGCAAGTCTCAATCAGTATTTAATGTTGTGGAAGATACAAAAGACCCACAGAAAGTGGGACAACATGCAAATTGAACCAAGCCATGTCACGCATGAATGGCATTAAAAGAACTTTGGTGTGTTTCCCACCTAAAAATAGACTCACACAGGATTTTAGGAGCTAAAAAAAATTCAAGTTCATTCACCCAAGGAAATCTGGTGGACCAGGCAAGATTCTTAGTGTAATTTTTTTCAATATAAGTTCAATGATCTATTACAGCAACACCCCTGGACATAAATGCAAACAGCCTAGGAAAAAAATTCAGCTTATAATTTTTTTGCATAAACATATGAGATTTAGGAATGGGGGTTTGTTAATATAGCGAAAACTACCTGTTCTGACATTTTATGGTCTGTGACACTCTTACGAACATTGGAGTCCCAAAGAAAGCTCTGAGCACATTCTTCAGATACACCTTCTAACATCAGTTGCTTAACTTTATCTTCTAAAAGAAAAAAAGAAAAAAAAAGATCTTGTCATGGTGGAAAGGCTACCATTATATTGTACAAGTAAAAAAGTATTCAAATTAGTAGCTGGGAGAAATAATTCTAATATATGTATTTCTACTACAGTCCTCATTAATATATTCCTCATTAATTCCACAAAATCTTTACAGGATTCTGTAGAACTGACATCTTAATTACCGTGCACTCTAAAGTTAGAATAAATTCTACATAACACTTTCAATTGCAGCTATAAAATGGGAAATTGTGACTTCAGTTTTAGCCCTATCCAGTAAAGTACTGCCTCTTTGCCTTTCAACATTTAAGATATGAAGGCTATATGCATTTTTCCTAATTGCATAGTCAAATTGAATACTCTGTCATTAAGAGGATTTTTAACATTTCAACTATGATTTACAGATGCTCCGAAGTTGTGTACAAAATCCAATGTTGCCTGCATTCTTTAGAGTAGAACAATAGTTCTTTTGTTTTTTGTAAAAGTTTTTATTTTTAGACAAAGTCAAACAAAACATAAAACATTAAACCCTCTTCAATTACATACAGCATATTGTTTGGTTACAAGGCTTTTGTGCATCCTTTCCATAGTCCCCACTTTCAGTTGTATATAAAATCACAGATTATCCATCTAGTATATATGTATACATTATTATCATTATACATCATTTGTTTAGCTATAACTATTATTCCTTCATTTTGAACAAAATGGTCTAGGTATTGGATTCATTTATGTTATAACTTTTCATTACATCATCCTGAATCTAGTCAATAATAATGTACCTTTGTAATACATTCTATATCATTCTATTGTTCTTATATTATGAAAATTCTCCAACAACTTTCATTTCCATGTTTTTTTTATCTAACCACTGATAAAATAGAACAATGTTCTAAAGCTGTTTGGCCCATTTAGCAATAGCATTTAGGCTTATATAAAAATTCCCCATGGTGTTTTACAGCACTGCTTGGGTGATTTACAAGGTAGAAGTGTTGTTTACATATTGCCCCCAACAATCCGGGTCATTTTACCAACCTCAGAAGGATGGAAGGCTGAGTCAACCTTGAGTCCCATTAGGGCTGAACTTCAGGTTGTGGACAGTTTGCCTGCCATACTCCACTTTAACCACTGCACCATCGTGGTTTTCAATTACCCCCTTTTCCAGTCTAGAATAAATAGATTGTCTCACTAACCCATAAACAGACTCCAAACTGGATCCTCTACTCACAATCAATCAATTACAAATGGCTCCATTATCCAATGATATGCCCAAATTATCTTCTTAGGGGAAATTCATCTCAGGTTAAGAACCATTGCATTAGAGAAATATGTGCATTTAAGACTTTCTTTTTCTCGCCTTAATTCTTCTATTATAAACCACAGATTTAATGGTTGCCTGCTAGTATATTCTAGTTATACATTCTTCAAAAACAGAATATATTTTAAATTTTTAAATGCATCCAGGCTGAGTCACACCAGTCTTGCAAAAAACCTGATGCATCCATAATTGCCTCATACTAAGATAAAATACAGACTTTCTGACATTAAATATGCAACAGTCCCCAGTGCATTTAGAGACTAGGTAATTAGACCAGGTGCAAGGAAGCCTCCAGAGGGCGAAAAATGGCCTTAAAAGGCCAAAATCAGCTGGCCAGCACACGCATGCACGCTGGAGCTGACAGGGCAACGTCTCGCATGCCCTAACAAATGGCTCCATGTGCCACCTGCAGCACACGTGCCATAGGTTCGCCATCACAGTTCTAGATCAATCAGGGTCAGACTTTAGACAAATGGATAAAACCCACTTTATTGGGCAACACTGAAAGTTAGAAAGTAAGGTTTCATAAGGCAAGCTGCATCTGGCCAGTGCTGCTGGAAGTAATAGAGATGTTTGCTGTAGAAAAATCAAGTATTCAGCCTTGTTTTTTCAGGGTTGAAGGATACCAGATGAGGGAGCTAAGAAAGCTTCTGGGCAAAAAGATGGAGAGTGAGTGAAATGCCAGATGACTGGAGGAGAGCAAATGTTGTCCCTATCTTAAAAAATAGAAAACATCTGAAAAGCCACAGACCAATCAATCTGACAATATATCTCAGCAAATTCTAAGCCAATAAAGGAATCAATCAGCACATAGTTTTTAATAAAAATATGCCTGAATCATCAAAAACAAGTCTTGTTGCACCCGTTTCATTTTTGGTTTAGGTGAGTTTTTCAGTAGACTGTGGGGATGCTGTAACACCTTAATTTCAGCAAATCATTTCACAAAATCCTGCACAAAATTAGCATGAGCAAACTAGTTCGATATGGGCTTGGATGCATGACATTTAAAGAGATACACAGAAGAGTAAAAAATCAGGCTCCAGAAGAGCTCTGAGTCAGGTTCTTGTATTTTTATTAATGATTTTGGAGAGGGAGATGGCCAAAATGCCTACTAGAATTAGAAGTGCCACAAAATAAAGTGGGGCAGCTAATACTCCAAAAGGAACAAATAAAATTTAAAACAATCTTGCTGCTTGGAGAAACAGACTAAAATACAGGTATCTTACAACCTTACACTAAATAACCGGTCACTAATTACGAGGTTACGACCTACGTGAAAAGGGGGACTTGCAACTTGGATCCGAATTTCTGATGGCTGGAGTTATACCCATGGTCATTTGACAAATATGTCAACACAGCCACATGTAAAGTTGTTTAGTGTTCCATGGTCATGCGACCATGTTTTACAACAGTTTTGCCAGAAATTGTCACTTTCAATTTTTGGCAAAACCATACCATAGCAAACCATGCGTTCATTTAATGACCATCACAAGAACACTCATAAAATGATTGTTACAGCCCCATTTCAGTCGTAACTTGAGGACTACTGTAATGGATGATGGAGCCAAACACCAAGTCTTTACTTAGGAAAGAGAAATCAAATGCACAAGTCTAGGACTCAGAATGCTTGGCTTGAGAAAGTCACTTGTGAAAAAGAATTTGAAATAGTGGTTAAGATGATTGAATAACAAAATAAGTTGCAAAAAGAGCAAATTCTAATGTAGGCCGCAGTAATAGAAGTGCAATTTCCAATTCTTGAAAGTGAGATTCATAATTTATTTGGCATTGATTAGAACCCACCTCAAGTACTGTGTCCAGTTCTGGGCACCATAGTTTAAAAAAGATTCAGACAAACTGGAATAGATTCAAAGAATGGTAATTCAGATGATTTGGAGACTAGAAATGAAGTGCTCTAAATAAAAGATTGAAGGAACCAATAATGAGAAAACTGAAGAGGGCTTTGCTAAAAAATTTAATACCCCAAAAGGTATCATGAAGATGCTAAGGCCTGTTGTATTATCATTTTACAGGAAATAAAATGGAATAATAGTTTAAGATCAACCAAGTTGGTTAACACAGGGCCTGCTGCAGCCTTGCTGACGTCTCAAATCACACAGCTAATATGTGGCAGCAAAAGGCAAGATTTCCCTGGTGCTTTTGTCTTGAATAATAATTGGGCAATTAAGCCACTCCAATTTACACTATATGCTCAAACTTCCTTCCACCCAGACCAGTGGTGGGTTCTGGATCCCGGTACGGTTGCAACGGGGCTCGGCATCCTCCACATGAAGGCACGGTGTGCATTTTATCTTCCAGCGACACCTCTGCTATCCTCTGCAATGCTCCAGCTGCTCAGCAGAGCATCGCGCAGGAATTGTACGTGCCATGCACATGCATGAAGCGCCGAAGGGTTTAAAGACAGGTAAGGAGTGTGGGCAGGCGGATGGGCCCTCTGGAGCACCATACCGGAACGGTACCCGGTGGTCCGGGCAGGCTCCAGTGCACCTGTACCGGGGCGTACTGCCTGCAACCCACCACTGACCCAGACTCAAAATGCACCTTTAGAATTTGACTGTGCTAATAGTCTGATTTGGGAGATTTTTTTAAAAGAGTAGAAATGGTAGTTGTTTGCCTTCCAGGGGGGTTCCACTCCTTCTCAACCCCCTGAAAACAGGTGAAAATGTTCTGCCCTTCTAGCTGGATGGGGGAACAAATTGCAGGTTCCAAGTCTGAAAAGTTTGCAATCCAAGATGTAAGAAAACTGATTCCAGTAGAATCTTAGTGGGGGAAAGCTTCTGAACTATTAAAAGCAGTTTCACATTGTAAACCAATATTTCTCAATATTTCTTGCAATTTTAAGACATGTGGAACTCAACTCTCAGAATTCCTCAGTCAGCATGCTGATGTAAAGCATTGCTGGAAAGGTAGATTGCATGACTTTTAACACAACCTAGACTGCCATCAAGTTAGGATCCTCAGCTACTTCTGCACTGAGCAGAGGGCTGGACATGACAACCTTAATGGTTCCTTCAATCTTTATGATTGCATTGCAATTTTCACTGTATAATTGGGTTGGATTATTGATTACCTATATCAAGTAATGTAGAGATACCTTTAGGAAGACAGATGGCAAAATGCAGAAGGGTAAACAGATTGTTAAAACTGCGCTGCTAAATAACCGTGAGGTACGAGCAAACAAAAGTGATAAAAGTGAACTCATAATCTTAAGAATCCAATTCCAAGCTGCAACTTGCAATTATCAGCCTATGATTATTACTCCAATTATAGAAAGAAAAAGTTTCTACAGCGAAGCAGGCACTGTCTGCCAGGAACTCTTAAGACTTCTCTTAAAATATCTATTTCTGGAATAATTTAAACAGATAGAAACAAAGAGTTATTATCTTGGGTGATGGCACCTGTTGGCCTCGCCAGGATTCGAACCTGGATCATCTGTATCATTTAACAGAGGCTTCCATTGAGCACAAGACCAGTTTGGTGCCACACCCCTTCCTCACCGTTCTATTCTCTACATAATGCTTATTGGCTTGAACACATCTAGTTGAATCCCAAGTCTTAAGATGTCCCATGGCAATTTTTAAAAACACATAAACGTAACCTGATATAAGTTTGGTTTTGTTAAATTATGGACATGACACGTTACCTTGGTATTTTGCTGGATTCGGCATGGCTTTCAATCTCTTTTTTGGCAAATTCACTCGAGGATCCCCAACAGTCAAACCCAGTACAGTACCTGATGGAATGTCTGAGGAAGCTAAACCTTAAAGTATACAAAACAGATGAAACTTCAAAGATAAACTTTTGTCAACTTTACATTACATAGATCAGTGTTTCTCAACCTTGGCCACTTGAAGATGTCCAGACTTCAACTCCCAGAATTCCCCAGCCAGCGAACGCTGGCTGGGGAATTCTGGGAGTTGAAGTCCGGACATCTTCAAGTGGCCAAGGTTGAGAAACACTGACATAGATTGTACCTAGCAAAATATGAAGAGCAGATAAGTAACTTTCGCCTTGCTGTGAGATTGAAGACTTATTCCAAAATTAAACCCAGAACAGTAATCCCAATTGGTTTAGTCTGCAGTTCAATTATTTCAAGAGAGGTTCAATCCCAGCAATAGAGTAGCTTAAAGTATGGAAAGCTTTTGATTTCAGAAATCAGTTCATAATCTAGGAATCCCTCTGAATTCACAATTCCTGCCTTGAATCGCAAATGTAGCTAGGATGGCCTTTGCACAGCTTTATCTTAGACCTCAGGTTTTTCTCAATCATGAGATCTTGCTCCTTGTCACATGTTTTAGCCATCTCATATAGATTGCTATAATGCACTCCACATGGGAGCTATTAAAAAGGTAAAGGTGCCCCTTGCACATATATGCTAGCCGTTCCTGACTCTAGGATACGGTGCTCATCTCTGTTTCTGAAGAGACAGCGCTGTCTGAAGACGTCTCCGTGGTCATGTGGCCAGCATGACAAAACGCTGAAGGTGCATAGGGCGCTACTACCTTCCCATCAAAGGTGGTTCCTATTTTTCTCCTGGCATTTTTACATGCTTTCGAACTGCTAGGTTGGCAGAAGCTGGGACAAGTAACAGGAGCTCATTCCATTACGTGGCACTAGGGATTCAAACTGCCAACCTTTCTGATTGACAAGTTCAGTGTCTTAAATCCAGTAATGGCTTCACAGAAAAAAAAATCATAAGGAATACTATTAACCTTACCTTGCATTGTTTCAAAGTGGGACTCTTGACGATGATGGAGAGATACCCAATCAGGATTTTTGCAATTTTCTACCCACCAACTGTTGATTTCAGGATCTGTAGGATCCAGGTCCTAGTGATCAGAAGAATAGTGATCAGAGGAATAATACAGAAAATATAATCAGCTAACAAAGTTAATTCCTCTCTCTGATACAAAGCAGCATATGAGTATATGAGCAAAAGTACTGGTTTAGCTATATCGCATTACAAAATCCATGGGCCTTTATCATGCACATGATAAAGGAAAGCAATAAATACTCACTTCCCAAGTTATAAAAAAATATTTGATAATAAAAAAAAGTCCTTTGAATCTGAAATGCAGATTGTAAATAAAAACTCTAGAGCACTGTTTCTTAATCCTGGCAGTTTGAAGGTGTGCAGAGTTAAACTCCCAGAATTCCCCAGCCAGCAATTTTTAGAAGTTAAATTCATTTTCAAGCTGCGAAAGTTGAAAAACAATGGTCTAGAGTTCAATGTGTTATACAATGCATTACTCTCTATTCCTTCAAAAGCCAGAAGCATGACAGATAATCTGAAATAACATAGAGCTCTTGAGACAATTTGGCTTGTGCTTCTGTACTACAATAATTATAATTAGGGATATAAAATGCTGAACTTTACATTTGATTATCATAACTGAATAGTATCTTGAACATAAAAAAACCTACTGGAATTACTGATTTACTTACTGTATGGACAAATGCAACTTTGAGTGCCTCTGTAAGGATGCAATGTGAGAGGGGACCTATCAAACGATATCGGAGAATCTCCATTGTCAAGTCACTGAAAGAGGTAAGAAATCAATGTAACTGTTAAGGCAGTTTAAATAGCTTACCTTTGCAAGCTGTGGCACGACAAAACCGCGCTAGTCAAAATAGCGGTGACAAAATCGCGTCGCTAAAGCCACGACGTCATCACCGCGCGTCATCACCACCACCACAACAGCGCGGCAACAGAAGGGTGCTTTAAAACGGTGCCGCGGCAGAAAGCCGATTTAAATTAAGGTAAGGGTTAGGATTAGGTTTAGGGGTTTGCTTTAGGTTTAGGGTTAGGGTACTGAGTGCTTCGGAAGGCGCGGATTTGCCCTCAGCGATTATGTCATCGCGGTAGGGTCGCGTTTTTCCTTAGCGCTTTGAACGGCGTGGATTAGCCCTTTGCGCTTATGTCTCCGCGGATAAGGGCTTCGCGGTATTGTGGTGGAACCTTGCAAACAGTCATGAAAAGTTAGCCATGATCTACATCTACCTTATGGTAATTCCAGTAGTTTGTGATGACCAGCAATATGGTTGGTTTGGATCTCTGGTTCCATCACCAATAATCTTTTTCACTGGAACAACTGTTTCTCCTGCTTTATCTTTCCTTTTCCGTTTGTGGCCAACATGTTCAGGAATGTTTGTTTTATCTTCCTCTTGTGTAAAATTAGCCACAGGTTCAGGCTTACAGGTTTCCACAGGCTCAGAACACTGGAAGACTGATTTTAATTCAGCAAGAATGCCCTACGGAAAAGCAAGGAAAAAAAGGATGTCTAAATATGGGAATCGTCTTTAATGTATCTCTGCCAAGGAAACAGTACTATCCTATGAACTGGAAGGAATGGAATGGTTGAAAATGAAAGACCTACAGTACCTAAGTCAGTGTTTCTCAACCTTGTCAACTTGAAGATGTCTGGACTTCAACTCCCAGAATTCCCCAGCCAGCATTCGCTGACCTAAGGACTTCATTCTCAGAATTCTTAGTTAGCCTACCAAGCCTGCTCCAAACTAATCCATGTTTCCAAAAGGCAATTAGTTGATACTTGACAATAAAACACCTTTTTTTCAAAACCAGCAGCAACATTACACCAGAAGAGAAAATGGCATTGCATTTGTTTTTTTCCCCTTGATTATTTCAGAAGAGATTATAGTTCACAAGGGTAATATTTACTCTGCCACCCTCAGTTTTTTGTCAGCTGGTGCCATTTTTTCTGGCCTTCCTCTTCATATTTATTTCCAAAACAAGAACAGATGTTTTGGTATGCAATTATCTATTATCCATCATTATGCATAGATAACTTGATTCTATCACATGCCTCAGGCTCAAAGAACACAACTTTTTCAGTCCTCATTACTTCCTTAACAAGGATCTATTCATTTCAGAATTAATCTGTGCTTTTAAGACATGGAATCAAAGGGAGGGAGGGGGTTAAATGTTATACAATATCTCTTCATTCCTCTGAGAGAACAAACTCTTTTGATTGACCTCTCAAAAATGTCTCATGACTAGTATTCAGCCTTGTTCAGCTATTTGTAATGTCATATATCCAAATGACCATCGAAAGGTCTTTTGATAGATTTCCTTTAGGAACATCCAAGGTGACCAAAGATGGGCGGTCAAATGCATCAGCCTATAGGTGAAACGCAAAATTGCCTACACTTTTGGGCAGCTTTTAGCAACCAGAACAGATGCTACTACTTGGCTGGATCGCTAATTCCCTGACCTGGTAAGGCAACTTCCAGTGAAACTATCCAAATGGCAGAGCAAAGAATAAAAGTATTCCCTTTGCAATATATGCACGTAACATTCTCGTCACTGGTTGCTAACATGAGCCTCTGAAGAAAAATAATAATAATCAGTCTTTCACTCAGAGGGAAGGCTAATACCAAATTAATTACCGTATTTTTCAGAATATAAGACGCAGCTTTTTCCCCCTAAAAAGGGGGTGAAAATCTGGATGCGTCTTATACACTGAATACAGAATTTTTGGCCTCCCGAAACCTCGTCCCCTTCACTGTGCATAGCCTTTAGGAAGCTTTCATAGTGCTCCTGGGGGCTGGGAAGGGAGGAAATAAGCGAAAAGGCCGTTTTTTTGCCCCCTCGTACCCCCAGGAGCACTTTGCAGGCCTCTCAAACTCTCTGCACAAAAGAATGAGGGATGAAGAGGGTTTGGGAGGCCTGCTGAGTGCAAAAACCTTTTAAAAAAAATTACCTCTTCAAAATCTTGGTGCGTCTTATAGTCTGAAAAATGCGGTAAATGAACTAGCCCAAAGCATTACATATTTGTAATATTTCACACAAGAATAACATGGTGAGCTTTGTACCTGCTTAAAAGCTGGGTGTGTCCATATCCACAGTTGCCTGTTTTCAGAAGTCTCATCAGACCCATGTCTGGGTTTCCAAAGGAAAGTAACTGGACCAAGTGTATCCTGAGGATACCGGTCCTTTTGGTATAATACAAGGGAACCTTGACGCTTTCCAGATAGGCAAGAAATAGCTGCGAATGTCGGCCCTGGAAAAGCGGACATCAAGTAAGCACACTTCAAAATAATGTTTTAAGTACTGCGAATGGTGCCTGTCTAGATTCAAATGATCATCCCAAAGTATCCCTTACATGTTCAAATGCAGGGTAAAGGAGGGCCAGGGGAGAAAAGGAATACAACATGTGGGGGGGATTGTCCCCCCCCTGCCCCACTTTTTTAATAGACTCCACTTCAAATTATTTTTGAAGAGAGGAAGGAGTCATGGGGAATGGGAGAGGTTTTCCCCTCTCTTTTTCTAAAGTTGTATTACTAAATAGTTATTTTCTTAGCCAGTTTCTATTAATGATTCAGAATAAGGATAAATACCAGAATGCAAAGAGTTATAGAAAATAAGCTGAGCTCTTCCTTAGAAACAATATTCATACAAACTAGGCTGCTAAATTCTTGAAGATATCCTTTAGGATAGGTTTTTAATAGTTTGAAGGAATTATTACCTGTGTTTACATTGCACATTCGAGCAAGAGCTGTTAAAAGTGTCTCCTCTTTTCCAATCAATTCCAGACAACAGTAGTAGGATAAATCCTGATACAAAAGAAAAACCACTCAATTTCAGGTGAGGCATCCCAATAAAATTCCTCCAGTCTCCTACTGCAAGCACTCGAGTCTACTGCCTTTATTAATTTATTATTGATTACTGAAGAAATACAGCTTAATGTCCTTATCAGATTCAGATGAGATGGTTAAGTCTGAAGAATTGCTGCAAATAAACATCAAACTATTTTACAAGTTCTATAAAGGCCAAATGTTAATTGAGTTGCTTTGGCTCCATAAGAATAAAACATTCCGGTTTTTTTAAATACAGGTAGTTCTCAACTTATGACTGTAATTGAGCCCAGAATTACAGTCATAAGTCATGCCAATTGTTAAGGGGGACACCACATGATCAACCTGACTTTACATTTTTTTACAGTTTTTGCTAAGCAAATCACCATGGTCATTAAGCAAACCCATTGTCCGGAATGGACTTTTTTTTTTTGCCTGAACCCAGAAGTAAATGCTGGTTTCCAGGAAAAGAACATCATAAATTGTGGTCATGTGACTGCAGAATCTGAAAACAGTCATAAATGCAGGCCGGTTGCAGAATGCCCAAAATATGATTGCAGGTTGGGAGAGGAGGCTGTCGTAACTCTGGATCCAGATTGCAAATACCTCTTTTTTTAATCCATTTTATTTTTAAATGTTCACTAAGTGACCAGTCGTAAATTGAGGAGTATCTATATTGAGTATTCCATATTCAGTATGAATCATCCTCTTTTAATGATCCCCAAATCCCTTGTAGGTGGAGTGTGGGCAACTGAATGGAGCCGAGCGATTACTAGTTGGATGCCTTTCCTGCCGCCAATGTGGAGTTATATTCAGCAGATATATTCTCATTGGATGGTCGGATTCCGAAAAATCTCCTGTAAGGGGAATTAGTGCAGGGAAAGCGACCCAGAGGAAGACCACAGCTGCAATACAAGGATATCTGCAAGAGGGATCTAAAGGCCTTGGGAATGGACATTAACAGCTGGGAAAACTTGACCTCTGATTGTTCAGCTTGGAGGCTAAAGAGCAGTGGTGGGATTCAGCCAGTCGCACCTATTCGGGAGAACCGGTTGTTAACTTTCTAAGCAGTTCGGAGAACTGGTTGTTGGAAGAAATCTCCTTTTTAATTTTTTCCCCCACTTTACAGGGCTAATCCTGTAAGGAAGGCAGGAAGGAAACATTCTGTTTCTAGCCTAATCTTTATTGCCCTGCTTACAGAAACTGCCTGTCCGGTTAACCCTTATGACATTGTAACAGCTAAGGTGAAGCGCCCATTGACCTGAGTGACATTGAGTTGGCCATGCCCACACGGTCACATGACCACTGAGCCCCGCCTACCCAGCTGGTTATTAGGGCAGAGAACCGGTTGTTAAATTATTTGAATCCCACCACTGCTAAAGATACACCATGGCCTTCTCCAATTCGAAGAGACACTTGTTCGGCAGGCTGAGGCAAAGAGGCAGTCCCGGAACCAGCGAAATCTGGGGGCTGGGCAGGGGACAGAATGTATCTGCCATCAGTGTGGAAGGGACTGCCACTCCCAAATTATCCTTTTTAGCCACACCAGAGGCTGTTTTAGGACCTCTTTCCAGAGCACGATACCATAGTCTTTTGAGATTGAAGGATGCCAACAAATATTCTCATCGTGCCAGAAGGAGAAATACGTATCTGCCTCTACCAAGGATTGAACTCACAGCCTCCTGATTGTGAGGCGAGAGCTCTACCTCTAGGCCACCGCACCACTCTCTATCTCCAATATGAATGAAGATCTGAAAGAAACCAGCGGTACATAGAATTTCTCATACAGACCAGCCTACTTCTGTTTTTTATTGCCCAACAGGTATAGCTGACTACGGCAAAGAAAGAACCCATGGAATGCCATTTTCTACAAGAGCAAATGGATTAGCTAACTAAGAATGGATGCATTCATAGTACCTGAAGGAGGCAATGTTGTGTCATGGCTCGGTAACAGGCTCTATAACTCTTCATTGTGGGCTTGTCTCCTAAGCAGTATCCCCATTTCTTCACCATGTGAAACCGCTTGGCATGCCAGATGTGTGTTTCCAGCCAAATGTTCTTCTTCTGCCTGCGGTTGAACTCCAGTACCAGGTTTATATGACGGCGCCTGGCTTTACGGCACTTGCTCTTTGGAAGTGCTTTTTTCTGATGTTCCGGTTTCTCTGCCTAGTTTGTTGAAGCAAAGGATAATACTACCATTCACTGCACTGTTTATTAAATTCAGATAACCTGTGAATTGTGATTTGGGAAGGAACGGGAAGAAGACATAGTGACCCAAAGATCCAAAAGGATTATCCTGGGGGAAAAAAATCTCAAGAATTGTTAGCAAAAAATAAAGGGAGGGAAATTGGGGGGGAGGGGGGATATCTGAATATCTGAATATTTTATCCTCACAGAGTATAAAACTCTGCCATAACATTTACTGGGGGAAGGAATCGTGTAATTTTTTTTTTAAAGAAATCCCACATTTTCCAGAATTCTAAACATGGCCATGTTGGCTCGAGAATGCTAGAGAGTGAAGTCCCGTATATGTGGAGGACATCTAAAGGTAAAAATAAAGGTTCCCCTTGTATATATGTGCTAGTTGTTCCCAATTCTAGGGGCGGTGCTCATCTCCGTTTCAAAGCCGAAGAGTCAGTGCTGTCCAAAGTCATCTCCGTGGTCATGTGGCCAGCGTGACTAGACACCAAGGGTTACCTTCCCACCAAAGGTGGTCCCTATTTTTCCACTTGCATTTTTATATGCTTTCAAACTGCTAGGTTGGCAGAGGCTGGGACAAGTAATGGGAGCTCACCCCGTTACGCGGCCCTAGGGATTCGAACCGCCAATCTTTCTGATTGACAAGCTCATCTTAGCCACTGAGCCACCACATCCCTCGGAGGACATCTAGATCGATACTTATAACACTTGGCAGCTTTAAGCTGTGAGGACTTCAACTAGCCATATTGCTAGTGTGCACAGGTTACCTAGCAGGCAAAATATTAAGAAAGTTAAAGCGGGTAAGTAAGGAAAAGAAACTCACTTCTATTGTGGCAAGTTGACGGAGACGTCGTGGCAAACGTTTAACATTATGACTCATAGCTCGCCTCCTCATGTGTCTAGGCAAGGACTGAAACACCAAAGTATTGGATGACTTCTGTTTAACAGCCTTCAACATAGCCTTAATTTCAGCAGCTCGGGCTTGCACAAAAGGAGACACTGGAAAAAGACATTTTGCTTAAAAATTCAGTTTGAAGAAGAGACAGTATTCTGAAGCAGATTTTCCCAAACAAAAAGATCCTCTGACCTGCCAATTTCTTCATTTTTACTTCTGTTTTTTGGTTATTTACAATTTAACAATGCTGGTTTAAGCAGCTGCAAATTCAATGCCAATGTTTGCTTATGCTTTGGGGGGGGGGGTGCTATTTGCATAATTTAAGAATCAGCTTACTGAAGAATATAGAATCTAGCAAACTACGTTGCTTGGTCAAAACTAGGAACAAAACTTCCAATATTTTTTTTGTGGGCCTCCTAAGGAGGAGCTCAAGGATTGCTATGGATAATTTTACAGTTCAACACAAAGGAAAGTCTAGAGATAAAGTACAGCAGGGGAGTGGAGACAAACTGCATAGCAAAGTCTAAGATCAGTTCAGGCCATATTAAAAGTGACTCTTGCCTACTTTATAGCACCTAAATGTAGCATTTCATAGATGGCTGCCTACTCTTGGATACTCACCTGTTATGCATTTTGGCATTTCATGGGAAACTTTTTGATAGAAGCCTTGCTGTGAAGTTTCAAAATGCAACTCTGTTGATAAATTGGGGAAAGTTTTATATTATAAAATGATTAAAACGTCAGGAGTGTACATAAAAATTTAGCGGCAAATGTCTATTTGATAAATTAAGTATATAAAAATATATTCTATCATTTTCTAAAAAGGTTTGAGATTATTTATACTTCAGTGTGTTGCCACACTACAGAAAATACCTGTATGGTAGTAGTATCCTTTACATGTAAGTTATGTTTATCAGCAATGATCAAACAGATTCTGTAAATAGTATTAATACCAAGAATAACTATTAGGCCCAGCTGTGGTGTAGTAACTATTAGAAACAGTTTGGAGTAGTGGCTAATGTACCAGTCTAGAAATGGGAAGACTGGGAGTTCTAGTTCTACCTTAGACCCAAACCATCTGGGTGACCTTGGACCAGTCACTTTCTCTAACCTTCAAGCAATGACAAACCACTTCCAAATTTTGACTGATCTAAAAAGCTAAGCAGGATTGGATTGGATAAGAACTTAGATAAGAAACCCTCCAAAGTATTCTAAGGCTGTAAATTAGACTGGAAACAAACAAACAAACAACAATATCCTGGAAGGAGACGATAGCAAATCTATTAGAATATTCATGACTAGGAGAGACATGATAACAAGGTCAGCCAAAGAAAAGGCATAGCAACAAGATCAGCCAATGGGAGCTGAAACAGCTAGGGGCCAGGGTGTGGTTTAGCCTGCAACCTTCTAAGTCTGTGCAAAGATACCAGGAGACCATGAGTTCCAGTCCACTCTTACACTCAAAGCTGGCTGAGTGACTTTGGGTCAGTTACTCTCTTTCAGTTCAACCCAACTCATAGGAGTCTTGTTGTGGGAAAACAGGAAGTAAGAGTATTATGTCTGTCACCTTGAGTTGTACAAAATAAAGGTGGAATATAAATCAAATCAAACAAATCAATAAACTCCCAGGAACTCTATATAAACTTGGGAAAATCAGTGTTTGTTCTTACAGTTTTAAAAACAACTTGAAAATGGAAAGAATGCTAAGCGGCAATACCTCGGTCTTTATGATCTACTTGCAATTCCAAGACTATAAGCTGGACAGTGAAGTTGAATAACAAGCAATAAATAATATTATTATTCTGTAATGACCATTAGCAGACCTCTTGATAAATTTCTTAGATTTATTTTAAGAAGCCCCAACACTGTTCAAAGATTTAGCTACTAAACGTAACAAATACCTTGTTTCTTCCGCTGAGGAGTTCTTTCACCTCCATTCCAAAAATATGCTTCATTGTGACTTGGCCCAGCATCAAAAGGATAGGTCACACTAGCAGGCTGATTTTTCATTTTCTTGCCTCTTCTTTTTTGTTTTGCATTTGACATTTCTGCAGTGGAAAATGCCGCATAATAAAATAGCCTTTATCTCCAGTGGTTTGAAAAACACAACAGAAGTCATAACACACATGCAGTGCTTTAAAACTGCTCATTATTTATATTTTTCAGCATTCTTTACTAAAAGAGTAACTTAAAAAATTATTACAGAATTAACATTAACAACCTATCCTGAAAACTGAATGGCACCACAACAGCAATGTGCAAACATGTTATAATTCATTATGCATATGTAACTATACATATGTAAAGTGCATACATTGCTTTCTATTCACATCTTTGGAAGCATTTAGAAACGTTTATACAAAAATAAAAATAAAATTTAAAAAAATGAGCTGTGGCGAATGATAAACTCTTGCAGTTAGGTGCACTGAAAAATCTTTTGCATTTACACGCATTACCCTCAAGCTGCAGTGAAATATGTCAGCATCTGTCACGGTGATGCTGCGCAAAAGCTGCTGCTGGACTTTTGCTGCTTTGGTACAAGCATAGTTTAGTAATGCTAACCAAGAAGAAACAACAGGAAGGATTTTGCCAATCGTCAGAACTGGTGCTTCAAAACGGGGCGCAGAGCATTAACATTTAAATTTCTGCAGCCTCGCTGTGTACCCAACAGAACTCCAGCGGGATTCTAAATGAAGGTATTTTCTACCACCCAAAAAGCCATCAACCCGGAAGAAAATGGACTCGCCACAATGAACATTATTGCACAGGACAATCTCTCAACTGAAACCGGGCATCAATTCAGGAACGTAGGCAAGCCCTAAAAACCTCTGCTAATCCCACTTCTCACTCGCCCAAGAGGCAGCTTCCCACAGTTCAGGGGTAAAGAGCAATGCGCCCTTCCCAGACACACAGTGTTTTTCGGCGGCGGACCTTCAGCCTGCCATAAGCAACCAAGCCTCCATTCCTCGTGGCCCAGCGCACAAGTTCTTCAATTGTGCCCCCGAGCCAACCTTCCCTCTCCTTCAACCGCCCTACCGACGTTGCCAATCCGGGGGCCAAAGAGCCTCTCACCCTCCGCGTTCTCCGCGCACGCGGTTTCCAGCAGGACAGAAAAAGGCGGGGCCGCTTCTCCCTCTGGGATCCTTTTCTCTCTTTCCACCAATCGCGTGGTAGCCGCTTCCGCCTGAAAGCAGCAGCCTTCGAGACCAGCTCCTGCAACGTTTCTTACCTTGAAGACCACATCCCCCAGAATCCTTCGCGGCACCTACGGTGGGCGAAGAGGGCTCGAAAAAATGGTTCATGGGAAAAAGCGCGCCCGCTTTTTCGATCTGTCGGACGAGGGGGCGGCGTCGCCGAGGGAGGCGGGGCAGGGTTGAGTTGGGTGCGGGTAAAAGTTCAGGAGCAGCGAAGCGTCGGCTTTGTTGGCTTGCCAGTTGCCGAAGGAGTACCTGTTCCGCTGTTTTTGCCGCTATGGCTACGTTAGTGAAGAGAATCATCAGTACTACAAGGGCTCCCGCTGCTATGGGTCCTTACAGGTAAGAGGGGGGGGAGTGAAAAGTGCTTTTTGACATAACTTAGCCTATGGAACTCACTGCCACTAGATGTGAGCTTTGCCCAAATTGGTTCTTCCCGGGTCCAGAGGGGAGAGCACGGGTTACAGCAGCTTCTGCACAGGGAGAAATGTCAAATGGGCTAAAGTTTCTTCCCCAATGTGGGAAGAAAGTGAGCATGTTGTAGTCTACAATAACTTGATTTGGCAATTCCAGCTGTTGCTCAAAAACATTGCAACATCTAAAATATGTCCATATTTAATATAGTAAAAAATAGGAATAAAAATGGGTTTGCTATTGCATAGGTATAAAACATAAGTAATGGATAAGGTGACTGTTAAGCATATATCTATCAAACAATGTTTAAAAAGCCTCTTGAAGACTTTCCAGGAGTCTGTTTTCTGTTTTCTCTGAGGGGCAATACCAAATTGTTTGGAGCAAAATTTCCTGGACTCAATAAATTTTACATTTGAATAAATTCCTTTGGAAGGGCAGCTACCGAAGCCAAAGCTCAATTACTTTGGAAGATTCATTTGAAAAGACCCCGATGTTGGGAAAGATTGAAGGCAAAAGGAGAAGGGGACAGCAGAGGATGGGATGGTTAAATAGTATCATTGACGCAATGAAAATGAATTTGGGCAGGGCAAGGGAGCTGGGAAGGACTGGATGGGGAGAAGGCTGGCATGCTATGGTCCAAGGGGTTGCGAAGAATTGGACCCAACTGAATGAACAAGACCAGCCTTGCCCTTATTTCGAGCACATCATCCCTAAGACTGCAAACTTTTTTCTGAGAGAAGCTGAACTGAAGTAGTAAATTTTAATTTTTGAGCGCAGTTATAGGAATGCTCTATCAATGTTGCTAGGAATGCCACAAAACGTAAATTTCATTAAATTTTAAATTGTGATATATATATTTTTCCTATAACCTCAATGTAGCATTGTAGATTCTTTAAGGAAGAGGCTCCCAATCCTTTGGGTATCAGAGACTGGTTCCATGGAGAAAAGTTATTCCGTGGACTGAAGGAGTATTGGTTTTATGTGCTGGCTGCATCCCGTAGATGGGGCTTCACTTGTTTGTGTGGTCCGGTTGCTGGCATGCCGTGGACCGGTGGAGGTCCATGGACTGGGGGTTGGGGACACCTGCTTTAAGGTGTATCTACTGACCAGATACAAGTTTATTTACTTAGGGTTTTGGAAGCTTTGCTACATTTTTGTTATTCTTGTTAAATGGTTGAATCAACAAAATAAACTATTATCTATCTGGGTCACAATATGAGAAAAAAATGTATAACCTCCGACTCATTTTTTTTTAATTTTACATTTTCATTGCTTCTTACTTCGCATTTTTACGAAATAATTCTTGAGCTGTGTAGAAAGGGAACACCCACCTACCCTCCTAGAGAATGAATTATTTTGGGGAATATTAAAAGGCAGGATAGAATATTTCTCCTAAAGGAGAAATGGGGGAAAAAATCTTAATGGAGGCAGAAACCAGCACCAGTGTCCCTGCCCCAAGCAGTAACTGAGGAATCCAGCTTTTAGAAATTCAGATTTGGTAATCCATTCAGAAAGACTGAGTCAGGCAGAAACTCCAGATAAGCAACTAAGGTTGACAAGATTAACAAACACCCAGGATTTGCATTTCCTCTTCTGCTTATAGAGCCAGCCATGACCCCACTAGGAATCTGACAACAGCCATTACAATATTAAAGTTCATTTTCTTGCACAGGAACAGGAAGCTCAAATACAAAGCCCAAAGAAGGTATAAAAACCCACCCACTCTCAACTCCATTTGGTCAGCTGTTCCAGAACTGCATGCTGTCAATAAACTTTCTTTCCAATCAGCCTCCATTTTTTTCCTCAACACCTTTCTCCCAGCTTGGAAATGAACTGGGTGGATTTTTCCTTCCTACAATTGCTCAACTGACATAGTTAATGAATACTGTAAAGTTAAAGATTGCTACTCCTATTTGCTTGAATTCAAATTCCTCAGGGTCTTATTTTTTGAAGTGGGCAAATTAAAACTTGCAAAACAATACTGTACCTATTTTCATGTTTATTAAAATAATTCTAATACTATATTACTATTTTACTGGTTTTTTTAGTCCCTCGAACCAATGTATTGTAGAAGCTCACTCTATGCTTAGTTCAAAGGAAATCTGTAATTCACTTCATATAAAAATAACAGAACTCAGATTAGCAATATCCTCTTTTATGCAAAACTAAGGATTTTGCATAGCAGCACTGAATGAGCTTAAATGCTTGGAGGTGACTGCCAGTCAGAGAATAGGACTTACAAACTATTCAGATTGGTAGGAAGCAGCTTTGCTCACCTAAGAGGAGACGTGATTTTAATTTAGAGTATTCACTTGGGATTCACTTTACTTTTTTTCTGCATTGGTTGACTATTACCGTATATAAAGAGACTTGGACAAAACTACTAATTATAGTAAATAATCATTATAATAAACATGAATCAGCTATGTAATAATTGTAAATGCTAGTCTGGAATATAATAATAGTTATACCTTTTTGTCACTTCCATTGTTTTCGGTTCAAGCTACAACATTTTAAATATTTGTTCAAGTAACTAATAAAAACACATGTTCATAGCATTTCCCACCTTCTGCAATATTTGCTTTGGGGTGAGATTCCAAATTGGCTCTCATCCAAAATTCTTTTTTTCCCCCTGCTCAAGGATGCCCAAATTCATGTTTGGTTTCTTTATTTCTAACTTTTCCAGTAACTATGTGTGAATTTTAATCATTACTGACAAAATTTCTTAAAATTGTAGAATGGAAAATTGCACAAGCAGATAAATTGGGCTAGTAATTAGTTCACTACGTAAGAGTACTGGCCTGCTGTTGTTGCATTTTTAGTCATCTCTACAAATGCTGCCCAGACTTCAAAAAACTAATTACTGTAAAATATAATGTGTAAAAAAGGACTAATCTTTTCTCAAGGCACAGCCTTCAGGAGAAGGCTTTTATGGGATCTAGTGGTTTTTTTAAAAAAAAATTGTTAGAAGTTGCTTGTATGGCAGAAACTTTTGCCAACAATTTGTGGATGTTGGAAGACAGCAATATTAGTCTATCGTAACCAAAAATCGGGAGTCTGGTAGCGTCCTTTCCAAGTAACAGATTTTATTAAAAGGCATTAATTACTATGAAATTCATCACTGCTCACTTCATCAGATATATGGTATAGTATAAAGTTGGGCTCTTACTCCAGCCCTAGTATGTTCTTGGCCAGATGGGAAATAGTGTGAGATGATTGGACTTTCAATTAAGCTGTCCCGATTTAGTAAGATATGACCTATAGAGCAAGCAGACCCATCCTTTTGGCTTGTCTGGGACACACTGAGTGAAGAGGAATAGTCTTAGGCCCCATACAAAATATATAATATTAATTTATATAAATAACAAATTTCATTCATATCAGTGACGTGCGGTGAGGTTTATGGCTGGTGAGGCAGCAATTTTTTTAGACTTGTGGACTTCAACTCCCAGAATTCCACAGCCAGGCATGCTCAGTTCCGATTTAAAGCGACAGCATTTGTTTTTCTCCTTTGCTAACTAAGTTGCCTTCTTTCTTTTTCTTCTCCCTTCCCCTCCTTCCTCCCTCTCTCCCTCCCACCCCCCTCTCTCAAACACACACACACACAAGGAAAAAAAATGTAAAAGGAAAAAGGCAGGAGCTGAGGTCAGGCTGGGCTAGTTGCTGCCAGAGTCACTGTGGATGACTCTGCTTAACTGTTTAAAAAAGCCTCTAAAAAAGCACCCTCTGCAGGAGGAGGCAGGAGAACGACATGCCTCATCTACGTCAGGAATTTTTCAGCTTTTAACCCTTGCTTAACTCTGCTCAAGTGATCATAAAAAATCAGACTAGATGAGGCACGTCGTTCTCCTGCCTCCTCCTGCAGAGGGTGCTTTTTTAGAGGCTTTTTTAAACAGTTAAGCACTAAACAGAGTCATCTACGATGACTCTGGCAGCAACTATCTCAGCCTCACCTCACCTCTTGCCTTTTTCCTTTTACATTTTTTTTCCTTTTCATGATGACAGTGGTGAGGCTCTGCCTCCCCTACCTGTCCTGACTGCACGTCCCTGATTCATATAGCTTTAACTACAAATTGTAATAATCATGCGAGGCCACATTACAAGTTGTCCAGGTCCACAAGTTGGACACACTTGTTATAGAGAAAAAACACAAAGATGATATATTTTTCACTGAGGGTTCAATAGCTAGAGAATATTCATAACTAAGAAAAAATGAAGAATCAGAAGTTGTATTAATAGACACATCAGAAAATAGAAGTTATTGAAATAGATATATTCCATACTGAATAGGAATAAGATAAGACAAATGGTAATGGGAAAGCAATAGCTTAATATAACATTTATAAAAACAAAAACATGTTTTGAAAGTAATTAGAAGCTAAGCTCATTCATTAGTGAGACTTTATTTTTCCTATACAAAATTGACTTTGTGGATATCACAAAAAATTACTTTAAACTTTCAGTAGGCGGCCATGTAAACACAAATGTTGGCCTCAGTCTATATTTATCTTGTTTAAATTGACTTGAAAGCTTCCCTTGCAAAATGCTGCTACAAATTAATACCTCTAAACTAAAGAATTTAAGAGGTATTTGCTGAACTGGCATGTGAGTTAAGGTGTGTTACTGAATAGTCAGAAATCAAGTCAGAAGATCTATAAGAAGACTTGGGAATTTACTTCCCAAATAGCCATTTGGTTAATGTCTATTAATTTCATAATATTTAAACCCATCCCAATCCTGTTAACATCAATTTTGCAGATTATTGATTAGTTGGCATCATTTATTTCTTTTCAGCAGCATTAACATCAATACCAAAAACTTCAACAGAACTTAGATTAGGTCTTATTCAACCAAGCCCCTCTCCCCCAATAACTAACACAAATAATAATAATGGTTCTATTGTGTTTTTAAAGAAAAGATATTCAGAGAATCGTCTACAACATAATTCACTGAAATTTCCATTGTTAAGAAAGGTGATTGATAAGTGAGTTGTGCCCAATTATATGATTTTTTTTGCCATGGTTGTTGAGTGCATCAGGGCAGATATTAAGTGGATAACATAGTTGTTAAGCCAATCCATTTTTCCCTATTGGCTTCACTTGTCAGAAGCCACCTGGAAAGGTCGCCAATGGTGATCATCAGATCCTGGGATGTTGCAACCATAAATAAGTGCCAAGTGCCCTAATTTTGATCATGTGACTGTGGAGATGCTGCAGAGGTCTTAAAGGCAATCAGTAAATCACTTGATTCAGTGCCATTCAAGGTGGTATTCAGCAGGTTCTGACCAGTTCTGGAGAACCGGTAGCGGAAATTTTGAGTAGTTGAGAGAATCGCCAAATACCACCTCTGACTGGCCCCGCCCCCTTCTATTCTCTGCCTTCGGAGTCCCAGCTGATCAGGAGGAAATGGGGATTTTGCAGTAACCTTCCCCTGGAGTAGGGAGGGAATGAAGATTTTACAGTATCCTTCCCCACGGCCACCAAGCCAAGCCACGCCCATCAAGCCACACCGACAGAACCGGTAGTAAAAAAATTGAATCCTACCACTGGTGCCATTGTAACTTTGGATGATTACTAAATAAATAGTTGTAAGTCGAGGGCTAACTTGCCATGTTAGCCATGGAATATGACTAATGCTATATTTAAAAGCATATTTATAGAGTAACCTATAATTGTTCCAGTTTGGGAGGAGGTTATTAACGTATTAACAACTTTTAAGTAATAACTTTGATGCATCATTTAATATTCTTTGATTCATATTCTTTTGAACTAAATTCTTGCTGCGTAGAAATTGACATTGAACAAACAAAGAAATCTTTATAAGCCAAAATATTTATTTTTCAGCATTGAACAAATGTACATGTTCAAAATAAAAATCCAAATTGCTTTCTCTGGATTTCCTCTATGGAGGGAAACTCCATGCAATTTGCTACCTGTGTCCAGAGAGAGTAAGAAAGTGGTTAAAATAAACCAGACTTCTAAAGGTTGCCTAGCAAGGTTTTTGGTTACTAGTAATAATATAATATATGAATGTCATATACTATATGAATATAATTATTTATATGAATATATAAATATTTAGATATTCAAACAGCAAATCAATCAATATGTCTTGTTCTCTTTTCTGATTTCTCTTTCTCCTTCTTTTTACTATCTTAGCCAAGCAGTGTTGGTAGATCGGACTATGTATATCGCAGGGCAGCTTGGTATGGATCCCTCCAGTGGGGAACTTGTTCCAGGAGGTGCAAAGGAACAAACTCACCAGGTGAAATGTGACCTCACTTATTCTACTAGCAAGTCTAATATTACTATTATGGCTGGATGAGGGTTAACAAGCTTGTGCTCAACCCAGAAAAGACCGAGTGGCTGTTGTGTTTTCCTCCCAAAGATTTGACAAATATTCCATCACTCAGGCTGGGGGGTCAAATTTTACACCCCTCAGAGAGGGTTCGCAACTTGGGAGTCCTCCTGGATCCACAGCTGTCATTTGACCACCACCTAACGGCTGTGACCAGGGGGGCATTCGCCCAGGTTCGCCTGGTGCGCCAGTTGCGGCCCTACCTGAATCGGGAGGCTCTCACAACAGTCACTCGGGCCCTTGTGATCTCTAGGCTGGAATACTGCAATGTGCTCTACATGGGGCTGCCCTTGAAGAGCATCCGGCGACTTCAGCTAGTGCAGAACGCAGCCGCGCGAGTGATTGCGGGTGCACCTCGATTCACCCGCATAACACCTATCCTCCGCGAGCTGCGCTGGCTGCCTGTCGATCTCCGGATGCGCTTCAAGGTGCTATTAATCACCCATAAAGCCCTACATGGCAGTGGATCTGGATACTTGAGAGACCGCCTTCTGCCAATTACATCCCTGCGACCAATAAGATCCCATAGACTAGGCCTCCTCCGTATCCCATCGGCCAGCCAGTGTCGGCTGGCAACTACAAGGAGGAGGGCCTTCTCAGCAGTAGCCCCGGCCCTTTGGAACGACCTCCCCGTGGAGATTCGTACCCTCTCCACCGTCCAAGCCTTCCGCATAGCCTTGAAGAACTGGCTCGCCCGTCAGGCCTGGGGATAAGGATAGTTGCCCCTCCCGGATGATGAATGTGTGTTGCCTACCATTTTATTATATGTTTCTATCTTGATGTTTGTATTCCCCCATTCCCAGTTTTATGTGAGCCGCCCTGAGTCCCCTCAGGGAAAAGGGCGGCCTACAAATTCTAATAAAACTCTATAAAACTAAAAACTCTATTATGGCTGGTCATATAGTCAGCCAGATGTTTAGACTGGATTTAGGATGTGAGATAAGATAAGCAGATGTTGTTGCTTGATGATGATTAATGTAACATTTGTTGTATGAAAAGAACAGATTCACAAAGTTCAAAATAGAAGGTCTGGTATTATATTTCATTATGGAAATAGATGACATTATTTGGGTTCAATAGAGCTGAAATAAAACACATCCCTACTTGCAATTTCAGAGAATAGGCATCCTCTCAGCAAAAAAGAAAAGAAAAGAGTGACTGAACTAAGTCCCGCCATTCACCAGTGCCAAATATTTAATTCCTTCTGCCTTCTGACTTCCATTGACAAAATCATCAACTTTTATCCGCCAACAAATGTTTGAATTAAAACCGAGTGACCTTTCTGATATTGTGGTTGTGAAAGGGCAATTATGCTGGCTCAGTTCAGCTTGAAAGGCATAGGACAGAAGCATCACATCCTGTGTCGTGTTTTTTTTATGAACAAACCTTTCAGGGTATTAATATAATTTCCCTAAAGCTTTTAATAAGGTAAATACATTAAGCAAACACTACATGATGGGTGCCATAATAGACTGTTAAATGAAAAGGTATACATATAAAATGCATACAGGAGCATGCCAAGCAAATAAACAATTGAACTGGCCATGTAAAATAAAGATCCAGTTAATTCTATATCTTCCAGGAACCACTGCAAACTCTAGCACAGGGTAGAATACCTGCCCTTTTCCACACCATTTCTGTATAAAATTGTGTTTCCTTCAGGATTGCCCTATGGATGGCAGTCTAGCATAAGGAAAAGAATTCAGCTGCTACTGTGTGTAATTGCCATTTGTTGCACACTTACTTTTCTAGCTTGAGAAAGTTAATTTCAGTGAAGTAATTGAATCTCTGAGGGGTCCTTGGTGCTCTCTGAGCTTGATGGTTCTCTTGCAGATGTTTCATTATCCAAACTACCGTGTTTCCCTGAAAATAAGATTATTTTCTTTTGACCCCCGAAATAAGCACTTGGACTTATTTTCGGGGAGGTCTTATTATTTTTGAGGTGCAGGAGGCAGAAAGCGTGGTCACTTCATGGCTGCTGTTTGTGGCAGTATTTTCCGGGAGGGCTTATTTTAGTGCATGCGCTTAAAAGCCTAATTGGGCTTATTATCCGCGGAGGTCTTATTTTCAGGGAAACAGGGTAGGTAATGAATCAGATGCTAGTCATATGATGTTATCTAGTTTGGATAATGAAACATCTGCAAGAGAACAGCCATGCTCAGAAAGCACAAAGGACCCCTCAGTTCAACCCTGAGCTACAAATATTCTCCATTATTAGTAACGGAATCTCTCTGCACTGGGACTTCCATCGTTTCATGTTTTCCTAGATAGTATGTTTTCATTACCATAGGCTGTTCTTGCATATATTTCATGATGTTTTACTTTTGTGTTTGCATATGATTACCATTGTGTCCTGTTCTGAGCTCAAGGGATGATGTTGTCATGTTCAAATAAATTCAACATTGTTCTCATTAGGCCCTCCAAAACATTTGGGAAATTCTGCAAGCTGCTGGCTGTGACACCTCTAATGGTATGTTTACATTCAAATAAATTAGTGAGCGTATCTATAAATGTATGGACAGAAAAAGATGTTTTCTGCCTAATGAGAAAGAACAGTTATTAATAGATTGTTCAGGATAACTAGAACCCAGGCTGTTACTCTGTATAATTTTGATATTTATTGTGTTAAAGATTTTATTATGCTGGGTTTTTTAAAGATTTTTTTTAAAATATCTCTAGACTTTTTGAAGAAAAGTTGTATATAAGTAATTTAAATAGTACATATTTTGTGTCATTTCTTGGAATAGTGGATTAGTGCTGCAACTTTTCTGTCTGGTAAAACTACGGGTATTTTGATAATCCTTCCCCTCCAAGATAGTGAAGTTTAGGAGATTATTAGTACACTTTTTCTTTCTTAAGGGTTTTCTCTGTTTTTTAGATTGTCAGATTAAATGACAATCAGAATTAATGTTCATAATACTATTTTTTCTGGGTCAAGAATCACATTTGGCCTTTATGACAAGATAACATAACATTTCACTCCATTAACATTGAAAGGTACTGTATTTTTCAGAGTACAAGACACACCTTTTTCCCTCAAAAAAGGGTGAAAATCTGGGTGCATCTTATACACTGAATACAGCATTTTTGGCCTCCCAAAACTCTGACCCCTTTGCAAAAATGGCCATGCAGAGCCTGTAGGAGGCTTCCAGGGTGTTCCTTGGGGCTGGGAAGGGTAGAAATGAGTGAAAAATGAGCTGTTTTTTCTCGTTTTTGACCCCCCCCCCCAGGAGCACTCTATAAGCCTCCTAAAGGTTATGCATGCCCTCTTTTTTTGACAAAAAAACAGGCCCATTTTTGCAAAAAATAGGCCGTTTTTGAAAGGTCTGCAGAGTGCAAAAACTTTTTTTTTTTTAATTTGCGTCTTCAAAATCTTGGTGTATCTTATAGTCCGGTGCATCTTATACCCCGAAAAATACAGTGATTAAAATTTGTTTCTGTGACCATTTTTGAGTCCACTATCATTGTTCCCTGCATGATGATATTTTTATCCCACTTTTTTATGTAACTCAAACTAGCAATCTTACTAGTTGGGTTGGGTTGAGAGAGAGGGAGTAACCCAAAGTCACCTACCCTGCTTTCATGTCTAAGGGAGCCCTAGAACATTCTCCTGGTTTCTAGGTCAGCAACTGCAACCTAACTCAGCCACTGCAACCTAACTCAGCACACTCAGTTTGATTAAGTCAGTTAATAACTTCTGGAAGTCTCTGGGGACCATTTGGAATGGGGTGGCCTACTCATAAAAAAAAAAAGAATCACAATTCCAAATCACTTGCCAGATAAGACCCTTGCAACACATTTCTATGAAGGTTTGCTCAGAAGAAATGCCAACCTACTCTGAAGTGTGTATGTGATGCACAAAGGTTCAGACTTAATTTTATTGACTGCTGAAATGTTTATAGCTAGGTGATGTAAAGCATAATTGAAGACAAGTTTTCTTCGTTTTTAGTGGTAAAGACTACTGTACTGATGACCGACATGAAGGATTTTAATGATATTAATGAAGTCTACAAGCAATGTAAGTATGGCTATTGAAATACATTAAATATATATTTAATGTATTTACCTTATTCTGTGTTTGAATGAGATATATTCAAATATGTACTTAGGCTTCTTCTAGAACTACGATATAGAAGTTTATGAATTATATTATCTCAAAGTACAAAGCAGTACTAGAGACTGTAAAGGAACATTTGAAGTCTATAATCTGCTAAAAAGCATGCAAATTCTTTCATTTGGCTATCCTTTAGCTAGAAAGTGTTTTATATGGGACTAAAACTATTGCTTGTTTCTATAAATCCTCATGATTTACAAGGTCTCACTTGGTATGTTTATACCTAGCAAACACATTTGTTTTGGAACATGCTCTCTTTTGAAAAAAAAATGGGAATTTAAATTCTTAGATTGCTGATTTATCCACTTGCATTCTATATGAATTTATATAGAATCAGGAGGCTTTTTCCTTACCTAACTTTATAACTCTGTTTATCATAGTTCAACTAAATACAATTCTCTACTTCTGCAATTAGTTATTAATTGGAGCTATTTATCTACTCCATATAGTTTTCAAGTACAACTTTCCAGCCCGAGCTGCATATCAGGTTGTGGCTCTTCCAAAGGTAAAAAGTATCAGTTCTTATTTCTATAAACACTGGGAATGAATGTAATGTTTTTTAGATTAGAAAAAATGCAAACCTTTGTCGCATTTTGTTATGTTCTTAAATGTTCAGAAACTAGCTACGTCTTTTGTTAGTGTAGTCTTGTCTGTGTTTCTTCATAGATTGTGCGCTGTTTTTTGTGCCTCCTCTCATTTGAATTAAGGGACTTCCTCAAATTTGCACAAGACATAATATTTTCTGTAATTGCAACATCAGCATGGGATAACTCCTGGATTTTCACCAGCAAAGAGAGAATTAAATTCATATAAACTTGGCTGGAAGGATAAGAGAGAGAAGCCAAATTGGGGTGCTCAGATTGATCACTCTACCCTCTGCTTTTTAGATGAGCTGTGTTGGGAACTGAGGTGCAGAGCGATCAATATGCTTATGATATTTAGCTTTGTCTGGCTATCTCAGATTTGGCTGGAAATGCTAAATTTATGTCCCAGGACAGGGAGATTGGATGGGTCAAAACAAGTTAAAGTTGAACCCAAGAAAGATGAAGTTGCTGCTGTTCCTTTGTTAGCTCCAGGGTTTTCTAAGGTGATGGCACTGCTTCTTTGCAACCAGGCCTTCAACCCAGGTTCATAGTTCTGCTGGATGTATAGCTGGTACGCCAGCTGTGTGACTGGAATGGAAGAACCTGGGTTCAGTGACTCATGCCCTTACTTACCATTATCTGATTGAACTTCTGTAATAAACGTAAGGCTACTTTTGAAGTCCATACAAAAGCTGCATTTGGTTCAACTTATTATTTGGATCAACTTATTATTAGTACTTATTAAGTGCTCCTTGTTATTTTGAAATTATTACCCATGTTTTGCAGGCCCTCAATAGTTGCCAATAGAATTTGAAGTACAGTTTGAAATGCTAGTTTTCACTATGAAGTCCAATATGGCTTGGTACCAAGCTATGTTCAGAACTCTTGTCCCACATTGTGTCAGTCTGAGATGTCTTCTAGGAGAAACCAGTAGTGATGTCCCATTTTTATGAACTAAGGAGACCTGAGGTCAGAAAATTTTACATTTTGGTTAATGCACAGCATCTCCCAGAAGGGAGATGAGTCTTTGATAATAGCCTTCCAGAAACTGATACAACCAAGCTTTTTTGGATGGCTTCCGGAGCGTAATTGTCACCAGTTATGTTTTGCTGATTTGCTTTGCATATTACTGTGATTTTGTGAGAGGAGATATTGATTAATTTAGGGTTTATTCTGAAAGTGTTCTATCCTTGTAAACTCAAATGTATTTTAATTAAAATTTTAACCAGGGTTCTTCAAAGTAGTCAATAATGACCCCCCAGACACACACATACACATTGATGGGACTATCCTAGGGGTTAATGTTTGTAGGAGATAACCAGGCTGAGCCCAAGGGAGGGGTCAAACAATCATCAGTCTTTAGTCCCTTCCCGGCCACAAGAGATCTAAGTCCAGCCCACTTTGAATTCCATCCCAATCTTATCTACTGCCAATTTGCTTTGACATTAGTAGTTCAGATTCTTGTAGAGAGCTTAAGCTTGAAATAAACATTTATATTAATTTGAACTGCCTGGATTTCTTGATTTCTCCGGTACTTGACAATGTTCTTATTATTATTCATAGCAAAGTAGCATTTATTATTTTCATATTTTAAATTTCTGGGGGAAGGTGCCAATGCATAATCTAAAACACTGAACCTTGGCAACCTGAAGAAATGTGGACATAACTCCCAGAATGCCCTATCAGCAAGGCTGGTTGGGGATTTCTGGGAGCTGAAGTCCACACCTCTTCAACTCACTATGGTTGAGAAACATTGATTTAAAACATCATGAGCTGAAGAATTTGAGGAGCCCTACATTAAACAAATCAACTCTGCCCTGATTTTATATGTTATATTTCTTCCTTCCAGGATGCCTGTGTGGAGATTGAAGCTATTGCCATTTTGGGACCCCTTCAAGATGCCTCACCAGCTAAAATCTAGCAGCTCTGATTTCTTTTGCCATGATCATTCTCACTTCTGCTATCAATTCAATTCTGCTACCGATTCTCTTATAGAATGTTATTCCTGAATTGTGAATCTGGCTCATTTATTTGGGTGGGCAGATTGACTCATAGGCACCACTGCATCATTATGACTGTCTGTTTATTCACGTATAGCAGTTTCCTCATTCTCAGTGACTTTAAGCTGTGTGCTGGCTGGAGAATTTTGAGAGTTGAAGTTCATACATCTTAAAATCACTGAGGTTGAGAAACATTGGAGTATAGTATGAGTAAAGGACATTACAAGATTAAATACTGCAAGCTGCTTGAAAGCATATTTTGAGGAGGAAAAAGCAATAGAACACTTTAGATAAACTTGTCATAGGTAAGAGAGTAGATTTTCTAAAATTTGGGAATCAAGGTTAACCTCTAGCTGTATACTACATTAAGCAGAATTGTATACTTTAAAACATTAGGATAAAAATCTATGAAGAATAAATCAAATTGCTATAACACTGATCAGTGTTGATAAATCTGTTTTGGCTTCGTCTTCTTCTTTTGGGAAAATTAGCTATTAAACTTACCAGTTCACATTTTGCCTGATTCACAAGATAATATTCAAAGCTGTTACAAATTTTGTAATGAAAAACATGACAAGACATTTTGTGTAGTATTTATATTTTTTCTTACAACTAATTGGCTTTTGAAGGGAAATGCTTAATAATAATTACATAACACCATCACATTTTTTTTATTTGTAAAAGTGTGTTTGGGCTTTCTGAGTAGACCTTCTAATACTCAGATTTAGGCATGTGCTCTATTAAGAAGATTCAGTTTGGATCTTAATTCAGTACAGTGGAAAACAGCTTGCCTGTCCAAATTAGAATGTCAATTCAGAAATATTCAAATGTTTTTTTCCTCCACAACAAATTGGTATAATTCTGTGTGTGATTGATTGATCTTACTAGATATTGTCTCAAATCTTTTTACAACAAATTCCAGACAAACAGGCATTTTAAACAGAGCAGTAGTATTATGCTAGGCACCCTATTTCTCTTAAATGATCAAATTTTGCAATAAGGTATTTAGATACTCCCTAGGAGAACAAGTTTGCCAGCTTTCATATGACTAAAACCAGGGACTGATATTATGCAACGTTTTTCATGATTTTATTGTATCTACCTCATAATTATTGATATGCAAGCAATAGCATGTTGGTTTACAAAATGGTCTCCAAATTCCAGCTTGCATAGAATAGCATGAGGGAGAACTGGGCTTTGGTTGCACTTGGAACATGCAGGCCAAAATGTCAGAAAAACTAATACTGTCTTTACATGTAATTTGCCCATAAGGCAGGATTAGAATTCACTGTCTCTGAGTTTCCAGCCTGGTGTCTTTAATCATTATACCACACTGGCTGTCATATAAACAAATATAGATAGTATTCAGTTGGGACCAACAACTAATTAAATGAAACATCATGGGACAATGCTGAACGTATGTCCGTTCTGCTGTGGCTGTTAAGCAAATAATTTGCTATCATTAAATGGAATAGCACATGACTGTGATTTGCAAATTATTGCCAGCTTCTCAACTGGTTGTCAGAAGCTGCTTGTTAAACTCAAATGGTGATCATGTGACTGCAGGCTGCTGCAATTGTCTTATATGCTAATTGCCAAATGGCTGAATGGTGGTCATATGATTGGGGATGCTACAATGGTTATAAGTTTGGGGACTAGTTGAAAGCTATATTTTGGATGCCAATGTATGTTTCAATAGTTGTTAAACAGGGCAGTCATTAACTGAGGTCTACCGTAGATCTGGCATAAAGGGATGCAGTTTGTGAGCAAATCTGGGGAATTCTTGTTCCTAAATATTGGAAATTCTGTACAAAGCATACAGATGAAGATGAACAGTATAAGAAACAGAAGGGGTATCATTACCAAAGATTACTACTAATGTCCCAAAGGTTGTAGACAATATCTTCCTAAATACAGGTAATCCTTGACTTACAACCACAATTAAGCCCAAAGTTTCTGTTGTTAAGTGAGATGTTTGTTAAATTAGTTTGGTCCCATTTTACGACTTTTCTTGCCACAGTTGTTAAGTGAATCACTGCAAGTGTTAAAATATTAACACAGTTATTAAAGTGAATCTGGCTTCCACATTGACTTTACTTGTCTGAAGGTTGCAAAAAGTGATCACATGACCCTGGGACACTGCAACTATCATAAATGAGTCAGTTGCCAAGCATAAGTTGACTGACCTGAATTTCCCTCCCCTCTCTTGTGAATGGATCAAAGACTTCCTGATGGATCATCCACAAACAGTAAGGGTTGGGTCCTTTACATCTTCCACGCTGAAGCTCAGCACAGGCTCCCCTCAGGGCTGTGTGCTCAGCCCATACCTGTACTCGCTATATACATATGACTGCATATCCTCCGATCCATGCAACATCATAATAAAGTTTACAGACGACACAACAGTGCTGGGTCTCATAATTGGAGGGGACGAATCAGCATACAGGGAAGAAGTCCAGAAGGTCTCCGCATGGTGCTCAAGAAACAACTTACATCTAAATACTAGTAAGACAAAGGAGATGGTGCTAGATTTCCAGAAGCACAGAGGGACCGGCCTCACTGTATATGGGGGGGGGGGGGCTGTGTGGAGAGGGTTTCCTCTTTTAAATTCTTGGGAGTGCTTATTAGTCAAGATCTCACCTGGAAAAACAACATGTCTCTGGTGATTGGAAAGGCCCAACAGAGTCTTCATTTCCTTAGAGTCCTGTGAAAAAATCAACGGCTGATGACCTCTTTCTATTGGTCCACCATAGAAAGTGTCCTCACACATTGTATTACAGTATGGTATGCTGGTTTAACAGCTGCGGACAGGAAGGCACTACAGAGAGTGATCAATTCGGCACAAGAAACCATTAGTTGCCCTCTGACACCACTGGATGACATCGCCAGATCTCGCTGCTTTAGCAGAGTAAGGAAGATACTCAGAGATGATTCATACCCTGGTCAGTGTCTCTTTGCACTTCGACCATCAGGCAGAAGACATCAAAGTATAGCCAGTCAAACAAACAGGTTTAAAGATAGTTTCTATCCTTGGGCTGTGAGACTTTTAAATACAACCACAATCACTCCATGCACACACTAGTTTTTTTTTCTTTTTCTTTCTTTTTTCGTTTCTGTTATAATTTTGCACCAGTGAAGTTAAAACCAATTTTGTTGTATTTACAATGACAATAAAGATTATACATATACATACATATCTGAATTTTGATCACATCACTATGGAGATGTTGCAAGGCTCCTAAGTCTGAAAAACGGTCATAAGTCACTTTTTTCAGTGCCATTGTAACTTTGAATGGTCTCTAAATGAACTGTTGTAAATTGAGAACTACCTGTAAAATTCTTCAAATAATCTGAAATTTGCTGGAAAAGTAACTAAACTAGAAGGGTGCGGGGGATTGATTTCTCTTGCTGACAGTTTAATTTTTCAGAACGAAGGCAAAATAAGGTCGTCAACTCTCCTGACCTAATCCTGATCAAGAAAGAATTGGTCAACTGACTGAAGCTTTTAGGCATTTTGAAAGAGAGCAACCATGTCAAAGAGTTAACTAGAGAGGAAATGTGAGATCCCATATCTTGGATTTAGATGAAAGATGAGAAGATATCACCTTGAAATTCTGCACCATAATTTGGAGAATAAAAGATAAAGGTTCCACTCGCACATATGTGCTAGTCGTTCCCAGCTCTAGGGGGCAGTGCTCATTTCCGTTTCAAAGCCGAAGAGCCAGCTCTGTCCGAAGACATCTCCATGGTCATGTGGCTGGCATGACTAAATGCCAAAGGGGCACGGAACGCTGTTACCTTCCCACCAAAGGTGGTCCCTATTTTTCTACTTACATTTTTACGTGCTTTCGAACTGCTAGGTTGGCAGAAGCTGGGACAAGTAGGGATTTGAACTGCCAACCTTTCTGATCGATAAGCTGAGCGTCTTAGTCCCTGAGCCACTGTGTTCCTAGATAAAAGCATTGTATCCAGAGCCTTTCTCTTTTCACACAGCATGATAATGACAACTGGTTGAAATTAAAACTGAATATTAGGAAGCATTTCCTAACACAATTGTTAGTGGCGATTCCAACTGGAAGTTTTCAAATGGGAAGGAGGGGGGAAATGGACATCAATAATTAACTGGATTCCTGCACTGAGCAGGAACGGGACTGGATATCCTATAACCGGGATGGCGAACCTATGGCACGCATGCCACATGGAGCCATTTGTCAGGGCACGCAAGGCCAGCTGAGTTCAGACTTTTTTAAAGCCATTTTTCACCCACCCCAAGCTCCAGAGGCTTTAAAAAACCGGCCCTATGGGCAAGCCGCAAGTTCAGGAACGGACTTCCGGTTTGCTTGTAGGGTCGGTTTAAGCCCTCTGGAGGTTTCAGGGACCTTCAGGAGGCTTTCCTGAACGCTCCGGAGGACTAAAAACGGCCTTGAGAAAATGGTTTGCTCGTAGGGTCGTTTTTTGCCCTCCGGAGGCTTCAGGGAAGCCTCCTGAAGGTCCCTGAAGCCTCCAGAGGGCCTCTGGGGGGGAGGGTGTTTTCACCCTCCCCAGGCTCCTATAAAGCATGCAAACAATTGGGGGAGCACCTTTCATGTGGCATGCGCACTGGGGGGTCATGCATTGCATTATGGGTGCGGCACACCCGCGCATGACCCCTCTGCGCTCCCCCCACTTATGGCATATGAGCCACAAAAAGTTCGCCATTACTGACCTATAAGATGCCTTCCCTTTCATAAATTGCATGATTCTAAAATCTATCAGTTACAAAAACTTTCTGCTTTCCTATGTTGTACCAAATGTGTAAGTTAATACATTTTCTTCAATACCCATAGATATTTACCCATATTTGGACAAAATTACCATATTCCACAAATATATTATTTATTTCAAAGTTTAAGGTTACATTTTAGAGACGTTTGAGAAGGCTCATGAGACCAGCCATATCACACAAATAGCAGCAAAGAATAAATGTGTTTTTGAAAATGAGTGAAGCACAGCTCTGCTCACTTTATTGGTTGCATAGTTTAAAGAATACTGTAATCAATCATTTATTTCATTTTCAGCCTGACATTTGCAATATAATTGTTTTTATAGTAGGCTATCTCCTCTAATTTTTAAATATCAACATTCATACTACTGCCCATCTAAGTATTTTGAGGACCACAATAACTATTTTCATTAGTTTCAGGAAATGAAATTTGTATTTTCTTTCCTATACCATATTGAAGGAATAGGATCCATGTATAAATCAGCCTAACCCCATCTGGTCCCCTTCAAGATAAGAATTACAATTCTTACATGTTTACAAGAAACTTCATCTAAGAAATTTAATGCAATTAATCTGAAAAAACTCCACTGGATTTTGGTTATTTTCACCCTAGTTTAGACCATATACATTCTTAGATCTAAGATTATCTATAATCACATTTGCAATTTATATTATTTGTGCTATATTATCCTTCATATTTATTTTCTACCTAAAGCAAGTAAAAGTGTTCTGCAATTTGTAGTTCCATTTGAAACAATAGCAGGAGGCATTTTCTGGCAGGTGTGATGGTTTAACAATGGAGTTCCTCAGTGGTGCCTTGGCAACTTGATTTTTCCTTTAAAATTTCTTAAAATGGTTTTCACTTAGCATTCAGTAGTTGTGATAGGTTTATACAAGCTTTTATAAAAACTAGATTTTTGTTTGTCAAACAGGAATATAAATTTTAACTGAGCGATCAAGGATAAGGTCCAGCCAAAAGCCATAAATTTTAGCCATGAAGTGCAGCCAGAAGCCCTGGGTCATTCTTCATTGGCTTGTTCTGTAATATAAAGACAAAATTTAAAAAGTGATAAAAATCTTCAAGTAAATAATTTTTGAAGTAAAGGTATACCACATACCATGAAAATTTGTAAGTGCTTTTCATGTAAAAATAATAATAATAGAATAAGTTTTTTAAAAAGATTAATTTCAGATTGGAAATAGAGATCTTGAATAGAATCCTAAAACAATTTAGACTCTAAAGCTGAACAGAAAGAAGAGATTCTGGAGGCGGGGCTTGATGTCGCAATGACACGACATGCAATCTTGGGACTCCAGGATTGCTGTCGATATCTCTGTTCCTGGACAATCCTTTTGGACCTAAACTGTTCTGAAGGAACAGTGATAGAGAAGAGCATGTCCTACTGATCTCAAGGACATCGCAAAATCCCTAATTGATCCAGGAGAAAGCTCTTTTTGCCAGCTACAAGAGAAGCAGCCAAAATGGCTGCAGAAGGTTGGGACAAGGTTGGAAGCAGTGCAGGAGAGACAGTGTGTTGAAATGGTGAGAATTGTTTTTATTATTAGAGAAGGGAAAACCCCAAAGACTTGGATTTTAAAATAAAATTGAAAACAGAAGGAAATAAGCGGCGAATTAACCCTGGTTTAAAACTATCATGTTATCTTTTCTACCTTAACTTTGTTTTTTATGGATGGACTTTTTATAAATGCCTCTTACTTTTAAACTGGACTGGTCACTTTTTTTCCCCTTCTTCCTCTATACTTTTTCTATTTTTTGTATTTGTGGATTAAAAGTTTCTTCTCTCGTAAGGCTTGGACGGAGCGTAATTTTTAAACATTTTTTTCCTCTTCCGGAGCTTGGAGTTTACAGAGAGAGGCAAAAACAGATGGAAAAGAAGTAACACTGCCATCTAGTGACTAGAGGCTTGGCAATATCTGATATTACAAAGCTATAAGCTTTGTTTACTGAAAGGGTCAGTGGAAAACATTTTGTTTATACAGGTGTTCCTTTGAAGGAAAGAGAAAGCTTTGATTTGAAAAACTCCACTGAATTTGTTTGAAACCTAAAAAGTCTTGAATGTTTTGGCAGTGTTTATAACCTGGAAAATTGCACAATGTGAAGAAGAAAAGGCACTAACTTTGCAAAGAATTTTCTTAGAAATTCAAAAAGTTTTAATAATTACAGAGACAATTGAAAAGAGACTTGAAATTATAGATCAAAATACAGAAAGTACAGGGACAGTGATGAAGTTTGAGGACAGAGCTCGAAAAATCACAGCCATATGAAAGTGGTAAGAAAATTGTTGACACTGACAGCAAACTGAGAGTGGAGGAAAATGGCAAGTGTGAAATATGGAAAGGATAGATCAATGAACCGGAACTTTATTTCAGATGTCAGAACATAGATGTAGAAAGGAGAGAATTTGGCAGAAATAATGAGAGTAATGTCGGCAGAAGCACTAATGATAATAAAAGTTAAGCTGATAAAAGGAGCAGATAGAGGGTTTCGAATCCTTATAAGACATGCAATGAACGACAAGTTCTTAAGAGAAGTCCACGTAAGACTTATCAAGAAAACATTTAGAATAGAGACTTTACAAATGGCAAGAGATATTGGACTACACTATTTCTGGAAGGATACAGGATGATGAAATGAAATGTCACAATAAATTTTAGTTAAATGTAGTTAATTTTGAGTGCTATGTACAACAATAATAACTATAGTCAAATAAATGATTAATAATGATAAAGCATTTATATATACTAGATTGATAATATGAAATTTTCTACACACTGTGAGGATTATGGAGATGATGTTGAAAAGCCTTTTTATAAAAGATAAACAATTCTATATAGAATATAAAGATGTAATATCACTGGATGATTTCAGAATGATGTAATAAAATGTCATAATATAAATTTACTTCAAATTTAATATGCATTATGTTGAAAGGAAGTAATAATAGCTAGGATTAATGGATGTTTAATAATTATAACAATTTGTATACATGTATACATTAGATTGATGATACTAATAATGGGAAAAAACATGGAATTGAAAATTATTAGAGAATGTTATCAATGCTAAAATAATAGAATACTTAGAATAGGATAAAAAAATAACTATTATTGGATATATTGAAGATGATATGATGAATCATTATAATATTAATGATTATATATTTAGAATTCCCTGCCTAAAATGGAGAGACAACAGTGATAATCAAACAAAGGAAGCATAATAACAATGTATACAAAGATATCTTGATTGACAATATGTAAATTTTGATAAAATTCAAGTGATGACTATGGAAAGGACACATAAAGACCACCTAACAAATCGACACACTTTATGTAGTTGAAGAGGCTTTTATGTTATATGTGTTGTGTGTTTGTGTTTGAAAATAAAACTTTTATTAAAAAAGAAAGAAAAGATATTCTAAAACTGAATAGATAATCTAGAAATCCAACTAGATCAAGGATGGATAATTTGCAGCACTCCAAACATTCCTAAAAGAGAACCAATTTGATGTAAAGGTTAATGTAACAGGCTAAAAATCAAGAGACTGAATTATAGTTCCACTTTAGGCACAAAATTGACTGGGTGACCAGTCATTCTCTCTCTTCCCTAGGAAGCACACAATGGCAAATAACTTCTGAAATCTTGCCAAGAAAATGGCAGAGACATGTTCAGGCAGTTGTTAGGAGTTAGCACAGATTTGGAGGTACCCCCAAAAATTATTTTATGAACTCCAGCCTCCAGTCTACTCAGCATAACCAAAGACCAATTTCTACTTTGGAGGACTATATGCTCTCACCAGGTAAAGGAGATTACTCCTTCAGGGAGGAAGTGATAGAAGACAGTCTAGTGGAAACAATCCAGGTTGTAGTTCATTAAAAAGAAATTTGAAATAAAATTGTATGTGCATGTGTGTATGTATCTCAGCACTGCGGTAGGATGTAGCCAACCCTTATGGGTCCTAGTTAGTACTTTGATGGGAGACAGTTACCTTTTTTCCTCCCTAAAATAATTTTAAAAGGAAGGAAACCTTTGCTGTCAGAAGCAATAAAAAGATATTAAAGAACAAGAACTGCTTGTTCTTTTTTGTTTGTCTTTATTTGCTTTGACTTCCAGGTAGTCAGATGAGTGAGAATGGGAAATCTCAAAGCTATAGCAACAATCTGATTCTTTCTAAAACAAGTTTGGCAAATAGTAACTATGGAATTAAGAGTGTTTAATTAAGCATCTCATTTTCCAAGTACTTCCCGCTATTATTATCAGCTAGTTGGTTTACATCAGAAGACTATGCTTTCACTTTTAAAACAGCATCCTGAACTGAACAATAGTGTAAAGGTGTAGGAACCAAATGCTAAATCTGTCCAATTTGCAGCTTGCTTTGATGCAGCCTTTCCCCAATACCCATTACAGTATTTCTTTCCTATAGTGCAGAAAATTAAGCTAAAAAATTTCAACAATGATCTTTGGAGGGGAGTAACTAGGAGGATTATAGGGGGTGAAAGGAATGACACGAGTAAAGGAAGGTGGAAATCTGAAGGGGCTAACAAGTCACAAGTCAAACATGAACCAGCAGTCTTCTGCACTGCTTTAAAAAAAAGCAATTCCTGTGTTAACAGGAGCATTAAAAGCTTACATCATTGGGATTTAATTGTAGCATTTACGTTACCTTATTCAGACATCATTTAGAATTTTTGTCTAGTTCTGGATACCCCAGTTAAAAAAAAATGAATTCAGAGAAAGGCTACGAAAATGGTGAGGAGTCTTGAAACCAAGCATTTTGAGGAACAGTTAAAGCAGGGGTGTCAAACTCATGTTGTCACGGTGTCATCACATGACATATCACAACTTTTCCCCCTTCGCTAAAATGGGCTTAGGCATGGCCAGTGCATGATGCATCCGACCCGTAAGCTGCGAGTTTGACAACTCTGAGTTAAAGGGTCTGGGAATGTTTAGGTTACAGAAAAAATAGATTAGGAAAAATATGACAGCAGTCTTCAAATAAAAACTTGTCACACAGAAGAGGTAATGGACTTATACAAGCAGCTATTGACTTATGACTGTTACTGAGCGTTGAGTGAATTATGATTATTGCGTTGTGCTGGTCATTAAGCAGATTGTGACCGTGACTGATTTTATGACTTCTTTTGTGACAGTCATTAAACAAATGCTGCAGTCAGAAAGTTAACCTATTTTTTGCCAGAAACCTAAAGTAAATGCCAGTTTCTGGTAAAAAATAAATTGTGAATTGTGATCAGAGGACTGCAGGACGCTGCAAAATCTATACATGTGGACTAATTACTGAGTGCCCAGAATAGTCATGTGACTGGAGTTAGTGGGATGAATGGCAGTTGTTAGAACTTTGAATCTAGGTTGTAACTAGTCTGCGAGCTACTTACTTGAATGGTCACTAAGCAAGCAGTCACAAGTTGAGGCCTACCTGTTCTCCCTAGCCTCAGAGGGCAGGACCAGAACTAGTAAGTTAAAACTACAAGGAAAGAGGTTCAAACCAGATATGAAAAGGCTATTTCTGAATGTACATAGGCTATCACCGGGATGGCAAACCTATGGCGCACGAGGCGCTGCCCTGTCAGCTGGCCAGCGCGCATGTGCACGCTGGCCAGCTGAGTTCAGCCTTTTTTAAAGCCATTTTTCACCCTTCCCAGGCTTCAGAGGCTTTATAGGAGCCTGGAGAGGGTGAAAAGATCCTCCCCCCACCCCAAGGCCCTTCATGAGCTTCCTTGAAGCCTCCGGAGCGCAAAAAACTGACCCTATGGGCAAACCAGAAGTTCGGGAACGGACTTCCAGTTTGCTCGGAGGATCTTTTTAAGTGCCCCTGAGGCTTCAGGGAAGCCTCCTGAAGGTCCCTGAAGCTTCCGGAGTGCTCAAAATCATTTCCAGTTTGCTTATAGGCAATGTACCCTCTAAGCTGCGTGCCTGTGCGGCCGCGCAGGTAACAAGAAAACACTGCGCACAAGTTTCAAACTGCAGCGCAGTGTTTTTTAATGTCTTTAAATGTGACTGAAACTATCCCCCCTTCCTCCCTTCTCTCTCTCTGCACTGAACTCTCTCCTCCATCTGGTGATTGGTGAAATCAAGGAAGACTCTACCCGGAGACCAATGACATTGCAGAAGGAAGAATTCCCATTGGTCCTCTAGGGCTTCGTCGGTTCCTGGGAAAATGGGATTCGCTGGTTGTAGCCTGCGTTTCTCTGCACATCCGGGATTTCTCAGGCATTGCGTCATCTGAAGCCCCGTTCTGGGCTCAGCAGTTTTTCTGCGATCCCGTTGCTTTGGGAAGAGAGAGAAGCAGCGTGGAGTTGGACTGCCTGAGCCAAAGGGGTCCATGGGATCTTGAGACTTGATTTTTGAGCAGTACCAATCCATTCCACTCTTTCCTTTCCCTTTCTGTCCTTCTTCTATCTTCCTTTTCCTTTCCTTTTCCTTTCCTTCTTTTCCATTTCCTTTCCTTTTTCCTTTCCTTCTTTTTTATTTCCTTTCCTTTTTCCTTTCCTTTCTCTTTTCCTTTCCTTCTTTTCCATTTCCTTTTCTTTCTCCTTTCCTTTCACTTTTCCTTTCCTTTCTTCTTTCCTTTCCTTTTTCCTTTCCTTCTTTTCCATTTCCTTTTCTTTTTCCTTTCCTTTCTCTTTCCTTTCCTTTCCTTTCTTCTTTCCCATTTCCTTTCCTTCTTTTCCACTTCCTTTCTTTTTTCCTTTCCTTTTCTTCTTTCCCATTTCCTTTCCCTCCCCCTCCCTTCCTTTCCTTCCTGGGGATCTGAGGGAGAGAGAGGGGACCCTTTTCCTCCTTGCCCCCCTCCCCAACATCTGCTCTGATGGCAATTATGGCTAAAAAAAATTCAGGTGCTCAGGCATGAAAATGTGCCGCTCAAACACTATACTTTTCCACACACACTGAAAAAAAATTAGAGGAAACATTGCTCGTAGGGTCTTTTTTTTGCCCTTCAGAGGCTTTAGGGAAGCCTCCTGAAGGTCCCCGAAGCCTCTGGAGGGTCTCCAGGGGGGCGGGGGAGGCTTTTTTTGCCCTCCCCAGGCTCCTATAAAGCCTCTGGAGCCTGGGGAGGGCGAAAAAAGGATGCAAAAAATGGGGGGTAGCACCCCCCCCCTGCGCTCCCCCCACTTATGGCACGCAAGCCAAAAAAGGTTCGCCATTGCTGGGCTATCACATAAAGTGATGATCTTTTTGCTGGAGGTCTTTAAACAGGGCAAAAAGATATATTTGTAGTGCTCTGAACAAGAGGTGAGACCATATGACTTTTAAGGTCATCTCCATCTATGATTCATCCTATATCTCTAGTTCTCTTTTGAATATGCTTATTTATCATATCTTCTGAAACACTTTCTCAAAGAAATTCCCAGCAAATGTACATATCAATTCGCAGGCTGCTACCTGACTATCTGCTGTAGAACACACGAGAATATCAATACAATATACTGCGTTCGTAATATATTACATTGTATTACATTTTTTGTGTTCTCCATCAACATACCTATCTCCGTGACCAGTGTAGCTTCTCTGGTTTCTTCTTTTGTTTCCGAAGCCCCAGGTATTATCTCATGGTGCGTCTCAGTTTCCACCTTTTCTCCTGCTTCACCTGGTACAGTAACTATAGAGATCAAGGCAAGGAACACTGAAAAGAGCACTAAATGTCTCAACAAACTACAGATGTTACTCTGTCAGCTATAGATTTTCTTTAACTAGGAAAAAGTACAAGAGATACCTAGTATTGCTGCTGAGATATAGGTATTTGTTTTTTAGAAATTCAGTCATGAAAGGCTCTTTTTTATCATTGCAACTATTTGTATCCTTCATTTAGCTTTTTTGTGGCTGGAAAAAATTGGTAAAACTACTTAGAAATTAAATTACTAAAGCTATATTAAACCATTTTGATTTATTGGCATTCTAAGTCAAAATATGTAAATACATATAGATGGAATTCCCATTCCCTAAAAAAGTATCTACTTTGTTAAAGTAATTCAATAAAATACTACAGATGCTGTTTCCAGCAGAACACATTTTTCATAGATCCAGCCATACTGATACAGTATAAGAATCTATATTTGTAGGCCACAATTATCTTTAAAAAAGAGTTTGTTGGGTCTTATGTAAAAATGCAGGATCACTATTACTTCCTCCTTTCCATGATCATCTCAATTTCTATGCATTCTTAGAGTGAACAAGATGTACCATAAATCAATGCAATATGGGACTTTGGAGGAAAATAGATTCCAGTAGTCTAAACGAAACAACACATATATTTTGGGTCAACAATTCATACAAGCATGGGAATAATTGTATCTGACCTGTAATACAATATTATCCTTAGCAATGAGCAAATCCATTTCCATATTAGAGATGGTTACTCCTATTTGCATATATTTGCTAAATATACTGCTAGATAGAGCTTTCCCACCTAAAATTACTATCTAATTACCACTTTATCTGGTAAGTTATTGGAGGGAGGAACAAACAAGGAAAAATTAATACTTGATAGCATGTGGTCATTTAATCTTGAACAGCTATTATACCTTTATATTACTTTTCCAAGATAAATTATTGTTATTACTTTCAAATACTCAAATACTTGCTCAAATCCACTGAGCAAAATTTTCTGTTCCCAAGCAGAGGACCAAGAAAGTTAAGGGCAATATGCTGACTCCGTAAACTGCTTAGAGAGTGGGTTGTAAAGCACTGTGAAGCAAATATATAAGTGTAAGCACTATTGCTATTCACACATAAAAATAATTGTTTGAACCTGTCCCTTGAAATTGTTGCAAAGGAATATTTATTACCATCTGTTAGCTGTTCCTCTTCATCCATAAGCAGTTCCGTCACAATTTCTGTTACAAAACATCGAATTTCCTCTGTTGAAGGCTCAGGTGTGCCCCCTTCTGAGGTTTCGCTAGGTTCAGGCTTCTTATCATGGAGAGATTCTGAAGGTGAAGAACCAGCAGCTTCTGCGGCAACTTGAGGATTGCTAGCCAACTCTGTTGACTCCACAGCCTGAGGCCCACCAGCTTCAAGGAAGTCTAAAGATAAGCATTGACTTCTGTCAATCTTTTCTTCTGGTGCCATTAGCTGAGGCTCTGTACCCTCAGGATCTACTCTGTGACAAGTAGAAAGGTCACATTTTGTTATTTCCTGAATCAAAGCATCAGACTCCTCTTTACAGAGATCCTCATCTGTTTTTTTCCAAGAAGATCCAAGCTTCACCTCCTCTAGGGGTTCAAGTTTAGTCTGGTCAGATCCTGTGTCATTTTTATCTGTGATAGGCAAGCTGTCATCTGATTTCCCAGTATTGATCAAATGTGTGTTTTAAAGAAGAAAAAGAGAGAAACAGAAATAAATATTCATGTCCATTTTTAATAATGAAGTTATCTTTCTATGAATTTTTTTTGCATTTTGTTTCCTTCTGAATTTGCTATTTACTCACCTCTCATCCTACCCATATGATATATTATGAAACTTATGAAATGGTTATTCTTTAAGGTACCACATGTTGCCATAATCACTGAGAAATAATACAGACAGAACTGTATGTATTTTAAATACATGTATATCACTGTGGTTACAAATAGGTAAATGAGCTAAGGCTAGGTTTTTCTGAGGACATCAGGCTGATCCTCTTCCTATGTTCAGAAAAATGCCGAAACTATTCCATAAGGAATATTCGGCCATCTGTGCTTTCATGTTTGTTTTATCTTTGATTTCCCTGTTATCTAGTGTTTATCCCTACTTATAGTTTTTCTTTATATCATGTTAACTACCAAAAGCCATTTCACTGTGGTGGGATATAATGGAGGAATCTTACATTTCCCACAAAATACAAAATCAGGGAAAAAATCCTTGAAGAGGAGAGGCAAAAAAGCAACCTAAAGAGAATTTTCATACATATAAGTTATCACCTGCTGTGGATAGAAATCCAAATAATAAAAGAAACAGAATCAACTATCTTAAGAGAAGAGATACTTAAATTATCTGAAAGCTGATCAAAATCACTTAATAGCCCAATATTTTATTGCAGGTCCCATATGAGCAGGTTTATTTTCTGTATATATATATGTATATATATATACATACACACCGGTATACACATACATACATACATACATACATACATACATACATACACATACATACACACACACATACACACATACATACATACATTCACTCACTGTGGTGGGATATAATGGAGGAATCTTACATTTCCCACAAAATACAAAATCAGGGAAAAAATCACAACCTTTAAACAACCTGGTATGCCCAAATATGGAAGTTCACTGCTTCCATTCTCTGTCCATCGGCTCGTCATAAGAGACCATCCAGACAGAAACCCAATATTTTTACTGTTGCCTTTGTTACATTTGTGTTGTATTTGTGCTGATAAATAAATAAAGGGAGACTAGTATAGATCTATTTCAAACTATTTAGCTATCATCAGCTAGCCATACCCTTACTGGGATTGGAACCTGTGCTGTATTGCATCTTAGGCAGATGTGTTAACCATTAAGCCTTTTATTTATCAGCACAAATACAACACAAATGTAACAAAGGCAATAGTAAAAATATTGGGTTTCTGTCTGTATGGTCTCTTATGACGAGCCGATGGACAGAGAATGGAAGTAGTGAACTTCCTCCCATATTTGGGCATACCATTTGGGCATACCAGGGGTATGTATGTATGTATGTATGTATGTGTGTGTGTGTGTATATATATATATATATATATATATATATATATATATATATATATATATATATTCAAATACTACCTTATTATTATTTCAATTTATCATTTCAATGATTACTGGCTTGTAAACTGCCCAGTCGCCTGTAGCATAGCCACCATTCTGAGATCAGCATTAAAAAACTGCACTGGTTAGCAGACTTTGCTTCACATTTCAATGCTGCTGTTTTCTTGACTATACAATTATAAAAATATGATTAGACCTAACAGCATATATTGTAACACTGGTCCTTCATGTAATATATTATCAAAGCATGTCAGATGGATTAAGAGATAATTTAGAAGAGTTAGAATATGGTATCATTTAAAAACTTTACTAAAATTGTCACATATTACTAGTTGTATAGTTCCTCAAAAACAGAAATGACAAAACTGATTCAAGACTTTAAAATACAAAAGTGGGGAATGTTTGTTTCAAAGTACCACCTTAAAATTAGTTAGAAATACTTAAAATTTGTCACATCAAGCTGCACACAAAAATGCAGCTTTTGTCAACATTTTCTACACAAGTCGATTTTGAAGAAAGCATATCTTCACATAATTATCTTTAAAACTATTATATAATCCTCATTAGTTTCAGCACAATTCATCTCAACATTTTAGCAATTCCAATTCAACCATTGTTTTTCTTGATTTGGCAGAAAATGCTGAAAACAAACACTCAAGGACAAACCAACTTTGCAAGAGAGCAATATGTCATTATTGATTAGTGAGAAATAAGGATAACAGCCCTATGCTAAGTGGTTTAAATAGACTCAATTCAATCAAAAGAGCATTCATTCCTCAGGGTCTTGCACGTTTCTTCTAGAATGGCATTTTATGACTAGGTCCACCCATAACGAATGATTAAATGGTTTCCTCTTCAGATTTCTTCTATGTGCCACAGAGAAGGGAGCAGAGCAAGGCTTAATTTTGCAATATGGGGGCCTGGAAATTACCTGCCCTCCGATGATGGAATGGGATACACAAAGGGGAAGTCAACTAGGGCAGCCAAGTACAGGCTACTCTGAAGCAATAAAGGCGACGTAAGCAGCTCTTCAGTTGCAGACGTTGGGGGGAGGCTGCATTTCCTAAAATCGTACTTTCTCCGCGTTGATTTAGCTCTCTCTTCGGCCAGAATAAGCTCTTCTCAGATTATCTCTTTTCCAGCCTTGAATGCCTAACACACACACACACACCCCTTCCCTCAAACTTCTTGAAGCGGCGAGGGCGCTTGCGAGGGCGACTCCTCCACTCGGGCGCACGTTAAAAAAAAACCGCCGAGCAACTCACCGCACTGGGGCAGCCCGTTGGCCTCCGGGGATTTGGGAGTTTGTCGGCCGAACTCCTTGACTTTGGTCTGAGCGCTGCTCGAGCACCCCATGGCGTGGTTATAGCACCGGCGGCTCCCAAGGGCGCCAGGTATCCAGGTGAGTCGTTCTCGGCTGTGGCTACAGGTGAGACCCCGGCGAGCTCCGCTCTCCGCTTCCTGCCAGGGAAGGAAAACGCACAGGTGGTTCCTCCTCTGACCCGTAAAAAAGAAGAAGAAGAAGAAAAGCCCAGCCAAAGCGCACCCCTCCCTCCCTCCCTTCCCCTCCCGCGTTGCGCAGGCAGAGCAACTCACCCCGTGTCCGCTCGCGCGGGAGAGTGTTTATCGCTCCGGCTCGGTTGCCATAAGAACGGCTCAGTGAGGGGTAGTTTCCAACAAGCCTCCTCTCAGATTTTTGGCATACCCGGCCTTGGTGCGGGGCGCAGGCGCGTCTGCGGCGGGCCAGAGACCGGACGGCAGGAGAGCGAGGGGGTTAATGGGAGCGACACGCGGCGGTTCTGCTAAATGGGCTGAAGGCAGCTTATACCCTGCCTGGGACGTTTCGCCAAGCGGCCCCTCCTCTAACCCCCATCCAAGTTGTGTGGGTTCTTCCAATCGAGGCATACACAATCCCCAAATCCTTTCTGACCCGACGGGGGTAATTTTCAACAGCTCTTCGCTGCCTTTTCATAACGCCTCAGATAATCTGAATTAACCGTCCCTTCAGTCCGTGTGCTCTTATGCCTCCATAGCTATAACCCAACTTTCTGCCACATAGGTGGGCCTGTATTTCCTCAGCCTGGAAGGGCGCATGCCGAAGTGCCAAACGTCCTCCTTTTTATTTCGTTTGTCGCACGTGTACAAGATAACAGGTATAAATATAAACATGGATATGAACGAAGGGAATGAGTACAAATAAATGGGGACAGTAGGGCGCTTATGCACGCCCCTGGCTGCCATGGTGGTGAATGCAGTTCAAAAAACGCCCCAAATTATTTGGGGCTGACCTGCATGTGGGTAGTGCAATCCTTAACTAGCAACAAAGGATACTTGGGGAGCCCATAAAAGTTATGTTTGGCAAGGCCAATACTACCTTTTACTGTTACTTTTCCTCTTTCCTTATTTTTTTTCCCTATCATATTTTGATGGCAAGTGCCTGTGGTGGGATGCCATTTGCCCCTGATTCAGACAATAGGCCTATTGATTTAAAGAGTTACACATTTACTTGGTTGTTTGGTGACTTGGTCTGCATTGCTCAGGCATGGTAACCATTATGATTTAGGTTTTGAAAACTAGTTTATTTCCTGATGAAAGAAAAGCAAATCAAATATTTCAGGTTCTTTAATTATCTTAAATAGCTTGTTGCATCAGGTGGTCCATGTGGGTGATGCAGCTAGTCATTGTTTAACCTTCTGAACAGTAGCTACTTATCAGGCAAACAGATGGGAAGTGTAGAACACACGAGCTGGAAGCAAGTTTGTACAAAACAGTTAATCCAAGGCAAACAGTTTTTGTTTTTGATTACAAAACATTCACATGCAATGCAAACATTACGAATACTGTACAAAGTACACTGCTCTTTCAGATGTATGTAGTCAAAAACATAAAAAGTAACAGAAGTTATCTAAATATCTACTGAATATCTGTTGGATTCTACAAGTTGACTGATATAATTCATTATATTTCTACTATAGGGAGCTAAAAAGTGATTTTTGAGACTGCGAGTGTGTTCCTGAAGGCCACAGTTGACTTCCTATGTTGCGAGGTGAATTTGAAGCCTATTTCAAATAGTTGCTCATAATAGTTTTTTCATGGGTAACAGACCAACCAATTTTATAGTGTTCACTCTGCACCTCTAATTCAATGGAACACATTTTGCTGATCCTTCCTTTGGATAAATCTGACATCAGTTGTTAATTGTGCTTGATTCATTATGTAGGTCATACTGTGGAACAAACTGGCATTGGAACTCCAACAAGTCCTTTCCTTTAATTAGAGTTTACAAATTGGCTCAAAATATATTAATTTTTTAACTGCTTAACTTTTCAAAACAATTTAATTATTTGAAAATATACATTGTTTTGGTTTAATAATGCTTTTAACTTGTGGACTTCTATATTCTGGTGACTTCTATATTCTAGAAGTTCACCAGAAGCTATTAGAAGAGGTTTAATATGCTCTAAATAAATGAACGTGTATTTGTTAGGTTGCATTATCCATCTATTGACGGTATTTTATTTATTTGATTTGTATTTCACATTATTATTTTTTGCAATGTACATAATGTTGACTCCTTTTATTTTCCTAACAACAATCCTATTAAGATGGGTTGGGCTGAGAGTCACTGATCCAAAGTCACTAACTGGTTTCCATGCCAAAGGAAGAACAGTTAGTTTCATGTCCAACACTTTAACTGCTATATCAAATTTTATATGTATGTTTTGAGATAGGCACTAGCAGTTGATTAATATTTTTTGTAGATTTTGTCTCTACTTCTGCAGTCTTTGTTTTATCAGTTTTTTAAAATCTGTTTCCTGACTGGTGATAGAATGACAAAAATGTCAGTGTTGATTCAGCAGATTGCAACCTTCCAAAATTCTCATTGTGTTCTATTTGGAACAATGAAGTCTATTTGGTTTCTAGACCCTAAGTGAATAGAGCAGTACATGCATCAGAGGTAATTGAATGAGCATGTTTACACTTCTTTTATAAATGATAATTTATCATGAACCTCAGTCTGCCACTTTTAATCCTATAGGAAGAAAACTAATTAGTGTGGTTGCCAAAATGGAATTTTAATAAAGCCCTTTGGCTTGTTTGATGATAGAAATGCATGAAAGAAATGTCCAACGTCTGCTACTTTTACAGAGTGTTTGAGAGGTTCTGACTATGGTATTAGGATAACAATGTTCACAGTGATAAAATACCAAGCTGAGTTGAAAAGGAGCAGAAGTAAGGTAAATGTACAGGCAGCCCAATTGGGACCAAACTTTCTGTTCTAAACAAGGCAGTTGTTAAGTGAATCATGCAGTTGTTAAATGGATTCTGCTTCCATTGTTGATTTTGCTTGTTGGAAGCTGGCTGGGAAATGGGGTTCATATGACCCCAGGACACTGCAATTATCATAAATACATGACAATTGCCAAACACCCAAATTCTGATCATATGAATGTGGGGATGCTGCAACAACCATAAGTGTGAGTACTGGTCATAGGCCACATTTTTCAGTGTCATAGTAACCTTAAATTGATATTAAATAAATGATTAAATGTCGAGGACTATCTGTAAATCAAATGAATAAATAATACAACTAACTTAAACAGCCCTTTTGGTTCCACCACCAACATACTTGTCCATTTGCAAACTAACAGACTTCAGAGTCTCATAGATTTGAGAAAAATAACCTGATAGCCTCATCTTCTCAGTGCAGATGCAACTGTCTTAATAGAATGAAGATATGTTGTTGCCTGAATTTTTAAAAAAGATTCTTCCCCTTTTATATATAAAAGTTGAGTAGACTGATCATCAAACCTTACTGTTACTTTGATGATAATAGAATATCTGCCACACTATTAGATGTGGTAGCCTGTTGTAGAAGGACCAGGACAGGATATGCATTAATACATTTAGTGGAAGGTATTTAGACTGAGTCCAAACTACCATCCTTGTGCAGGAATCCAAATGAATCATCCTTTAGCATTTTGCCATTTTCACTTAGCAGTTTTCTTTATTTTGAACAGATCCATTATATTAGCTTTAGTTAAAATTACAAGGCAATCTTTGGACATGTATATTTATTCTATTCCTCTTGATCAAACTTTATTATTCATTATTCAGTTACTACAATCAAATAAGGGGAGTTATCAATCAGGTCTCTGACATACTGGTAAGACATTTATCTTCCTATATTAAGAAATCAGTGCCCACTAGAGGGCAGCAGTTAGCCAACACCTGGCTGATCTCAAAAAGCTAAGCTATGTCTAGAAATCCTCTGCATATAAATATTTATAGCTATGATCCACTGATTATTTCCTAAATCAAAGTGAACAGCAAAAAATCTGGTGGGAAAGACACATTGTTAATCCAGGATGGATTACAAAATAGGATGGTGGTTAGCATTTATGTTCAAAGGTGCTTCTTTGATAAGTTGGACAATACAAATTTTACATTCCAAAATGTCGAAGTTATCTATTATTCATCCCTATTTTATAAAAATAATATGTTCTAGGACCAAAGTTTGATGGATCTCTTTAACTCAGCTCTCACTATTTCATAGAGAACTGTTTTATTCTTCAATTTAGTACAATAATCTCTTCAAAGTGGCTCATCTACCTTCCCCATTATGTTTCCATTCTTTGATTTTCATGAAACTTGCCAAATACTTTTTCTAGTCCATCCCTATTATCCTTCCCTCCACCCACCCACCCCAAAATATAATTTTGTTTCTACACTATCACAAACATGCAGTTTTTGGAACAACATGACACAGATTTGCCATTGTCTTTTTCTATCTTTTCATTGTTCAATCCAGTCTGGAAAACTGCTGTTTACCCATTGTTTCTTTACCAAGCTGGTCCCACTTAGCCTCCGTGGTCAAAAGCTCCAACATGGTAACACTTGTTGAGACAAAAACTTGTGTAGTTCTACTCAAGGTAAGAGCCTGGTGGAATGGTAATTTTAAGCTTAATTTGAAGAAGGCATCAGAAATGTATGGATCTAGAATGGACTTTCCCTAGTTGCTGAGATCAAAGCAGATAGGGAACATAGCAGATACCGGTAATTAAATTAGAGACTTTGCTACCGAAATTCCTTTCCCCTAAAAACTGTGCCTTATCAATGAAAGTTAGAGAAACTGGGATTATCTTTTCCTAGCAATCACAACGCCCATCTTGTATGTTTACCTTTCAGTTTATATGGTGGTATCCACATTTTGGATGTGTTTTTAACTGTTTACCAATGAAATTATACAGTACTTGTTAATGTCACAATTTTCCCATTGCAATGCTTTAAAACTCACTCTTTAAAATAAATCCATGCACGTGTCCCTCAATCCAAATGCTCTCTATTTTGCAAATTAAAGATTTTAAAGAGATTTACATTTTGCATGTTAATTGACCCAGTTTGTTGGGATAATAATCCAAGTAAGAGTATGGCGCTAATTTTCATTTGAAAATATTCAGGATTCCAAATACAGCATTATCAATTTGGACTTTCCTTCCTCCAAAGACAAAACTCTCTACCTGCAATTGTTACCCATAAAACTCAGGCATGCAAGTTCATGTGGAGTTAAAAAGTACCTAGTCTCAGAATTAGAAATACACCCAGTATCTTTGTAAAGTAGCTTTTCCATCACCACCACCTACCATACAAACCACAAGTGCTTGAGGCAAAGCAAAAGGCATTAAGGAGGTGAAGTCTTTTTATACGGTATAGAAACAAATGAAACACATTAGATTTATAATAGAATAGAGCTGGAAGGTACTTTGGAGATCTTCTAGTCCAAGCCCCCTGTTCAAGCAGGAGAAATGTAGGTAATGTGTCAAAGAAACAAATCAAGCTATAAAAGACATTGATGTACAATAAAGACCTTCCTTTGTAAGACTTGAGAAAAGACAGCCACACTTAAAATGTTTCATCTCCTTTCCCATCTATTTCTTTAAGCTTGCAATTGTAATGAAGGACTTCAGAATACAGTACAGCCCTATTGCTTAACAGTTCCTGAAAGGGCTAGTTTTTGTACATTAAAGGACATTGCTTTGCTCAAAGGAAAAGCATGGTTTCCTAAAGTTAAAAAGGACGCAAAGATGCTATGCTAAAATGCTAATGAACCCTAAAATTTTATGCAGCAGTTCTCTACAGCCAAACTGACATCCTCTGATTATTCATTCTTCTTAATGTCCATTCTTAAAGTTGCCAAGGTTGAGAAACACTGCTTTGCCCTTTATACTGCGAACCAGGATAAAACCCCCGCCCCGCATAAACCTATGAAAAGTCGCTATTTTTATGAAGCGCGGCAGTCTCGCCATTGTTGCGCGCGCATCCTCAATGTAAGCGAGAAAGCCGCGAGGGTTTTCGGACGGGGAGGGGTGAGTTGTTTGCTCTCGCGAGAGTCGCTGACCCGCGTGGGTCCTCCGCGTTGCCGCGAGAGACTTCCTTCCTTTCCTCGTTGCCCGGCCATCTTGGAGGGGCTCCTCTGGTGAGCGGGATTTGGGCTTTTGGAGGAGGGGGCCGCCTTGAGGGTGAGGTGCATTTGGCGGGTGGGAAACGGCTGTGCTCGGCCGCATTGTTGACTCTCTTCCTTTTGTGCAGGCAACGGCAGGGCCGACGTGAGCCGGCAAGATGGTGGCCGCCAAGAAGACGGTGAGTGAGCGTGCCAGCCAGCCGGCTGACCTGGCGATAAAAGGGGATCCCGAGGCCAGAGACAAGCGCTTGTGGAGGGGGATAGCAGCGCTCCAACGATTGGAGAGGCCTCTGACCTGAGACGGCAAATTTCTGATCAAACGGGGTGGAGGGGTGCTCATCGGATGAGGCACGGATAACACCTAGGCAATAGCGATTGGGCCTTCTTCAGCCTCCTAGAAGGCGCGGTCCATTCCGGAGCTTTCTGCCCTAGTTATTGCTCCCATGCCGGGTGTCTTATGGAGTGGCAAAGACAGATGCTATGAGATGTAGAATCATGTAAGAATCACTTTGTAGATCTTTGGGTGATGGCCGTAGGTTTTGCGTGCTGGTACCGTCTGTGCTGAGTATGCGCACATACTGACAGGATTTATATGGAAGATCGCAGCTTTGTGGCAGTTGTGAGAAATGTTTGTTGCCGGGTTTTTTGCCACCGCTGTTTAAATAAATTTGGATTGCTTAAGTCTTTGCATAATGTAAAGGTAAAATATACATTAAAATGTCCTAAAATATGTATAATCAATAGTCAACTAAAATAAGGGTGTAGTGGCAAATAGAATTATACACATAATTAGCTTTTGCTCCCAAACCACTTAATTTTTAAGGCTGGAAGATACAATTGTATTCTAATAACTTTTGACTGAGCTTTTGAGAAAGAAAATTCAACAAATATTAGTTGTGTTTTAAATGGGGTTCTTTTTAGATATTTTGGTTGCATTCTAGTTCTATTAACTATTAATATTGAATAAAATGTTACATTTTGTGGTGATGTCAACATACAGAGCCAGGATCTAGGAGAAAGTAGACAAGGTATTTTGATACATTATGTATAATAGAAGAGCTAAGAGAGTCTTTGCACAATTTGGTGTTGTGTGCCAGTTGCATCCTTTTCAGGAATATGAGCCCTGTGGCCTGTCACTCATGTTCTGATCCTCTCTAGGTTGAATTATTGCAACATGCTCTTCGTGGGGCTACTCTTGAAGAGGGTTCAGATGCTACAACTGGTACAGAATGCGGCACTGGACACTTCTGGAGGCCTCTTTAATAGCACATGGGATACTGCTGTTTCATATATTACACTGGTTGTCAGTTGCATATAGTACACTGGTCTAATTCAGGATGTTGATCATTATACTTAAAGCCCTTTATGAGAATGGCTCCAGGGTCTCTGAAGAGCCATGTCATCCAGATGGGAATAGCCCACCCTGCTTGGTTCAGTAGGAGCCCACTTTTGATGCCCTCTGCCTAAGAATTTCAATTGGCAGGGTCCAGGAGAAGGGCCTTTTCTGCTATGACTCCTGGCTTCTGGAATGTTCTGCTGGAGGTGAAGCCTAGGTCAGACAGCAGAGCCCAGGTTTTCAGGCTCTTCCCAGAGCCTGAAAACTTGGGCTCTGCTGTCTGACCTAGGGCCCCAATGGAGTGTGCTATGTTGAGGGTGGCTGATGGCATAGAGAAGATCCCAAACTGCAGGTTGCCCATCATCTTGGGTTTTAGCTTTCCCATTTAACTATCCTAATTTTAATTGCCTTTTGTAATCTTTTTTACTTTTTATTATATTGTAAGCTGCTCAATGTTGCAGTGAGATGGGCAGCATAAAAATTTAAGGAATGCAGAAAACGCTCTCTTCATTCACTGTTTTTTTTTAAAACAGAAAAAGTCTTTAGAGTCCATAAACTCTAGACTTCAGCTGGTTATGAAAAGTGGTAAATATGTACTTGGATATAAACAAACTCTGAAAATGATTCGACAGGGCAAAGCCAAGTTGGTTATCCTAGCCAATAACTGTCCTGCTTTGAGGTAAGTGTGCATTTTTTGATTAGTAGTTTTATTAAAGGATCACATAAAAGTTGTTTTCTTATAGTATTAATGAAAATGTTTTACCATCAAATGCAAAAAATCTAATCTACTTACAGATATTTTTTACTTTTTTATATAGGTTTTCAAATATATTAATCAACTAGATACTGGATATCAATTTTTTGCTGAAATTAGATTTCAACAATGAAGGGAGGTTGGATGAGACATTCCAACACTGTAGTTTTGTGATCTTGTATGTTATTAATTTGATTTTGAAAAAAAAGCAGGAAGACTACTATATGTAATAGGGTAATGTGAAGATAAAAGTTCTGAATATATATAATGGAAGAAAACTATGATCCCTTTGTAGGTTGATATGCTCCTGGGAAATGTATTATACTCGTGTATTAGAATTTATAAAGTATGTTCTGCTTGCATATAGAAATTATGGATATATAATGTATAAGCATTTATGAGGTTCTGTTTTGCAAAAATATTACAAATATTGCCAGCACCAGTGGTGTCTGGTTAATAATTGGGAGAAACTCAGTTTACTCCTCAAATCTAAGTTTCTACCTGTATTGCATGTTAAAATAAAATCTAGTCTTCATAATACATTAGTCCCATAAAAATTAATGCAGTGTAAATTGAGATTAAATTAAATAGTTGTATTGCGTGTTTATTTTGTTCACTGTACAGATTTCCTTTTGATAAACTGGTGGCTGTATGTTTTAATAAATAAATGAAATGAATAAAAATTAATTGTTAATATCCTAACAGGAGATTCCATAGAAGTAAAATGTGACTTAATGTGGAACAAAGCCAAATAAGTACACTATGTTTATTTCTGTACCTTTAGAAAATCAGAAATTGAGTACTATGCTATGTTGGCCAAAACTGGTGTGCATCACTACAGTGGCAACAATATTGAACTGGGAACAGCTTGTGGAAAGTACTACAGAGTATGTACACTTGCTATTATTGACCCAGGTATGTATGTAGTATTTAATATTTCAGTGTCTGGATGAAACTGTTAAAATTGGATTTGCCTTTATCTTTGTCTATTTACTAGGATTCTCTTATCAATTTTATTGAATTGAAAACTCTGCACTAATACAAAATCAGTAGTGTTTGTAAAGCAAAAATCGTATAATCTTATTTCACATGTGGTTTAAGAACTATAAAATAAGATGTTGTGATAGTGGGTTATTTTGTAAAATGTCAGTACACCTGTCAGGTAAATGATGGGTGAATCAGTAAATACAGGTAGTGTTCAACTTCATTTAGTGACCATTCAAAGTTACCGCCACACTGAAAAAAGTGACTTATACCACTTTTCACATTTAAAATCATTGCAATATCCCCATGGTCATGTGATCAAAATTCAGATGCTAGGCAATTGACTCATATTTACGTCGGTTGCTAGATTCACTTTACAACCATGTTGTTAACAGCAGTAGTCGTTAATTTAACTGTGGCAAGAAAGAGTAAAGTGGGGCAAAACTCACTTAACTATCTTGCTTAGCAACAAATTTTGGGCTCAATTATGGGCATATGTGGAGGGCTGCCTGTACAAAACCTTAATAGGCAGTCTTAAAGATAATATGGCCTCAGAGTAGTAGTTATACCTGGCATCTCTTCAATTGTTTTCTAAAAAGTGAGAACTGTCAAACTACACTAGAGAGAAAGGTCCATAACTAAGGCATTTTCATTGGGAAAGGTCACCTTCTGGCTGTTGCCCCTTGAACACTTGCTATAATTGCAATGCCATTAGATTCTTCCCTGCTAATCTTAACTCGTGACTTTGATGAGAACATGATAGTTTGTAACCTAAACTTTAATAAACTAATATCAACATCTTAAAATGTAATAAATATTTAAAAAATATTCTCACTAGAATAAACTTTCTCCTGATCAGAAGAAAATATGTTTGTTAGGAGGACATTGAAATTGATACCTGACCTGTATGTAGGTCTAGTGGTGCAAATAATTTTAGAATTAAGCATCTGGTAACTAATACAATTCATTCTTTACTGTGTGGGTTCTTAAAGTGCATTAGAAAGTAATTTATCAGAGGCTAAGGATTGAAACTATATGTATAGGATTTGAGAAGTCAATTTATCTTGATGCAAAATTAAATGCGAATATTCTCGCTGTTCTGGTTTGTACAATAATCAGGGCAGGCTAGACATTCGCTATATTACTACTTTGCACTGTGTCCTCAGGACTAGTTGGTCTTCCTAGTTCTGATTTTTACCTGCAAGTTACATTAACTGATTGAACTTTGTAATATGATTTATCATTGGGAATATATTCAGATAAGGTTATCAAGAATTTTTTTGTAATACAGTATACTGTACATGACAATGGTGTTTATGAAATTTTGATACTGAAGTATGTTTTCCCCAACAGGTGACTCTGACATCATTAGAAGCATGCCAGAACAAACCAGTGAGAAGTAAACTTAATAAACTTTACATTTTGTGTAATAAAACTGGCTTTACATCTGTTGTTGGTATGAGTTTTTATAAGTAAGACACAACAAGTTGTTCAAAGTTTGATGGAGAAATAAAATAGTTAAGGTCTAAATAAAATTGGATCAATGGGATTAAATAATATAACCATAGTTGGCTCCCCTGATTGAGTTCTGTATTTATCTGAAAAGGAGATATAGCAAAAAACAAAACAAAAACAACAACAACACCAAATTCAATCTACAATATCCAGATTTCTCATCAACTACCTACTTCATAAATATGTATGTGCATATGTAAACATATTAATATTGTACAGCACATTTGAAAAACAAGTTTTTAAACATGGTTAATTTTGTGATTAGAAACCATCTAGAGTCACTTAATTGTATAAATGCAGGAAGGAGGGAACCAACCAACTATCTTCTCATTAGGACTATGAAGTGTTTCATATTCAGTATGGAAAATTCTGAATGTGCTGAGAGACTTGCAACTCTTTGTAGAAGCTGCTACTGCTGAAGAATACTGTTGCAGAAAAATGGAACACTGTTGCAGAAAAAATGCTAGGCTAGAGATAGGTAAAAGGAAATGATAAGTGTGCTAGGAAGAGAGAGAGAAAAAGTAAACAAAATTGAGGCTGAAGCGAGGGCAAAAAGAAAAGCTCTATTTAAATACTATAGAAAAAGTGAAATTTAACAAGCAACCACATTCTGTATTATCAGTAAGGGTGACCTTACCTTACTTGGGGGAACCTCCACACATTAATAGTAAATAAGGATATAGTTAAGCAAATTCAGCCTTTTATTTAGAGCAAGAAAGCCAAACAGAATAACTTATGAACAACTGAAAGAAAAACAATAGATGATGGGAAAAATTATTGAACATAATTTATTTTTGGGATAATTCAGCTAAGGCACTTCTTAATTTGTTCTGAAATAATACTATAATTCATTCTGTAATGAATTAATTTTCCCATATGATTATCCATTCTTCCAAGTATCTGTTGGCCAACACTGTTAAAATACTTGTGTGATAACATCTGTTTGAGAATTGTTTTATAAAAATATTCAATTTTTTGGTATATAATTCTAGCAATAAAATAACATTTTATACATTATCTCCACAAACCCTATCCCACATATAAATACCTAGAGGGTTAACATGAACATAGGGAATGTGCCTTAAATATGTTGGTTACTACCCAATTTCCCTATCATCAATCACATATGGGAAGAAGTGCTGGCTGTAGGAAAAGTTTTAAGCATAGAGAAATTATTTGCTATTACTATGGATATTAGCATTACCGCTACATGAGAAGCACAAGAACACCATTGTAACGTAACGTTTGACTACATCCATTCAGTACATTATTACAATGAATAGTGAACAATATTTGGCCTTTCCAAATTTCTGAATAGTAAAAATTGTCTTTTATATACTAATATTTTACAATATACAGCTGCTCAATTGAAAAAAATATAGTTTTCTAAAAAGTTTGTAATTTTATCTTAGTCAATGCAAAAATACACCATTACATGGTACTGTATTACTGAAGTTATAAATTCTCCTTTTTGTGCAAAACATACCTACCTACATAGCTTTGATACATTTTCTTGTGTGTAATTATCCAACAAAGGTATATTGCTGCTAAGGACATTTTATTAGTATCTTAATCGATTTTCCAATGCTTCTATTCTTTTTGACATTTCTTCCAGTAATTTCAAGTTAAGGAAAACAATTTTAAACTGCTTCAATATTTAATATTAAGAATATCTCCACATATAATGGACAAGCTTGGGAAATCTACAGTTACTTCTTTTAAAATGAAAAACCCTGAAATGAGTCAGAGTCAAAGCTAGCTGTGTATCTATAATTGTATTTCCAAAAATCCAGTATTGATTAGTTCTTGGATATTTCATTTTGGCAATGGGAAGGTGTTTTGTTCTTGCTTTTAATAAACAGCTGAGAGTTAGAAATCCCTACTGAGCTAATGATGATCAATAAATGGTACAAGTCGCATCAGTAGTAATACCCTGTTTGTGGTTTTTCCAAAGGCATCAAGTGACACAAGATAAACATCCAGTCATGTTCAATATGAAACAAACACACAAAATTAGGCTTGTGGAATGAATGCTAAAGAATTATGATGCAACCCATTGTAAAAGTTCTTGCAAATACCACTTTTCTACATTTCTATGTTGGCAGTTAAATGGTTTTAATTGTACTTATAAAATAACCAGAACTGGCTTAGACTGAGATGTCTCTCTTAAGAACATAAAATCACTGTGAAAAAGAAATTTGCAGATTCCTTTTGGCATATTTAGGCCAGCAACTTTTTATAATTGTGTGTTTACCTGAAAATAAGACCTAACCTGAAAATAAACCCTACTCTGATTTTTAAGTGTGCCTAAAAATAAGCTTTAGTGAAGATTTTCATAAGCCAGGGAGAGGGTGGCCAGCACTGGAGGCGGTGCAGAGCTGACGTCTAGCCATAAAATAGATATCTACTTGGGAGAGTCTGGCTGTTCTAGATCAAATATAAAATGGCAGTTTATATAATATGGTTTGTTGTTCACTTGGTTCCTTATGCAACCTGATGGGTATCATTAAGATTACCAATTATTATTTCTTTAAATAAGCTCATTATTGTCATTGGCAGTATCTACCCAACATATTTTCTGTTAGCCAATTTCAACTGCCTGAATCATGTTTGGAATGTTTTCCAGTGATTTTTGCTGCAGTGTGGGCTTAAAGGTATATAGTGTCCCTCGGCAATATTGACCGATGGTGACCCCTCCCATCCATGTGGAGATTTGTATTTTTAGATTGATTTACAAAGAAGAGGCAGTATTAGTACTTCCTAAAATTTGATGGCTTAGATGGCCATGGCCCTAACATTACATGTCCAAAGTATTCCCAACCATTTTTTCCAGATACCATAATTCTAAGGCATTTTGTTTCATATTTTATGAAGGGAAATTCAGGCTTTTAAAGCCTAATTGTAAAAATAAAGAGTCTTGATAATACATATTTTTGATGTCAGTGTGAAATCCATGTTCTGTATTTTGAAACTGCAGCTAGAGGGGGCCTGTGCATCAGCTTCATCATTAATGTTCTTAAAGAGTAATCATTAGCTATAGTGTACTAGTAGGCCACATACTTATGGCACTGCCATTCATGAAAAGACAACAAAACCAATCCTGAGATTTAGCATTATTCATCATCATAATTCCCTCTATGTATTAAAACACTAATAGATTGGAACAAGAACAGAATATGAGAAAATGAGTGGGGTATTTGTACATAAACCATATAAAGTTTGCCAGCGGGCAGAATTAGAAATGCCAAATTTGGGCTGCAAAAATCCAGTGAATTGCAAAGAAATAAGCTCTTTGTTACCATCTAGTGGTCAACTGGACTCGAGCAGACAAATTCTGCAAGAAATTTTCAAATAACTAAGCAGAAAGTACTATATTTGGCTTGGCAACAGAAGCCTTCAAGACCAATTTCATATCCACTGAAATGGGCCTGATCAGTTTGATTATGCCAGGAAAAGCAGCTGGTGGTTCCATTTTTCAGAAGTTAGAGTAATGAACTTCCATTGCTAGCCCAGCCCTCTGGAACAGCTTTGTATGAGAAGCATGCTTGGCTTCAATTCTAGCCACCCATCAGAACGAAACAACTTTTCTATAAAACATTTTAAGATTTAAACCTACAGGAGGTGCATTTTCTAAAACAGTTTTGTCTATTTTTTATTCTTAGGATTACATTTAAATTGCTTCTGTTGTGAGCTGCCTTTTTGTGGATATGTGCCTTCAAATCATTGTTTATACCTGGCAACTGCCTGGATAAGTCTGCAGTTGTCTTTGCAAGATCTTTGAAAATGGCTTTTTGTTGCCTTCCTAGGGCTGTGAAAGAGTAACTAAGCCAAGACCACTGAGTTGGCTTTGTGACTAGAACTCAGTCTCCTGGTTTCTACCCTGGTACTTAATCAATATAGCAGACTAGCTCTGTCAGCTGCTTAAACTTCCTATATAATTGCAGTAGGTATTAATGTGATAGATAGATGATAGATAGGTAGATGATAGACAGACAGACAGACAGACAGATGATAGAGTAAGTACCTAAGTATTGTGTTACATAGAAGTCAGGCAGTCGAAGGCACACACACTTTGAAGGCACACACACTTACATATAATTAATAGCTGGCAAGGTAACCACCACTAATTAATCTCTTTTCCATGGAACAGGATTGGGTTTAGGGACAAAGTGTGTTTGGACAGATGACTAGACTAGCACTTTAAAATTGATTGAGGAAATGTGTATGCCTGTATTCAAAGACAGCCCTGCTATCAGCAGATAGTTGGGCTTCTTTTGGTCACAGAATTCCAGCAAAAACTACAGTAATCTGGAACATAACTGCCAGGTATGGGGAGAACTGCACTATGGAGTAACAAAGATTAGACATTATCTCTCTCTTTCCCCCCTCCCCTCTCTCGCAATCAACTTTATTTCTCTATACAGAAATAGAAATATAGTTTATTTTCAAATATATTGACTTGAAAATCTGTATGAAAAATTAATAGATATACAGAAAGGATATGTTGCTGAATTAGTTTCCTAAATTCAGTATTTGCGAAATTCTGGAAATTCGTAAGATTCTCACATTTGCATAGGTCTTTCTTGTCATCTGAAGGATTTGCTGGGAAAAAAACAAGTGGAGTGTATTTGGTTAAATACAGTAGTAAGGAGAAATATATTTTCATTGAAAGAACACAATCACTACAAAACAATTTTGTTTTTAGTCTATTGAACTCATTGGAAATATTGAATTCATGAATGACAAAATAATTTTAGAAGTTTCTGTCTTTTTAATTGCTGTAGGGAAACAGAACCATGTGAGATTAAAATGAGGATTGTTCCATGCAATGCATGTATTTTAATACTGAGTTATGGTAACCACTATAATAAAAATGCAATTGCCCAAGGTTTAGATAAGAAGACTAATTATAAACAAGTGTTTCAAATTACTAAATGTAATTTCAGTGGTTTCACATTTCTCAAAAAGACACATAATAAGTGGGAAACTGCCTTTTTCTACAACATATATCCCAAGAATCCCAGGGAATCAAAGTGGATGCATAGTACAACTGTTTAATATGACAGAAAATAAATTATAGCTATACAAAGTAATGGATGGTCTAAATGGAATAAATTTTACCTGAAGCTTTTGTCCATAACTGCTTTTCTTTAAAAAGATATTTATGATGCACAGCAAAATTGGAACAGGAAAGAACATCTGTAATTGCTAAGGTAGATGTTTCAGGTTCTACAGAGGACAACACAGACCAGAAGTGAGATTATATTTCATCCTCTTATGAAGTGGTTTCTTTGTGTGTATGTTTTCAAAAAGAAACCCCCCTGCCCCCATTGATGGATATTAAGCAATATAAAGATTTGCATAATTATTTCTGGATTAGAAATATTAACCTGGACAGGGTAGAATTAGTACATGTGTGGTAAATATGGCTTTTAAAGTGTCACTAAAACTGTTAACCTTCTCTACACATTCTGCAATGAAGAAGTATTATTACAATAAAAATGACACGTTAGCTTTTTCTGGCAAGGGCAGAGTGTAAAAGAATCAAACTAAATAAAACATCATGCACAGTGATAATTTCAAACCTTCAGAAAGTAAATTCATTGAATGAAGCCGATTTGTTGTTTCCTGGTAATCCTTTAGATCTAGAAAAAATGAAATAAAATAAGACATTGCCAAATGCAGTCAGATCATAATAGTGAGCTACAAACAAGCCAGATATTGCAACAGATTTTATAATTTAAAAATTGTTGCTAGAATAAGTTTTGAATATGAATAAAATTAGGGATAGTTGGTTTGTTATTTGTATGTTTAGCTATTCAGATGTGAACTGAGTCATTCATATTGATTTTATAATCTTAGATATTGGAAAATGTTTCCAGGATCACAGAGCTTTATGGAAAATATGTAACACAACTTTAAAAAAAAACAACGCCTCATGATTCTTTGGAAGCACACAGGAAATAATCTGAAGGACCAGAGAGTCCATAACTCTAGTATTTATTGAATGAGAAGACAGTCCATGGAGATGGACTGTGTCCCATTAGCTCCAGCTTGAATGACCAACGATCAGAGATGATGGATGCTGACTTCAGTAAGCAAATGAATCTTTTTTAGACCAAGGATGGCTTTGAGAACATAGAAACTTGCACAAATGGAGTGTATGGAAAGTTTCTTTTTATTAATGAATATCCATCCCACATACTTTTATAAATAGTCCTAGATAATTTTTAGCAATATATCATAATGCAGTGTGTAAAAAGGGAAGGATTTTCATGGAGTTTTGAGCTCTACATGTCATTTTTGTTAAAGTGAGTGAAGTAGTAGATACTTTAATTTATGACTTTGGCCTTAAAATAAAGTTATACACTTCTTAAGTGATAGATTACAGAAATATTATTTGTCCTACTAGTGTATTGCTCATTGCGTTTTATATATATTCCAGCAGTTATGCAGATGTTCAGAAAGAATGGGCAGAATTATTTATTTTAATGTCTTAGTCATCCAAATCCAATGGATCCCCAAATTTCTATCTGTGTTAGTTTTATATTGTTCCTTGTGTAGAATATCATGTGGTGCTTACTTAGTACCTTCACAGATGCTTTTCTGCAGTTTTTCAGTGATCTCTTCCATGGCTTTGAATTCCTGAGCATAAAAAATATGTTTTTCAACAGGTTCAGAAGCAATTGTTCGTAATTCTTCCTCAATCAATTTCCCTATTCCAACAGCATATATAGTGATTCCTAAAAATGAAACAAGTTTAATTTCATAATATAGTTCAAGAATGAGATATAGCATTTAAGCACTATTAATTAATAGAAAAGAACTGTATTCAAAAATTTATCTAGAGTATTTCAAAAGCAACAATAAAATGCAAGAGTTCTAATTCAGATGAGACGAGTTACATTTAATATCACAGAAATCAACTGGGTAAATTAATTCTGATTAAGATAAGTCCTATAATTTTTATTTATCATGATCAAAACCAAAATATAATGTCCCTCACATTTCTTACAAGTTGATTACATCTAATTGCTTTGGTGTAAAAGTATGTATTTAATCATTGCCTATTATTGTTACTATGATTGCAGAATCATAGTCTGGAGTCTCAAATGTAAAGAAATTTGGACTAGCATTCTATGGACACATTTATTCATAAGTGCTCATGCTTATAATATTTATCTGAATTAGTTGTTATAGATCACTGTATTCTACAAATTAATTTCCTCTAAATACATTTGAATTAAAAATCCCCAGAAATGTGGCTTTGGAAAAGGAAAATTTATATTGAGTCCAGTGTAAGATTTACAAACCTTCCTTAACATCAGACAAGTATTATGTATTTCACTCCTAGAAATTTTCCAGAATCCTTCTTCTAAAAGTTAATAAAAAGCTCTAGATTTAAAAAAAACAATATCATACATAACTTAGTAAAAGCAGTGTTGCTTTTGTAGCTTTCTTTTGTATTTCTTTTACTGTTTACACTTCTAATAAATATTCATCCTACCACTTTGCTTTGCTTTTGCGGCCCATTCAGAAGCATTATCTTGGGCACGTCCATCTGTAAACACAACTGACACCCTGGGAACATTTGCTGAGATGCGCCTGGCTCCATCTGCTTCAGTAAAGCTTCTCTCAGTCATCTGTTTCAGTGCAAGCCCGGTCATGGAGCCTTTACCCATGTATTTAATTTGTGTCACTGCTTTCTTCATATCTTTGGCTGTGTTGAATTGTTTCAGTGTGAATTCTGTGCGAACCTGGCTGGAATATTGCAACAAACCAATACGTGCAGCTTTGGGAGATATTGTAAGAAAGTCCAAAATTCCCAAGACAAATTCCTTGACAATTTCAAAATTATTTTCTCCTAGACTTTTTGATCCATCTATCACAAATACCAGATCAATCGGGCCTTCATTACATCCTGTTAAAATAAAATGAACAAATGAAATAGTGGAATATTGTCAGTGAAAGAATCTATTTCTCCAACTTAAGGATTTATCACATTCATAATGTCCAATGGAGTTGCAATGGTACTTACATAAAAATAAATTAAAAGTTATCAATATCAATATATTTTTGCTAAAAATGATGGAACATCAAAACAAGTTCTTGTTTTTTAATCTCTGCAATGAGAATCTGATGACTGGAGAAAAAAATGATCAGGCTGAATGAAAAGCCTTTCCTCATTTATACTTTCAACAGGAAAAACATGCTTAAGCAGTATTTATTCATTTATTAATCAAATTTATATAGTTGCCTATCTAGCAAGAAATAACTGGGTTTTCACAACACTTTTTTTTTAACCTTACAACATTGCTTTACTATGATTACTTTAGGGCAGTGATAGCTACATCGCCACGTGCCAAACGCACACACACAACAGCGCATGCACACACACACACATAATACAATGTGTGCAAAACCCCGTGTGCCTCCCCGCGCATTCATGTATGCCCCCTAATTGTGCCTCACCCTGTGCATGCACACACATCCCAGTGCAACCCCCCACATGTGGCCTCTGCACATGCATGCGTGACCCCCGCATACATCCCACCTCATGCATCTGCACGCAACCCCCTTGCATTCCCCTTGCACATGCATGCACGTCTCCCACCTGCGCCCCACCCTTATGTATGCGTGGCAGAGACCAGAAAACCAGCTGGCCGGTGGGAGGTGCACCCATATACACGATGGAGCTGAGCTAGGGCAATCGCTCACATGCCCCCAGAGGGGGCTCTGTGTGCCACCTGTGGCACACATGCCACAGGTTCACCATCATGGCTTTAGGGTGTTGCAAGTACAGCTCCTCCCTCTGGTCAACTTCCAGAATAATTCTGCTTTGGACAGTCAGAAAATCTGACTCTTTCAAGATAGGCTCTCTTCTTAGATCTGCCATATATAGCAACTCAGCTCAGAGAGATGGCTTTGAAAGAAGGTTCAATCCAAGTAGCACCGAACCACTAGTGAAGGCTTATTCATACAGTAGCAGAGTGAAATCTCCGATGCTTCACGATGAACCCTTTCACTGCCACATCTCACCAACTGCTATTTGGGCTCCTTTTTTAAAGAATGGGTAGTGCCAACAATAACGATGTTAACTAGTTCTAAGTTAATTGAAATTACCGTACCTTACTGTAACTTAATTCTAATTTCATTAAAATCACTTTCAGTTTCCAACTTAGTCCTAGTATTGCTTCTTTTCCCCTAGCTCTACTTATTTTTGGAACTAGAGTTCTTAGAATATTACTTAAATATCAAGTGCAGTTCTTTTTCTCCTTAAAGTTGCACATGTGTGCATTGAGCTTTTATAATATCTGAATATGGTCAGGATGTCTTTTGAGAGACTTCTTCCAATAATAAAATAAATAATAATGGGGTGATAAATATAAATTACTTACTTTTGCATGTTTTCCCATCATTCCATAATATAAATCCTTCATGGCATTCACAGACATATGAATCATTAATATTAACACAGATATGTTCACACCCATGGTCAATGGACTTGCAGACATCTCGATCTGGTTACAATCAAAGAGATTTCTGGTAAAAACTTTCTAAGGATATAATATACTAAAAGTATTATTTTCTATAATACTTCACTTCTTAGCTGTATATGGAAGCTGGATTTCAAGAAAGTCAATTTCTACAAATTTAGAGAGATATGAGGCCCAGTACTGGGGACAGAAATTGTCAGATCAAAGGAAGCCATGGGAGGCTTGGAAATTTCTCAAAAATAAGATATTGAGTGTATAATCATATAGCATGCTAATGGGAAAAACATGGGATGGAAAACAGGAAATTCAGAGGGACAGGAAATTTTTGACCTAAATAATCAAAAGAGCCAAGCAAAGGAAATGGAAGATCACCAGGGAAGCAAACCAGCAAGTAGCCTATGTTCCCAGAAAAGTTCAAAAGTATAAAAGGAATTTAGGCTTGAAAGCAAAGCTAAACAAAGGGTGGTTTTTGGTTTTTTGGTATATTTGTAGTAAAAGAAAAAGAAAAAAGAAGCAATGCAGTGATCTGTAGAAAATGGTATAACATGTAAGGAGATAATAAAAAAGCTCCTCAACTCTTTGTTCTTCTCCCAAAAGAAAAAGTATTCAAATAAAGCTAAGTAGAACAATTGACACAAAGAGAGAATAAACAAGTGAAAGCAAATAACGAGACATTTAGGTAGCACTCAACTACCACAAATGATATTAAATCTCCTAGACCAGATTAATACCTAACTGTCCTAAAGGAAACAGAAGAAGTTATCCTAGGGCCCTTTTGTGTGATCTTTGAGCAATCACCGAGGTATGTAATGTCATAGAAAAAAGCAAATCTTGTTGCTTTCTTCAAAAAAGGGGAAAATGGATTTGGGTAACTACAGGCAAGTTGGCTTGTTGCTAATACTGAACAAAACTTCTGATACCAAATAAATAATTAAGCAGTCATTTTGTAAGCATTTAAAAGAGATAAAAGTATTTTCTTCTACATACTGTGTTGATTAGAGTACACTTAACATATTGTATTATAATATGCACCTACAATATTGTATCAATTTCTGGGCATTACAAAGACATAAACAAAATGAAAGTGTCCAATGGTGAGCAACAAAATGGTGAAGGGGCTGGAAAGAAAAAGCAATAAGAAAAGCTTGGAAATCCTGGGTATGTTTAGCTTGGCGAAGAGAAGACTAGAAGATGATATAGTAACATTCTTCAAGTTCTTGAAGGGATGACATGCGTAAGATGAGAAGACTTGTTCAGAGTTAGTCCAGAAGACAGATAAGGAAAAGATGGGTTTAAATCCTAAGGAAGTAGATTTTGATTGGACTTTAATGTTTTTGGTAAAAGTTGTTCAACCGTGAAATAGACTTCTTTAGGGGCATGAAACCTAATCAGTGATGCTGATTATTCATTCCTTTTTTTAGCATGATAAATTATCTTCAGGGATGCTTGCTTACTTCTGCAGGTTCTTCTATCCTTGTTTAGTATGAATCCTTCATGACACTTGCAGACATATGATTCACCATCACTGTCACAAAGTTGCTCACATCCATGGTCCGCCAGCTTACAAAGATCTGTACCTGAAAACAATTGACAATGCAATGTTTTAAACTGACAAAAAATGTTAAAATAAGCATCTATTGCTCTGCTTCCCAACAGCTCCTACCTCATAATCCCTATTTTTATTCCTTGTCTTATTTCACAAATCTCAAAAAAACAAAGCAAAGCAAAACAAAACAAAACAAAACCTTAGCCAAGTCAAAATCTATTTCCTGCCAATAAGATACTGTTTAATTTATATAGGGGCTGTAGTTATTCAATAACTGCAGTTTTGTTATGAACAACAGGCTTCACTGACATTCACAGTCAACACATTTCCATGCCAGACAGGCTCAGAAGTTCTATCAACCTTTACAAGCACAGATATGTTTTCTTGGTCACATTCAAAATCAAATTTCCCAAACTCTTCTCTCTGTTGAATTTGGGAGATTTGAGTCCATTTGAAACAAAGAAAGAAATTGTTCACCAAAGGCAGAAATTGGAATTTCATATTTTTTCAAGGCCTGAGAATCAACTAATTCAAATTTTCAGGAAGAAAGAAAAATCCACATAAAGAAAAGCAATAAAAACATTTGTTCTAAGAATGCTATTTATTTTTAAGAAAAAAAATGAACATTTCAGCCAGGAACCTGTATAAGACATTTTTCCTATTGTTAGTTAATGTTTGTTGTCTTTACTAATATCTCTCTATTCAAGGTCAGGAATTCTGTGTATTTCAGGTAGTCTTTTATGCGTATCCTCAGATTTCGCATGAGAGTTTTTAATTTCTTTCATTTATAATCCATCTCTTTTTTATGGAGTCTATGGGATAGTAAACTAGTCTTTAGGGGATCAGTACCATCTAGAGGTCTAACTGGAACATTGGACATGCTTTAAAAACCTTTCTTTTCCTTAGTGATTGAATTTTTAAAAAGACACCTATTTTTTTTAAATAAAGTTTTATTTCGTTTATCTGTGATGTAAGTAAATTGAAGAGCTGGTATTTCTAGTTACTTACCTTCACTTCTTTCTTTCTTTTTCTGATTTTTATTTTTTCACTGCTATTTTATCAATTTGAGATATATTGATACACACACTGGGAAACCAGTGCCAAGTATGGCACCCCCAGAAGATTTTGTAGATGGCAGCAGTGGTAATTATCAAGCAGCTTTGAAGAACAGAATAAGAGGTGGGACAAGGATGAGTATTCTCAATGGTATTCTGGGAGAATATGTTTGAAATTTTCAGACTTTTACTGTGTAAATTCACCCATGCTACAAGTTTATTAATTTATTTTGTGCAATACATATTTAAGGGCAAAAAGATACAGAAGCATTCAACTAAAAGCAAGCTTACGTTTGCAGGCTTTCCCATCACTTTGAAGCACATATCCTTCAATGCACTGGCAAATGTAAGATGTTCCAGTGTTCACACATAAATGTTCGCAGCCATGGTCATTCAGCAAACAATAATCTGCTCCTGAGGACCAGTTTAAGCATAATTAATTAATTTATATAGGTACATAATATATAATATGCTATTTTTTTAAAAAATGTTGGTTTAATTGTCCCTATTTGTTATGTGAACAATAAAGACAACTGATTGGGGTGGGAATGGGAGTTGGGGGGTGGTGTAATAATATTTCTTTATTGTAGCTACAAACAGACCTGCTTTATTTGGGGCTAAAGTAATTGTTCTGTGAACTATTTCCTCTTAAACTCTTATTGAAGGTTTGTTTATCATTTTCTGGTTCAAAAAAGAGACAAATTCCTAGGGAAGACAAAAGAAAACAAACGCAAACCAGTAGTAAAAAAAAATAGCAACCCACCACTCAGTTTCGTATGCTTAAACGTCCACAAGTAGCTGCACTTACTGACACCTGTGACAAGGCTTCCTTACAATAATTCAAAAGCGAATAGTAATACTTCTACTCTTTGTTTTGAAATACACTCTTCCTCTTTTTTATTTCTATTTATTTTCTTCTATTTTACTTCTTTCTATGAAACTGAAATTTACTGATGTGTTTTCTTAATGGAATCACATTTTGTGGAAAATCTCTCTCCCTATGTCTCAGTGCCTTTGCTTTTCTGAGTAGTTTGCCAACACATGCTTTTCTTGGCCATTTAATCCAATCACTGCTAATTAGCGTGAAATTCTACTTGAATAAAGCTTTGCTAGAAACTATGGAAAACAGTGTAAGCATTATTTTGTTTAATTTTATCTTGGGCAAGAAACTTACGTGAACAAGTTTTCAGATCCTCATTAATGATGAATCCTTCAGAGCACTGGCAAATGTAGGATTCTCTGGTATTTAGACAGAGTTGTTCACATCCATGATTGAACTCAGCACAGTGATCTATTCCTGAATTGTTGTGTTGAGCAGTAAAAGAGAAAACACTTGAATTTTCAGGCTATAAAATATCCAGATATGAAAACTTCAGAAGCAGAACCAGATACAAAATAGTTTTTATATTTTCTCTTCTACAGGTAGTAACATCTGTCACAAATGAAAAAGCTTTCTTACCAATAATATATAGAATTGCAAACATAAACCAAGAGAGTTTTATGTATCAGAGATATTCCAAAAAATTAAATGTAGATGCACATAAATAACAAAAAAGTTGTAGGCATTCTCACTATTTTGGCAACCATCTATATTTGAAAAATAAAGATAAGGTTCCTAGAATTAATGTGTTATTCTTTTTAGGGGCTTTGTAGCAAATCTGTTATATATGGAATAAGCAAACTTATTAAGTCACTTAATAAGTTAATTTTAAAGGCATAATATTGTTATAGCCAACATATTCCTAGGGGACACCTGTTCATATGAAAATTATTTCTGATATGCCAATTTACTCCTTCAAATAATCTAACTTACTTCTGCATGTTTTGCCATCATGGTTTAGAATGTATCCAATTTGACATTTGCACATATATGATTCTTCAGTGGTAACACATTCATGTTGGCAGCCATGTTTACCTAAACTGCAGATATTTATTCCTATGGAAAGAGAAAACTAATAACATGTCAGGTAAAAATGCTGGAAAATAATATAATTTTTAAAACACTGATTAATAATCAGCATATATAGCTATTAAAAACTGCACCTTTCATTTATGTTCCCAGAAAGCAAAAGCAAAATTAAAAATTTACCTAGGCTCTTGATGACAGTTGTGTTTGTGCAAGAAGGAGCATCAAGAGGACTAGAGTTTTCAAAACTTTGGAGATTGGTATTTAAAGTTGAGGCCTGGCTTTCAAATTGAGTTTTTTACCGAGGTTGGCAGGCTGGCACTGTAGTGAACGTGATTAATTGACTCATAGCTAGTGATAAGGCCTATTGGCATGATGACAGCCCTGCTTCAGGCCCTTAGTGGCCACAATTGCTATTTATTTGTCCCAAATTCCTTGGCTTGGGAAATCCATTACTCTAATCTACCTTGGTTAAGCCTATATTGGATTTAGTACTAAAATACGGTAGCAGTTACCTTGTTTTTGTTTACATAAGTAATTAGAACTGGGACACTTTAAAAAAAGTAAGATAGATTATGAAAATATTTCAGTATAAAATATTAGAGAGATTATATGCTTCTGTTCTCCATTCAAAACTTAAACAATTTTTAATTTGGAATACTTTTATATGGTACAGAAAAGAGCAGGCATTTTTTATCTATTGAGAGCACTTTCTCAGAAGTAATCTGACTCAAGTAACATTTAAATAATGAACAGGTCTATAGCAAATAATAAATGGGACTTAATCTTTCTAAGATTTTCTTCCTCATATTCTTGTTTTTATCGCACTTGAGTTCTTTTCAATACTCTATTTTCTCCCTCTAAAAAACAAACAGGTATAAAATGAATAGTTAATTCTTCTGAGAGCTTTAATTGCTTATAAATTAGACTGAGGGTCACAGATAGTCTTAAGACCCACTTTCCCCTCACCCTATTAGAGTTTTCAATTTAATATAAGTCTGTGACATCTCTGGCAATCAGCTTTATTTACATGGTGTTGCATCAGTTTCCTATTTAAGAAATGTAAAATCTGTTCTAATCATCCAGACCTTGGCTATCACACTTACTTTTCCCCCATAAGTGTTTAGGTTTAGGTTTGGATAGAACTCCAAAAGAAATGGGAATTGTTCCTTATGAAGCCTTCTTATGCACATGTTGTACTCTAACTGGCACACAGCTTTTGACAAAATAAAAAGGTATATACACATGTACTTGAATGAATAAACATTGTCTGTAGATAGGAATGACTATTTGAACTCAGCACTTTAGAGAAATGTAGGAAGGAGGAGGTTTTATATGCATGTTCTAAAGTTATAATTGAAGTGATTATAAATTATATGTTATGACAGCAATGTGTTGATAAATAAAAGCAGATGAACTTACTATACACTTTTAGGGCAACATACTTTTGCAAGTTCTTTTATCCGGATTAAGAGTAAATCCTTGCTTGCATTGGCAAAAGTAGGATTCATCTGTACTGACACATTCCTGCTGACAGCCATGATTTTTCAAAGCACAATGGTCTGGTCCTGAAGATTGAGAATAAACTCTTAGAAGAACAGTACTGGAAAGTACCAAATATACAGAATGTAATGAAGATTAGCACCTTGGCTTTAGTGAACACTTTTTATCTTTGGAGATTTGGAGGTAGAACATTTTCTTCATATAAAAATTACATAATATAAAATGTACAGGCATTCCTAGAAACATAGGAATATGTTGTTTCACTCCCCCTGCCGCATATTCCAACCATGCCTCAACATTTTAAAAGGGCATCTTATTCAAAAACTGACTCTTCAGCATTTCATGGATCATAATGTAAAGTAATGTAGATATGGGCTTGTGGATTTACTGCATGTCATTTTATTGACCATCACTCTGTCTAAGAGATATTGAGACAAATCCTTTTGTCTTTTCCTCAAGGCAACGTACACTCTTTGAATCTCCTGACAGGATGTTGCTAGTCGATACTAGTTTTTTTTTTTCTATTCCTATTTTTTCCTGTAATTAAGTCTCCTTTCTGTTACACATATAAAACTTCTTTAATATTTGCTCAGGTTAAATTTTCATTCTCAGGAACATGCACTCACAACTTCCATCCCTAAAACTAAAATGGTTGTTTCCCTCTTTTCCTGACACAAGTTTTATGTATGAACAATCTGAGTTAGAGATGTTCCCAGGTATTATTAGTTGCTTAAATCTCCTGTTGGCATGTCTGTGTCCATCCAGTTGCTGGCACTGCCTTCATAGCCACTCAGGACTATCACTCTCCTGACACTCAGGTGTATCCTCCTGAGTGTCAGGAATATCAGACTTTGTTCTCTTGATGAGTATTGCTCTGTACGTCCAATTTGGACACCTGATATTTTTCTTATTGCTAAATCAACTGAATTAGAAATTACTCTGCAAAAAGTATTTCCTAGGAAAGGGTACCTGAAATTATTAGAGATGTTATGGGATGAACCTTCTGCATGCAAAGGAAATACTGAGTAATCTTCTTGCTTTGTGTGCAAGATGGTACATATAACTTTTGAAGTATTAAATAGCAGAATTGAGATGTGGATAACTTACGTTTGCAAGTTTTTTTATCTGGATTTAGAACGAACCCATTATGGCACTGACAATAATAAGAATCTTCAGTATTGATACACTCATGTTGACAGCCTTGGTTATTCGAAGCACAATAGTCCACAACTGAAGCACAAGCAAGATAAATTTAAGACAAGCTACTTTGATACAGAATTTTAAAATTGAATGCATAGAATGTTGATAGTATCTAGTTCTTCACCTACTGCTGACATACCAACCAAGTTCTATATAAATTTCAGTGGCATAATAAAAAAGCATTGTATATTTATAAATGTATCCATATTCCTATATTATTGTCATTATCAAGAATTGAAACAACCTATTCCAAAACATACTCAGGTAAATGTAATTCTTCAACCAAAATACAGTCTTATCACGTTACCAATTTACCATGGACTGTTGTAAATCAGATGCTGTAACTACAATAAACCTAAGTGTTTGTCTGAAATCTACACAGCCCAGTATGTTTGCTACTTCTGTTAAACAGATACATACAACAAGAAAAAAAAATGGAGCAATAGATAAGCTCGCTACTGGAAGTCTATAAAGGCACATATTGTGTGGTCTGAACTTTGATTTAAAATAATCTTATTGCAATTAATGGAACTGAAATTACTCATTCTTAACAAATCAGAATATGACACTACAGAAAAAAATAGAGTTAAGTATTAAAGTTCCCTACATCATTTCACAAAACAACGTACAGTACAGAGTGTGGTGGCTCAACTGAATAAAACACTGCAAGCCTGTGTTTGAAACCTGAGTGCTGCTATGCGATGAGTGAGCTCTGTCATTTGCTCCAGCTCCTGCCCACCTACCAGTTCAAAAGCATAATCATGAATAGATAAATAGGTACGGTACTACTTTGGTGGGCAATTAACAGGGCATGAAAGGAGCCCCCAACCGGGCATCGCCTGGCAACAGTGATATTACCATCTAATTCTTTCAATTCAGAAGTGCCTTGGTGCTTCTGACATGAAAACAGCAGCAATTGATACTGAACAATATTTGGAAGGTTTTCATCAGTTTCTTATGTCAAGCTTGTTGTGTTATACTCAAGCAGAAGAAATGTGGATTATTTAATGGAAATTACAAATCAAATCAAATTTCTCTTAAACAACATTCCTTTTCAATTGCTTCATGAGATGCAATATTAACACAAATCTTTTATGATCACCACATTTTAGGAGATGATTCATTGATTAGTTACAGTAATAAAGCTCCAATCAATAGGAAAACATATTATCACAGAAATAATTTAGAAATAATACAAACAGTAAATTGTAATGCAATTTTAAACAAATCTGTGTACTTCATTTATACACAGACTTATTTAACAGAAAATATATCACTAGTTCTGCCTCCAAGTAAGCAATTAATAACAGCAATACAGGAAGAATAGAGAAAGAGTTTAATTATAATAAGGAAAAAAGTCATATGCAGCACCTTGCTTTATATTTTAAATTTGTCAACTGCTGAAATAATTCTTGGAGGTTTTTCCCTCCTCAATAAATTGAGCGGTGTGGTGGCAGAGATGTTCGCCTACTACTTGAAATGTTAAGAGTACAATCCTAGGTAATGGCAGATATTTTTCTCCTAGGACACAAAAAAAAAATACCTGTGGCGAACTCTGCGTTATGTCAGGAAGGCATCCTGCTGTCACGCAGGGTGGTGTGTCGTGATGGCACAGTGGTTAGAATGCAGTATTGCAGGCTAATTCTGCTGACTGGCAGCAGTTCAATTGTTACTGGCTCAAGGTTGATTCGGCCTTCCATTCTTCCAAGGTCGGTCAAACGAGGACCCAGATTGTTGGGGGCAATATGCTGGCTCTGTAAACTACTTAGAGAGGCCTGGAAAGAACTCTAAAGTGGTATATAAATTTAAGTGCTATTGCTATCCGGTCAGTAAATGCTGAGTTCCAACCAGTCATCCCGACTCTACCTCAAATTAAGGAGTAAAAAGGGTTGGAAATTATTTCCCTTCTCAATAAATATGTGTATACAGCATATTATATGTGCATATATGCATGTCTGTATTATACCTGCCAGCAACCACACTCTTAAAAGGAACAAGGTGGGACAAAAATATATTAATTGAATGACTAAGTACAGATACACAGAAGTATACATGACTACACCCATTCTCTCTCTCCTCCTGCAACTCTCTTTCCAGAAACAGCAGAAAAAAAGTACAATAAGAAAATGAGACAAAAGGAAGATAAAGCTATGCTGGGAAAGGCAGAGGGGAAAAAAAGGAAGAACAAAACTGTACATAGAGAATATGAGGGAAGAGATAGGATTTGGTATATCTCTATTATTTTAGCTTCCTATTTTGATTCCTAGTATCATCTCTTCCAATCCTGTCATTCTTATAAAATATTCATTGTAGAAGTTAAACAAACGTAAGGAAAGCATGCCTCCTTGTCTCATTCTTTTTTCCTTCTCTGAACTATGCTATTCCATTTTAAGCTATTTTGAAATATTCAATGACATTCATATCAACATTTTATATAATATAAAGAACTTACTATGGTAAAGCAAGAAGTCAACATTCTCACCAGAAATATTTGAATACAGCAAATAATTCAAATGATACAGGATTATATAGGGGAAATAACAGAAACCGTCAGCTACTTTATGAATTAGTGCAATTGAAAACAAATACATACTGAAACAATTCTTCCCATTTTCTTCAAGTTCATAGCCATCATAACATTGGCAGACATAGGATCCAGGTGTATTTATACATATGTGCTCACATTCATGCTTTTCAGTTTCACATAGATCTTGGACTAGAAATGTTATAAAAACAATCAAATATTATTATATAAAGCAAGAAATTGGTAATTATTTCATTTGGATAGCTAGGAGAGTTTAAGAAAGTATAATGAAATAATAAGAAATATATAATATTAGTATATAAATATAAATCTTTTAGCTTCTGGATTAAATTTGAGTGGTAACATTTTATTCAGAAAATGAAACACTGGACATACGCATATTTTTGTATGTTTTGTTGTACTTTTTGTTTGTTGGCATACCCTTTGATAATTTCTGTCCATCTGCAGCAAATATTATAATGAGATAATATTTCAGATCAGCTGGTTTAAAGCCAAAGTGTTTGTATAGTTTTTTGCTCCATAGCAAAAACTTGGAGATGTCATTATTATTTATATCTGGAATTACATTGTAAAGTCTATTATGAACACTGATCCCAAAACCCTTCATATGACAGTACTTTGGATTTAACTCTCAATTGCTCTGACAAAGCCAGTGTCACAGTAGCAATTGTTTTTGTCTTCTGCCTCTACAGGAATTGCTGATTAGTTAAGTTTATGTAGGGTTGGCTCTTCAAATGCAAAAAGCCTGAAAACTACTTCATTACAAGACTGCATATCACAATTGCACTTGGGTCAACTGACAGAGGTACAGAATACAAATACAAACATGCAAAAGGAGGTGTACAATGCAACTGCGAAGATTAAGCAGAGGAATTGGAAAAAATCAACTGTAACAAAACAGTTAAGGTTGCCCCTGTTTTAGAGTGAAATACCAGACGGGAAGAAACTGGAAAGAAAAGAGTTTCAAAATACAGATGTTACCACAAACTGGGATTGGGATTATTTTTTTAACTGAATGACAGAAGCAAGATTATTTAAAATATTGAATGTTCATTTTAAAGCAAAACATAATTATTATAAAATGCTCAAAGCAAAGATGAATAAAAATTGAATAAATTCTTAGACTTTACTATTTCATTTGTCAGTCAGCTGCAAATTAAATTAACTAATAAGGTGCAAAGCCATCTCTAATAATATTCACTAGGCAAGGATAAGCTTCACAACATTACTGTTAGAAGAAACTGCAACACTGTACTATCAATATTTAGCATACTGTTCTGTATACAGTATTGTTTCATTTATTTACTGCTTTATCTTATACAAATCTACTAAACAGGAAACCCAACTGAGTTTGTTTGGATTTCCTCATAGATAATTGGATTGCAGTTTCAGATTTCAGTATGAGTATAGTTTAATTGAATCCAAGAATGGCAAAAGGAAAGAAAACAGCTGTAGTGCTGTTTTACAAACGCATGTATAGTTATTTAAACTATAAATTTAGGTTCAGATATATTTACATTTTATATATAATCATCAGTGATAGGTATTATATGAAGTTTAGAATTATATATCAAAATAAATGTGACATTTAGAGTCTATAATCAATGTTTTCTTTAGATATTTATTATTTTGAGATAAATAACATGCTGAGGAGCATGAAAATTGGGGAAGAAAGAGGAAAAGAATTGAGTTAAACATTTGTCTACAAAAAAAAACTTAATTCAAGACATAACATAAAACTTGCACAATGCTCTTCAATTCACACTGGACAAAGAACACTGATCTTAAAGTCAACTCTCTAACACATACTGCAGCATTGCTGCCAAGCAGTCAGTGATGTGGAACAAGAAAAAAGACATAAGATATATTTTAATAGACATTACTGAAGGAGAACCTTGATGGTTATATCGATTATATGCCTAATATGTTTCTGCAATATGTAATTCTGCCCTGTGAAATTTTGTCAATACTTTCAACTATTAGTGCACAGAACAAATATATAAATCTATTCTAATTTCTAAGGTAGGTAATAAATATTTTATACCTATAAAAATATCTGTAAATCAAAATCTGTGCATAAGTAGGGAAATCTGTGACTCTTCCATTGTTGCTGAATGTCAATTCCCATTAGCCCCAATCCATAGTAAAAGAATGTAGTTGTTCAGCAACATTTCAAGGGCCACAGAATGTCCAATTTTCCATGTTCATCTGTGTTAAATACTTTGTCTAAGTAGACATCATATTTTTGAAAGTGATAAATAAGGTATTACTCCATAAAGATTATAAAACTGATTAGGAGACAAGGTAGTATACTTTCTATTTTAACCCATTAATGTGGCTCATAATCGCAGATGGAAACTAATAATTGGAAGCATACATATTGGAAAGAGGGAAAATGGGTGCAAATATTATGGTTATTAACTGTTTTAAAGTGTGTATATTATATGTGACTACTGTTTTTTTTTTTGGAGTATAAGACGCACCAAGATTTTGAAGAGGCAAAATAAAAAAAAAGTTTTTGCACTTTGCAGACCTCCCATAAACGACCCGTTTTTTGCAAAAATGGGCCCTTTTTTGTCAAAAAAAAAAAAGGGCATGCATAGCCTTTAGGAGGCTTGTAGAGTACTTCTGGGGACTGCCCCCCCCCACAAAAAAACCTAGCAAAAAATGGCCTGTTTTTCACGAAAACGGTCCCATTTTCTTGTCAAGAAAAAAAAAAGAGCATGCATAACCTTTAGGAGGCTTATAGAGTGCTCTTGGGGGCTGGGGGGGGGAAATGGCCCATTTTTCGCTCATTTTTGCCCTCCCCAGGCCCCAGGAGCACTCTGGAAGCCTCCTAAAGGCTGTGCATGGCTATTTTTGCAAAGGGGGGGGGGTTGGGAGGCCAAAATACTGTATTCAGTGTATAAGAAGCACCCAGATTTCCAGCCTCTTTTTTGAGGGAAACAGGTGTGTCTTATACTCTGAAAAATACAGTAGGTATATTTGCACACCTCTAATCTGCAAGTAATGCAGTCCTTGGGTCAAAATGTTGCATCTTCCCACCATGTCCTATTTATAATATAGTGAACTATAAAAGACGTAATACATGAAACTCACTGCTACAGCTTCTCCGATCTAAGTCCAGAATATATCCATGTTTACATTTGCATACATAAGAGCCAGGAATGTTGATGCAGAAATGATCACAGCCATGTTGAATTATACTACACATATGCTGAACTGTGGGGGGGGGGGAGGGAAGCAATGCATAAATTAGCACAAAAAGTGACTTCAAAATCCAATGTATGAACACATAAGAATGTCTCCCCAAAATATCAACAGAATAGAAAATATGCATGTTAAAGTGATAAAATATGCAAAACTGATCAAAACTGATTTTGATACTTCATATATATATATTGTAAGTTTCATAAATCTGTACATTTTAGGCATAAATATCAATCCATTGATAAGCACTACAATTTCTTAAGAGTAGGGAAACTAAGAAATGGCCTACACTTTCAGGAACACAGCAGGATTTGCTTAATTTATTATGTATTTCCCAATTCCATGCATTAAATGTTTTTTTTAAATTAAACACCCATTTATGATTTTCATTCCATTCATGTTGACTTTTCTTCCTGTAATCTCATCACTTTATAATCCTTTCTCTATAGGTAGTTTTCAACTTAAGACCACAACTAGGACCAGAATTTTGCTCACTAAGTGATGCAATTGTAGAGCGAGATATCATATGACCACACCTCTTAGCAACTGCAATCCTTACAATCCCCATTGCCATTGTTAGCTGAACAACCATCACAATCCAAGCCATTCCAGGTCTGGTCCCTTCCAGTCCCAAGCCTCAATAAAATAAGGGACTGCTTCCAACTCTCCTTACCTACCTATCTCCTCCCTGCCTCTTTGTCCGCCTTGCGCCCTACTTTGTGGGACAGGAAGCAGCCCCCAAATCATTATGTCTAACACAGCCTTTTAAATATAATTTAATACCTTACCACAGATTTTGGTTTGGAACACAGAAGTCAGTGATTCAATTTGGCTGAAGTTTGCAACCAGAAAAACATGTTCTTCATACGGTTCACTCCCAATTGATTTTAGTGTGTTCATATCTACCCTTCCCACTCCAATAGCAAATATGAGGATTCCTGAATTTCGGGTTTTTGCTGCAATTTCTGCAACTGGATCCTGTGGTCTCCCATCTGTCACTATCATGATAACTCTAGGTACATTCTCCCTGAGTGGCCGAGCCCCTTCAGATTCTGAAAATGCAATGTTCATTGCATATTGAATAGCTAATCCTGTCATGGTTCCAGTGGCAAGATACATCATCCTTTTTACTGCACTCTCTACATCCTGTTTCTTCTTAAAAGTCTTCAGTGAAAATTCATTTTTGACTGTGCTGGCATATTGGATTAATCCCACTCTAGTGTTATCGGGACTAATGTCCAAAAACTGCAGGATGGTTAAGATAAATTCTTTCACTTTTTCAAAGTCATAAGGGCGAACACTCCGAGAGCTATCAATGATGAACACAAGGTCAAGACGTTTATTACTGCAAGCATTTTCTGGAATGAGAATAAAACAAGATAAAATATATATAATCAGCTTTATAAAGCAAAACATCTTCAAAATAAAAGTGTCTAAAAAGTGTAAGAAGTTGTATTTCCAGGTAGAAAATATTAAAATATAAATGGATTTCTTCACAAAAGAATTAATATGGGTTATAGAACTAGAATGGAATATTGTAAGCTAGTATTTTAAAAAATAGATCTAACTAGTGATAAGTATTTGTTCTTAAAAAACAGGTTTGTTCTTAAAAGCAACATTGCACCATCATTTATGTATTTTATGTATGTGTCGTATTTTTAAGAAGTCACATATTTCAACAATTTACTGAAAAAAGCCTATAAAGAATTTTCGTAGCCACATCACTGAAGGAGCCAGTTACCTTCTATTTTTTATATAGTTTCCCTGGCCTCTAAACAGCTTTATCTTGAATAATACATGGTCAAAAAAAGAAAAGGAAACAATATATACCTTTGTTTCTACATTTTAATGTCTGACTCAAATCTGTCATAATTTTTCTCTCATTTTTTTCTTAAAGTTCACCATCATTGTGAATTACTGAGCCCAGCAAGATAAAGCCCTTTTATTATTTTAGTTTTTCTCTTCCTGTATCCATTGGATTGATATTGGCATAATCTTAATTGTTTTTAAATATGATGTAGAAAATGAAAAGCCTCATTCTTATTTCAATTTCAACAATAAATCCATTGCTTTCAACTATAAAATCATCATCAGCATGTCAAAGGTTGTTAGGTTTTTTTTCCCTATCAAGTGTAATTAAAATGTATATTTTCCCTAGATCAGCATTTCTCATAATATATCTTGCATGTAAACTAACGATTGAAGATATAATACACAATCTTGATGTCTATAGATTCTTAATCATCCAGGTCATGTTTGTAATATACAGTCTGGATATTTTTTTTTTCTTAATTCTGCACCATTTAGTTGTTCTACTCTAACTGTTGCTTCTTAGTTGTCATATAACCAAATGGCCCAGTATATTAAGGACTAGCCTCAATCAATTCTGCATTGACAAAAATAGTACAGGTAGTCAACTTATGGCTGTTCCCTTTAAAATTAACAATGGTGTTGGAAAGGCAGCTTTATGGCATATAAAGCGCTTCTGACCATCACAAAGCATTGTTCACTCCCTCCCCTGGTGGTCATGAAATTGTGATCTGGCTGCCTGGTAACTTGCTCAGACTTACAATTGTTTGCCAAGCACCTATAATCATGTGATCACCATTTGCAATCTTCTCTCCTGGTTTCCTAAGGAAGTCCCTTGGGGAACCCAGCAGGGAAGATACAAACTGTTGCCACCTACCAGTTCCCTCTCATTTATGGGAGGCCAACATTTCCAGTTCCTCTACATTACAAATTGCCACAGAATTATTAATTTCTGTTTTGTCTGCATTTGTAATTGGAGCATAAATCATAAGGACTGACTACTCCATTTCTTCTCTGATTTCTTGTCCACAGTAGAAGATCTGACATGAAGTGTTTTCTTTCAGTTCAATTTAATTCATAATACACAGAATGACAACATACATTATTGATATTTCCGCTCTAACAAAATTAAATTTCCATTGCTTTGATTCATTATATAAATGATGTGAATTATCATAAATGACATATTAATGTAAAATTAATAATATCTGCTTCATTATTTTAGATACAACATATCTATTATTTCACAGGGACACCTGATAGAATTTTGATCCATTTCAATGGAGTTTCACCAAATAGGGTGCATTAAATCTAGATTTCAAAAGGAAAAAATAGGGTGAAGGAGGAAAAAATAGTGTTTATGTTGTAATTTGGAGGCCAAACCTCTACTGGGAATCAAGCGTTTATTATACATAAGCAATGGAAAGAAAAATTATGCATTATGTCATACAGTTAAGCTTCCAACAGAGATTTGTTATCCTAGTTTACTCCAAGATACTGTTATATATTTCAGACTTAATACAAATAGACAATTAATCTTACTGAGACTAGTATTTTCCAATATGCATGCTGCATTAGAAGTCCAAATGTATAAATTACATACAGATGAACAAAACATTATCCCAATATGACTTTTTATATTATAAAAGCTACTTCCGGAAAGAAATTTTGGTTGAAAAGGCAGTGGAAGGAATGGAGGAAATTAACTATTTTTCTGCCTATTTTCCTGCTCTAAATTTTATTGTAAAACTAAGAGAAGAAAAGCTGTTTTGAAATATAGAAAAGAAAAACAATAGTAAAGAAAATGGTCATGTACACATTTTTGTAAACTCAAATGTCTTCTTCAGAAGTGGTTTTTATTTTAAATATTATAGGAATTTATATGCAATATAGTTTTTTCTTAATTTGTTTCCTCAAAATCCTAACTCTAACTTTATTATTTGCTATGTTTTACTGATTTATTTCAAAATAAGTCACCAGTCCAGTAAAATATTTAACTTCCCTTTCATTTGCTATTCCTTTTTCTATTGAAATCAGTTATTCCACATACATATAGGCTAAGTCCCTATGCCTCTCATCTGCAAAGATTAGGAAAATTAAATTATACACATTTCTTTGCTTTACAAACTCACAGCAACTTACCATGAAAAGTAGCATCATTTCTTTGACTTAAAGGTATTCTTGGAAGCTGTCGTTCCCTGGCTGAAACAGGAAAAAGTCCAACCAGCAAAAAGAAATATAAAATCATTCTTTTCATTTTCAAGAATAGGAAAGAATGGAGCAATAGGTATAATCAGGGCAGAACTCTGTAACAAGATAAAGAAATTATGAACTTTTTCACCAAACCACTGATGCCTGAAGAACAAAATAAACCTTGCTTCTCATTCTCTTTTAACATATATACCATCCTAATAACATTAGCAGAAACTTTAGAATGAATTAGAAAAATACTTTTTTACAGATATTTGGGGACTCTGATCCTTTCACATCTCATTCATGTATCTACCCATTTGATCTCATTAAGAGATCCACTCTTGATTCTGGAGACAGCACCTAATATATATCAAAAAATAAACTGAAAAACATACATTGGGAGGCTGATTGGCAGCATTGAAAAAAAGCACTGGGTACTAGGCATTCAATATTAGATAAGGCAGCAACAAATGCCACTGTTTCCATATGAGAGGTTAAAAACTTTGTTGGAGAATCATGTCCTTATTCCTGCTATGAAGATTTTTAAATGAAATAAATGATTCTTCTTACATGAGATAAGTGATACAAGGCTGTGGGAATGAGTGCTGTAAGTGGAAATATTTGAACAGTGCCAAGATCCCTTTAGGACAGTCTGGCAGGACTACCTATTGGAGGATGAGGGAAGACAATTCAAAGCTAGTTTTAAAGGATATGGCAGCAAATGAAGAGCCCCCCCCTCAAATACCACCCACTCTCATTTACCCCTTCGCTTTGAATCACCTATATTAAAGTTTCATACGAGTTCCACTTCTGCTCCGCTTCAGTAATAATACTCCTTGTCATTCTTTTCCTCTTGATTTTTTTCCCATCTTGGCATTTCCTCCCTTTGTCCCTTCTCTAAGCAGATTCGATTTAAGGTATTGCGGGAGGGGGGGGGACTGGAGTGGCCACCGACCCCATAAAACCTTTCTCCCTTCAGTTTAGGATTCATTCCGGGATCTGATTTGCCGCCTCCCCTATGCTGGGGTAACTAGACGGATTTTATTCTGTCACTGACAACGGACCCCTTCTCCAACCCCCAGAAGTGCCCCTTCAGGCCAGAGGGAACCACATTTGCGGGAAAGCCAAGTCCCAGCGCCAAGAATAGGAGTTGGCGCCAAAACATCTCTTCCCTTCTCTTCGCGCGCGCGCCTCTCTTACCTGCCGCGCCAGGTGGGTCCCGGCTCCCGAGTTGAGGCGACGGTGAGGCGATACGCGGCCCGGTTGACGGCGCCTGCAGAGCCGGGGACACAATTCCTTCCCCGTCCCATCCGAAGAGAGGCGTTGAGCCCTTGTCTATCTGAGCGAAGGGGAGGAGAGACGGCCGGAGGTCAAGCCCCGCCGCGCCGGGAGGCTCTGCGGAAGGGTAGCGCCGCTACCTCAGGGAGCTGGAAAACGGGAGGAGAGGCAACTCCAGAACCGCGCGGCCTGCTGTCCCTGCCTCTCTTTTATGTCCCGGCGGAGACTCGCCGTTAAAGAATTTAAAGCCCGACTGAGTCCTATTTTTTTACGGAGGCTTCTCGATTTCTGTTGAGCCTGTCGGTTGTCGTCGAAGGGACGTTTACTCCCCTGCTCCTAGGCTACGATCCAGCGATGCTAAGTCTTCTCTTGTTTATTTACTTCGTCTTCTTCAGAAAAATAATATCCAGACTTTTCTTCAAGAGGAAACCAAGATTACTGGCAACCATGAAATACCAAGTGATATGAGATCTAGGATTCTTTTTTGGGGGGGGTGGGGGGGGGGGAAAGGAGGGCAGAACTAAAGAACAACCAGACATTAAACCAGAGATCCTCAGGTGCTTTGGGGATATATCTCAGAGGAAGAAACATTTCACAACTCAAAGCAAAGAGTGAAGGGATCTCCTGGGTTTTGCATGGAAAGGGGACGCTGCCACCACAAAGGCCTTGCTTCTTGGTCCTTACCTTCGTCCCTATATCTGAGGGATCTGGAAGAGACCTCCAATTTGGACAGAGAATCTAAGAAGAGCCTACTGAAGAAAGCGATCCTACAGATGGCAACCTCCCAAATCTTTTATTTATTGTAGTTGCCTATGTTCTAATGTTAGCAAGTACTTTGGCTGTCTGAAATGAAACAACATATGTTTATTTTAAATGGTCAACCATTTTGAAAAAAACAAAACAAAAAAACAGAGCCAATTCTTCGTTTTCTACTTTATTTATTCAGGTGCTCATAGGGTGTGACAGTTCATTTTCAGCCTCTTGGTGTTTTATTAGCAGCACCCTAAGGAATTTCCCTTTGGAAAATATGTATAAGAAACATAGCCTTCTTTCAACACAATAGCTATAATCTTGAGGTGTTTCTATTTTTCATTACAATTAACATTAGGCTTAAATCCATGCAGATTCTCCTTTTTACTTTTTTCTTCCCTGCTTCCCAGTCTGTTGTCTAGCAAAACAGATTACCGGTACTCACTCTTTCTGTCCTCAAGTTATAACTGCAGAAGATAACAAAAATGTCACAGTCTACTCCCCTTGATCTCTATGGTCACTGCCATTGATATCTATCTTAATCTCCACTTCCATTAGGAAAATACTTTCTTCTATTTTGAGGTAGACACTACTAGAAGAAAATATGAGAGGAACCACTGGCCTAATGGAGCCTCTCAGACTGGATAAGTGGTCACTGTTTATTTTCTTGAAGTAGTATTTTCCAAGTGAGAATGTTATAAGAGTGATGGAGATATCTACAGATTTCCTCTTTTTTCCTTTACCTTGCTTCCATTATCCCTAATAATGATTTAGTTCTCACATACTAGTTGTAGAATGCAAAGTTACAATTTTTGCTAATATTTTTGGGCCAAGAAGGATACTTCATCATTGGACTCCTGTCTGTAGAAACTAGTTTTGTGGGTCATCTAAAACAGAATTAACTATAATTCCAAATATTTTTCTTGTCAATTATGAAACATTTACAAGTTTGCTTCTTGTCTCTCAAGAGACATTTGAGCATTTCCACAAATGAGGACTATATTGATTTTATTTTTTCTGCTCCAGCCATTCAGATGAAAAATACAGTTTATTTTATTATATATGTATACATATTACATTGAAGACTTGTAACGCTTGAGTGTTAACAACTAAAATTTTACACACACACACACACACACACACACACACCACACATATGTATATGTATATATAGAATTTTAATTGTTAAAACTCTCAAGCATTTCAAGTCTTCAATGATCCCGGGTTAACAAAATAAAATTTTGTTTCATGGATTTTAGTATTACTGTGCACAATAGATTTAGTACCAGTATCTACATTTCCTATTTGTAACCTTGGGTTACTAATATGTTAAATATATTCCAATATTGAAATCGATTTATGCTTTCACGTGCATTCAGACATTAATGTTAAACTAAGATTACATATTTCAATATAGTTTCTTGTCAGAAATGTTATAGTTCTGAACCTGATACAAATATTGTTTAGAAAATAATCAACTTGGGATAGATATCTCTCTGTGTTTGTGTGTGTATGTATGTATATGTGTGTGTGTATATATATGTGTGTGTGTCTGTGTCTGTGTTTGTGTATGTATAAGTTGGTTCACATTGGGATTACTTTCTACAAACAGCACTTTTATTTGCAGTAGCATCTTCAAAATACTATCCTGTCCTAAAAAGACAATAAATTATAGAGCTTTAAAACATGAGCCTTTGAAATGTTGCTTTCTAATAATAATGGGTTATAGGTTAGAAGTTCATAAAACTATTGTGTGAAACATTTCTGGTTAACTGATTAAGCGTTCGTGTGCTTGTTTTAATAAAATTTTAAATGGTGATTCGTAAATTAGATTGTCTCTTTGTGATCCTGTATTTTATCTTGTTTTTTAATTTTTTATGAAAAGCAGTTCTGCTAAAGTCTAACAGTTTCCAGTGAATAAATGTTGATAATATAAATGATAACGTCTTTCCTGTCTTTTCTTACATTGTTTGTAGGTAGAGCCTGTGGCTGCAACAAACAGGTTTTTTGTATAGAAGCCAACTGGTTCATAATTACTATATGCTACAATAATTACCAATACAATTTATCAGTAAGCAAGAAGAAAATAGTAGCAAATGCATTTATTAAGAGAAATGGAATTTATAATATTTATAAAAATATAAAAAAATTGAGACTAAGGAAATACTAAAATAGCATGCTAATATGCCAGTTAATCAAAGGTAGCATTTTATGTGAACTCATGAACTTACTAATCCAGTCAGTGAACCAGAAGTGTTGTTCAGTTACTTCCATCTCATGACCTGATGAGCATTTTTTCTCTAGGATTGTTCTAACTACATCTTTGAGTTCGAAGCTTAGTTCATGTCATCAGTCAGCATTGTGTTCAACATGTCTTTTGTTAGCCTCTTTTTTTTCTAAACATCAGGGTATCCTCCATTTTAATTTTTTCAACTGTACTTTCACTTTCAAGCATGCACACTTCAATTTCACAAGATTTGGACTACCTTTATTCATATTTATTATATCATAAACAATATCTATTTTTCTTATGTTTCCTTTGTTTAATACTCTATTATTTATCCTCCTTTAAATTCCAAGTTACATATGCCATGGCTGTCATCACATGATAGATATTGACATTCACTTGTATGTATTTAATAAACAAAATTCTTTTAAAGAAGTGCTTGCAAGTCTTCACTGAATCAATCAGGGTTATATCCCATGTTCCAGAACATAGGCTAAATGATGTTTTTTGTTTGAGGAAAGTTGAGATAGTAGCAGAGATGGGTTGCTCCCGGTTTCAGCCCGGATCGGGTGAACCGGTAGTAGCGGTGGCGGGAGGCTCCACCCTCCTGCCCGGACACTTTTGGGCATGCCCAGAAGTGTTGCTCACACACATGCAAGCACACACGAATCGATTTTTTAAAAATTGGCAACCCATTACTGTGTAGTGGTATATTAATCAGCAAGGAAGTAATGTTTTCTTTGCTTAATATATTAAACACGTATAATAAATAAATGGAATTAGTCCATACATACAATCCACAGCTATTTAAAGGAAGGATACAATGAAGTAATTCAGAATAAGACTTCCCAGCTTTTAATAGTCTGTGCCAAATATACAAATATGCATCCAAGGAAAACAAATGTTGAAATGAGAAGGTTGGGTTAGAAATAACAATGCCAAGAATAATCCACAGTAATGGAGATATGAACTTGTTTAACACAAGAGATAAAAAATAAAGGTGTTACATTTGTTAAATACTAGATTATAGAACATCAAAAGAATATTATGAGAGAGCTATGTAATATGCCGTCTCAGGTTGAACTGGAATATCAAATTCTAGTATGTGGCAACAGCGATAGATTTTACACTGTTCCGTTATATCTGTGCAGGCCAAGTTAGATACTTTACTTTTAAAAGGGAGGTTTATCATACATTGCTCTGGGGGTAATATGCTAAATATCTGAATTGATAATATCTTTGCAGTATTAGGTCCACATTAATGACTGCTGCAAACTATGCAAGATAATTACAAAATTGTGATAGTAGCTTCCAAAAAATGCAATGCGTACAATGCATTATTATGTTTAAAACATGATCATGAAGCGTACTTTCCTACATAGCATTATTAAGTACAGAACAGACTTTAGAAAGGCTTTTCTTTCCCCCGATCTATTGCACTATAATTGCAGGTTTCAATTATTGCTAGGTTTTTTAAGATTCTTAACTGTCTGTGAATGTACCATACGTGACCATTGGCTACAACTAATGCTCTGCCTGCAAATTCTTTCCTTTCTCAGTCTAGAAGAAAAAAAAAGTAGTTGGTTTTTTAACTAAACTTATTTGTTCCCTAGCTTTGCTTTCAGGAGCAGCCTAAATTGTGAATAGATTGGGGGGGAGGATGACCCCCTCCTCAAGGTAGTGTACAATAGAGGCTGCCATCTTGACTTTTTTCACTCCTCCCTCCTGTGAACAACTTGGCCGCCATTCCTGAAAACAATATTGATTTCAATGGAAATGGAAAAGGAGAGAAATAATGAAAGAAATAAAAGTTTGGTGAAGGGGCATAAATCTACATAAACATAAGAATTGACTTTACATTTTTATGCCATCTTCCCTCTAGGAGCCAATTTCATGTATGGGACAATTTTAGCTCATTTACATTAACAACCCAACTGAGAAAGGCCTCAAATCACCCTATCTCAGATCACTCACTCATTGGCTGAGAGTTGAGTAGATCTTAAACGCAAATATTTCTGATCTGATACTTGAACCAATAATGGAATTTATTGAAAAAATGCTGTAAATCATACAAAGATATGAGGAAATAATCCTTTTATTGGAGATCATTTTACCACAAGTTTTGAATCAAAAGTATGTATAGCTGTTTTTCATAGATGATTTAAAATGTCACAAATTAAAAACAGTAAACCAACATGAACCCTTAGCATAATAATCCAGACCAGCAGGTAAACCAAAACTAAAGAAAATAGGAATTCAAATTGATTGTAAAGCGTAATCCAGTGTAATAGTGACTTGCATAACAATAAAACAACTTCTTATGTAGAAAATTCCCTGTCAGTGCATTGATTTAGCAAGTAGGACTCACTTCATTGCTTAATCAGCAGATCAGTACATACAGTAGAAATAGCCTGCACTGGAGGTAGGGGTGTCGATCAGTTCTTTCTTTTACATCAGGGGTGTCAAACTTGTGGCTCGCGGGTCGGATGCATCACACGTTGGTCACACCACCGGTATAGCGAAGGGGGAAAAAGTTGTGATACGTCACATGATGATAATGTGTTGTCCGTGAGTTTGACACCCCTGCTTTACATCGTCCCAGGAGGAGAAAATTGCTTTGTTTCCAGTTCCACTTTGCTACTTTCATTACCCTCAATCCTGTTTTTCAGTTCATTTCAAAAACTTTTTGGGGGAAATGGAAGTTTATGTGAATGTAACCAGGACTGAACCCTTGACTTACTGCACTTAAGACATGTGTTCTACCAATAGGCTAATAATCTTCAACAGCTGGGCTGAGACTAATATGTAATCTGCTTTAAACATTGGCCAAATTGAGGAACAAATGTCCCTAGTTTCTTCATAATCTTTTTCTTTTTTAGTTTACGCATTGCGGTAACCCACATATAACTTTCTTAATGTTGTCATCTGCACAAACCCAGCCAGCTGTGGTTCATTTAAGCAAACTATGGCTTCATGTAATGCATGACTCATTTTAAAAAGTGAGAGGGATTCCATTTTTAAAGGAATGAAAAATAAGCAATTTTACTGATTTATAGCTTTGTGACTATACGCCAGCTTCTCAAGTAAATCTATACTGGTATGTTTAAGAAACATAGGCTTAAAATCAATAGGATTCAAGACAGTCATGCTTATGTCTAACTGATTTAATGGGTCCCAGATAAGAACCACAAATGTTATTTACTTATTCTTTTAGTCAGTTTGTGTGCTGACTCAGTCATGAAGGCTTATTTATATGAATTAAACTAGCCATGGAAATAATGGCCTACCCTATAGGGTTGTTGATATGATAATGACTGAAAGCATTATTATTATTATTCACAACAACAGTGCTATTATTATTATTATACAATTGTATCACAGCGGCCAGTTGTTTCGCCGGATTTGGCATTGGTTACTAGTCGGGCCCCACCCAGGGGCCTAGGACGTCGTAACGTATTTTCGTAATATGCGTGCAGATCCAAGCAGTGCGGCTTTTTGCATTTGACTGATGGTGATTTTGTCAATTTTTAACTGTTTTAAATGTAATTCCAGTGCTTTTGGTATAGCACCCAGTGTGCCAATTACCACTGGAATTATCACTGCTGGTTTGTGCCATAGTCATTGAATTTCGATTTTTAAGTCCTGGTATCTTGCGATTTTTTCATGTTCCTTCTCGGCGACCCTGCTATCACCTGGTATTGCGATGTCTATGATTGTGACTTTATTTTTCTCAACCAGTGTGATGTCTGGTGTATTGTGCACCAGTACTTTGTCGGTTTGTATACGGAAATCCCACAAGATCTTGACCATCTGATTTTCGGTGACTTTTTCAGGTTGATGTTCCCACCAGTTTGTTGCTGTTTTAATATTATAATTTTTGCACAAATTCCAATGGATCATTTGTGCTACTGAATTGTGCCGCAATTTATAATCAGTCTGCACGATTTTTTTACAGCAGCTGAGTATGTGATCAACAGTTTCATCAGCTTCTTTGCAAAGTCTGCATTTGGCATCATCAGAGGATTTTTCGATTTTGGCCTTAATGGCATTTGTGCGGATAGCTTGTTCTTGCGCAGCCAGGATTAGTGACTCTGTTTCTTTCTTTAATGTACCTGTTGTTAACCATAACCAAGTTTGTTCACTGTCCACTTTATCTTTTATTTTTTCCAGAAATTGGCCATGCAGTGCTTTGTTCTGCCAACTCTCCATTCTTGATTTTATCACATCTTTTCTGTATTCTTGTTTCGTCTGTTGGGCCTTCAGTAGATTTTTGTTCTTTACTTCGATTAATAGATGTTCTTGACTTTCTTTTAAATAATCAGCCAGTCCATGTTTTTCTTCTTCAACTGTTTGCTTCACTTGTAATAATCCTCTGCCACCTGATTTTCGGGGCAGATATAGTCTATCAGTATCACCACGTGGATGTAAACTGTAGTGCATTGTCATTAGTTTCCTCAGCTTGTGTCCAGTTAACTATACCAGCTGTGTATGTTATAACTGGTATTGCCCAGGTATTTATGGCCTTGATTGTATTTCCACTATTCAATTTAGATTTCAAAATTTTCCTAACTCTGTTGGTGTACTCTCGCCTGACAATAGTTTTTACTTCTCCATGCTTGATGTTATCCAACTGCAGAATGCCTAAGTATTTGTAGGCTTCATTTTCTTTGCATTTAATTAATTGGCCATTGGGCATTTCAATTCCTTCACATGCAGTGATTTTGCCCCTTTTTATGGATACAGTGGCACATTTTTCCATGCCAAACTGCATTGAAATATCGGTGCTGAATACTTGGACTGTGTTTGTCAATGATTGGATTTCTATTTCTGACTTTCCATAGAGTTTCAAATCATCCATATATAGTAAATGCGAAATTTTTTCAGCTTCTTTGGCTGTTTGGTAGCCTAATTTCATTTTTTTTAAGATTACTGATAGTGGGATCATTGCGATGATGAAGAGAAGAGGTGAAAGTGAATCACCCTGGAAAATTCCTCGCTTGATATTAACCATTCCATAGATCTCATTCCCTACTGCCAACTCGGTTCTCCATTGTTTCATCGCCTTTTCAGTAAAGGATGTAATATTTTTGCTAATGCCAGTTGTTTCTAAGCATTTTATGATCCAACTATGTGGCAGTGAGTCAAATGCCTTTTGGTAATCAATCCAGACCATATTCAAGTTCGTTTTTCTGTTCTTACAATTTTCTAATATCATTTTATCAATTAGAAGCTGATCTTTTGTGCCCCTGCTCCTTCTTTTGTTGCCTTTTTGCTCTACTGGCAAGATGTTGTTTTCCAAATAATCCATCATGTTATCTGCAATAATGCCTGTGAGTAATTTGAAGGTTGTTGGCAAGCATGTTATTGATCTGTAGTTTTCAGGTGTTGTTCCTTTAGTTGCATCTTTCTGAATCAAGTATGTTTTTCCAGTTGTCAACCATTCATCAATTTGGCCCTTTTGTAAAATTTCATTCAGTTGCGTGGCCAATATTGCATGTAAACTGGTCAGATATTTGAGCCAGAAACCATGTAATTGGTCCTTTCCAGGTGATGTCCAATTCTTTACCTTTTTAACTTGATTTTTGACCATCTCAGTTGTTATTTCTAATACTTGCATTTGTTTGTTGCCAATGCTTTTCTCAAAGTCATGTATCCACTTTGCTTCCTTGTTGTAGTCCTTTGCATTTTCCCACAATTCTTTCCAGAATTCAACTGTGGCCTGTTTTTCTGGTTTTTCACTTTTGGTGTCACCATTCACATTAAGACTTTGATAAAAACGCCGTTGGTCTGATCGAAATTGCTGGTTTTGTTTATATTGGATGATTCGTGCCTCATATCTTTCAATTTTTCTAGCTGTTGCTGTTATCTGCTGTTTTACAATCTCTACAGCTTCATTGATGTTTCTTGTATCCAATCTATATCTTCTGATTGGGCGATCTATGATTTTGTTGTTTTTAAGCCGTTGCTAATGCATGTTTTTTAAGTTACTAGCATCTGCCCTTAATTTTTTGATTTTTTGTTCTAAATGGATTTTCCACTTTGGCTTTGATGCTTTTTCTGTTGTGTGACTAGGTATTTTAATTTTAATGCCTAGTTCATTAGTGACTATTACAGCTGCGCTGTACATTAACTGGTTTGTTTCCAAGATGAATCCCGGTTCAATTGTTGAAAACACTGCATTAACCATTTTCATGATAGGGGCCAAAATTTTCTTAGGCACAGTTTTTAGTGATGGTAAACGTTGCCTTTCCTCATTAAGCAGAAAATGCTCCATGATCTTATCCTTCAATTCTTTTTGTTTTTGAGTTAGTTCATCAGTTGGTTCAGTGATAACTGGTTCTAGTGGTGGTGATGTTATTTCCTCCCCGAGAGCTTCTTCTGGGAGTTCTACTATAATGTCTTTAGTTGTGTCTTGAATATCAGTTATTTCTGCTTGTGATATTGCTTATTATTATTATTATTATTATTATTATTATTATTATTATTATTATTATATTATTATTATTATTATTATTATTATTATTATTATTATTATTATTATTATTATTATTAATTTGCCATAGTCCCAGACATCATTAACGCTGGAGTTACCCAAATCGGAGTGTTAAATTCTTATATTAAAACAGACAACAGAACACACACAGAATGATGTAACCAACATTTCCCAAAATACCACAGAAATACTGACTCTTCAACTAGCTTTTATTTGCACAAAGTGACAGAGTCTCAGTAGATACAAGCATTACCCCTGAGTTCAATTGGGGTGTGTGTGTTAAAAAATTGTTCAAAAATCCATGAAATCAATGACATTCAAAAATGGTTTATTTCCAGCACTCGTAATTGCCGAGCGGGATTACTTCAGTAGCAATTGCTTAAGTAGACAAAACACTGTTACCAGAATTGGGATAGCTGGAAAATTAAGAGTCTGACCTTACGATTAAGAAATCTAAAGCATTATACTGTATTGGGGAATTGTTTAATTTGGGAGTAGATTAAAAGTCTTGATCTGTAGTCCCCAATCTGAAACACTTCCATTATTTTAAATTGCACCATTTTCATATCCTTCAGCTGGTACAGTGGTTGGCTATTACAGCTAGGGATAATGAGAACTGTGGTTCAATTTTTATGGAAACATCAGGCTGATGAAACATTCTGGATTAGGAGGACTGTAATGTTCCATTTTTTTTTGTTTGGTGGGGGGGACGGTTAGAGTAAGAAAGGAACATAAATAGCAATATCACTTAGACATATACCACTTCACAGTGCTTTACAGTCCTCTTTAAGTGGGTTACAGAGTCATCATATTGCCTCCAACAATTTGGGTCCCCATTTCACTGACCTCAGAAGGATGAAAGGCTGAGTCAACCTTGAGCCTGGTGAGATTTGAACTGCCAAATTCCTGGCAGCCAGCAGTCAGCAGAAGTAGCCTGCAGTACTGCACTCTAACCACTGCGCCACCATGCCTCATAAATCCCTATTTATGGGGGAGGGAGATAGATAACTTTATTCCTATCCTTACAAATCCTACAGTCTGAAATTCCTTTGAAATTTGGCTATTTTGCTGCCCAATAGCCACATTGTGATATAAGATGGGGGAGGATTATGTGACCTATAGTTTGCCTGTATCTGGATCAGAGGTGGATTGCTCCCGGTTTGACCTGGTTCGGCCGAACCGGTAGTGGAATTCAGGCCTGGGTTGCAGAACCGGCAGTGATCCAGGCCTGCCATGCCCCCAAACCGGTTGCCTCGCCACCATTGGCCCCAATCATTTTGGTTTTTAGTGACTGTCTGTGTGCAATTCACTGTAAATTGTTCTGCGCATGCAGAACACCTGTGTTCACCTGTGCAGTGTACATGTTGCGCGGGTTGCAAACTGGTAGTAAAACTGGAAGCAACTCACTCCTGATCTAGATTAACAGAAAGGTAAATCTAAATCCAGTTGAGGATTGTAAATTGAGACACGATTCTTAAAACTGACTTGAAAATTCTGCCATTTAAACTAGCAAAACTTCCATATTAGGTGTGGCGGGAATAAAAATACATCTTACATGAAGGAAAAAAACCCTACAATGCGATTATAGTATACTTTGCTAAACTAAGCCAGTTCAGTAATGCTTTAGGCAAAACAAGAAAACACAAAACACATTTTGAAAATAATCTATAAATAAATCTGGGATCTTGCAGGCCCATCTTGCAAGTGAAAGGATATATTGCTTGGATGATCTGAAAAATAGTATAATTGATTTTTTAGGTACACATCACACTTATGCAGCTGCATAAGGAGGAGGTGGGGCATCTTTCCCTGGGCCATTTGCAGAGTCATCATATGATGGCAACAGCACCTGAGGAAAAGAAAGAAAGCAAGATGGTTTTGAAAACTGTAGGATTAAAACAGGGATGTCCAACCTTGCAACTTTAAGACTTGTGAATTTCAACTCCCAGAATTCCCCAGCCAGCTGTAGTCTTTGTCCTATAACTATTGACTTAGTGACCATACAAATTTACAATGGCACTGAAAAAAGTGACCCAAAGCTGCTTTTTCTTGGATAAGAAAAGAAATGTTTTCAAAGAAAAACCAGAAAATCCAGTTGCCTTCTGAAAAAGCACCTTAGGGGGCAACCATGACTTGGATGACTGAGACACTGAAAAAAGCGACTTACAGTCAGTCCTCATACTTATGACCACTGCAGCATCTCTAGAGTCATGTGCTCAGAATCCGGGAGCTTGGCACCTAGCATGTATTAATGATGGTTGTAGCATTTTGAGTCATGTGATCACCATTTGCAAGCTTCCCAAATGGCTTCCGACAAGCCAAATCAATGAGGATAGCTGGTTTGGTTTAACAACCACAGTGATTAATTTATCGACTGGGGGGGGGGGGGAAGAGAAAGGTTGCAAAATGAGGCATGATTCATTTAATAACCATCTTGCTTAGCAATAGAAATTCTGGTCTCTATTGTGGTTGTATGTTGAGCATGTAGTGGGCTAAAAACAATCAGCTTTTACAAGGGAGATATTTCTTTTAACAGGAAAAATAATAGATACATGTTTTTTTAACAAAAAAAATATTTTAGTATACCCACAGACCATTTTATTACAACTCTTCCCACTTCGGAGTATTTTCAACTCTTGTTTACAAACTATTACTTTTTAAAATTCCTCCTAAAACAGATCTCATACTTTCAAGAATTTTGAAAGAAACGGGACAAAAAAGAGGTATTTTCTACATTGTCATTGGCAATTGTGGTTTTAGTTGATACATGTATAACTTTGGAGCCATGGAACCAAAAACTGATTTGCAGCATCATTCATTAATAAAATAAGACTCAATGGAACAATTCCAAAATGGATTAAGAACAAATTGAATTACAGCAAACAGCAATCCCTAAAGGCATACATATGTTTTAACCAATGAATTTGGCTCAAATAAAACTCCACACATTGGTTGTGGATTTCTTTTCTTTTCTTTTGTTAAATCACAGAAACATTCTTTTTACACCAGCACATCTGCAACAAGCACTTAGGAGCAGCAGGAAGCAGAATTATTTCTCATTTAAACATTGTCACAATGCAAACGTGGAATGGCAAATCATTGAACTGACTGCTAAGTTAACTCCAGCCTCTCCAGTGCTAATGATAAGGCTATCTGAAATAGCAAACATGCAAGTTAACGATACCATGGTGTATCATCCATACGCTGATATTCAATTATGTATCTCCCCAGTGAATTAAACAATGCTGTTAATTTCCAATCTCTGTGTCTGGATGGGAGACAGCAGGCTTTGGCTAAACCCTGGCAAGATTGAGTGGCTTTGGGTTTTAGAACCTTCTGGACCTGGGACTTTACCATCTTTGGTGCTGGATGAAATTGCAGCTGGTATACAATCCTGTGGTCCTTCTGTACTCATGACACCTGCTCAAAAAGCACATGACAATCATAGATAGGAGTACTTTTGCACACTTTCATGTTCAGTGTTAGTTTCACCCTTTCCTGGATCATGAGGCTCTATGCGTAGTTACTCATGTCCTGGTTACCTCTAGAATGGACTAATGTAATGCATTCTCCACGGGGCTGCCCTTGAAGAAAGTCTGGAAGCTTCAGTTGGTGCAAAATGTGATGGCGTGGGCAGTTGCATGTGCCCCTAGAACAGCACATGTTAGACCTCTGCCCTGTGAGCTGTATTTGCTTCCAGGTTCAATCCAGGGTATTAGTTTTGATCCTTAAAACCCTATATGGCATGAGACTAAGTTATTTGAGGGACCACCTCTCCTGGGTTACATCTATCCATCCCATTAGGTCCAGCAGGAGAAATATCTTACAGATCCCATCTGCTACATTCTTCCCTTTGATGGAACAGATTAACAGAGTTGGAAGGGACCTTGTAGGTCATCTAGTCCAACCCCCCACCCAAGCAGGAGACCTTACACCAGGGCTGAAATTCAGCAGGTTCTGGAGAACAGGTAGCGCAAATTTTGAGTAGTTCAGAATACCACCTCTGGCTGGCCACAGAGAGGGGTGGGAATGGAGATTTTGCAGTATCCTTCCCCTGCCACACCCACCAAGCCATGCCCACAGAACCGATAATAAAAACGTTTGAATTTCACCACTGCCCTACATCATTTTTGACAGATGGCAGTCCAGTCTCTTCTTGAAAGCTCCCACAACTTCTGAAAGCAAGCTGTTCCATTGGTTGATTGTTCCCACTGTTAGAAAATTTCTCCTTATTTCCAGGTTGAATCTCTCCTTGTTCAGTTCCCATCCATTATTCCTTGTCTGGCCTTTCAGGTGCTTTGAAAAATAGGTTGACCTCCTCCTCTCTTGTGACAGCCCCTCAAATATTGGAACACTGCTATCATGTCTCCCCTGCTTCTTCTCTTCACTAGACTAGCCATGCCCAGGTCCTGTAACCATTCTTCATATGTTTTAGTCTCCAGTCCCCTACTCATCTTGGCTGCTTTTCTCTGCACTCTTTCCAGAGTCTCAACATCTTTTTTAGAGTGTGATGACAAAAACTGGATGCAGTACTAAGACTTAATAGAGTGGTGTTATTGGAACCTAGGAGATGAGTCTTTTCTGCTGTGACTCCTATCCTCTGGAACACCATTCTCTCTGAGGTGAAATTAGTTCCAATTCTATTAGCCTTCCAGAAATCCATTAAGGTTTGGAGGAATGCAAACCTCCTGTTCCTCCTTGATCTCTCAGCAGCTTTTAAATCCCTCAACTGTGTTAGAGATTCCTGGGCCACTTCTGAGCAATTGGAGTTGTAGGCATGGCTCTGCAGTGGTTCTCGTTGTTCCTGAAGGGGCACTGGCATTCAGGGTTGATGACAAGAGATCTGCCCAGAGACGTCTACACTTTGAATGCCTTAGAGATCTTTCCTCTCCTTTAGCTATCTAAAACTGTCTTTTTGCATCCTGTTGGCAGAGATTTAGTCAGTTTGTCCATTTTGGGCTTCAGCAAAATTGTGAAGGCCTATCTGTTCTGTCCTATGCAGTAGCAATAGCACTTAGATTTATATACCACTTTACAATGCTTTACAGTCCTTTCTAAACGGTTTACAGAGTCAGCATATTGCCTCCGACAGTCTGGGTCCTAATTTTACTAACCTCAGAAGGATGGAAGGCTGAGTCAACCTTGAGCCTGGTGAGATTCGAATTGCAGACAGCCGGCAGAAAGCAGAAATACTCTGCAGTACTGCATTCCAACCACGGCGCCACCATGGCTCAAAGAAACAGCTGCAACTCTTTATTGAATTAATCTGTTTTTGTAACTTTACAATGCACTCAAACTATCTGAATCTTCGTGTGATGGCCAGACACAATGGACACAATGGTCTCTACCTCAATATCAACAGCACTTAGACTTACATATCACTTCACAGTGCTTTACAGGCCTCTCTAAACGGTTTTACAGATTTGAAAATTGCTAAATTGCAATCAGCCGGCAGTCAGCAGAAGTAGCCTGCAGTACTGCCCTTTAACCACTGAGCCACCACGGCTCATAGAATATATACCCTGGATTGAACCTGGAAGAATCTGAATGGTGTGTTGTAATTGAATGTGTTTTTTATATTTTGTTTAGCTTTTTTTATTGTTATATCTATTTGAGGGTTTGGGATAATCATTTTATATGTTGTGAGCCACCACATAATCTGGGAATAGGTACCATACAAGTAAAGTAAATGAATAAACAAAAAAAAAAATGATTGTATATTTTACGACTTAGAACACGGTTTCAAGAGTCTCCCTGAAACACATCTACTAAGGAGCAGCTGGAATTATTTCTCAATAAAATATCATCTGTCAAATAGTCAAGCTCAGTTTGTCTCTCTGCTTAACTGAGCAGGAAGCAACCTTAGTGTTTGTCTATGAGCATTGCCATTAGAAACCACTCTGGAGCAATTACAAATGGAAATGGACTGCCCAGAGATAATTTATAGCTTTGAATTTCTTTGTGTTGCCAAAACATTCCTCAGAAGACATTTATTGTGTGAGAGAATATACAGCTGCCCACATATTTGACAGTATTAGCTTTTAGAAAACAAAAGAGCTCTCTCTAGACAAAAAGCATACACTTATCAGGGGAAGTGATATAAAATATACAGTCTACTGTGGCAGGATCATCTGGGAATCATTAAAAGACACCTCCAAGAAATGGATTTTCTGGGTCTAATTCAGAGCAAAAGTTAACGGAAAAAGTTTATGTTCCTGGATCGTTTCATATCAGGGTGTGGATAGTTATGAGAATTAAAGCAAAAGGATTCAATTGCATTAATGCACATTAATGCTGCACTTTTTGTTTAAGATTTCTCACGATGAGAAACTAAATCTTTTCGGAGAAGAAGGTGAGCAGGTGGTGGTCCTTACAGGAAGTAGGACCTACTGACAGTCCAGTCCAGATTCATAAGCTAATATCCCCAAACTGGTCACCAATGTTTCTAGAAAACGCAAGGTTCAGTCTGCTCAATATAAGATTTTTTTTTAAAAGACCCATTTACCACAATAGCTATATCAGCATCAAGGTTGGAACAAATTAAGATGTGAAAATTTAGTTCGATGTTTTGTCAAATGATGGCTTGTTCTAATTCTAATAGTTCATAAAATAAAATAATAAAAGGCATCCAACAGGTAATTCACTAGAAAATGCTAAATAACAGCATGCAGAAAAGAGAATCTTGTAAGGGAAGAAGCAGCACAAGGATGGTCAACATGGGGACAAGCTAGGACACATCTTGGCAGGTGACAATATATCTTTATCCCTGAACAATGCAACTGTAAATACAAGACCACTCAAAGAACCCTATTAGGTCTGGACTCATACACCAATCTAAGTCATAATATACATTTGTTTTTGATTTAATGTATCATGAGCCACTGTGGTTTATAACCTAAGATTCATGGCTAAGTGGAGTATTGAAACAACACTAATTTGTGACTATTTACCAAACCAAGGTTAAAATCAAGTCTTACCTACATGAACTTACTGAAAAGAAAAGAAGGTATCTCTGAGAAGCCCAACAGGAAGGCAAAAGCATTCCCTGCTAATATCCCAAAATGCACATTATCCAAACACCACAGATAAGTTTCTTCAAAAATGAATTTAGCTGGTTTTTCCTTGGTGAAACCAGAGCATAGGGAAAGTGATATCTGACTTGGGCAACTTGTATTCTCAGCATAATAATAGGGCCCATCATTGCCCGATAAGTACCCAGGAAAGCAATAGCCCTGCTGGTCAAAGTTGCATCCTTGAAGATTTCCACCCCTTTGGATTTTGTACCATTCAAAACAGGCCTTCTCATCTAAACCCAGGAACCTCTCACAGCTCCAGCCAACGCCAACAAAACTTACCGCTGTGTCATTAGTGGTGATGTAGACCAGGACATCAGAGTTGTTCCTGTTATTAATGTAGCGATAACAGTTCCATACACAACTGATCAAGTAAGCCTGGAAAGAAAGAGGGTGGACAAAAGGGAAAAGACAAGATCTGTTGAGCTGTGAACTGAATTGCTTCAACCCTGTGCAGCTTTCCTAAATTTTGGTACCTTCAGCTATGACTGTGCTGGCTGAAGACCTCAGGGAAGGCTCTCAAATTGGAGAAGCTGAATCATATATTATATGTTGCTTAAGAGATCCCTGTTTTTTCTTTCTGTCTCGTTTCCAAAAGCCAACTGTGCAGAACATTGGTTAGTGTGGATACTCCCAAAGCTCTTCTCCATTCACTGGAACAGTTTCGTACTTATTTAAAGTAGTCACTGTATTTTTTAGGGTGTAAGACGTACCTTTTCCCACCTAAAAGAGCATGGAAATGTTGGTGCGTCTTATACACCGAATACAGCTATTTTTGGCCTCCCGAAGCCCCGCCCCCACCTCCCATTTTTGTAAAAAATGGGGCTGTTTTTCACAAAAACAGGACATTTTTGCCTTCCCCCACCCTCCAGAACCACTCTGCAGGCTTCAGCAGGGCTGGGGAAAGGGAAAAATGCCCCCATTTTGGTGAAAAGCAGGGGTGTTTTTGCCTTCCCCCAACCCTGCTGCAGCCTGCAGAGTACTCCTGGGGACCGGAGAGGACAAACCCTTTTTTTTCTTACTTACCTCTTGGAAATCTTGGTGCGTCTTATACACCAATGCGTCTTATAGTTCAAAAAATATGGTAAATTTATGAAAAAAAAGTTATTTAAAATGACAAATTAGAAATAGGGATAGGCTAAGCCTCGAATGTTGGGAGATAAAATGGCAAAACAACTGTTTAAATCAGAAGTCACCAACTGGCATTTTTTATATTGCACTAAACTGGGGGTTCACAAACTACAGCCCCTGGGCCAGATACTTGCAATGAACGTTTGTGTTGCTGCAGACAGTCTCCCCCTTCAGGGTCTTTTCGTATAGGTTGGAATTCTGAGTTGGGGTCTGCTTCAGCCTCCTGGTGCAGGGCTTCGGGCAAAGGCTGGAGGGAAGTGCTGCTGGTAGTGAAGAGCCAGAGGGCCTTGTTCCAGTGGGACTGCATCATGGCCTGGAACTGGCTGGCCATCTCAGCTCTCTGAATGTCCAGGAGCCAGTACCTGGCCCTGGATTCCTGCAGGTCTTCCCTCTGCTTGGAAACCCTATGCTTGTAGTCCTCAGTGAGGTGCTTCTGCTGAGCCTCCTTCTTGGTCAGATCCAATTTGAAGTGAACCAGCTATTTTGCCAACTCTGCTTAGCTCCAACAACTGCTTCCTGTAGGGAGCCTAAGGAGCCCAGGTGGGGAGGCGAGGAGTAGCTGGGAGGGGAGGCGCGAGGCACCCCTCGATGTGAGTGACATGAAGTTGGCCACACTCACCCTGCCGATCATTAGGCAGATCATATTAGTGATCTGCAGGATTTAAAATTATGAATTTAGTGGTCCTTGAGGTCCAAAGGTTTGGGGACCCCTGGTTTAAATCATTGTAGACAAGTGCCTTTGCTCACAAAAAAAGTGTAGTGTTCTCTTCGAAAATTCATCTGGATATTATCCTTCATATTCTACATGCACATCAAGGCTTCAAATATTTCCTTGTCAGGATTAATCTCATCATAAATTTGCTTGCAAGTCTAGATGAATGAGATGTGGTGATATAAACCAGAGCTAAGGGAATATACAGACACTTTAAAAAGTTATAAAAATGTGCACAGTCGTATCACTCCAAATCTACATCTTTCTTTTTCTTTGAAAGCCAGGGTCACAATTGTTTATTATTTAAAAAAACACACCCGCAGTTTGCTCACAACTGACACCTGGTAGAACCATCTGTTAGCACATGTATCTGAGAATATGATTAACTAAATCCAGAAAGCTGGCAAAACCAAGTGCCTTGGAGATTTGCACACAGAAACGCTATTTACATAAATACTGAAATGAAAATTCTTTCTGTCCACCTCTTTCCTGCAGATTTGTCCTTAAAAAACTTTCAGGCTGCTGAAGGATCTACACGTTGTCATGAACTGATTTTATAGTGCATACTTTTCCTATCCAGCAGTAGAGATCAGATTAATTTTTTAAGATTCTACCTCTAAAGATGGTTGGTATAGCATAATAACGAAAGGCTCTTTTGGAATTATGAAACCCTTGCTTCAAATCTCACTTCTTCTATTTACTCACCCAATAGCCTTAATTGGCTGTTCTCAATCAGCCAGTCTCCCATGCTGACTTTTTTTGTAGTAGAGGAGCACAATATTTTTGGGACTAAGAGCCACATTTGGATTTTAAATACATTCTAGGAACCAGTGGAGGATTAAGACTCACTGGTGCCCTAAACTGACAAATCTTGGTGCCCCCCTCCTTTATACATACTGTACAAATCTTCATTGGTTTTGTTTTCTTTCTCAACTTTGTGGTGCCCCCTTGGTGCCCTAAGCACATGCTTAGTCTGCTTAATGGTTAATACACCACTGCTAGGAACCACGTGCACCCCAAACAGTGTATGAAACCAGGGCAGCAAGTAAATTTGATTTCATTTTTTAAATATTTCAGGTTAACCTAAAGTAAATATAGCTACCCCAATTACAATTTCCAAGCATTTCCTCTTCTGGCACTTTAAAAACAATTCAATAGTAATTTTTGGAGGTTTCAGGGTGCTATATTCAAAGTTTTGGGTTGCTGTGTATGGTCTGGGTTAAGGTAAAACACCCAGAATACCCTATAAAAAAGTAGGAATGTCTGAAATATCTTACATTAAAAGGATATTTAGGACATGTGTATATGTGTGTGTGTGTGTGAGAGAGAGAGAGAGAGAGAGAGAGGACAGAAAGCATATGAACCTGAGAGTTGCATTGATTTCGTTGAACTTCAGCTATTGTCTCAAAACTGTAGGTCTCAGAAATCCATCATAGCAGGTGTCCAAAATGTCTGTCTGCCTTACACAAAGTTTATTTGGCTTTTTATACAGTTTCAACAAGCAAAGCAAGAGCATAGGTAGCAACAGCATCTTACTGGCTTATTCTCCTTGTCAATCTCTAAGACCATCCCAGCCAGGGTTGGATCTCACGTAATTCCCTGGTAGTGCCTGGTTCCACTAATTAGGTGAGCTCATAGATGTTGAGGTAATCGGTTACTAAGATATGGCAGTTTGCTGTGCATGTCTGTACATAACCTTTGTATAACCTCTACAAAAACATTAACAAAAATAAGATCTAAATGGCAGCAAAGAAATATATAAACTCATGTAACTGTTTGCTGCCATTTAGCCGTTGTTTTTTTTAATTTTTTTTACAGCTGAGATCTTTTTGGGATGCCTTTAAGTCAATCTTGTCTCCTGACAATTGCTTGGATAAGTCCCTGCAATTTTCTTGGCAAGATTTCAGAAGTGGTTTGCCATTATTGCTTCCTTGGTAAAACTGAGAGAGGGTAAGTGGTGCAGGGTTCCCCAGGTGACTTCATGATCAAGGCAGGATTGCAATTCACAATCTCTCAGTTTCCAGCCTAGTACTTTTAGCTACCCTGTTTTCCCGAAAATAAGACCTCCCCGGATAATAAGCCCAATCGGGCTTTTGAGTGCATGTGCTAAAATAAGCCCTCCCCCAAAATAAGACCTCCTCCAAAATATTGCAACACAGCAGCAGCCATGAGGTGACCATGCTCGCTGCCTCCTGCACCTCAAAAATAATAAGACCTACTCCAAAATAAGGCCAAGCGCTTATTTCAGGGGTCAAAAGAAAATAAGATCCTGTCTTATTTTTGGAGAAACATGGTAGAATACCTAACCGGCTCTCCAGTTGAGACCTGACAGACCTAATCTGAACAATCCCATTTAACAATAACCCTTAGAACTTTTTAAAACATAACTAAGTATGATTTCCTTGTTCTTACATTCCATTCTAAACAACTGAACATTCTATTAACGAAGCCCAGGAGTCAATTTAAAAGGTTAGAGGGTTTATTTATAGCTTTCTCCCTTTTCTAAAACAGAAATGGTTTTCTATCTTTCTAACATTTTGCCTTTGCAAATGTTACTATTACAGTAATCTCTTAAACATGATATATATTGCATTAATCAGCATATACTAGCTCAACGGAGTCATTCATTTTTGGTTTAAGCAAATGCAATGTGGGGGAAGTTTCTAAAACTGCTGGGGAAAAAAGTAAGGATGGCCAAACATAAAAGAACTCCATGTACAGGAAACCACAAAACAGGGCTGCACGTCTTGCCAAAGATTAATAAGTTCCAGCGATTAGTTTTACAAAGCTTTAAAGGGCTTCTAACACAGCACAAGTCTTCAATAAATGCCTTAAATGATAATAAAAATTTAAAAATATTTTTAATATCAGAAAGTAAAGATTTCCTCGTCTCCACGACTCACAATATATATAGGAGTTCATTTCATCGTCATTGAAAATCAAGTATCTATCAAAACTTAATTCAAAATTACTTTTCAAGATACTATATTGATGACCAAGAAATCAGCTGATGACAGACAACTGAATGATACTGAAGCAAATGAAAATTGGAACAAACCAGTGGTGGGTTCTTAACAGTTCGGTCTGGTTCGGCCGAACCAGTAATGGTTTGGCAACCTGGGTCGCTGGAACCAAGCCTGCCAAACCCTTGAACCAGTTCTCTGGGTGGCGCCATAGGCACCGCCATCTTGTTTTTCAATTCTGTGCATGCACAGAACAATTTTAATTGCACTGTACATGCGCATCGAGAGTGCACAGCGCACACATGAGCGAACTGCCAGTAGTACCTGCCGGAACCCAACCCTGGAACAAACCCCTAAAATAGAAGGGAAGTGACTTTAAGAGTAATTCTGATGAGAATAAGAGTTGAGATTTATAGCAATAGCAATAACTTTTAGACTCATATACTGCCCCGTAGTACCGTATTTTTTGGAGTATAAGACGCACCGGAGTATAAGACGCACCAAGGTTTTGAAGAGGCAATTTTTTTAAAAAAATAGGTAGGTAGATAGAGGGATAGACAGGGAGAGAAAGAGAGAGAAATACAGTAGGTAGGTAGGAGAGAGAGAGAGTAGTTAGGTAGGTAGGTAGGTAGGTAGGTAGGTAAAGGGAGAGATAGAGAGAGTGTAGGTAGGTAGATAGGTAGGATAGAGAGAGAAATAGAAAGAGATAGAGAGAAATACAGTAGATAGGTAGGGAGAGAGAGAGGGAGAGAGCGTAGGTAGGTTGGTAGGTAGAGGGATAGAGAGAGAAAAAATAGAGAGAGAGAAATACAGTAGATAGGTAGGGAAAGAGAGAGTACTTAAGTAGGTAGATAGGTAAAGGGAGGGAGGGAGGGAGAGAGAGAGAGAGAGAAATACAGTAGGTAGGTAGGGAGAGTGAGAATGTGTAGGTAGGTAGAGGGGTAGAGAGAGAAATATATATATAGAAAGAGAAATACAGTAGATAGGTAGGAAGAGAGAAAGAGTAGGTAGGTAGGTAGATGTTTCCGGGTGTATTTATCCATGTGCTGGAGAAGGAAATCGCTGACAATCTGCAGCATCTAAGACTTTGCTTCTGCTGGCACAGCACTTGATCAATCTAATTCTCATCAATCAGTTAAAAAGCTTTCCAAAAGGGAAAAAAAAGTTTTTGCACTCTGCAAACCTCCCAAAAACGGCCCATTTTTCACAAAAATGGGCCCGTTCCCCCCCCCCCAAAAGGCATGAATAGCCTGGGGGGGCTTGCAGAGTGTTCCTGGGGAGGGGGGGGCAAAAACAAGCAAAAAACGCCCCATTTTTTGCAAAAACAGCCCTGTTTTTTGTCAAAAAAATGCATGCATAGCCTTATGGAGGCTTATAGAGTGCTGCTGGGGGCTGGGGGGGGGCAAAAATGGCCCATTTTGTGCTCATTTCTGCTCTCCCCAGCCCCCAGGAGCTCTCTGAAAGCCTCCATAAGGGAATGCATGGCCATTTTGGTGAAGGGACGGGGCTTCGGGAGGAAAAGAATTGCTGTATTCTGTGTATAAGACGCACCCAGATTTTCAGCCTCTTTTTTGAGGAAAAAAGGCGTGTCTTATACTCTGAAAAACAGTTTACAATGTCAGTGTATTGTCCCCTACAATATGAGTCCTCATTTTACCAACCTCGGAAGGATGGAAAATGAATGAACCTTATAGTCCCTAAATACCAAATCAGCCAACAGCGTATTGCAAAGAAATCTAAACCTTCTGCATCAGAAGAAGGATCATATCCAGATACATAAGAAGTTTTCATTTTTAATAACTTGCATCCAAGAAAAGAGAAATCACAAGGGGCTATACATTTATTGCACTAATCATTTTGTCATGAGAACCAAGGACAGAAAACAAAAACAAACTGGAGAAAAGTGTTAAAAGTTTTCAAATATCTGCAAATTACAGTTGTACATTGCTCTCTGTCTGACAGCTTCTAGAGCAAAATTTAGAGGCACAAAATAGCTAATTAATTTCCTGACAAACTCCTTACTACCTTTGCTTTCAAAGAAAGCATTTTGATGCTGTCCATCATTATTTTTATTTTATAATTCTGCTAATTAGACTTCTATAAGATTGCCATTGGCTGGCATTTCACTGTGCCGCACCTCAACTTCCAATTTTCCCTTCGTAATTAGAAGAATCTTTAATAGTCAAAAAAACAAATCAGATGAGACAGGAAGACAAAGGGGCACCAGATTCTGTGGGCATATTGGCACATGTTGGCTGCAGAGTCCCTGTGCGTGTCCATACTCAACAAAGAGGACTGGTTTAAGAGTTGTTTCCCTTTTGCTCTTGGCCACTTCGATTTATGGTGGGCAACCTAAATTTAGGCATCCTAAAGCTTATCAGATTCACTTGATAGTAAACTTTTAATAAACAAACAAGCAAACAATAAGCCTTTTTCTAGTTCATATTGTTTCCAGTTTATATTGTTCAGGTGGGTAAAATATGTTATGCTTACCTTGAAAGCCAATGTGATACTTAAACAAAGAAGAAGAATCACAATTAAGCAGATCGAATTCATTGACATAATATCTTCCTTGTAGGGGAAATTTGCAGGCTGAAAATTAGAAAGAAATTGTTAGCAATCTCATCAAACTTTCTGCTTTCTTTTTAAAATAATTTTACAACACAAACTTTGTTTAACATGGTTGTATCCCATGAAACTGAGGGATATTTTACAACTTCAGAGTCATCCTACCAGAACAGGTTTTTTTTATACGTGTCTGCCTTCAAGTCAATTTTGACTCCTGCTGTTTGCCTGGGCCAATCCCTGGAGGTTTTTTTGGAAGTAGGTTGCCATTGCTAGAAAGAAAGTGACGAGCCCAAAATCACCCAACAGGCTTCATGCCTATGGCAAAACAAGAACTCACAGTTTGCCAGTTTCCTGCCCAATGCCTCAACACTACACCAAGCTGCTTTTCAAGTTCTTTCTTACTACTCATCAATTTCACAGAGCTTGAAGTGGATTTTCTAAAATTACATTCCGAGGGACTCCCAATCTCCAGTCTCCAACCTGATACAGGTAGTCTTCAAGTTACAAACATAATGTGGCCTGTAAAACAAGTCGGTAACATTATCAATCAGATTTGATGGCCTTTTTTTTTGCAGTGGCTTATTAAATGAATGCTGCCGTCATAAAGTGACCTCTCAGATCATTAAATGAATGTCGTGGTCATTAAGCAAACCCATGGCTTGCTATGGGTCGGTTTCACAGAAAACTGGGTGTAAATGCTGGTTTTCATTAAAACCATTGTAATACATTGTAATAACCAATTTCGTTGTATTTATTTTGTACAACGACAATAAAGACGATACTATAATACACAATTATAGGTGGCGCAGTGGTTAGAGTGCTGTACTGCAGCCACTTCAGCTGACTGTTATCTGCAGTTTGGCTGTTCAAATCTCACCGGCTGAGGGTTGACTCAGCCTTCCATCCTTCCGAGGTGGGTAAAATGAGGACCCGGATGGTTGTTGGGGGCAATATGCTGACTCTGTAAACTGCTTAGAGAGGGCTGAAAGCCCTATGAAGCGGTATATAAGTCTAACTGCTTTTGCTATTGCTAATTGTGCTGCCAATTGCTATAAATGCAGCTTGGTTACCAAGCACATGAAGTGTGGTCATAAAACTGGGGGGCCAATTATTAGAACATAATCTGGGTTGTAAATTGTGTCATAATTTTGAACAGTCACTAAGTGACAGGCCATAAATCAAGATGTACCTGTAATCTGTTAAAACAAGGATAAAAGATTAGGGAGACAAGGAGATTTAGCAGTCAGTATACAAAGGAGGAAAATAAGTTTTCAGAACCATAAACTTAATTTGGAAACATAATTAAACCTTCTCAGATAAAAATATTGACACACTAGGAATAATCATCTCCACAGTCCTATAAGGACCCCATATTTACATAATTATATGAATGGATAGGAAGACGAGAAAAGCTGGTGCCTATGGAATTGACATTTGCATAAAACTTTGGGCATCTTGTATACATAACATTCAATTTGCAGCAAAACTAAACATCAAACTCCAGCAGAGTTTCTGGATGCTACAAAGTTTTTTTCCATGTGTTGAATTAACTATGAGTCATAGACTGGATTCACACATTGTATAAATTACACCAAATTGTAATTTGTTTGGTTTTGACTTAATCTGTTGCATAAATCTAGGCAGCTGTGATTTATTCACTAAGCTGTGGCTAGAATTCAGCAATTAGGATATTGGGCAGGAATTTACCTCTCCACCCAGCTAAGACCATGTTGCGATTGTCGCTTTCTCTAAATCTAATTTGCCCCCAAAGATTGTTTTGACAATAAAATAAAGAAGCAGAGAGAACCATATATCCTACTCCCAATTCCTTCTACAAGTTATGCAGTGAAAGTATAAAACTCATATATAATCTTCATTTTCATCACACAATTGGAAAAGGCTGTTAAGAGCATTAAGTCCCACCACTTTCCCTATGAAACAATCTAAATTAAAGCATTTCTGACACATTCTTGAACACGCCTTCACTTCTTTGTGTCATTGGCCTTACTATCAAAGTGCTCTTATTATTCCTAATATTCATTCCAAGCCAGTTTTAACTTAAAATCCTTTTTTGCATCCTGAGTCTGATATAAGATTATCCATTATGAAGATGGTGCTCTTGTCTACAGGTTGTCCTCAACTTACAACTAAGTTCAAAGTTATGAGCTACTTCAAAAAGGGGGCTAACAACCAGAAGTGGCATTCAGCCAGTTTGGTCTGGTTCAAGCGAACCGGTATCACTGACAATCAGTTGGGCCTACCAACCCATCCCTGCCCTATCCTGTCGTTTATTTCCTGCTTTCTAGCTTATCTCAATCATGCAGCACAGGTGATTTTCCTCCCCTCACTATACAATACAATAGCAGAGTTGGAAGGGACCTTGGAGGTCTTCTAGTCCAATCCTCTGCCTAAGCAGGAAACCCTATACTGTCTCAGACAAATGGCTATCCAACATCTTCTTAAAGACTTCCAGTGTTGGGGCATTCATAACTTCTGGAGGCAAGCTATTCCACTGATTAATTAGAACAATTAATCAGTGGAACAGTTTGCCTCCAGAAATTGTGAATGCTGTTCTACTTACCGTTGCTGACTTGGAAGGTAAGCAGCTGAGCTTTTAAATGCTCCATTTTCAATGGTGCAAGCACTTTAGCCATGTACATGTGAAGCAAGCGCTCACCAAACCAATTGTTTAAACAGGCAGCATCCCACCACTGCTTACGATCCAGGTTCCAAGGGTTGAATCCCCCTGTGGTCATGTGACTGCACTTCCGGTATTCAGCAACATGGCTGCATTTATGGCCGTTTTCGGTGTTCTCCAGTCATGTGACTACATTTGGTTTTGCTGAAAATTGGTGCTTCCATTTTTGGGCAAAACCGCTGCGCTTACTTAACAACTGTGGTGTTTGTGTACACAATGGCCACATTTGCTTAACTGCCACAAAAAAAGTCATAGAATTGGTCTGGTCACATAAACAAATCATTTTACAACCATTAATATTATGACCACAATGGACAGTTTCCTTCACAGTCATAACCAGAGAACTACCTGTGTGACATCTTAACCACTACATCTGAATCTTCATGTAATTTGTAATTTGTAATTTAATAAGCTTATATGCCGCCCAATCCCGTAGGACTCCGGGCGGCTTACAAATACAAGACAAAACAAAATAAAAAATAGGGGAAAGACAGGAACAATTTAAAAAGAACACACCATACACTCGACTTAGCTGGGGGCTGGACCTCATTCATGGGTCAACAGCCCCAGGCCTGCTGGAACATCCAGGTTTTGGTGGCTTTTTGGAAGGCCGCAAGAGTGGGAAGGGTCCGGATCTCTGCGGGTAGCTCGTTCCACAGGGCCAGAGCAGCTACAGAGAAGGTTCTCCCCTATGGGGTTGCCAGCCGGCATTGTCCAGTCGACGGCACCCGGAGGAGGCCCAGTCTGTGAGTTCTTATCAGCCATTGGGAGGTATGTAACAGGAGGCGGTCTCTCAGATATCCAGGTCCAAGGCCATGTAGGGCTTTAAAAGTAATAACCAGCACCTTGTAGCGCATCCGGAGACCAATAGGGAGCCAGTGCAGCTCGCGGAGGATAGGTGTAACATGGGTGTAACGAGGTACACCCGATATCGCTCACGCTGCTGCATTCTGGACCAACTGTAGTCTCCGAACACTCTTCAAGGGCAGCCCCATGTAGAGCGCGTTGCAGTAATCGAGCCTTGAGGTGATGGCCAGACCTGGACACAATGGTCTCGACCACAATAACAATAGCACTGAGACTTATATATCGCTTCATAGTGCTTCACAACCCTTAGTAAGCGGTCTACAGAGTCAGCATTTTGCCCCCAACAATCTGGGTCCTCATTTTACTGACTTCAGAAGATTGGGAGGCTGAGTCAACCATGAGCCTGGTGAGATTCGAACTGCCAAATTGCAAGTAGCCAAGCAATCAGCAGAAGTAGCCTGCAGTACTGCATTCCAACCACTGCACCACAACGGCTCAAAGAAGCAATTCTTCATTGAATGTATCTGTTTTTGTAACTTTACAATGCACTCAACAGTGATCTTTTATATTAGCATTTTAAATTACAGAATTCCAGAGGGAGAAAGGGAGTTCTTTTTCATTTCCAAAGACTGCAGCAATAAATTATTTGATGTTTTTTTGCCAGATCCATTTAAACACAAATATTTCTGCATGCCTTTCTTTTTTGCCAAGTGCTAGCAAGACATTTTCCTCATTTGGAATTTCACTGAAGTGCACCAACTGTTTAATCCCACCAGATGAAGTATAACAGATTGAAGATAAACACTGTACAATCATGTTTTCACTTCTCTATTTAAAGAGGAACTACTCGAGTGCCAAACTAATATTTTCATCACTCTTCACTTTGTTGGGAATACATGCCTGATTTTTGAATGATGGTAGTTTGGTCTCTCTTTTCATACAAAGCTTTCCCCAATTCAAACAATGTTCAGCATCTGTCGGACAAAGTCACTCAAATTTGCTCGCTATGGGATACAGGGCTTGCTGCAGGTCCAGGGGAGATGGCTAGGGGTGGGGGTCTTGTCTGGTTATCTGGGAATGGTTTGAATCTGTTGAGCTGAGGAAGTGGACTTCCATCACTGGAAATTTTTAAGAAGAGACTGGACAACCGTTTGCCTGAAATAGTATATGGTGCCCTGCTAGAGCAGGGGATTGGATTAGAAGACAACAAAAGTCCCTTCTAACTCTGTTATTCTGGAATAGCTTGCTTCCTGGAGTTGTGGGTGCAAAAATAGATTGGATAACTATTTGATTGGGATGGCATAAGGTCTCCTGCCTTGAACAATGGGTTAGACTAGAAGTTCCTTCTAGCCTTACGATTCTATGATCACTGTTCTGACCTAGGCTTCCTGAGAGCATGAAGCAAACTCCTTTCCTCAGCAAAAACCCTTTTATTAATATACTGTGAATTCTGCTCATTCACATCCAATAAAGTCTTTCAAGGGGAGGGTTTACAGTCACAGACCTTATATGGCTTGGAGAGTTGACAGACCGATATCTGCAAAACTTGGCAAGGAGTCTTGGAGAGTCACGAACCAATTAAGCAAACTAATAGTCTCTTGCAAACTCCACTTCTCTTTCACTCCTCTTTTATTTTCTCTGGGAGGGGCATTCACTGTCCACCTGTGGCCTTACTCCCAAGTTGACCCCTGTTCTTTAGCTGTTCCCTTTGTCTGGCAACTCTGCGCATGCACACACTGGGAACAGGCTCCAGTTGTTTGCCTGCCTCACTGATGTTTGTCTCTGAAGACAGCAGATAACTGGCATACGGCTCTGGCTTCCTCTCTGCCTCCAACACAGAGCCTTCATCAGAGCCTTTCCCAGACTCCAGGACTGGCCCATGTTCTTCCCCAACCTCCTCACTGTCCGAATCTGCTGCCAGCTCCACTGGCTGCTGGCGGGCCACAACAATCACTGCTTTTTGCACTAGCTGAAGCTTTCAAATACTTTTCCAAAGCAATCCCCACATAGAGTACATTATAGTAATCCAATCAGGAGGTGATTAGGATATGAATGATTGTGAGCCTAGCCTTCCAATCTAGGAATGGGTGTAATGGGTGGTGGGTTGTGGGCAGTACGCCCCAGTACGGGCACACCAGTGCCTGCTGGGAGTAGCAGGCACCATTTCAGTACGGTGCTTCGGAGGGCCCACCCGCATTCCTGAGCTGTATTTGATCCAACCAGGCCATTTGCGCATGCGCATGCACCGTACAGCACCTGCATGATGCTCCGCCGAGCAGCTGGAGCATCACAGGTGATGGGTGTGCATGCATGTACATGCGTGCGCAGCGCATGTGCACGTGGTGGACACCCGGCCCTGTTGCAGTGTACCGCTTGCGACGGGATCCGGAACCCACCACTGGTGCAATTGACATGAAAGCTGTGCAAAAGTCCTCCTAGTCACAACTGCCACTTGCTCTTAGAGCAGGAGCCACAAAACTAGAAAGAGCCCCAAATTGCACACTGGTTTGTTTGGAGATAAGAATGGGATCTCTCTCCACCAATCGCCACCAATTGTATCAACACTGGAGAAGGAAGGTGAAATGTGATGGATTGTGCCTATGAAGGAAAATCCACATTATACCAATACTCTCCAAATTGAACTGGTTGCCTGTTTGCTTCGGACAGAAGGAAAAGACTGGAATCTAAGATTAGCATACCACTAAACTCTTCCAGGCTGCTTATAGAGTTAGAGCTATTCCCTCCTTTTTAAAAAAAACTTGCCTTAAGAAGAAATCTTGGAGCACAGAGAAATTGAAAGATGAAAGCATTGCAATATTAAAACTATGCAATAAATAGCAGTAGACTTATATACCGCTTCATAGGCCTTTCAGGCCTCTCTAAGCGGTTTACAGAGAGTCAGCATATTGCCCCCAACAATCTGGGTCCTCATTTTACCCACCTCGGAAGGATGGAAGGCTGAGTCAACCCTGAGCCGGTGAGATTTGAACCGCTGAACTGCTGATCTAGCAGTAGCCTGCAGTGCTGCATTTAACCACTGCGCCACCTTGGCTCTTCTGTGCCCCTCTGAATGGGACACAATTTCCAGTCTAACAATATACTTTTGAGAGTTCTCTCCTCTCCCGTTAATCCTATCTGTCTCCCGCCCCCTGGCAAGATATAATTTAAAACATTTCCCATGCTTGGGGAAAAATGGGGCTTTAATATAAAGAGGGGGATTCTTCCTTCGTACTGGGTTAAATAGCACTCTGGCACTGCATATTTTCTTTTGGCATAATGTTCCTCCTATTATTTCCTGGAGCAGTGGAAGCTGATTTAGCATTCCTGACATTCTGATCCATTCTGATTTCACATATGCGAAATAGGTTGGCAATTACTATAACAGCAAAAGGAGGGATTAGAGATACAGATGTCAATGTTTTTGATACTCTTGTCACTTCTAATGCTGATCTGCATTTGCTGTATCCTGTATCCCCTCACATTAGTGCCAGTTTCAGCCAACCCCCCCCCCCAAATGTTTGCTCTCAAATTACAGGAAGAAATAAATTCTGCCTTTGCTCTCTATAATTTTTTTTAGGGTACTCTAGGTTCTGGAAATAGCTGACAGATTATAAATATATAAAGATTATAAATATTCTTATAATCTTATGTTTAGCCTGCATGAGTGGCCAGGTGAATCTTATTATCATCTGTGAATGAAGTCTATAACAATCATTGACATAAACAGTTTGAACATTGAATAAGAAAGTATTTTACCAGTTGCTGCAGATAATCCCGAACAGTGTTTGGATAAACCAGTATGCTGATAGCAACTAAAGTGTTGAGTGCAAAATCAAAGATTTGGTAACAGAAGAAAGGGATGATCCAGGCCGCATGTTGCTAGACATAAAAAAATAAAGAGAGGAGAGAATACTGCAGTTACTTATAGAATATTAATGCAATTTTTAATCATTTTTTTCTGAACAGGTCAAAGGGGTCCATACATAAAAAGAGTTAGATTATAAAACACTGGAGCTCTTTCAATCAAATCAACAGGCAGGATTTTTTTAAAAGGCTTTTCATTCAAGGACCAGCACGTTTCATCCAAACCAACATATATATTTCATTAGGTTTAAATTAGTCATAAAATATAAATTAATCTTGAACTACATATATTCTTTCTCTTCAGAACAAATACATTAAATGAACATCTCTTTATTTATCTTCTTTACAGAACATAATTATGAGTGTAAATATTACTATTCATAAGGGCATAGTGTTAAGTAAAGTGCTATAGTAAAGCAGGTAAACGTTAGAAATAATTTATATGTATTCACTACTTCATATATAAATGATTATCCTTAAAATCAAGTTTTCCTGAAAAGTCTATGGAGATTCTCAATCATCCTGGTCATTGTTGTCTCAAAAGTGCTTTTTCAACAAGTAACTAGACTTTCTTGTTTTTTTCCTTGAAGATGTTTCACTTCTCATCCAAGAAGCTTCTTCAGTTCTGACTGAATGGTGGAGAATGGAAGGATTTTCAACCACACAACATGCCCAAGAATACTAAGGCAGAAGCTTGTCCACTCCAAGGACAAAACACCCAGACACCAACTGTGATATATGCAGTACAATGCACATGTGCATATTTGTACATTGGAGAAACAAAACAACCACTTCACAAACGCATGGCACATCATAGGAGAACAAACCTATCGGGGTAAGATTCAACAGTCTATCTACATTTTAAAAACAAAGGCCACTGTTTTGAAGACAGCAAAGTTAACATTCTGGACAGACAGGACCACTGGTATGAAAGAGGGGTTAAGAGGCTACTTACCTTAAAATTGAATAGCCCTCTCTTAATAGAGGGAGGGAAATGCCACACCTAACTCCTGTTTCAGCACAAGCCTTTCAACAGTTCCAAGAAGGTTCCATAGTCCACACCCGTTTGCACAAGTGACCCTGAAGGCACAGATAAACTTCCTAGTGGCCTCAACTGTTTTCAGAGAGAGAGCTAATGACCAGATGATTGCAAGGAATATAGATCCTTCCATTTGCCACCATTCAGTCAGAACTGAAAGAGCTTCTTGGATGAGAAGCGAAACGCCTTCAAGGAAAAAACAAGCAAGTCCAGTTGCCTTTTGAAAAAGCACCTTTGGGACATTTTCCTGAAAAGTTTTTCAAAGCAATTTACTGGTCCTGAGAAAAGTTAACACAATGCTTATACTTGTTATTCTAGGAAGCCTTTCCCAAGTAGGTGCTCTTTATATTGGGTTATAATTCTTAGAATTCCCAGCTAGAAGGGCCACAGAAGTCATAATTAAACATAACTGGAGGGCACTAGATTGGGGAATCCATCCTCCCCTATAATTAATCTAGACTAACTTCTTTATATATTTCTAAATGTAGCTTCATGCTGTTGTGTATGCCTCTTCTAGATCCGTGATGGTGAACCTATGGCATGCGTGCTACAGGTGGCACGCGGAACCCTGTGGGTAGGCGAGCCGTTGCCCAGCTCAACTCCACCACATCTGTGCATGCACCTCCTGCTGGCCAGCTAATTTCAGGTCTTTGCTGTGCATGTGGGAGACACGTGCGCATATGCAGGAGGGCAGGGGGGGTCATGCACACATGTGCAGGAACGGGTGAGCATGCGTGGTGGTGGTGGTGTAGCGCGCCTCCCCATGCCCTGTTTTTTGGTTTCAGGAGGCTTCAAGGAGGTCTGCTAGCCCAAAGTGGGCGGCAGGGGGGAGGGTCATGCACACATGCGCAGGGGAACCTGGCACATTGCATTGTGGGTGTGTGCGCACGTGCGATTTCAGCACGCGAGGACAAAAAGGTTAGCCATCACTGTCCTAGACAATGTGTAATATCTTTCCTCCTTATATTCTGCAAAGTACATCTTTATTCCATCATGTTTTGGGCCTAACTGACTGTAGATAATCCTTCTTTAGGAATATCTGGCTTTCTTTGTCCTTTGTGGTTTGCTGCCCAAAGTCTCACAACTTATGGACCAGTTTCAAAGTAAGTTAATTAAAACAGAATGCAACGCCAAACATTATGCCTCACCTTATATGCACCGTAGGTGGCCATCGCACAAATGAGAATCATGAGAAGAGAGACTGCCGTTGCAATACACATATCTGAAATAAATCATGAATCAGTCACAGCCCCGTGGAAAGCCAGCATTTTTGTTTTATTACATAAAATGTGGTCATTATTATTGGTCCCCAAGGAAAATATTCAGAGATTCAACCGAAACTGCTCTTTTAATAGCATTCCATGTTTTTAACAATACACAATGGTACCAGAGGCCACAGAAATCAAGATGGCTTTTTCCCCTCCTAAACAAGCCTCTCCTTGTTTATGAAACACGAACTGGCCTGAGACAAAACTGGATTTTCCTTGGTATTATTAGAAGGTGTTTCCGGCCTAGTTTCTTCTCCTTTGGCCCAGAAAGTATTTTTCTGGTGCAGGAGCATCCTCTGCTGGAGGACTTGACTTGCAGTGATGTGTCCAAATGTTTTCAGACTAATGTTTGCAGAAGATAGTAATTTTGTACCACACAGCTCTTTGGCCTGAGAAAAACATGCCTGAGCTAAACCCCACCCACCTAACTCTGTATTCTTAGATCCATTGAACTTATATCCCCATCCACATTTATGGGTCAGAACAGGGGTGAGTTGCTGCCAGCATTACTGCCGGTTTGGTGCGCGTGCAATTTTGTGTGCACATGCAATTTTGTGTGTGCATGCAATTTTGTGTGCGCACGCTCGCTTCGCTTGAGCCTGATGCACACTCCACGCACTTGCACAGTTGACCACAAGTAGGTCTGTGCATGTGCAAAACATTTTAAAAAGGAAAAAAATAACTTTGTGCAATTAAAATAGTTCTGTGCATGTGCAGAACTGAAAAACAAGATGGCCGCACCAACAGAGCCTCCTGGGGAACCGGTTCGGGGGCATGGCAAGCCTGGGTCGCTGTCAGTTCCACTACTGGTTTGGCCAAAGCAGTCCGAACCGATAGGAACCCACCACTGGGTCAGAACTATCAGACTATCTTCTGCACCTTCTGCATACTGAAGCTGCTTCATAATTATCATTATCATTATCACTAATTTATGCTCTTTTATATATAAAAAAGTTTACTTTCTTAATATAAAATACAAATAGAAATAAAGATAGTGGAAAAATTGGAAAGGAAAGGGAATAAAGGGAATAGAACATACAATATAGAATAATTGAGTTGGAAGTTGGAATAACGTGAAGGGGGGAAATAAGAAAGAAACAAAAAGCAGTGACTTTTTTTGGTGCAGTAAGACAGGGATATCTAACCCCCAGGCCCCAGCCCATTCCCTATCTTTATGTGGGGATGCTGTGATGCAGTGGCTTAATGACACTTGAAATTGCCGGACAGAAATGGTCTGTACTCAGGCGGTTTGAGCCTTGCACACCATGATGGAGTGAGCTCCTGCCCACCAAGAAGTTTGAAAGCATGCAATATTGCAAATAGACAAATGGATACCAATTCAGTGAGAAAAAAAACTAGCTGTGTTTGTGTGTGTGGAGAGCAGAAGCTTGTGCTGGACCTGGCCAGACATAAGGCAACAAAATGCAATGTGTGGAAGAGCCCAAAACAACTAGCAATCTGAGCACCACCAGTCAGCTGGTGTTAGTTGAGTTTGCCCCATATGATGCATGCAAGTGCCAAACAGAATGAACTAGCAATTGTGACTGTCAAGACTGCCTATGCTTAGCCTTTGCAGATTTCCCTGACATCCCTACCACTCACTTTTGTATCTCTTTTAGTAGTAAAATTTTCTAACCACCCACCGGTTCCACAGTAATGGTGATTTATAAAGTAGGGAAGTCAATTAAATTAAAAAAAGGAAAGTGCTTCAGTATCGGACAAAACCCCTACCGCCCACCATGAAAGCTGGAACGTCCACAAGTGGGCGGTAGGGACCAGGTTGACTACCACTGCGCTAAATAAATAAATAATAACCATCTTCATTGGTGCTGCAAAACTGCAGGACACCATTAGATGTCAGCCAAGTGTTAGATTTTTCTCTATTTCTTTGCTGCCATCTACTGGTCTTCTTCTTGTTGGGTTGTTGGTTTTTTTTGAGCCAGGACTTTTTCCAAGCTGAATCTCCATGGACAAGACAGCCTGTTTTAATAAATCACTTTCAATTAAAGTCTTCTTTATAAATATCATCTTTAATAGTATTGTCTCAAGAATTTTCAGAGAAGGTTCAGCCCCCAATAGCAATAGCACGTAGCAATTTAATGCCAGCTGTGAAAGTGCTGTCCTGGCACAAGATCAGGTCAGTTTAACAGGAGCCAGATTGTAAATTACTAATGAAATGATATATACTTACTGGCATCATCCATAAATTCAAACTCATTGCTTAATTCAGTACCCGCTAAGTGATACTGGCCAGGATCTGTCAAGGCGCTCAATATAATCAGCAGAACCACTGCATTGAGGATCTGGATAAGAAAAGGGAAAAAATAAAGTGGGAGGGGAGAATCAGAAGGTCACAAAATATCAATTCTGACGTTGTGTTCCATGACGGAAATCACTAGAAGGGAGCATATTTTGTATTTTTATTCCATAATGTATATTTAAAATCAGGTGATATTTCTGACATGCTTAATGACCACATATTTTCATTCTGCCAGATATAAAAATACAGGTGTCACTTTGAGGCAGAAAATCCAGAAGATATAAATATGAACATCATGACCTTTCTTTAAAGATTTTATTTGAAAATGTGTGACCTTTTCAAATATGCATAACCATTCTAGGATGCTAGATCCTAAAATATGATATAATTGGATTGAAGTTACAGAGGATTTCTCATCTTTTTTTTTGGTCATTATTGGACCGGCCCAGGGATAACTTCTAGAAAAACTCTAAATAGCAGACAGTTAAAGCAAGTCTTAAGATTTTATGTTGTTTATAATTTAGGCTGACTTTTAATGATAACCAAGCTTTAATATAAGGGGTGAGTTGCTGCTGGCATTACTGCCGGTTTGGTGGGTGTGTAATTTTGTGTGCGTAATTTTGTGTACACGCATATGCGCAGTGCCCATAAATAGGTCTGTGCATGTGCAGAACATTTAAAAATGAAACAAAAACCCATGGTGCACCAACCTGGGAATCAGTTTGGAGGCGTGGCAGACCTGGGTCGCTGCCTGTTCCGGCAATTCAGGCCAGCAAACCATTACTGGTTTGGCCGAACCAGGCCGAATCGGTAGGAATCCACCTCTGTTTAATATATATTCCTGTGCCATATGCCAACTCTAAACAAATTGCACACATTGTGAGAAGCAATTGTTTTAATTTTCAGGTCAGGAGATAAATTCTAATTGATAAAGAATGCTAAGATTTTTAGGGTAATGGTTAAGAAAAATATATACAATGAAAACAAATTGTAGCAGAGAGGAAAGATTAGGATCAGGCACCTTATCAGGAAACAGATCAAAATTTGAAGAATGTCCATGCAGTAAATCTCTCTTGACCAGATACTTTGTATTTTGCAACTGAACACAACACAACAGCACATTTCACTCACTTTCTTCTATTGCAGGGGTCCCCAAACTTGGCAATTTGAAGACTTGTGGATTTCAATTCAAGTTGAAGTCCACAAGTCTTAAAGTTGCCCAAGTTTGAAGACTTCTGTTTATTAGCTTTTAAACCACATCGTTGTCCAATATCCCAATTTTATTGAAATATACTTAAAATGTATTTGTTTAAATCAATTTTAAATAAATTGCCCGCCCTGCTGTTGTTCACCTCTGGGTGGTGAATTGGAAATTAAAACCAAAACAACAACAAGACAACATAGTGAATGAAAAAGAAATAACAACTGATGAAAGGCCCAGATTCAGGACATAAAAAACCTTGTGCCTCTTTTAAATCACAAGGTGTAGTTTCAACTGTGCAGTTTTGTGCATGGGTATAATGAAACATTTCATGATTAGACCAATGAATCCAAATTTCTCTTGGTTATTGGAAAAACAGAAATATGAAACAAAAGGAAGGCAACTGTCAAAGATATAGACTTCTAAATGAAATCAATACACTCTAGCAAAATTATTTATTTACTACCTCTTTGAATACAGCATGTTCTTGAGTTTCAGTTCAAGATCAGGGCTCACTTCAGAGAGGATACCTATTTTTCTTCCCCGTATCTTCTCATTCTCCTAAGTTTTATAGAATATCCAGGATAGTGGGAAGCCATTCTTTTCAGGGATGGAGTGGAAACTGAATCTAGTTTAGCACTATCAGAGAAAATGTTCTATCACTGATGTTCTGAATTTAGCCAGCAGCGGTGAGATTCATTTACATTCCCTACCGGTTGGCAAATGTGAGTGCAGATGCCATGTCTGCACATGCGCACCGCCTTCTGCGCATGCACAGTGCTCACACATTACGTCGGGGCAGGTGGATGGAGCCTCCCACATCCACCTGAACTGGAGAAAACCAGGTAAATACCACCTCTGCTAGCTAGTGAATCTAGCCTCACCTTCCCAATGATTCTGGAGAATGATAAACAAAGACTCCTAAAATCTACATCCCCCCCCACACCTCCAAGGACAGGGTATGGCTTCCCAGCTACAATGGGAGCCATGCAACAATAATTAGAATACTAAAAAGGGCACACTCAAGCACAGGTCAAAGTACATTTCACAAGCATCTCTATCACATGACAGGCATCTCTATCACAAAGACCAAAGAATGTATAAAATCCCACCTATCTCAACCTCATTTTGTCAGCCACCCCAGAAGCATGCTGCTGTCACTGAAGTTTCTGAAAAACCACATAAACAGAGTCTGCAGCCAGACTCCATTTTATTCCCAGCGTCTTTCTCCCGGCTTAGAACCAGAATGGATTTTTCTTCCAACAGGGAGATTTTTTTAAAAAAAAACCAGGACTCTCTGTGTGGGGATCATTTTTCAGTTTCTTGTGGGGGCTCATAACCGCTTCCCATCTGCTTAATATTAGCCAGATGAGAAAGAGGAGGCAGAACTAGGAAAGCCTTTGGACTAATTCAAAGGGGTACTTTGGTATTTTACAATAAAGTGGCCAGCTGTCCCTAACTCGCCACTAGAAGGCATGATTTTCTGCTTCATGTGTTGTGTAAATCCAGGCAAAAATATCTGTAGTGACCGATCATGATTTTAGGTGGGCCTTGGGAAATAGCTATAAATCTGCACTTTAAAGGATTCCAGAAATTGGAAGCAGGTCAGAATATCATAGGAGGAGGGTGTGGGAAGCAAAAGAAGTCCAGAGGCAAACAAGTACGCAGACAGTATTAGCACATAAGGGATTAAAGGAGGGTGACTGAGCTACAGCATGCTGAGTAATCTGTTTGCCCGCTGTGCAAAATGAAGTTCTGGTTATATAAAGGATAAAGCTCAGGCAAATCACGCAGCATGTAGCTCAGCAATTCCATTCAGTTGATGCAAAATGCTTACGTTTGAAAGCATCATCATCTCATAAGTCTCACGAGCCATGAGAGATGCGAAGAAATAAGGCATTTTGGAGAACACTGTCCCATTTCACATACTGCACTTAAGCTTCTGTGTGTTTTAACATGGTCAAAAGAAGACACATTAATTATTTACAGTAGCTTGCCCTAGCTGTTTTTGTTAGTCCAGATGTTTCTTCCTGATTTTCTTGGCTTCCAGAAATTCAAAGACCCTAGAGCCGTGATGGGGAACCTGTGGCACACATGCTACAGGTGGCACACAGAGCCCTCTCCCGGGCACCCCAGCTGTTGTCCCAGCCCAGCTCCACCGCAGATACATGTGTGCCTCCCACCAACCAGCTGGGGGTTGGGGCACATGCATGGGGGAGCACTTGCATTGCATTTTGGGGCCTTGTGTAACACCCTGCACCCTGTTTTGGCTTCCAGGTTGGTGCAGGAGGCCTTCCAGGCCAAAAACAGGGGGCAGAGTGTGTGTATGTGCCCTGTTTTGGGCCTGGAAAGCCTCCTGCACCAACCTAGAAGCCAAAAATGGGCATGGGGGAAGCGTATGCGTGGAGTCAGCCTGCATGCATGGGGTGTGGGCGCATGTGCATTGCATTATGAATGCAGGCGCACGGTTCCACCACAAAACCGCGTTCGACTAAAGCGCGCTCGACGAAACCGCATAGCTGACGTCATCACAGGGCGACAACAGTGCGGAGACAGAAGCACGCTGTAAACGCTAAACCTAAAATTAACCCCTAAACCTAAACCTAACCCCCCTAAACCTAATCCTAAACCTAACCCTAAACCTAACCCTTAACCTAACCCTAAACCTAACCCTAAACCTAACCCTAAACCTAATCCTAACCCTTAACCTAACCCTAACCCTAACCCTAACCCTAACCCTAACCCTAACCCTAACACTAACCTTAATCCTAACCCTTAACCTAACCCTAAACCTAACCCTAAAGCTAACCCTAAACCTAACCCTTACCTTAACTTGAATCGGCTTGCTTTCAAAGCGCTATTTAAAGTGCCCTTCTTTCTCCGCGCTCGCTGTTGTCGCCCTGTTGATGACGTCAGCGACGCGGTTTAATCGGGCGTGCTTTAGTCGAGCGCGGTTTTGTCGTGCCACACAGGCGCACACACACATGCTTTCTGCACGCATCAACAAAATGTTTAGCCATCACTGCCGTAGAGATACGGTAGCAACTTCCAGCTCATGAATTTCCTTCTATTGCCTCTGGAGATTTTGAAATGATTGCTGAAACAGCACAGTCTCCTGCCATTCTTGGTGGTTAGGAAGGAGTTCTTTTAGGCCTTGGAAGATCTAACGGAGATTTCTCTTTCTGTTCCTCATTTCTTTCAAGAAAGCCAGAGTCTTTTGTAAGGGTTATGCTTCAGTTTCACAACAGGCAATAACCTTGTCCTCATCTTAGAGGAAGAAAGCAGGATGTAGCCAGATATTCCTCCTTCCCAACTAGCTATGACCTATCTCTCTAAGAAAAGATAAGAAGGAAAAGTGAGAGTGTCGTTCAGTGGTTAAGAAAAGTTATTCTAGGAAAGCTCAAAGGTCTCCCTCCCCCCTTATTCTTAGATTCAGGGAAGTCTTAACACTGAGTGACTTAATTCTAAAATGTGAAAGGAAAGCATGTTGTATATATTTAGGGAGCAGCTTTCTATCTGCTATTTTAGCAGAGGGATTTCCAATTCATTAATTTGATCTTGGGTAGGTGGTGGGTTGCTGATACTAGCTTTCCAAAGTTGGAGAACAGGCCAGCATTTTCCAAGGTTACTGTGCCATGCATTATACTACAAAGGGCACCTTAATTTTGCCAAAAATGAAAGTTATCAAATATGTTGCCTGCCTAAGTTTGGTTACCTTTGGATGGATGGGTCACAGGAGAATGGGGACATTTGATCATAAATGAGTTTGAAAATATTCAAGCTGAGCATAGGTGGAAGAAGATTATGCATGCAGGCAGCACAGTAGAAAATCCACCACTTGTCACCAAATCCTCAAAAAAGGATTTCAGTTCTCCTCAAGCTCGTTATCTCTGGTTCTTTGAGCAAAACATATCTTGCCTGTATCTTGCATATATTATCTTTAGCCTGAGGGGCAGGAGAGAAAGAGAAAAAGAAGCCTTTACCAAAATAGTTCTCTCTTCCAAATATTTTCTCCTCCCTGTTTTGTAATTTCCATTCAAAAGATAAGCCTAGGAAATTTATTGCTGATTTTTAAGTGTGCAGCCTTTCCCATTTTTCAAATAATGTGTATTTAACTTGCCTTCCCACCCACATCTTCCCCAAGTATCTTGTACAGACCTCCTTACTTAATTAAATTCCAGAGCTTAGAATTTACATTTCTGCTATTGTCACTTTTTGGGTATGCAGATTTTTAAAAAGCTTTTCTGAGCTATTATGGCATGTAGTATTCTCAGCTGTTCCTTCCTCTCACCAAGATATGTCACACATTTGACATTATTATTTTTCTCCTTGCAGTATAGAAACACAGCCAAGTCATGAAAACACAGAGGCAGTTTTGGCTTTGATGTCTGCTTTGTTTCCCCATCATTTTGTGAAGGACTTTTGTGAAGCGTGTACATAATCTTCTGCTATAGCGTTACAGTATAATACTCAGCCAGCTTTGTCTAATCTTGGCAGTTACTTGCCTCCCAGGCCTGTACCTGAGTGGCAGATTACCAGGGATTCCATAACCACGGGCTGATTGGGAAGTTGAAAAAACAGGACACTTCCATAACGAAATTAAGCAAAATGGTTTAGGCCCTTGATGGCGAACCTATGGCATGCATGCCACAGGTGGAACGGGGAGCCATATGTGCCGGTACGCAAGCCATCAGCTCCAGCACGCATGTCCACGCTGTCCAGCTAATTTTCGGCCTTCCAGAGGGCTGGGATAGGACGTTTTCGCCCTCCTCAGGCTTCAGGAAAGTCTCCAGAGTCTGTGGAGGGTGAAAAACAGGCCCAAGGGCCTACCGGAAGTTCATTTCCGAACTTCTGGTTGGCCCGTTGGACCCATTTTTCGCCCTCCCCAGGCTCTGAAGGTTTTCCTGAAGCCTGAGGACGAAGAAAACCGCCTCCCCTGCCTCCCAGAGGCCCTCCAAGGTGGCGCAGTGGTTAAATGCAGCACTGCAGGCTACTGCTAGATCAGCAGGTCAGCGGTTCAAATCTCACCGGCTCAGGGTTGACTCAGCCTTCCATCCTTCCGAGGTGGGTAAAATGAGGACCCAGATTGTTGGGGGCAATATGCTGACTCTCTGTAAACCGCTTAGAGAGGCCTGAAAGGCCTATGAAGCGGTATATAAGTCTACTGCTATTGCTCCAAAATCAGATTGTTTCTGAACTTCCAGTTGGCCCTTTGGGCCCGTTTTTTGCCCTCTCCGGGCTCGGGAGGCTTTCCTGGAGACTGGGGAGGGTGAAAACTGCCTTCCCCAGCCCCCCTGGAGGAAATACCAAGCTCAGTTTTGAGGCAAGCAGTGTGGTGCACCTGGGGGTGAGTGGGGGGGGGGTTTCTGCGCGCATGTGCATGTGGGGGCGCGCATCGTATTATAGGGGCTGGCATGCATGCATGCTGTTGCACGCAGGCCCTTGCATTTTTGGCACCCAACAACAAAAAGATTCACCATCACCAGTTTAGGCTCTTACTATACACTACAATATACAGCCCATTAGGTGTAGCGGGTAAGGCGTCACATTAGAAACAGGGAGTGTGACTGCTATCCCATCTTAGGCCCAAAGCTAGGTGGATGACCTTGGGCCAACCATTTCCTCTCAGCTCTAGGAAGGAGGCAATGGCAAACTGACTTCTGCAAAAAAGGAAATTGCAGGGACTTGTCCAGAGAATCTCTGAAAATCTGGCATGATTTGAAAAGGAGGGGAAAGCGGGGAAACACTGTCGATATGGATGTACAAGCCAACATGGTAACTATTGAAGAACCTGCTCTTTTGAAAAGTCTATAGTGCTCAGAAAGGTACACAGAAGGATAAGAAGAAAGTGAGCACCAGCAGCAATGAAGATGAATTAATTATAACAGTAATAGATATAAAACTTAAGGTTTAGGGACAGAGCATCCTAGATAAGGACTATCTATATCCGTGATGGCGACCTATGGCACACGTGCCAGAGGTGGCCCACAGCACCCTCTCTGATGGCACGTGAGTCCTTGCCCCAGTTGAGTTCCGCTGCGCATGCGCATGTGCCTCCCACCAGCCATCTGGTCTTTGGGTACCTGCCGCACATCCGTGGGGGCTGGGGCACATGCAGGGAGTGTGTGCATGCATGGGAGGGCAGGGTACATGCAGGGGATTGCACATGCATGTGCAGGGGGCATGCAGGGGACCATGTGTGCATGTGCGGGGCATATATGGGGGCGTGCATGCACAGGTGTTGGGGGTTCAGGTGCTGTGGGCGCTCGGTCCAAAAAAGGTTAGCTGATCTATATGGTCACTTGACCCTGGAGAAGACTCCTGAGAATATTGTGGAAAATAAACAAATGAATCATTAAACAGAACAACCCAGAATTCTCACTAGAGGCACAAATGAGTCTCAGACTGTCCTACTTCAGATACATTATGTAAAGGTCTAACTCTTTGCAGAAGGCTCTAGTGCTCCCAACAATAGAAGATAAATAGATGAACAACAGCAAAGTGGATGGATTCCTTGTTCTCCTGAACAAATGAAGAGTGTTAAAAGAATACAGAGAAACAAAATAGCAGCAGGCTCCATTCAAAAGGGAAAAATGTCCATAACATAGCTGCTTGGAATGCAAAGGGTTGATTTGGCCCTGCTGTTAATGAATACTAACAGGTTTTTGTGATGCAAATGGTAGCTTTGTTTAAAAAAATACATAGGATAGGACAACTGAACTTCTATTTAAATCACATTTTGGAGAGAAAGACAGGAAATCCGCTTGTTCTTTAACTCAAGACACTCATTGTACTGACAATCGTCCAAATGAGGAACAAAACACATGGAGAGACTTTTTCTCCTCTCTCCCCCTCATGGTCAGATAGGGTCATTGGTGCAAAAAGACATTAAACCTTGTGGTCGCCAGTCAACGGAGAAAATTAAAATATACAATAATACAACTCATAAGAGTGTTCTTTCAATCCAAGCTTCTCATGCAAACAATTTAAAGTGGTAGAATAATAATAATTAAAAAAACCCCTACAAATGCAAGGAGCCAAATGGAATGTAAGAAATAGGAAAGATGCAGTTATATAGAATTCAATTATATCGTATTTATAATTTTAAAAATACCTTCTGAAACAAAGTTGGACTCCCAGCAACTGCATGCACATGATCATATCATTTTGTCAAATGAGGTCAAGGTCAGTTGAAGCATAGATTTATCTGCAAGCAGTAGTTGTTTTCATATATGTACAAGACCTTTCCTTTCCAGGACTGTTTCCATGCATTGATGTAATAAGATTGTGAGCCATGAAAACTTTACAATGAATTGTTGCATTTATCCCAGAAGACTGTTATCAAAATGCAGATTGGAAGCAGGTTGTAACATCCCATCAGATAAAAATGATCTCTTTGCCATTTCTCCAAACCGTTTAATACAATACAATACAATAGCAGAGTTGGAAGGGACCTTGGAGGTCTTCTAGTCCAACCCCCTGCCTAGGCAGGAAACCCTATACCGTTTCAGACAAATGGCTATCCAACATCTTCTTAAAGACTTACAGTGTTGGGGCATTCACAACTTCTGGAGGCAAGCTATTCCACTGATTAATTGTTCTAACTGTTAGGAAATTTCTCCTAGGTTGCTTCTCTCCTTGATTAGTTTCCACCCATTGCTTCTTGTTCTACCCTCAGGTGCCTTGGAGAATAGTTTGACTCCCTCTTCTTTGTGGCAACCCCTGAGATATTGGAACACTGCTATCATGTCTCCCCTAGTCCTTCTTTTCATTAAACTAGACATACCCAGTTCCTGCAACTGTTCCTCATATGTTTTAGCCTCCAGTCCCCTAATCATCTTTGTTGCTCTTCTCTGCACTCTTTCTAGAGTCTCCACATCTTTTTTTACATCGTGGTGACCAAAACTGAATACAGTATTCCAAGTGTGGCCTTACCAAGGCATTATAAAGTAGTATTAACACTTCATGTTTGTTACGATCCAGAACAGGCACGTAGCAACCTCATTAATTCAGCGATCATTTTCCACTGATTGTTCCATACAGGGGATGATCCATTGGTGGGAAGACAGTGATACATTGCCTGCTCAGCTAATTCCTGGTCTCCAGAGCGTCCTGTAACAATACCGCAGCTTTGGAGACTTTAGAATATCAATTATCTCTTTCCTCCCTCTGGATTCCTCTCTTTAATTTTAGCTGACAGGTTTACTACCAAACGGGAAAGATTTATTGCATTAAAAAATTGAACGTTTAGGGGTATTTACAACTTTGGGGTTTAAATGGGACAAGTTAGAGCTATTGCAGAAAACAGCACATATAGAAAGGCGAGATGTGTAAACTTGGCCAGTAGGCTAGTTTCAGTACAGCTAGATGCAAGTCAAACTGAAATATGCAAAAGTCATGACATTAGCCTATTTTAATGTGTTATTAACATCAGTACTGGATAGAAAATACATGAAATATGTATCTGAAGACTATTTGTGTGGGGTGGGCCTTATTGAATCCACAATCCATTTTCTTTTACACAATCATTAATTATATATTTAAACTATACATTTAAATTTTAAGAATTGTTTTAATTATTCTTTTCCAGGGTACTTAGATTTGTTCTACCTCCTCGCCTATTGTCAGATCAGAATGTCTCTAAATATGACTCAATTCTGCCACGTTGCCTGCAGAATTGTATTCATTGTCTGATTTGTTGATTTTTGATCCTGGGCCATGATAAAGAACTGCTGCTATGGTACTTCAAAGTGGGGGAATAAGAAAGTTGGCAACAAGAAACATCAGCGGGGAGATTTCTCCTCTATGAGCCGCATTCATCTGCCATGTCCTAAACACCATGAAATCCAATCTGGATATCAGTGATACCAACAGAAAAGAATTTGTAGCAAAGAGTTGAACTGTGGGGTCCTTGCTGTTCTCTGAGCTCGGGGGTTTCTTGTAGATATTTCATTACCAAACTAGCAGTGACATGCGATGAGGTTTATGGCTGGTGAGGCAGTCCTCTCCCCCGACATCCCACTGTCTAAAGCGCTTTCTTTCTTTCGCCTGCCTGAGCTCTGACAGGCAGGAGAAAGAAAGCGGCAGCCCGCCAGCTCACTTTCTTTTGCTGGCCTCTGTGTCCGCGGCTGCCACGGACATAGAGGCGGGCAAAAGAAAGTGCCAGCCCGTCAGCCTGCCTGAGCTGCCCGCCTCTGGGCAAAAGAAAGCGCCAGCCCACCGGCTCGCTTTCTTTTGCCAGCCTCTATGTCCGCGGCTGCCGCAAAAGAAAGAAAGCGGCAAAAGAAAGAAAGCACCAGCCCACTAGCCTGCCTGAGCTGCCCGCCTCTGGGCAAAAGAAAGCGTCAGTCCGCCAGCCTGCCTGAGCTGCCCGCCTCTGTGCAAAAAAAAAGTGCTAGCCCGCCAGCCTGCCTGAGCTGCCCACCTCTGGGCAAAAGAAAGCGCCAGCCCGCCAGCTCGCTTTCTTTCGCCAGCCTCTATGTCCGCAGCTGCCACAAAAGAAAGAAAGCGGCAAAAGAAAGCACCAACCCGCCAGCAGAGGCGGGCAAAAGACCCGCCTCTGCTGACGGGCTGCCGCGGACATAGAGAAAGAAAGCTGGTGGGCTGCCCTCCCTGCCTCTCCTACCCCCTTCCCTCTCTTCCCTCTCAAACAAACTCTCTCTCAAATTGATTGAGAGAGTGTTTGTTTGAGTGAAGAAACAAACACACGCACGCATGCGCACACACACACACACACACAAATTACTTACAATTACTTACAAATTATATTAATTTTGAATTCCTCCCCTTCCCTCCGACACACATACCCTTTCCAGCTGTTTCACAGAGGATTTCAACTCTACTCTTGCCTTCATGAAAATGTAAAAATGTAAAAGGAAAAAGCCAAGAGCTGCTGAGGTCAGGCTGGGCTAGCTGCTGCCAGAGTCCCCAATGGATGACTCTGCTTAACTGTTTAAAAAAGTCTCTAAAAAAACACCCTCTACAGGAGGAGGCAAGAGAACCACGTGCCTCATCTACATAAGGAACATAAGGAATTTTTCGGCTTTTAACCCTTGCTTAACTCTGCTCAAGTGATCATAAAGTCAGACTAAATGAAGCACGTGGTTCTCCTGCCTCCTCCTGAAGAGGGCACTTTTTAGAGGCTTTTTAAACAGTTAAGCACTAAGCAGAGTCATCCACTGTGACTCTGGCAGCAACTAGCTCAGCCTTTTTCCTTTTACATTTTTTTTTCTTTTCATGATGACAGTGGTGAGGCTCTGCCTCCCCTGCCTTCCCTGACTGTACGTCACTGCAAACTAGGTAACATCATCAGTGCACTGTTGGTGTTACCTAGTTTGATAATGAAGTGCCTGCAAGAAAACCATCGAAAGACCTGACAGATTAGAGTGGGTTGCTTTTTTCAGTTTGTTCAGAAATGATCTGAAGGGTGTGTGAGGTGGCTAAGTTTGCTGAAACAACTCATTTGAACTGGGTATGTCTACTGCTGTGCAAAAACAAAACAAAAACCTGAATATGAGACATTTCAATTTTGAAACATCTATTTTGAGTTTGAAACAACTGTTCTGACCTTTCTGAAAGTGTTCTTACGCAGTTTCAATAGTTCCAGAAATATTCTGAGCCCGAAACTGACATGTTATACTCAAGAATACCTCTGGCATGTCCAGGGCAGATTGTGAGCAATGTTATAAGGTCAACATAACCTGTGTTGAGCTTGAAAGGTTTTAGACATCTCTGATTAATACACAGAGAAACAGCAAAGAGCTTCAAAAAGACCTCTGCAAACAAGGACTGGCAATTGCAGGTCAAAGTGAATAAATGTAAAGAAACAAACCAGGGTCAAAAAGCCCTAAATTCAGACATTCATTAATTCCAGTCTGTGGAAAGAAAATATTGATCCAGCCAGTAGCGCTATAAATAAGTAGTGCTATAAATAAAAGATAAATGTTGGGAATTGTTCAGAAAGGAAACAAAAGTAAAAATGCTTTTATAGAAATCGATGGTATGAACATATGTTGGTTCAGGCACTTCAAGAAAGATATTGCAAAGCTGGAAAAATGCTCCAACATAAAGCAAATTCTTCTGCAGGGTCAACCTTTCATAATATTTTGACATAACATTCAACCCTGTTTGAAAATACTGAAGCCTGTTTCTAGATTTTTTTCCCTTCAAAACGGGGCTTGAGTTGCTGCAGCAAAGAAGCTGTTTTTTTTTAATTAATGAAAAATTAATTTGTGGCAATTGTCTGCACACCAAGGAAGCAGCCTTTCTTGAGTAACAAAACAAAATACTTCAGGATTGTAAGCCTAGACACAGTTTTGTTTAGTGATTGCTTCACTTAATGACCAAATTGCCAGTCCCAATTGTGGTTGCTAGATGAGAATTACCTCTGTATGAAGTGTTGGGATTCAAATAATTTAACAACCGGTTCTCTATCCTAATGATTTCTTCCAACAACCAGTTCACCAAACTGCTCAGGAAGTTAACAACCGGTTCTCCTGAAGTGGTGCGAACTGGCTGACTCCCACCACTGATTGTATGGTAGTAAATCTATGAAGCCATTCCAAAAGAATTTCAGCGGTATCAAAAGTAAGTTCTATTTATACTACAATTAATGTTTAGGCTTCTGTGCCTCTTTTTCCCACCTGCTGTATATAAAGGACTAGAAGTCATTCTCTTTTGAGCAACAGCTAAAGTTTCCACCCATTCCTGGTTTTTGTAATGGCCTGATCTAGTATCAGATTACTTATTTTTGACCGCTGAGAACTAACTTTCACAATACCCAAGAACAAAGATATAGTTATCTGATTTCTCTGAGAAAATAGATAGTGTTTGTTGCTACCTAACACAAGTCTACAAATAACAGATAGTATTACCAGCCAGGCCGCATTAGTAGATTAATACTTTTAGGTGGAGAACTGCAGGATTATTTTGGATTACATGACTGGGTTGGGAAGAAGAACGTGTTGCCAGATATGGGTTAAATTTTGCATAGTACTCATGGAGATACAGAGAAAACAGGCAAATCTTTGGTTGTTTAAATTAAAAAAGTGTTTATAGGGGGCAGCAAACAAAGAAATGTTTATCTTGACATCATCATGCAAAGAATGTGATTTAAATACTTCGATGTCATTGTGATAATGTACTGCGGGGTGTCAAACTTGATTTCATTGAGGGCCGTATCAGGGTTGTGTTTAACCTCAGGGAGCCGGGGTGGGTGTGGCCAGGGTGGGCAAGGCCAGCTCAACCTCATTCATTTCGGGGGTTCCTTTGGTGGCCTGAGAACTCCGTTTTTGGCTGTGATGGCCTCCTGCAACCCTCTATCAGCAAAAATGGAGCTCAGGAGGGCCACGTGTGGCCCTCCTGAGCTCCATTTTCACTGGCAGAGGCTCCGTGGGCCGGTCCTTTGCTGTTTCCAGGGCAGCCCCATGGGCCAGATCCAGCCTGTGGGCCTTGAGTTTGATACCCTTGATGTATAGTATCCTAATTTTGATATCATTGTGACTTATTATGGACACTTATACTAAAGAAGTCTCTCCCTGATCAGCTTTAGATGGGACATATATACTTGAGAATCCAGTTACTGTTAGTTTTACAGAAGAAAGGGGGGGGGGGGAAGAATTGAGATATTATAAATACAGGATTTAAAGAATCTCTCAGAGGACTGTGAGTTATTCTGTTTAGTCCTAAAGTACTAAACTTGGTACTAAAAATGGATTAGTTCCAGCTTTCCCCAATCTATTACAGGTTGTCCTCAACTTATGACCACAATTGAGCCCCAAATTACTGTTGCTAAAAGTGAGACAGTTCTTAAATGAGTTTTGCCCCATTTTACCATCTGTCGTGCATAGTTGTTAAGTGAATGACTGCATGTGTTAAGGTAGTAACACAGTGGTTTAAGTGAATCTGGCTTCCCCATTGACTTTGCTTGTCAGAAGGTTGGAAAAGGTGGGATCACATGACCCCCAGAACAATGCAACTGTCCTAAATCTGAGTCAGTTGCCAAATGGTCACTAAAAGAATGGTTGTAAGGCTACCTGTACCATCTCTGCATCTGCTAGGATTACGATTCTCAGAAATCTAACCAGCGTAATTCTAAACCAGGCTGGCCGAGACTTATAGCCCAGTGGTGGGTTTCAAAATTTTTTAGAACTTTTTCTGTATGTGTGGCCTGCTTTGTGGGAGTGGCTTGCCTGCCATGTGACCGGGTGGGAGTGGCTTGCCAGCCATGTGACTGGGTGGACATGGCCAACTTGTAAAATGTGGTGAAACTCACTTAACAACGCTCTTGCTTAGCAACCAAAATGTTGGCTCAGAAACTCTGGCATTTGAAGCATGCAAGTCTTAAAGCTGTCAAGTTACAAGACCCTTGCAGCCCTAACCCTTTAGAAAAAAATACCCAGGGGTGTTCAAACTTGACAGCTTTAAGTAGTGACGTGCGGTCAGCTTTAGGCCTGGTGAGGCACTTTTTATACTTGTGGACTTCAACTCCCAGAATTCCACAGCCAGGCATGCTCAGTTCCGTTTAAAGTGACAGCATTTCCCCCCCTTGCAAAATAAGTTTTCCCATTCTTTTTCTTCTCCCTCCCCCTCCTTCCTCCCTCTTTCCCTCCCTCCCCCTCTCTCAAACAGACACACGCACACAGAGAACTTCGATCCCTCTCTCATTCACTCACTCTCAAACACAAACACAGAAGTTGGATTGGATATATTTTCCAAAGGCTTGAAAGCAGCTCCTCTGCCATACCCGCTGTTCCCCTGCTGCCTTCCGATCAAACTTTTTGAATTCCTCCCCCCTCACCACACACGCACCTTTTTCAGCTGTTTCAGAGACGATTTCAACTCTGCTTATCCCTGCCCTGCCCTGCCCTCCCCTCATGAAAGGCCAGAGCTCTGTCAGACTGAGCTAGTTGCTCCCAGAGAACTCTAAAAATGCCCTCTACAGAGAATACGTGCCTCATTTGCATAAGGAATTTTTTGCTTGTTAACTCTTGCTTAACTCTTAAAAGGCGAAAAATTCCTTATGCAAAAGAGGCCCCTAGTTCTCTGGCCTCCTCCTATGGTTAACACAAAGCACTGTTCCAAGTCACTGTGAATCTGGCAGCAACTACCTTGGCTTTAATTATTTAAAAACAATTCTTTAAAATTCTTTCCTTTTCCTCATGACTGGTGAGGCCACACCTCCCTTGCCTCTAGTGACTGCACGTCCCTGGCTTTAAGACTTGTGAACTTCAACTCCCAGAATTCCTCCTCCAGTCATGCTGGCTCAGGAACTCTGGCATTGAAGTGTGCAAGTCTTAAAGCTGTCAAGTCACAAGACCCTTGCACCCCTAACCCTTTAGAAAAAAACCCCCAGGGGTGTTCAAACTTGACAGCTTTAAGACTTGTGGACTTCAACTCACAGAATTCTTCCTCTTGCTCTTCATCTTGATGATGTGCGGACGGGTGGAGGGAGGGAGCTGGAACCGATTCTAAAAGGCACTGTAGATTTGTGGAACCTCTTCTATAGAAGAGGTTAGCACTAGTAGGAACCCACCCCTGTCATAGTCCCAACATACCTAACTGGTGAGAATGCAGCATTCCTACTCAAGCCACTCCAAGCTGTTCCAGCCCTCTCTCTGATTTTGGGAGTCTCTTGAACATCCCACATTAACAGTTATTTTGAACACTATAATATATCCTTAGAGAACTGGGGTGGAAAGAAAGTCATTTATTCAATACCAGGCAGCCTAATTATCTCAGATGATTAGCTTAAATCAATTTACTACTCAGCATTTTTATAGATTTGTTTCATTTACCACCTCTCTTCCTATTGAAAGTCCTTTGGAGAAGTGGCTGTATAAAATGATAATAAGCAAACAAATATATTAAGGCAAGCTATTTTGAGATATCCCTGTCAATTTTCCAGGTATGAATATTGTCAGTGTATTATCACACCATAATATCCTTGATAATTTCCTGTAAAGGTTTCTTATCCTGCTGCTATGGACAGAAGGGCACTACAGAGAATGATCAATTCGGCACAAGAAACCATTGGTTGCCCTCTAACACGACTGGATGACATCGCCAGGTCAGTGTCTCTTTGCACTTCGACCATCGGGCAGAAGACATCAAAGCATAGCCAGCCGAACAAATAGGTTTAAAAATAGTTTCCATCCTTGGGCTGTCAGACTCTTAAACACAACCACAATCACTCCATGCACACGTGGAAACATATGACTAGTTTTTCTTTTTCTTTCTTTTCTTTCATTTTTCCCCCCTAATTACTTGCATAGAGATTATTCTTTATACTATTTATGTATTTTTTGTCATGGATTACACCAGTGAGGCAAAAACCAATTTCATTGTATACATGATGTACAATGACAATAAAGGCTATTCTATTATCCCTGTACTGTATTAACAGATGTATCCTTTTTAGTTTTTAAGAATGGCTAAGGTCAGCCCAAACGTTCACATATTATTCACTTTATTGTGCCCTTTGTAAGCTGCCCACAGACATGTTCTTTGACTTGGACAGTTATACATAAATGCAGTGCATAAATAAATCCTGCCTTTTGGCTGCAAGCTTACAAATAAGTCACTTGAAATCAGAAAATAAATAATGCATTTTAATATAGTGCCATTGTAGAAAGAATAACATTTCCTGGCAGAGTGTCAGTTTTAATCCCTTACATTCTGGTTGTTCTTTTTTTTTTCCTCTTTATAATAAGATGAGGCAGCAAGTAAAAAGCATTTTCTTATCCTTTTTAAATAAGTGCATCTGTAAGTTGAATTAACATCAACTTATATTGCATTTCAGAATGGCTCACATCCATTTCCTATCCTGAATAAATATTCACAGGAGATGATGTCCAGACAGAAAGTATTCTTAATAGCACTCAATATAACTCCATAATATCAGAATAGCCATCATCAAGCCATTTCATATCTGAACAGTTCATTCATAAACATTTGTAAAAGCTTTTTTAAAGATAGGCCTGGAGGCCAATTATTCTTAGGCCAGAGATTTGATCTGAATGCAAAGTTATAACACATGCAATTCTACAAAAAGCTTCCGGAAATTTACAGGAAAAAATTAAGGTTTTACTACAAGATCACATATCTACTGAAAGTGAAATAGGGTGTGGAATGGATTTTTTTTAACACTCTGAATATTCTAACTTCATATGCTTTTAATAATTTTAATGTAGCTCTAGTAAGCCAATTAACTTTCAGAAAAAAAATTAAATCAATTTCTTGCTTATTCTATGGTACAGAGTCTCTTTTATAGCTATGGAATGGTTGTACAAGATTCCTAAAATGTGCAGATCTGTATATTAAATCAAAATGTCATATTGAAACCTTATCCAATTTTAACCTGTTCAGATGTGTTGTAGTTGAACAAATTGGAAGACTGCCTGATCAGGGAAGGTTGCAATATAAAAGGCAAAATTTGCCTTTTAAAAATCCCCTCCCCCAATGTCAATAAATATATCAAACATCAATCCATGATACATCATTCCTGGCTTGAAAATGGTTTGATCTACACAAAGTGAAAAACATAATTGTTGACTCTCAAATAAATCTTAGAAATCTTAGCTGATTAATTTATAGAAAATTCTTTTCCTTTAATACAAGCAAGATACTAACAAGATGGGATCCCATATGGGCTGACTTCTAATCTGTTGGACTTCCAGTTTATCTAGAGCAGGGGTGTCCAAACTTGAGAACTTTAAGACTTGTGGACTTCAACTCCCAGAATCCCCAAGCTAGCCAGCCATGGGGGCAGGACATAATGACTTTGGCTGTTAAAAAGAAAACCTTCAGGTTATAAAAACAGGTTGTGATATCAAAATAAGTTCTAGAAGAAGGCACTGAAAGACTATTTCTGTGCTGTTGTTCAGAGACATGGAGATGGACAACATGTCTACAGTATTGGAATCCCTCATTCATCTTAGCCTCTTATTCTAATAAAAAATATCTTTCTTATATGCTAGCTCCACATATACCAAGATACGTTACAAAAAGACCAAACATTCCTGCATTAAAATCTATGTGCAGCCCAAACTTATACAGTGAGAGCAAGATGCATAGAAGCATGTAGAGTAGACCTCTGGTCACAAACGCTTCTGACTACAACCAAATTGGCTTCCAACCAAAAAATTCACATTTTTTTTTCATGACTGACTTCCCCTTCCACGCCAATTTTTTTTGGGTAAGTGCCAAATTTCCAAAATTAGGTTCGGGTCAACCCCAAATCAGTTTGCGACCAAAGTTTTGGAACAAATTATGGTTGTGACCAGAAGTTCTACTATATAGAAAATTAAGCTTCATCTATTGCGATCCGTATTTAAATGCCGACTTACAGTAGGTGGGTACTCATTGGATGACCATGGGCCACATAATTCTTATAAGGGATAATAGATGGCAATAAAAGTTCAACAGATAATACAGATGGAACAGCCTAATTAATTGAGTGAACTCAGTCTCAGATAAAGAGGACAGGGAACAGCTGCTCTTAAGGATGTACATTCTTAAGTCTCCTCCTGAGAAGCCCTGGAACCTGGGAGGAGCTGCTTTTGATTGGATCATGTGTACCATGAGGATAAGTAAATCCACAATTACACTGCCATGACCTTCTGCTGCAATGCATATGAGACGTGGTGGTGCAGTGGTTACAGTGCAGTACTGCAGGCTACATCTGCTGACTGCTGTCTGTCTGCAATTTGAAGGTCGAATCTCACCAGGCTCACAGTTGACTCAGCCTTCCATCCTTCCAAGGTGGGTAAAATGAGGACCCAAATTATTGGGGGCAATAGGCTGATATTTGTACAGCCCACTTAGAGAGGGCTGTAAAGCACTCTGAAGTGGTATATAAATCTGCAAGTGCTATAAAGCCTCTTCCATCCACCTGCAACCAAGGTTCTTCTAAAAAGTGGCACATTAAATTTTGATAAGTTGTTCTTCCAGGCGATTATCTCTGCCTATCTCACTCTCTGCTATTCTTTAAATGAATATCAGATATGCGGCTCTTTCCATGTGTTTGAAGCTCAGATATGGATCACTTTTGTGACTTTTTCAACGTCTGTTATTAATTTTATACACACCTGCTAAGGAGGGTGTGGATAATAGTTTTAGCATGATTTATAATTAATTATTGATTTATTTATTGGCTTTATATCCTGCCTTTCCTCCAGAATAGATATTATCCCCCCCCCCATCTCTCTCACACAGACACCAGTTATTCAGAATAGGAACAATTCAGGGGGGAAAGGAAACCCGACCTTATTCACTGCTTTCAAATCATTACCTACTAAGTCAGGTAACTTATGGATTTTATTCTGCCTTTGTTTTTCTGATGTGCTCCCTAAATGCTTCACCTAGAATATTTTATGGTCTCTCTATAAAAAGAGGAAGGAAACTGCCTGTAGGGTTACAAATAGCAGGAAGGGCATTACTGCATCTCAAAAAGAATTATGTTGCTAATGACTCTTTAGACGGTTAAGCTCTCCAGAAATAACTTCTCTTTTGAAAAGCAGCCTTAGCTGCTGAAGTCAGCATCCCACAGAAGTCTCGGCTGAAAAGATGCAAGTGTCTGCTAGAATGGGCAAGATGCCAATTTGCAAGGCAAGGAGCCAAGATATTGGAAACCAGCTGGAGCAGACAGGGAGAAGGAGGACAGAATAACAAAAGGGGGATGGAATCTGCCAAGCATCCTGGAGAAGAGTAGAAGGGTGGGGAAACCTGCACCAAGTTCTCCTGCTAAGTAAAAGCTTAGAATTTATTTATGCATGGATGAGGCCTGCCAAGTGGAAGTAGGCTGTTTGGCCATCTTTTCCTGCTCCGTAAGAACATTTTTTGTGATCTTCTGGCTGCAATGTAAATTTGAATTTGATTAAATTTGAAGCAAAGTGGATTCTTTTTTTTCCAGATCCTTCAGGAAGAATTAGAATCCCTTTCCCAAAGCAAAAACGGTACAAACAGGCATCCTTGCTCCCTGGCTTCCTTTATATTCTTCTAATGAATTGGGGTCAGATGTACCAGACTGAGACCTCTCCCCCATTCTCATCTCTATATCTCTCAACTCTGTCTCTATCCATCCATAGTTAACTGAACCAAGCATAATTCAGTGTAGCAGACTGAATAAAAGGTGGCTATAATTTAACAAAGACCAAGGCATTATCTAGCTCACAACAAACTAAATACATTACTCTAAAAAGCTTGGTTAGCTTGAGGCTGATTGTCCTGGAATTTCACCCCTGAGGGTGTGTATTTGTGGGCTACCAGATCTGGGCTGCAAAAAGAGCTTTTGGCTACCAACAAAAGATGGTCAGGATTTTTGCAGTCCAAAGGAGCAGCAGCTCCTTCCACCCCCCTCACCAACTAATACAGAGATGGGAAGGAAGTCTCTTTTTCCTGGGCAGGGCAGCAAAGAGGATCAGGTTCAAGGGGTGAGGGGAAGAGTCCAAGATAAAAGAGATGGGGTTTGAGAGAAGATGAGCTAGGATTCCCTAGATCCAATTCACAACTGCCCCGCTGTCCAGAGAAAGAGCAGAAGAAGCTGGTGATGGTGTCTGTGGTCAGCAGAACAGAGAGGCGGGATGAAGACTGGATGGTGGTGGTGGTGGTAGTGGGGTTCCCAGCCTCTGGTTTTCTGAAGATGGGACCTGGCTTAGCCCAGTTCATCAGAGCAGCAGCCCCAACTGATGGTCCATGAGAAAATTTTGGAGGTCCACAGAAAAATTATTTGCATTTTTTAATATTGCGCTAAATGCTATTTATCTTTTTTTAAAAAAATCATATTAGTGGTCCCCGGGATTTAAAATTATTAATTTAGTGGTCCAAAAGGTTGCGGATCCCTGCACCAGAGGAAGAGCAGAAAGGAAGGCAGAGAGAAGGAAACCCCATGCCCCCCATACTTTGCAAAAGTCGAATTCTGAATCTAACCCTACTGATTATTTTACTGCATTTAATCAAATCTACAGCGCAGCCTCAGAAGTACAGAGCAATTCTCCCCCGCCCCGCTTTTTCAAGGGACAGCGACCTTGTCCTTCTTCCTTTGACATCAGTCCCCATCCTCGGGAAAGCGAGACCGTTTGCGTTGCGCCACTTCTCTGATCTGGGGAGGTTGGCGCCATGAATTTTTTTTTGGGGGGGGGTGGCAAGGGGAAGGGGGCATCCGAGGACGTGCGGTTCCAAGTGTCCCCCCCTCCCCTCCCCAAGAAGAAGAAGAAGAAGAGCGAACCAGCTCGGCTATTGGCCTCCTTGACCCCCGCCGTTCGATTCTAGCCCCCGCCGACCCTTACCAAATACCAGATTCCCAGGATTATGGTCCCCGTGCGGACGTGACAGCACAAGCAGCAGCTGTTGGAGTAGAATCGAGTCCAAGGCGAACCCAGCATCTTCATCGCGTCTTTCGGAACCGCCTCCCGGGCCCTTTCGCAGCGATGCCCAAGCGCCAGGTTTCTCCCTTAAGGACCGCCGGAGAGCGAGAGGGAAAAGCCGCTCGGAGCCTGGCCGGGGTTGAGGAGTAGCTTCTCCTGGCGCAACACCTCCAGAGGAAAAGGCGAGGACGCAGCCAGCAGCGCCTTCTATCAGCTGGAGAGGCGGGTGGAGGTGGGGAACCCTCTGTTCCATTACGTCATCGGGCTTTCTAGCCTGCCAAAGAGGAGGAGGGGCGGAGCCTTCGGACCCCAAGACCGGCTCAGCCAAAGGCGGCAAAACGCTCCCCAGGCGGAAGGGTGAATGGGCCGCGGGGGGTCAGGGGGAGCCGGGGAACAGCTAGGCAGGGGCGGAACGCTCCCCAAAAGCTGCGAGCCTGCCTCAAGGCAGATCTTTCGGCCTGGCAAGCGGGCAATGGCTTCGAAAGGAATTGTGCGGTTTCTAAGGAGGTTATTCTGCAAAGCGCCAGAGGGCAGGACAAGAAAGAATAGTTGGAAACTGATCAAAGAGAGAAGCAAGCCGGAATTAAGGAGACACTTCCTAACAGTGAGGACGATTAACCAATGGAACAGCTTGCCTTTCGGGTGCTTCATCGCTGGAGGTTTTTAAGAAAAGACTAGGCAGTCATTTGCCTGAGATTGTATAGGTTCTCCCGCTTGAGCAGGTCGGCTGGACTAAAAGACCTCCAAGGTCTCTTCCAGATTCTATTCTATTCTACTCTAAATTATCTGAAGGCTTTTTTAATGTTATGATCAGCCCCCATCAAAGGCTCAGTGGCTAAGACACTGAGCTTGTCGATCAGAAGGGTGGCAGTTCAGTGGTTTGAATCCCTAGCACCGTGTAACCGAGTGAGCTCCCATTACTTGTCCCAGCTTCTGCCAACCTAACAGTTCGAAAGCACATAAAAAAAATGCAAGTAGAAAAAAAATAGGAACCACCTTTGGTGGGAAGGTAACAGTATTCCATGTGCCTTTGGTGGCCCCATGACCACAGTGACATCTTTGGCAGCGCTGGCTTTTCAGCTTAGAAATGAAGATGAGCATTGCCCCTAGAGTCAGAAATTACTAGCACGCATGTGCGGGGGAATGTTTAACTTAAGCCCCCATCATCTGTACAGGTAGTCTTCAATTTACAACAATTCATTGAGCGATTGAAGTTACAGCGGCACTGAAAAAAGTGACTTACGGCCCTTTTTTCACACTCATGAGCGTGGCAGCATCTGCATAGTCACTTGATCAAAACTCAGATGCTTGACGACTGGTTCATATTCATGATGGTTGCAGAGTCCCAGGATCATATGATCCCTTTTGCGAACTTCCGACAAGCAGAATCTATGGGGAAGCCGGATTCACTTAACCTCATTACTAACTTAACAATTGCAGTGATTTACTTAACAATAGTGGCAGGAAAAGTCATAAAAGGGGGAAAACTCACGTAACAAATGTCTCACTTAACCACAGAAATTTTGGGCTCAATTGTGGTCATAAAGCGAGGACAATCTTTACTTCACTAATCCTTATTCCTAGGATTCAGCTCTCTTTTTTTCAACCCCACAATTAAAGTCAACTTCATGGTGTTGGGTTGTCAGAAGACAAAGTGACTACAAATTAGCCGATCACATTTTAGCCCAGTGTTTTGTGTGAATTCTTCCATCTCTCCGCTTAAAAGTTGGGCTATTTATTCATTATGACAAACAGAAGTCTGCCCTTGTTGAAATGTGCTAGATTTCTTCCTTTTTGTTGTACATGCAGCCTCCTTGCCAAAGAACAGATTCAAAGATTCAGTGCACGATTACATAAGTGAGTCATGGCTGTTCTTGAATAGAGCCCAGATTAGCCCCTTCTCTGCCTGTTCTGGATGTAGAAAAGATTGGCTCCTTCCTTCATTTTCAAAGAGGTTTTCTCTTTCCCAATAAGAGAGGAAGGAGCCTCTGGGTATTATGATCTGTGAACAGAGGCTGGGAAAAGTATTGACTGTATCTTAATCTCAAAAGTCTGGAATTTCCAGGAACCTGGGGGAAGTCCAGTTGAGTGGAACACAGGGGGCTTTGCTTAGGAAAGTGGTCATTTCTGTAAAAACAGGCAAACTATCTAGACAAGAATTTGTGCTGAGATTTTTATTTCTATTTGCTATCTTGTCTTGCACTATCTTGTCTTTGGACACATTATAGAACTGGGTATTTAAACTTCAATCTTTATTTTATTGTCTTGAAGGAAAATGATCAATTTGCTTAGTTAAAGTACTAAGCCATATTTTGCGTGGCATCCAGTTTATCATTGGAGTAGTTGCCCCCATTCTTTTTTCCATCCAAGTTCCAGAAGATGTTCCATTGTACGAATACATCAAAATACTAGCAACATAATTTCAAACAAAATACTTAGCTTTTCCCAATCTACTTTCGTCCAGATGTGTATATTACATCTCCCATCATCCTTTATGGAAAACTGTATAGATAATTCTCGGCTTACGATCATTTGTTTAGAGACTCTTTCAGAGTTTCAATGGCAATGAAAAAAGTGACGTAAGTCACTGGTCCTCTCAATTTACAATTGTGACTGGTCCTCTCAATTTACAACTGTTGCAGCATCCTCTCAGTCACCTGATCAAAATTCAGGCACTTGGCAACTGGCATATTTATGATGGTTGCAGTCTTCCAGGATCATGTGATCACCATTTGAAGCTTTCCTAGCTGGCTTCCAACAAGCAGAGTCAGTGGGGGAAGCCTGATTTATTTAATGATCACATGATTTACTTAACAAGTGTAATGATTTGCTTAACCACTGTGACAAAAAGGTTATAAAATCAGGCATGACTCAGTCAACAGCTGCCTTGCCAAAATTTTGATCCCAATTATAGTCATATGTTTGAGATGACATAAGTTTGTAGTCTATACTCTAATAGTCAACTAGTTGGGGAATAAAACTGCATTAAACCATACCAGAGGGATAGAATCAAAATCACGTGAAGTATTAATACCACCTTATAATGCCTTGGTAAGGCCACACTTGGAATACTGCATCTAGTTTTGGTAGCCACAATGAAAGAAAGATGTGGAAACTCTAGAAAGAGTGCAGAGAAGAGCAACAAAGATGATTAGAGGACTGGAGGCTAAAACACATAAAGAACAGTTCCTGGAATTGGGTATGTCTAGTCTGATGAAAAGAAGGACTAGGGAGGCATGATAGCAGTGTTCCAATATCTCAGGGGTTGCCATAAAGAAGAGGGAGTCAAGCTATTCTCCAAAGCACCTGAGGGCAGGACAAGAAGCAATGGGTGGAAACTAATCAAGGAGAGAAGCAACCTAGAACTAAAGAAATCATACTAGATCAGCTGCTCTAATCTGGAATGTAATGCCTATTAACATATTTTTATTTAGGAAAAAAAGTAGTATTTTCCATGTGAAGCAATCAACTCCACAAATGTATTTCTGTTGAGTGTCCATGATATGAAATAATTTAGCTTTATTTCCATCCATGGTTTTGTTCCTATAAGAAGCAAGCTGTCTTCATTGACAGCCTTGAATAGCAAACATCAAATAATCTTAGTGATCTTTCCGAGCAATATCTCATACATTCATGCAAAGACAATTAATTGGTAATTAGTAAGCTAGTCCTTCGGGATTGGGCGGCCTCTAAATTAATAAATAAATAAATTTAATAATTTAATAAATAAATAAAACATAAGTCAGATAAAAAGAAAGGACATAGTAAGTATATCCTTATAATATTCACAATACCATTATATAAAATATAAACCATTATTTCAGTTGTGATGTGAGTAGACAGGCTTGTCTATTTTCCTTGGGAAATGTTCAGTGAAATGCATTAAAATGTGCTAATGACATTATTCTATAATAATTAGCACTGGGAACTGGCTTAAGTTACATATCTGGTCATTTCTGCTAAATCTCTGCACCTAAACAGATTCTCCATATATCCTGCTCTAATCAGATTGATTATGTGTATCAAAGATCCTTGGTTTGAGCTCCATTTTAGCATGGTTGTAAGTCACTATGCTTATAGCATCTAAAGAAAAGCCATACGGGGGCCATTTTTTTCTATAATGTTTCTCCCAAAATTTATTTATTGCAGTTATTTGTATATTGACAATCTCATGGTTCTGGATAGTTTATGGCATAAATAAATATGAAATATAAAACTGCCAACAATGAATTTTAATAACAGCTCAGATCACTACTATCCTGCAAAGTCTATATGAAATAATTTTGACAGCTTTGTGGGAGACCAAAAAGAAAAAAAAAAGATGGGGGGGGGAAGGAATCAGGAGTACTTTTAGGAACAAAATAATCCTAAATTTCAGGCTATGATAGAGAAGTCTAACTGTGGAAGTGGAAGAATCATTTTGAAGGTGACAGACCCTAAAACAACTTGATATTATGCCATATTTATAGGTAACTAGCTGATAACCCGGCGTTGCCCGAGTATTTATTTATGCTAATCCTGTATTAGACAGGAAAAGGAATGAATTATATCTATTGTGTCAAGTCAAAATAATGCTGGAACACCGACACACAGATACACATACACACGAACTTGAATCCAAAATTCACACTATCACTGTCAAAAGTACTGTGATTTGACACTATAGATATAATTCATTCCTTTTCATTTCAACGGCCCAGGCGTTCCATAGTTATGCTGGAACGAACCCCATCCCCCCCACACACATACTCTGAGGAGTGTTAGGGGTGTCTTGCCCCCCACAGTATTTGTTTCCAGAGAGTAAATCATCTGTGTTCCAAGTTTGGTTTAAATTGCTCAAGGCGTTCCAGAGTTATGCTGGAACACCCACCCACACCCACACCCGGCCATTTATATATATATAGAAGATGACCAGCATTTTGAACTGGGCTCAGAAATGTATACATAAGTAGCACAAGTACTGAAGCATAAATTATACTGTGCAATAGGATAATAGGCCTCATCTCTGCAGTTTGTATAAATTGTGGCATCTGAGTCACCTTCATAAACAGCCCCAGGTAGTGCGTGTGTGTTGCAATACTGTAATTGTAAGATAATGAAGGTATGAGTCACTGTTGCCAGGACTTAACTGTCCAAGAAGATTTATTACTGATCTAAAGCTGAAGATGGGAAAAAGCTATCTTCGCTATGATCTCTTCTTCCTCTAGCAGAAGCAGAGTCCAGGAGAACCTCAAAATCCTGCTCTTTCATTGTCCCATCCATAATGTCACTGGAATTGAGAGCACAGAAGTTTCTGAAAAACTATCTGTCTTGCTAGAATTCAGTTTTAGATTGTTTTGTCTCATTCAGTCTCTCATAAGTTCCATTGACCAGATCAGTGTTTCTCAACCTTGGCAGCTTTAAGATGTCCCAGATTTCCCTCTTTCAATTCCAGCATAGTTGGTTAGGAAATTCTGGAATTTCCGCAGCATTTTTGGCATAGTCTGATGTAGCAATGTTAAATCAAGAATTATTGACACTCTGATGACACCTGGACACAAACCAAAAGATAAGATCTCCTAGTGGTTTTATTTATACATTAATCAACATGGGGAGACATAAGCTTTGTGGTACATTAGGGCAACCAAAGCTTTACTGCTCTACCCCAGTGGGTACCAGTTGTAAAATGCCCAGTCATAAAATGATTGCTTCCAGCTTTTGAGGGCAATCCAAATGGCTGCCAAGAAGAGTCATTAATATGATCTCAAATCCATGTTCAGGTCTGAATCTGACTGGAATGGATCTAGATAATCTGCTTTATCTGGAATTTTCTTTCTCTGACATCCTGTCAACTTCTCCAGAATCTTTTTGCAAAAAGGAAGTAGATCAAGAGATGGTTTCTTTCAGAGACAAAGTACAGGTAGTCCTTGACTTACGAGCTTTCATTTTGCAACTGTTTGAAGTTACAACTGTGCTGAATAAAAGTGATTTACACCCATTCTTCATGCTTAAACCATTGCAGTGTTCCTCCAGTTATACAATCAAAATTGGGAGCACCTAGCAATCAGCATGTATTTATGATGGTTCACACAATCGCCATTGGTGACCTTCCTAGCTGGCTTCTGACAACCAAACTCAATGGAAAAGCTGTTGCTTAATGACCACGTGATTCAATTAACAACCATAGTGACTTGTTTAATAATGACACTGAAAAAGGCCATAAAATCTGGCATGACTCAAAGACCACATTGCTTACCAATGGACGTTTCAGTCCAAATTGTTGTCTTTAGTTGGGACTATCTGTTGGGACTTTAGTTGGGACTACCTCTTTCAAGTTGATGGTACCTCATCCTCCATCAAAGAGGAATTTTTCGTCTCTCCAATCCACCTGAATTCCTACCCCACTTGAGAAAATCAGAGGGGCCTGGTTGGGCATAGGTCCACCTAATGATGCCAGGAACGTATTCCTAGAAAACCATATCCATTCCCTCAGGCATCACAAGATTGCAAAAATCCAACTCATATTGGAGGTGGTGACCCTTTGAGAACTGTATGCAATAAAAATTCATTTTAATGTATGCAGCTTAGTGTACATTCAAAGTGACAATAAAGTTGTTCTTATGGCAAGACATAGCCTCTACTATCTTGACTCTGTGCAAATTGCATGGAATCTTAAGCCAATAGGAATGACATTATTTGTAAACATTCACACAAACTTGTCACAACTGTCTGAAGATATTGAAATGTATTTGAATGCCTGAATACATATTATTCCACCCTTCCTTCCCTAACAGGATCCAAGTAATTCTGAACAGGGTACCTGGATGGAAACTGACGGATGCAATAAGAGCAAATGCACATGCTTCATTGCTTTCATTGCCAGTCTAAGTCTGAACACGGGCTTGGTTACATTCATTCATGCACATGTAAACACTGCTTAGTCAGCCTAGCCAAATATGATCTTAATTTACATTGCTCATTTCAGTAATTCAGACATTTTATCTGCCAGATTCAAGTGGATGCAAAAAAGAGATACTTTTTTGAATCATATTAAATTGAACAATATTCAATTTTTGTGTGTGCCAATATTAGGAAATAATTCCTTCTATTAAATCTTAAATTTCCTTGAGGTTGCCAAATGATGTCTTAATTATTTTGAAACTACCATGTAGACTTGACGTCTACAAAATCTTACAAACCTTACAAACAAGTTGAAATAAGAAATTGAGTGCAAAATTTGGCATCTAGAAAGAGCCAAGGTGGCGCAGTGGTTAAATGCAGCACTGCAGGCTACTGCTAGATCAGCAGGTCAGCGGTTCAAATCTCACCGGCTCAGGGTTGACTCAGCCTTCCATCCTTCCGAGGTGGGTAAAATGAGGACCCAGATTGTTGGGGGCAATATGCTGACTCTCTGTAAACCGCTTAGAGAGGCCTGAAAGGCCTATGAAGCGGTATATAAGTCTACTGCTATCTTGAGAATCTGTTTCAATCTGTTTTCATAGTTTCATACAGTTAGTCAAAAACCTCAGTAAGATTTTCAACAATTGGGATGAGGTTGTGTGTGCCCTATAGAGATCTTCTATGACTAGAAAATTCCAAAATGGTAAAAAGAAGAGCATTATTTAAAAAGAAATATGCAATGACATATACTGCACAATTAAATAATTTTACTTATTATTGGCATTTCTTCTATTTTGTTTATTATATATCAAACTCTGCACTTTGCATAATCATATATCTTGAAACTACTGGTACAGTTTTTGCTTTGAAAATATTATCTTCTCCTTATGCAGCAAGAACACAATTTAAATCCTGAGTGCTGGCCATAGAGTTTTGTTCAAATTACTAAGGACTAGAATAACACTCTTTAAACTATAAATCCATTTATATTGCAAATAGCTTACAGAAGCCAAGACAAAAGCATTGCCTATTTGCTAACTGGTTGAGGGTTTGTGTGTGTGTGCAGTGTTTGAACATTTAGTTCTGTGCAATCTAAACTGATAGTGAAACCACTATGCTATATTTACATTGAATTGTGTTCTTACATCAGAATACTATACTACATACTACAGGCAAATCTAGTTTCCGCCTTTATGCATGTTGCTTCAGAGTAATAACCTCTAGGCCAGATTTGGGCCATCTAAGGATATTACGATTATTGCTGATGCACACTGGATAATTGAAAAAGTCAAAGAATATGCAAAAGAACTCAGTATGTGCTTCATGGATTATGGAAATGTCTTCAATTGCATTGATGTCAAAGTTTTGGAATATTCATGGAAATATGGGAATTTACGGCACACAGTCCAAAAGATGCTCTTGTCTCGGCTTGGAAAGATCATGTGATGGGGGCTTGGATTGAGTTGCATCTGTGTGGACTCTATGCATGGAGATCTAAGAACACCATGGTTTACTGACAAGCTATCAGAGAGGAAATGGCACAAGAGATGTCTAGAACATTGCTGGAGGAAGGCAAAAAGTGGTTGATTGATCACAGGTAAGAACTCTTACTTACAACCAGTCACTTAGCGAGACCTGCCTCCTCTGAAGGTAATTATGATGCATTTTCAATGGAAAATTATGTAAGTGTCTGCATTTATAACCCTATCTAGATTAACTTTTTTTAAAAAAAATCACATTATCTACACAATTAAAACACTTTTGTTATAAAAAGGAATTGTATATGCCACTTATGCCATGTCCCAAAGTGTTTAAACTTAGCAGAGTGTATTACAGTGTGTATTACAGATCTAATGCAAAACATTTTCTTTCTCACTGTTGCTTTAAAAAACAGAATCTTAAGACATAAAGTCAAGACAAACATGTCAAACCAACCTGTTATGCCATGTTGACAGCAAGTTTGGGGCAGGTGCTTTGCAGATGAAGTTGGCTCTGACTTCCCAAGAAAAATATAAACTTCTGTATAAATTCACACCTGCAGCCTATTGCCCCTGATGTCAGGAGGTGATTTAAATTTGAATTTAGAAGAATTGGAAGACTGACCTGAAACTTAGCATTCATGCAAGGAACTGAAAAGGTATGTAATTTTAAAAAATATTAAAGAGCAAAGCTTAAAAGACATTTCTGTATAGATGTGGAATCTTCATATCTGTAGTAAATATATAATTTTTAATATTAAAAAATCTGTATGTTTTCATCCAACTTCACCCATTTCTCACTCCAATATACTGATTAGTACTGCAAAGCCTAAAAGAAAACTTAAATATGCATTGATTCTTTTATCACATATTAAAATTTGGGTAAAGTTGTATAACCAAATAAAATTACTTCTTGGAAAACATTTCATGGGCTTTCACTATGTTTAGTTGGCTTGCCCTGTTTGTGTCATAAAAAGATATCAAGTATATCTGGTTATAAAGGCTATTATTAACAATGCAAAAATGGATGCACACTTTTATTGATTGCCTTCTATACTGATCAACTCTATTGTGGGAAACTTGTCATTGTGTAACTTGGTAGCTTAAGTACATGAATGAAATAGTTTTATAGCATTGCCCATTTTCACTACTTTAAATCTTCACATTTTATGAATATCCCATTCTTAGGTGACAAAAATGTCATTTTTATCTTAACTGATTACATATTCTAAAGTTCAAGGAAAATCTGTCATCTACAGGCATTAAATTCTAATGGAACCAGAATAAATGAAAACATCCACATAACTGAACATTTCAACTTAAAAGCTGGATTAGACAATTTAGGATAGTGGTGGACATAATCAGAAAAATGACATTTTCCAGTTCCAATGGACTGCAGAGATAGATCACTTATAAGTTTTAGTTTCATTAGGTATCATGCATACTGACTTCTACACAAGAATAGTATTCATGGCAAAACAATGCTATAAGCATTGAAAAGTCCTGTTTGCAAAAAAGATTCCACAATGACTAAGAAAAAAATGAATTTTGCAAACTCCCACTTTTTAATGAGCAACTATCCGGTTCTTCAAACCACTTCTAAAACAATATAAACTATTCAAAATTGATTGAATATGAACTCCCGAGAAAGAGACACATATTTGTAAAAATATCAGCGAACTGTCCCAAAACAGGTCTGGCCTTAGCCAACATGCAGCCTTTTACAAAATGATATCTGGTCAAGTGAAGAGTGTCTTCACTGGAAAACTGATTATGTAACACACTTAAGATACACTTGAAGAATTTTAAAAATCACAATAAAGAGCAGACACAACTAGCATATTCAATACCCTTTTAAAATTACTGTAGTTGTTGTACAGTCTATTTGGGTACCAAGAATTTTCAGGGATACCATTTTATTGTGATAAAATATTTATCCACGATCTCCCTTCCCATAAATAACACAATGCTATTAATTTGCTCAATTTATTTTAACAAAATTGATGTAGAAATGTCACTGAATTAAACAAACATCTGAACATGTAAACATCTGCCATGTTCCTGAAACAGGAGTTAATACCTGTGCACATAGGAATTCATTAGGAACACTATCAATTAATAAGGCTTGTCTTCAAAACAACTAAATCCAGTTTGTTGCTTTAATTGTTCTTGCATTGCAAGTTATTTTTACAAAAATTTTCAAATGTACACAATTAGACATTATGGGAGAGTTAATAGTACCATTGATTACAGCTGTTACAAGTTTTCTGCCACATGAAAAAAACACTAAGCCAATCACATCAAATAATCATGGCTTTTCTTTAATAGTTGTTCACCAAGTTATGTTAATTATGGTCCTTTAAACACACACAAACATTTCATAAAGGCTATATACAGTTGTACATGGCTGAGCATGCACTATTCATAGATACCTGCCTGTTGAACGTGATGTCATTATAGTGCTTGAAAATGATGCAATTCAACTCCCATTTTAATCAATAATTACAAGTGGAAAGATGGTTCATTTCCCATTTTAATCAATAATTACAAGTGGAAAGATTATTTGTTTTACAATTGCTGCTGTTGCATGATTTTTTTAAAAAAAAATACAAAACAAAAAACAAAATGCTAACCCCATTTAAGAACTTTAGATACAGATTCTACATAGGTTAAGGCAGTAAAAAAGCACTTCCTGATACAGGTGGTCTCAACATCAATTAAACCTGTTTTGAAGCCAGCATTACTCTTTTCATTCTCTACCACATCTCTGAAGAATTAAAAAAAATCAAATTAAAAAAAGAAACAAAAGAAAAGCAATATAGTGGCAGAGAAATGAATCATGGCTTTCAAAATGACCAGTACGAAGGTTATAGGACACCAATTAATTTCCTACTTTAGATAAGAAAAAAAAAATGAGGCTCACTTGAAAATACTACCTCAACAACTTAAAATGATCTGGGCATTTAAGTAAGAAACGATTAGAAGCAACATTAGGAACCATATTGTAGTTTTGATACAGTATTTTTAGTTTCTTGATACAGAAGTTTTTGAGGTTTAATTTAATCCACTTTTTTTGCTGAAAAATGTTTTTATTGATTAATTCTAACACAATTTGAGTGCACACGTACTCTGAAGTCAACTATTATTCAGGCTGAGGGGTTATTCAAGAACAAGGTCTTCAGTGATACCAGCTTCTCTGTAATTGTAATTAATTTCATGGTTAGCAGATTCTATTAAATATTAGAAATATATGGCAAATTTGAATAGAGTTCTTTGATCTAGGCATTAAACAGATTCAAGATAGACACCACCATTCAGTGACATGTATCAGTTTTAAAGATGATCAGAGATATTTAAGACAAATCCTCTTTCTCCAGTGGACAGGAAATAGAAATATGTTGTAAACAGGGCACTGTTTTAAAGCCAAGGTTTTAAAAATTACTTTTTCCATAGCTTGAAAATACATTCTTCAATGAGTCTTCCAGTAATGCCATTATTTCCTGTGAAATTAAGTCACCAACTTTTTCATTCAGTTCCTATTCTTAAAGATGGTTGTGTTCAAAGCAGTTTTTTTTAAAAAAATCTGTTGAAAGTTATATAAAATTCTGTACAGTTTCACAAATTATTGCATAAACAGCATAATCTCCACGACAAGTGTTTCTGCAACACACGTCCATTTCAGAAAATTCACGTTTCCCTTCTGGCTTTTTTCTTCTTTTTGATTTGCTTGGGGGATTCCCAGCTCTCTTCAGACTTGGCTAAAAGTATAAGAGAAATCAAGAAGTGTTTTATATTGTATTTTATTACACTCATTCATACATTGCATTCTACTGACTTAAGCTGCTGCTTCTTCTTCTTTTTGTGCTATATCTGTCATTGGACGTTGGCGATCATGTTGGGAATCCTACGACTTAAGCTAGTAAAGCATATTATCAGAAGTCAGCATTATTTTGTCTTTATGGCTATAAAACTTCCTTGAGTTTTTCAATATTGTATTACTGAATAATATACTTTTACAACATGGATACAATTTCCATTTACAAGTTATTCATCATAGGTTGCCAAAACACTATAAAATACTAGAAGAGGAAATATTGGACTTCTGTAAGCAGAGCACTAGCTTTGCACCTGAAGTAAGATCTATTTGATTATAAATGCAATTTTAATAGCTACTGTATGTACATATCTTTTTATAAGCCTTATATGCATTTGATATAAACAATCACTTACTTTGAGGTGGAGGCACACTGTTTTGCTTAACATTAGAAATGACTTCTGCCTCCTGCAGCATCTGTGGCACTTGGGAAATTATCTTTTCAGAGTCACTCTCTGATACAGGTACAGACAGTTCAGTAGAAACAGCAAATGAGGGCATCTCCTTCGGCTACAATAGACATTGTAGTTCAGAATACTGAGTTTTTGACATCATCTAATATCCAATCCAAAAATATGCGGATAGAATATCTTTTGAAATGTTTGATTAATCATACAGAACACCAAGACCATTCTTAACACTGTCAACAGCAAAAGCCCCAAATGCATCAAACTAGAACCTTATAAAACAGCTCAATGCACCAAGTTATAACTCTATCTCATAAATCTTCTAAGATTTTCACCAGAAACATTTATAGAACTAATCTGCTTTTCAAATGCTGTTGTGATTGGAGCTATTTCTAGGTCTTATTAGATGGAAATTCCCATTAAAGAAAATAGAATCAATGATTGTTTAAAGTGTTTTAGACTGAAACCAGGCATTATGGTGACTGTAGTACCTCCACTTTCACCTGCAAACTGTTACAGTACAACAATGCTATTGCTGGGTGAATGCTGGGAGAGAATAATTTCTTCCTACTGGTTCATTTTAGTAACATAGTCTTTAGTCAGCAAAATATCACAACTGTTTCTGTGAATCTAACCGAAATCTATTATGCCTATCCAAATGCTGAAAACATCAATTTTAACATATCTAACACTGTGCCTATTTCAAGCTATTCCTGCACCAGGCTTACACTAAATTTGCAACTTAGCTTAAAGATGGTAGGGTTTACAAATAAACAGACATTAGCACAGCCTTTTAATTTATACCTCAGCTTGTTCACTAGTGCTGATGGTCTTTAAAGAGAAAGTTATCTCCACTTGTTGAACTTTTGAGGTATCTTCTGGAAATTCTTCTCCAGCATGTCTCTCTAGATCATCAGATTCCTAGATGTGGGAGAAAGATGACCTAATTAAAAAGAATGAGGTTTGGCACCATTACTAAAATAACCCGAATTTATGAATGAATTTGGAACCAAGTAAGAAGCTATAAATGATACAACATTTCCGTGCAATGTTAAAACAGAAACCTTTTTCAAATGGTATAGTCACATTCATATATTTTCACTCCAATTAGCTTCAAAGATAAACCATGTAAATATGAAGCAAAGGACAAAAGCTCTATTTTTGTCCAGAATAGATCTAATGAGATATACTCCATAAGCAGGCAACCTACTTTTCTTTTTAAGGAGGGGAGAGAGCTTCAGAGGGCATGATAATGAGTGGACAGAATCAGTATTGGCTATTTTGTTAAAAGGCTCTTTCATAATTTAGGCTTGACTTAAGCTGACAGTATAATTTTCACATATTTCCTGTCTCAGAACAGAAAGAAATCGAAGTTAAACAATATTAGATTAATATTAAGAACAAGTTTTGAGAGCTGCCGGTTGCCCATCCAGATTATTCAAAGCATGACTGTGCAAACTCAGTTTGTAGTAAATCCATTTAAAGAGGAAAAAACCCATATAGGTTTTGCATAGATATCAAGAATATTGTGGCTTAATGTGAACCATAAGAAACACAGAAGCCATCCAGTTAAGATTTAATCCACCCAGGACTCATTCCTAAATTGCCTTCAAAAGGCTAATATTTATTGTTTCTTGCCTGTATAGGAGAGTTAGCTTCTTCTCCCTGCTTTTTCTTTTTCTTCTTTTTCTTTTTTGATTTGCCACTTGCAGTATTTTGTTGAGCTGCTTCAGGTTTTTCTTTCTCTTCATCTGATACCTAATAGAAAACCAGAGAAATCCATCAATATCACATTTGTACCCTAACCCAATGTATCATTAATGTAAGTTTTAGTTTCAACCTTTCTCAAACTGAAATTTAACAATAAATTACAACATGCATGTGATAGTGTCATGATGCAAATCCCACTCTTACACACTCACATACACATCATGTTGGCCTTATAGGGCCAATTTTCCCTCCAGCCAATCCTATGGATACCTTTGGGTGTTCTAGTTCTTTCTACAAAGTGAGGACTATCAAACTCAAACAGTACACGTCTTACTAACAATTCCTGCAGCAGCTGTCAATCTGATACCTTTTGAGTTTCAGATAATGCTTCTTCTAGTTGTGGAATGGAAGGAGGGTTTTCTTCTTCAACCCAGTTCCCCCATTCCTCTGCTGGGGCATTCCAGTCAGAAGTCGGATCCGCAGAAGAAAGACCATCTGTGAGAAATAAAGTTTCAAGTGGATGAACAAGACAGTAAGGCAAGAATACCTGTTTTGCAATACACGTATAATTTCATACCACATAAATTAGTAACAAAAGCCTGGGAGTAGAAATTTGAATTATTCCTTCTCAAAATAAATTTAAAAACTATTACCTGATCATTAAAGGAAGTATTAAGTACAATTATAAAACAACTCAATTCTCTGATCTTGCCCTGATACTAAAGGCAACCTTCTACAGATACAAATAGAAAATCCTTAAATTCAAAATAGAATGACAAAAATAAATGATAGTGGATCAGTACTTTAGAGGAATCAATTATCATCTTCTATAGAAGAAAAAGTATAAATTTAGAAGCAACATTGCAGTCTAATACTGATCAAGTTATTTTTGAATTTTGCCTTTCAAATGTTTTCTTATTGATATATTGAAATGAAAATTTAAAAGTAGAACACGGCTAAATAAACTATTTAGAAAAACCCATGTGGATGTTGCATTGATTAAAAAATACATTAATTTTTTTTTGGTTTATCTCTTAGATTAAATTTGCTTGTATGAACATTTCAAGCATTAAATGGGCTTTATTTTTGCAAAACTATTTTGAAAGCATATGGATAAATATTTGGTGTTGTTTACCATAACAGTTGTGAATAGGAATATGAATGCAAAAAAGGAAATGCAAATTAAGCAAAATCAGGGAAGATTCTAAAAAGGAACATACTTAATCCAGACCACTCGTCATCAACAGGTGCCTGGTTACGATTTAAATCCCACTGAAAATCTGTTGTACTAGGCTGAGAAACAGATTCGCTATTGGATCCTAAAAAGGGCAGAATACATACCCAGTCACTCCATGAGAATGATATGTAGGCTCATTATTCTACATTAACTTTCATCAGATAGAGGTAGTGCTCAAATCCTTCCTTCCTTCAACTTACAGAGCACTGAATGAACTGTAGCTATATCTATCCCTTGAAATTAGCCAATGCATCACCATAATTGCAGCATTATAAGCATGTGTGATGTCTCCTGTGGATGATGGCTCGTCCAGGTCTTCCTCAGAGGCCTTAAGGGAGAATGAGAGCATTCCTGGCACTTCCGGTATTGCTGACCCTGAACTGTCGGCTGAGAGAGCTCGCAGGCCAATGAGGAAGAGGGGGAGGAGCTGCCGGCCTTGGTAGATGCTAGAGCATGCAAAATGGAGAGGCAGAGATTGATGGGGGAAAGGCCTCACCCCTTTAATGGGCTATACCGGGAGGGGCTATTTAGCATGGCAGGCAGAGGGAGGCATTGCTGGAAGCAACATGTATTGGGTTGTGGCCAGATGGTTTGTGTTTCTGGAACTCTGCAGCTCATGGATTTAATTCAGTTGCAGAGAGCGTTTATGTTCGTGTTTGGAGCAGCCAGTTATCTGTTGGGTGGACTAATTGGTCATTGCCTGGAAGTTTAGTCTGGAGCTTGTTCATAGCTGGCTTCGATGAAAATGGATCTCCCGAACTCCTGGCTTGGACTATTCCTGTGACTTCTCCTTGCAAGTCCTAAAACTCGGACCACTGGACTTGTTGACAAACCTCAGTGGAGGCCGCTAACCTCGGAGGGGATTTTGAGCTGTTTCTTTTTCAAACCTATTCAGGCAAAACCTTTATTTTCAAGACTCTTTTGGTTTGGCTATAAGTTTATTTAGCTTTTGGTTACCTATTTGGTTGCGAGCCAATTATTGTGCTTAGCTGAAAACCTGAAATGGAACGTTGAGGAAACGAACTGAATAAAGCTCTCTACACCAACCCTGATGTGTGGGTGAATGGGGGCAGCATAGCATGTGATCAAAGTTTAAGCACTTGGCAGTCCATCTGGATTTAAAACCAGCACTTCATCCTTCCTTCCATGCCTATCTCTTACTTGCCCTTTGGCTACCCTGTGGCACACTTCAGCAGTGGCACTTGTGCTGGAGTAGACGCCTGGGGCCTTCAGCAGTCTCAGCTGATCACCACTATGCTCCTACTTCAGCCCCACAGAGTATCACCTCAAACCCGATGCCACAGCCATCCACTGCAGAACTACAGAATAAAGCCCAAACTTCCCTAAATAATCTTTTCTCTGTCACTTTGCTACCCTTGCATCCTACACTCACTGGCCCTGCCACTCCCAGATGACGTCTATCTTCCTCCCAGTGGTGAGGTTTGCCCAGCTAGCCTTATGTGAAGCAGGTGTTCCTGTGCTGATTTGGAAGACTTCTGAGGCTTTCTGAAACTTTGCAAGAAGGCTGCACTTGCCATTCTCCAAACCATGGAAAAGGTCAGCAAGGCTGGCAGGGCGAACAGAGTGCAGGGTGGTGAGGCAGGCAGGCCCAGCACAGCCAGTGAAGTGCAGGGTGACAAGGTGGCCAAAAGAAGTGCAGAATGTAAGATGGCCAAAAGAGCAGAGATGGGGGAAGAGGGGTAGGAAAGACAGCTGGGGCGGAGCTGAAAAGGCAGGCTCTTATCATACAAAGGTTTGGGGTTGGAACTGATCATACTAAGAGGGGCTTGTATTAGAGTGGGACCTCACCTAAGGAACAGTGAGGTTTGGCTGACAATGGCAACAGGGATATTGGGACTGGTATCGCTAAGTGATGTGGTCATGTGACATTATGCTTTACAACTGCATTGCTTAGCAACAAAAAATCCAGTCCCAATTACCATAATAACTAAGGACTACCTTTATATGGGATAGATGCATCAGATTTACTTCCTTGTCATCAGACTAGAATAGAATAACAGAGTTGGAAGAGACCTTGGAGGTCTTCAAGTTGAATCCTCTGCCTAGGCAGGAAACCCTATACCATTTCCAACCAACAAATGGTTGCCCAATCTCTTCTTAAAAACTTCCAGTGTTGGAGCATTCACAACCTCTGGAGGCAAGTTGCTGCACTGATTAATTGTGCTGTTAGGAAATTTCTCCTTAGTTCCAGGTTGCTTCTCTCCTTGATTAGTTTAACATTGACACTAATGATTCAACTTCACTGATCTAGGCAACAAATTATTTTCATAAAAAGAACAAGCACAGTCCTTCTCTTTTCCAAATGTTGAAAATGTATTGAGTTGAATTTGCTGAGGCAATAATACTTGAAATTTAGGATTTTACCAGAATAGAACATGCTATGCCATAATTAGTTCATTTATAAGATGCCTATTAAAAGCATACCATACCAGACACTGTAGGATTTAGTCCCAAGGGAGTAAATGAAGCAGAACTTTGTTCAGGAGTATTAATTCTTCCATCCACTCCAGACCAAGCTGTTAACAACAAAAAAATAGTATGTGTGTGTGTTCATATCATATATTTTCCCACACTGACAATTAGGAATACATTCCTAAGGGAGGGTCCCACAAATCAAAGTAAATCGGCATACTTCTGCACCTGCATAAAATCTCATTCCCATTTTAAAGAAGTATAATATCAATATTTTATGCACGTGTAAAATCCCACTATAATTTAGTAGATATTCTGCTTTAACTTACAACTGCCCTCCTTCTAAACTGAGGTTATTGTGCTTTGAAAAGTAAGGGATTAAAAAAAAATCTAGGATCAGGAAATTAAGGAAACTTTCCCATGTTTTTTCTAAGTTTTAATTTTAGTCACTTCACAGAACCAAATCCAAACCAAACAAGCCAGGACAAACAAGCACGTTATCTTACCTATACCAGGGAATAAAGTACGTTCGCCCCAGGTTCTGCCAACCAGGGATACTCCCCAATCCTTCCCATTTCCATTATCTCCAGCATCTTTTCCCCAGGCTGATGTCTCAGTTTTCCTCTTGCTACCTGCAGAGGAACCTGCAGTCCATTTCTCCTCACTTGCACCAATCTGAGGAGCAATCTTAACAGGTTTTTCATTCCAGTTGCCTCCATTTACTGTGGGGCCTTCACTCATCCCTGAAAGTAATTTTAAACAAGAAACAGATAGTTAACTTAGTTTGCTGGTAAACATGGTAGTAAAATAAACACATGCTTTTCCAGTTATAATCTGGACATTTTCCAGCATTATATTGTTGCTACTATGTTATTAAGAATCAGCTTGTTTCTGGTTTAATATTTCAATATTCCTTTTGATTCACAATTTTCTTCTAGTAACAGTTGGCTGTTCACTATCTCATGATGATCAAAGTTGAGAACACAATTGTTGCATTTGAATTACCAAATGTCAATTTAAATACTTTTGTCGTTCAGACACATAGAAAAGCATAGCGAATGTGATTTTGGGTTTTCTATAAAGAAGGAAAAATTGTGGCTGATCCTCACAATCGTCAGCATAGAGATTAGAGATTCTTTATTAATATACAGCATGAATTATCTTGCACTATTATAATATATCTGACTTTTTACTTTGGATATAAATCAATGCACAAAATTCAAGTGAACTTAGAACATAAAAGAACCACAGTGTGAAATATAAACAAACAAATATTGCATACCTGGCTGGAGTGCAGCATCCCCTTTTCCAGATTTAGAATTACTAATTTGAACATTCAAAACTGGATCACCTTATTTAAAAACAAAGGAGACAATTTAATTATCAAATATCTTCAGTCTGTTTTTTACTGCAGATGAATAGGCAGCACAAAGCCTAAACCCAAGAAATCAAAGCTTTTATTATTTTATTACAAAACATATCTAGCCATCAATTTTTGGAACACAATTTTATTTTATTAAAAATGGATTTTGTTGCTTAAGAGTAAATCAGAAATCATATTTATAAGAACTGCAATATGCTGCGAGATACTGCAGATATGATTTCCTTCATTGACATATATATGATTTGTCCAGAAGATAAATTTTATTTGTACAGGGATTGTGTTGTTGTGCCATAAATATCACAGCTAGAGATTTATTCCGTATTCTAAAAACTTAAAGGTAATATATAATTCAAAATACTGTATTTTTAATGGGCTGAGCTTATTTATATTTCCTTTTCAAATGTAATAAACAATACTACTATGAAAATATAATTCATTTCTCTTATTTACTATTCTTGCCTAAATTGATTTATTTGACATAAACAATACAAATAATCAGCTTGCTATGTGTATTTACTACATAATGGCTAGATTGATATGCCCATAACATTGGACCATAAACCATAGGTCACAATCCTGAATGGATTAATATATAAGTCTAGGTAATATATAAGGAAAGAAGTGCACATAAATAGGCAAATAAATGAAACAACCATCTTCTAAAACTATTCAAGAAACAACAACAAATTGAATATATTCCACCATGTTTAGGAGATCATAAGGGTATTTCAAAAAGTGCCAACTATCCATAAATACAATTTAGTTTGTGTGTGTGTGTGTGTGTGTTTACAAACTTCATGTGTCCTTCAACTAAACCTCTAAAAGGTCTGACTATGTCTTATAAGAAGCTCATGGTCTTGTCTAACAGAAAAGCTATTGAAACAGTTATAAAGATTTAATTTATTTGCAGAACATAATGTGATTTAATTTATTATTTTTAAACTACATATTTTAGACAGAAATAACTTACACAAAATATGGGATATTTAGAGTTGTATAAGGACTAATTTACTTGCACCAACTAAACACAGTTCCATAACTAACAAAAGGGAAAGGTATAAGGCAAGACTACATATCAGAACAATAGAAACACATTATCTATACTGTATATATTTATACTCAATGGTTTAATCAATAAAAGGGGTTTTATAACATGTTTAATTATATGCAAAGAAGAGCTTTCTTTATGAAGCATTCTTTATGCTATAGTATTTTCTTTTTCTTACTGCCCTATCCTTAAAGATGAGAAATTAGAAAGTACAAGAAAAATCATGATTTACCTTTATTTTTTCTAGGACCAACTGAAAATGGTATTGCAGATGCTATTATGTGTTCAGAAGATACTGTTACTGGGATTTCCAAGGATGGTAAATTTGATTCTGACCCAGCATCAGTCAGTACCTTATCACGTTTACGTTGTTGTCGTTTTTCTCTGTTGCTGATTTTTGTTTCCCATGCACCTGAAACAGTCATAAGAAAGCATTAGTTACAGTCAGTAACATACTTTTCAAAATGTGCATTAGGGAGCTTAAGATATTATTCAGGAATTTATCAGGAATTATTAAATGAGATTATGATCCAACATATGATCAGAAGTGCATCTCTAGCAACAGTATTATTTTAGTAAATTTGAATGCTAACAAACCTTTACAGGCTCACATGGCTTACAACAACATACTAAAATATAGATATAGCTTCCAGTTCTGAATATCTTTATTGCAAACATAGCTCTGCCTGTCCTGAACTCTGTAGATGGAAGTTTTTATAATGGTTAAAGAAGACAGCTTATGCTGACAGCTAAATTGATGTCCTTCTAAAAGATTCCAAAATGCCTAGCTGCTGGTTTCTTCTTAAGATGTAATGTGCAATAATGCAAGTTTAATTCTGCTTTCTATATATTGGACAAATTTTAATATTCAAAAATGATTCTTAAAGAAAATATGCAAACTTCAAAAATTAAATGTAAAGATTGAGCTGTTAATATGACTATCACCCTGTTAAAAGGTTAGAAACATTACACCTTTTAAGATTTGAATATGAAGTACGAATTCTTTAATTATGGCTTGCATGTAGAATGTGCTTTCTGTGGACATAGAGGACAAAAAGCTCAGGATCTAAAGGAATCTTTTTGGTAAAATGGAAGTAAAGCTTGTAATCTACTTCCTCCCACTGCAATTTCCTCCCAAAATTTGCACTGGACGCATGGAGACATCTTGTAGTCATAGGGAAATGTAAAGAATGTGTTTTTCAGTACCTTCATCGGCTTCCTTTCCATCACCACGTGACTGATCCTGAGCTGTTTTAGCGTCTCCTTTTGTTTTTTTCCTATTTTTCTTTGACTAAAGTAGAAGGAAAATATTTTCTCTCAGAATAAATTAATGCTATTAAAATATCTGAAGTTCAGCAATAGGAATGAACCCAGAAACATGATGAAGTTTAATATAAGCTTTCTATATTTTTTAATCTTTTCAAAAACTCTGAACACAAAACCAATAGTATACCTTGATTCATATTACTTACAGAAGATGCACACTTATATGACAAAGTATCTTAAAGACACAATTTTAGATACACTTAAGCATCTTTCATCTCATTGGGTCTATCTGATATGTAATATGGCACAAATGTGCATCAAGAAAATCAAGATGTTGCTTGTGGGAAGCTGGTGGGGGGCTTAGAAATCACTCCTCTTCCTATTTTCAACTTTACTGAGGGGAGGATGAATGAAGGGAACTATACACTACAAGGAAAACTGCACCCCTGCTCCCTTTCCTGGTGTGTTCCCAAGGGCCTGGGAAGCATCCATGGTCCATGGGTGGGCACTTTTCTTCTTTGGAGGAAGGGAGCCCTTGGGATTTCGCCCTTTATGGGGGAGGCTACTTTACACTGCATCCTTTGAGTTTCCTGAGTGTTTAAAGGCATAGATGGCAGGGGAGATGGGCAGGTGGAGGGAGTTGCAATGCTCCTGCGGTCGATCAAAGTGCAGGTGGGCTGCCAAGTGTCCAAAATTTTAACGCAAGAATGCAGGGTGTTTAAATGACCATAACTAGACACAAGAACAGCATTTTCCTGAACGCCATCACTTTGCTAAACAAATAATTCCCTCATAACTGTCAAACTATTCACTAAGGCTGTGTTACTATTACTATTACTCTTCTCATCGTTCCTATCAACCATCTCCTCCCACTTATGACTGCATGACTGTAATTTTGTTGCTTGTATACTTACGATTTATATTTATATTGTTTCCTGATTGTTTATTTGTACCCTATGACTATCATTAAGTATTGTACCTTATGATTCTTGACGAATATATCTTGTCTTTTTATGTACAGAGAGCATATGCACCAAAGACAAATTCCTTGTGTGTTCAATCACACTTGGCCAATAAAGTATTCTATTCTATTTTATTAAACTCAAGGCATGGGTTGCAATTCCCTTTGTTCAGCGCTGTCATAATTTCAGTTGCTGAACGAATTGTCATAAGTTAAGGACTCTGTATGCACTTCTGAAAACAGAAAAGACTGTTTCTCTAGTTTTAAGAGTTGATCCAATCTGACACAAGACACAAATCATGACATACAAAATCCATTCTTGGAAGGAACTTATTATTTGTAATTATAGTAAGCTGTGGCTGATCCAACTTCAGCAAAATATACCAAAGGCCAGTTTAATACTGGTCTTGGATTGAAAAATGAAAAATAATATTTTTTTTATCAGTCACTAACCAATAACCAACCTTTTCAGTTTTCTTTTCCATATCCAATGTCTGCTTCAGATTCTCTTTTCGTGTTGTCTGTATTATTTCTTCAGACACATCATGAGCTGGTTGACCATTAAGCTGAATACATATATTTAAATGATAAATTTTATGAAATGTAAACAAACACGTCTATATTAAATACTTCATTACTGTACAACATAAATATCAGCATTTTATCAATTTAAATGAAATGTACCAAGGGTATAGTGACTTTAATTGCTTAGATCAGGGGTGTCAAACTTAAGACCTGCGGACCGCATCTGGCCCACGGAGTGCTTAACTCTGGCCCATGGAACCAGCCAGGAAATAGCAAAGGACCGGCTCACAATGCTTCTGGAAGCCAAAACAGGGCATGGAGGGCACACATGCCCCCCACACCCCATTTTTGGCCTGTATGACCTCCTGCAGTACTGCCGACCAAAACGGAACATGGGGGACCCCCACACCACAATTTGGCTGTCTGGGTGCTGCAGGAGGCGTCTGTCCCGTCTCCTGCACTCCCCGGCTGCCCCGCAGAGGAGAACTACAATGCTGATCTGACCCTCAAAGAAATCCAGTTTGATACCCCAGACTTAGATGCTGGACAATAGGATAATAACTAATATATTATTATGCTATTCACACATTTCATACTGCCTCCTTTGATTCTATGCAATTGACAATAAAATTATGAAATAATCCATAAATAAAAATTCATCCTCTTTAAACTAGCACAATCTAATTAAATATGGTTATCTAGTCACCATCAAGTCAATCTAATGTCTGTTTAAAAAGGATTCTTCAGGACTTTCTAGAATGTCAGTCATTAGAAATAGCCTTATTTTGGGGAGAAACAAGTTTTACAATGTCAGGGCAACCAGGGGAAAGGTCTATGATCTGACTGATACTCTTTTCTCCACTCCCTTATACTTGTTAACATATAAAAATGAAGTAACTTAAAACTCTAACCTTGTCAGAGAAAACTAAAATAGATGCAAACAGTACCACTTTATTACCAGTTAATTGAAGTTAAAACAGTTAATTTAAACCCTGCTTTCAGTTAAGTATAGACCAAGACCACAAAAGTACCATTTGGATTGCATTTGGTTTCACAAGAATGAAACAATAGAAGCAAAATCCTGTAACAAAGCGTTGTAGTTTAAAGTTCTCCTTTTCAGGAATAGACTGAACTTTCATTGCTTTATTCAAAATTTCCCTGATAGAAAATTACAGTCCTAAATAGGTTTCACATTATTACATTTAAATTATTTGCTTGCCCACTTATACATCCTTTCAGGGCTGTAAAACATGATGTGTTTTAATAGAATCCCATCCAATCTTTGATTTGAATTGTTGGGCTGTTGTAGTTTAAACTGAGATCTTTTTAAAAAATGAATATCCATGTTCAATTCCACTATTTTAAGCTTTTTGGGCACACTTATAAGCAGTGTTTAAATGACATTTCTAAAAATATATACATTTATTAAGATTGATTTGTACCATATATATTACATCTTCCACTTCAATGTTATTTGGTAGAAGAGCAAGAAACAAATTTCTGAAAAAAAATCTATGCATGATTTTCTATTTCATATGGATTTAGTTGGTACATGAGATGCCCTATTCAGCATTCAAGTTCTTGTATAGTGCTGTAGAGATGTCAATCACAATGTTTACATGTGCTTCATTGATTTTGAAAAAGCATTTGATAAAACAAGACACAGAAAACTATTACAAATTCTGAAACAAGTGGGACTAGATGACAAAGACATCCAAATAATAAAGAATCTATATTGGCATCAGGTAGCAAGTATGAGACCAGGCCAAAAATACTTAGATGATGCAGAAGTACAAAGAGGGGTCAGACAGGGCTGTATTCTGTCTCCACTGGTTGTTTAATAACTACTCTGAGTCAATTTTCAACGAAGCACTGGGAAACAATGCTGGCCTCAAAGTAAATGGTGTTCGGATCAACAATTTAAGATATGCTGATGATACAGTTCTGCTTGCCAGGAAGCATGAAGACCTTCAGCTCCTCATCAATAGTCTCAGAAATATCTGAAAAATACGGCCTGAAGCCTAACACCTCAAAAACCAAGATCATGGTCATCAGCAAACAACCCATTATTTTACCACTGATAAATTTGGAAGGAATACCACTAGAAAAAGTTGAAATGATCATGTACCTCGGTTTTAATTTGCATAAAAGCTGGGACATGATCAGTGAAGTAAAGACAAAGATAGAGAAACAGCATTCTTCAAAATGAAAAAGGTCTTCTACAGTCACAACATAAGCCTAAGCCTGAAAATCAGGCTTGTCAGATGTTACATCTTTTCTATCCTCCTTACGGAATAGAGAGCTGATCTCTGACAGAAAACCACTTGAAGAAACTAGAAGCATTTGAAATGTGGATTTTCAGACGGCTGTTACGTATAAGCTGGGTTGACAAAATCACAAATGAGGAGGCGATAAGCCACCTGGGAAAGCAATGGGAAATCATCAAAGCCATTAAAAAGCAAAAGTTAGAATATTTCAAACATGTGATGTGACACCCAGAAAAATATGGCTTACTTCACTTAATCCTCCAGGGAGAGATTGAAGGCAAACGAGGTCTAGGCAGAAGAAGAACATCATGGCTTCAAAACCTAAGGGACTGGTTTGGATGAAACTCAGCAACACTTTTTTCATGCAGCTGTTGTCAAAAATAGGATTGCCAACATGACTGTCAACTTTTGATGATGGATGTGGCACAAGAAGAAGAAGAAGGATTAAGTGGACAGTCCCTAAGATACCCAGCATAATCTGGAATCTTCCAATTTCATGCCCAAAAAGTCAATTGAAGCATAAGATTCCAATAGATTGAGAAGGATAATAATAAGAAAACATTTTTTTCTCCTGGCTTAGAATAATTGGCATGACTATTAGCTATGCTGCTGATACATGCAACTGAAAAAGAATGCAGTGCAAATGCAGTGGCTAAGATAGTTTTTAGTTGAATGCAAGTTTTAAAGAGAGCCAGAAAAGTATGCAAATAATCTAAATGTAGCAATTCAGTTTTGCTCGAGATATATCATATGTTGGAAATCTTATCGAGAACAGTAAGTATGACATGATTAGTAAATTGAAAGCTTATCCGGATCTAAGAAAAACCTATCAAGAGTAGTACACTACCTCCTTCAGTTATGCTACAGACCATGCCTTCTCAAATCAGATATGATGTATTTTAACCAGATTTTTAGTTATGCAGTATAAAACAGTATAAACCTTAATACGGGATCCAACAAATTCCTTACATTATGCAACCATCACCACTGAAAAAAATATTAAAATACATTGCTCTAAAGCCAAATTTTCAGTAACAATTCTTGTTTGCTGATATTTTGGATACCAGATTAAATACAATTATGCTCTAACTATGGTTTCCAAAATGTATACTGATGTGATCAAATTTGGAGCATAGGAGCATCCAAACATTACAACTATGTTGCTGGGCAGAAACTCATAGATAAAATAGTAATACTTTTGACAGAATAATTTCTATCACAAATCTCTCTCCTTCCTTCTCCACATATGTGAATATAATATCTGACTCTATTGCTCAATACACTTTCTCAGAAGGAATATTGCTTCACATGCCCCAAGGAAGAACATCTTAACATGCAGACAAGCTCTCTGCTGGTGAAGACCAGGCACTCCACTTCACTATTAACACTAAATCTGTGCAGCGCTCTAGTTTTGATTGGGTAAAGATGCATTTAGGTACTCACATTAGCTCTCTCAGCAACTCCTTTAAAGCACACATATAAAGTCCTCTGTAGCTGTTATATAACCCCAGGACAAGATATGTTTAAGGAGTTGCCAGTAGGTTCTATAAGTATTCTAAAGCGTCTTCTTCCTTCAAATTCAGAGCATTGCATCGTGCTAATATCACTGCTAGCTAGATATGATCAGTTTTGTCTTGCAGAATTATTCCCTGAATGAACAGAGCAGAATAGTAATTGCATGCAAAAAATTCCACTGTAAACATAAAGGGATAAATAATATTCAGTACAATCACTGCAGTTTCCTATGCCATTCAATGGGACTGGGGAAAGCACTCAGCAGTTTTCATTTTTCTGTCATTCTCTCATATCTTTTATATTAAAATTTCTATGATGGTCTCTCACATTTTTGGGTCATATTCTGCATCCATTTCTTCTTTCTGTGTGAGGCACAAGGAAAGCCTATTCCCATGATCACTAGCCTGCATCAGGATGCAGTTTTTTCATGGAGATGGTTATCTCCTTGGCCTAAAGGATCCACTTCTTCCATCTCTGTACATAACAAGTAGATTTGTAATAGAGAAGGAATACTGCTTGCACAACTGGAGCAATGCATGCTGGCATCTACTGAATCAGTGACTAAGACCCAGAAGAGCTGCTAATTAAATGACAGCCCTCCTTTTATCCTAGCAATTTGGGGCTATAAAATCAACAATAGCAACTTGAATTGTGCCTGGTTTCTGAAGGGGATAAAAGGAGTTTATCAGAATATATGAAACTGCCAACTGGCAAGGTTTTTGAAAGAAGTGAATTGCTACACAATTAATGTGAACGAACTACAGTACTTTTAAAATCATTTTTTTTTGGCAAAAGACACATTTGCTTTAGCAAGGGAAGTGCTTCATTTGCACAAATGGATATTGTAACAGCTCTTTCAAATGCTTTGCAAAGCCCTACCAAAAAGTAGGTTTCCAGAAGAAAAAGGATTTGTAAAAGGTTGGCAGATTCCCCTGGAATATTAAAATGCAAAGGTGGATTCAGAAGCACACTAATTAGGATTTCTCTTTCAGAGCATGATGAACTCCAGAACAAGCAATCTAATTCTTTTTAAGAATAATTCCATTCATTGGCTTAAACCAAGTGTAAACAAGCTGATGCTTCTCAGATAAGTTTGGATTTCAATGAACAATTACTACCTGTATTATCAATCTCAATTATGAAAGTCATTGTCTAAAATATCCGAAGACTCAAGTTGCCAAGCCCTGATTCAGAAATTACTTCACTATATTTGACTATGAAAATAGTTGAACTCATCCAAACCAAGAGCATACAATTCTGAACACAATATCTCTTAATGGATTTTTCAATTCCATATTAATGCTTCCAATATCATGCCTACAAAATAGTTTATTTCAAATTCATACTGCACTGCTTTAATACACTGAAATTAATAAACAAACAAGATATGTGCCAGAATATGTAGCATTTTAAACTTTCGATACTAACTCTGAGAATCTAAACTTACTGTGCTTTACATATAATTTTAAGCCTGTAGATAAATCTTTCAAATATGCCAGTGCACCTGATAATGTGGTCATGTATAATTTGTTTTTGCACATAATTCTAAACAAAAATTTAAAATCTTAAGCACTATTTTATAGAAAACAGGACAAAAATGTTTAAATGTGTATGACCAGCATATTTCTATTATAGCTATTACAAATAATTTATTCATTAAATATTTCTTAATCAAGAAATGAATATTTATGCTGAAAAAGGTTTAACTGAATCAAATCCACTGAATTCTGTATCTAAAATTAGTATTAAGTTGATTAAGAAACATTTAGAAACATTTATCGATGCCACGTGAGCAAATGTTAAAGTCTGACCTTGTAGTCCAGCCAAGGGTTATTGCTTCACAGATTTTCTGTGTAGCAAAGTTAGGAAACTCAGATATGGATCCTCAAATTTTGTGACACATGCATAAGTATTCTGATAGAAGCATGCTATTTATTTACTGCCACTTAATTAAAAACCTGACTAAATAGTTAAAGATTACTATGACATTACTTATAAAGAAAAACCAAACTATAGAAAACCAGTAATGTTGTAGCAAGTGACCCCTCAGGAGAGCAATCACATGAGCACTGCAACGTCAAAAGGCTCTTAGAAGATTGCAGATTATCTTAGGGATATGGGAGGGAAAATCTAACTACGCATTACATTGTTCTGGGGAACCCATTTTCTGACATTAATTTCAAAATATGGAGGTGGGGAGGCATGACAGGGCGCACGTGAAGGCATGGACGGACAACTTTTCAAAGCCAAGAGGCATGTAGAAAAGCCCCAAATCTCAGCCAGAATAAAGCACATTGAACCCAGGACATTGAAACACCCACATTTCCCTGAAAGCCACTTTTGACACCCGTCGCCCTGGCACCCACCCGGCCGGTTTTCTCCGCTGCCTTCTTTTTATTGCGCTTCTTCTGCTCTTCCCCCTTCAGCAGCACCGTCGTGGCAGTCCCAGGAGGCCCCTTGTTCGAGACGCCGCCGCCTCCCGTCAAGCCCGGGGTGGCCGACGTCACCTCATCTTCTTCGTCTTCGTCTTCCTCGTCGTCGTCCTCCTCCTCCTCGTCGCCCACCTCGGCTGCCCTCCTGGAAGGCTTTCTGCGCGCATCCCCTCCACGGGCGCAGGCCGCGGCCCAGAGGAGCCCCAGCAGCAGCAGCAGCGCCAGAAGTGACGTGGAGAGCAGGACGAGCCAGGTGGGCAGATGCTGCGGCTCCAGACCAGCAGGCAGCGGCAGGCCCAGCTCGGAACGCAGCAAACCCACCCCGGACGACAACACGTCCCGTAGCCGGGCCGACACCTCCTCGGCCTGCTGGGCCACGGCCTCCAGCCAGTTCGGTGCAGCCATGGCTCCAGCGGACACCGAGCAGGCGCTCACGTCACTGCCAACACATCGCCTCGGTACCAATTTGGAAGGCCTTCGGCGGTTCCGCCGCCCTTCCGCTCCGTCGGCAGGCAGGAGGGAAAAAAAGGACCGGCGATTGGGCGCCTGGCTTCGGCGGGGAGAAGCGCCGCCTCGGCCTCCCGCGACCTAAAGAGAGAGCAACGTCACCCTCCGCCGCCGAATGTCGGCGGCCGCAGCGTCCTAGCGCGCACGCGCGCCTGGAAATGCCCCGCACGGGGGACGGCGAGGACGGTCACGTGGGGCTCAGGAAGCCGTCGGTTGGGGAGAGCGGAGAGCGCGCGAACGCGTCGTCCGTCTCCTCCGTCCTGATTGGTGGCGGCACCCCCACCGCCCAGCTTTTCTTTTATGGTCGGAGCCGAAGAGATGCTCCTTAGCCAGCCTGACAGGGCGCGTCATGCCTTGCCTGCGATTGGACGGCGGCGAAGTTGTAAGGAATCTCGACGTGGCAGCGATTTCCTCACGGAGGCAATCGGGAGGAGGAGCTATTGCCCTGGACCTTACCAATCAGAGCCTTCGAAGGAATAAGATTGACGCAATACTTGACAGGAGAAATGAATCACTCCCCCCGCCCCCCCGTAAAAGATTTATTATTTAATATAATATTAAAACAGAAGGATATATAATTGCATTTGATGTCCCTGCTGACATTTAATATATTCAATGTTTTCTCATTATAGTTACATTGGATCTTTAATCATAATAACAAGATAACAATAATTACTTTTAAATGAAACTAAAGGCACCCAACCAGGCCTCCAATGCACGTTTTTTTTTACTGGCAGGAAAAAGAAAGCATGGATAAAATTGCAGTCTCTCTTTACAGGTAGTCCTCGACTTTTGATCACAATTGAGCCTGAAATTTCTGTTAAGTGAAATATTTGCTAACTGAATTTTGCCCCATTTTACGACCTTTCTTGCCATCATTGTTAAGAGAATCACTGCAGTTTCTAAGTTAGTAACCTGGTTGTTAAATGAATCTGGCTTCGATATTGGCTTTGCTTGTCAAAAGATCACAAATGAGGATCACAGAATACAGCAATGGTCATAAATATGAACCATCGTGGGGCTGCTGCAAAGGTCGTAACTTTGAAAAACACTCATCAGTCATATTTTTCAGTTCTTTTGTAAATGAACGGTCACTAAAGTAAAGGGTTGTAAGTTGAGAACTATTTTGTTCAATGGATGATTTGAAAACACATATGGAGACACAATTTCAGATGACCACTAGATGGCAACAAAGAGCTCTGCAGCCATGTTACAGTATTTCCCTCTATCTAGTAGCCAGAGTTTGTAGCTCATATATAGTAACCCTATACCAGGGGTCCCCAAACTTGGCAACTTTAAGACTTGTGGACTTCAACTCCCAGAATTCTCCAGCCAGCTTTAAGTCCACAAGTCTTAAAAGTTGCCAAGTTTGAAGACCTCTGCCCTATACCCATGATGGCAAACCTATGGCATGTGTGCCAAAGCTGGCACGCAGAGCCCTCTCTGTGGGCACGTGTGCCATCCCAGCTGCTCTTCTGGATTCTGGAACGCCTGCCAGCTGGAGTGCCAGAAAACTGCCTGAAAAATGGCTTGAAAAAATTGTGTTTTGGGACCATTTTGGGGCTGTTTTCAGGCATCTTTGGGACATTTTCAGGCTGTTTTGGGGGCATTTTCAGGCCATTTTTCAGGCCAAAACGGGCCTGAAAACAGCCTGAAAATGGCACCCAAATGCCCAAAAATTAGGCATGTGCATGCCGAGCAACTGGTCAGGTTTCGGGCGCTCCGGCATGCACACATAAACTTGCATGCACGTGCGTTCCGGATTGCACACTCGGTGCCAAAACGTTTCACCATCACTGCCCTATACAATACTATATCCTTAAACTCCTAGTTAAATGAATCATTTTTAATGTTTCTCTGTTTTAATATATTCAGGGGTTGCTGAGCCTGGCAGATAACTTGCTGTCTCAAGTGGGGACACTAAAAAGGTGTAGGAAGTTAGCACCCATCTCTCTCCTAGGAAAATGAGATATTTTAGGAAATATTAAAAGGGCAGAGTATTTCCCCTAAAAGGGAGGCAGAAACTCAGCTCCCCCCCCCCCACTCCATCTTTGTCAATGGACCATTAAGCCTGGGCTAATCTATTCTACATAACAAAGATTTATCTCCTTCAGCAGAGCCATAGTAGGAATTGCCCAAAGCCCTTTCATTACATCATCACCCAGCAAGAGTCAACAAAACTTGGGACTCAAGACAGCCTACAGAATTGCCCCTGCATGACCCCATGGGAGTCTGACAACCAATCAGAATACAAGTTCAAATTCAAATCCCAAAAGAGGGTATACACCTCTCTGTCTCTCTCACCCATATGCCTCTTTGCCCAGGACCTCAAGCCATGTGGTACTGTTCATCAATAAACCTTCTTTCCAAGAAACTTCCATGAATCCAGTGTCTTTTTCCCCACTTGGAACTGAACCCAGATGGACATTTCTTCCAACAATTATTTTGAGCCCACTAAACCTAACTTCATTTTACTTGGAAAGATTTTTCAGAAATGGTTTTCCATTGCCTGCTTCCTAGGGTTGAAGGAGAGTAATTGCCCAAGGTCACCCAGATTGCTCAGTGCGTAAAGTGGGACTGGAATGGAGAGTCTCCCAGTTTCTAACCTGGTACTTTAACCACTACGCCAAATTGTTTCTCAGTTTCAAAGTTTGGCAGCCAGAAATTGCCTAAAATGATAATAGAGAACAGGAGGTAACAGATGAGGCTGATGAGTGACTGTAGGCAAGGGAGTGTGCTTGCATCATCCTGAACTGTCAGTAAACACCCATCTGATCTCATTTGCCACCAGTCACCTGACATCACCACTTTTTGAATAAATGGATACTGAAGTGCATCAGATTTTATATATTTTGCCACTGCTACTGGATGGAGTTGGCCGGGATATGTATGTGCCTTCCCTACACTACTTTAATACAGATGCATCTAGAATAATTTAAAGCTGCCAAGCTTTGGGTTAAGAAAATACTGAGGGCAATATCACACGGGCATTGCAATATTGTGTTACTAGGTTGTGGTAGGTGAAAGTGGGGCAGTGGGTCAGGTCAGAAAAAAAAACCATAATTGGGAGCAGTACTCATGAATTCAATTTAGGCGTGTAGCAATGCAGCTGGGCATTCTAAAATGAGTTAATGCCAGAATTTTGAGAAATGATAGCTGCAGTTAATTTTTTGCAGATTGGACCATGTATGGATTACTATATTTAGTTCTTGGTGCTGCTTTTAGGAATGAGATTAACATATGGCAGCATACAGTATTCTAAAATAGCATGGTGAAGGCTCTTGAAACTACATGGGTGAGGCAATGGGTTAAAGAAGGAATGATTGATAAAATATGATAATGATCCAATTATCTGAAGGCTTGTGATTGAATGGTGGAACGTGCCTGTTATGTATTGGTCTAGAACAGGAGGAGTCAAACTTGCAATGACATATCACAACTTTTCCCCCTTCACTAAACCGGGGATGGGTGTGGCCAGTGCGTGATACCTCCAGCCTGCAAGCTGCAAGTTTGACACCCATGCTCTAGAAGCAAGATTGATTCAAGATTAAAAAGTAAAGGTAAGGATTCCCCTCGCACATATGGTTTAGTTGTTCCTGACTCTAGGGGTAGGTGCTCATCTCCATTTCAAAACCGAAGAGCCAGCACTGTCTGAAGATGTCTCCATAGTCAGGTGGCCGGCATGACTAAATGCCAAAGGCACACGGAACGCTGTTACCTTCCCACCAAATGTGTGTTCCTATTTTTCTACTTGCATTTTTACATGCTTTCGAACTGCTAGGTTGGCAGAAGCTGGGACAAGTAACGGGAGCTCACTCTGTTATGCGGTACCAGGGATTTGAACCACCAAACTGCCAACCTTCTGATCAATAAGCTCAGCGTCTTAGCCACTGAGCCACTGCATCCTTTTTAAGTGCTACCAAGTCTTTTTTGACTCCTAGCAACCAAGTAGATTTTCTTCATGATGATCTATCTCTAACCTGGCCTTTCAAGTCTCCCAATGGAGCATCATCAACATCACTAAAATTGTCCAGCTATTTTGCTGCTGAAAGTTCTTCTTCCCTTTCCTTCCACCATTCCCAGCATTAGAGTCTTCTCTCGAGAGCTGGATCTTTGCATATGATGTCCAAAGTAGGATGATTTGATCCTGGTCATTTATGCCTCTAGTGACATGGCTGTCCATGGTATACTCAGGATACCATGGATAGCCAAGACTAGAACTAAATGCCGAAATACCAAAGCAGCTTTCCCCTAAATATTAAGGAAAGAGTTGCCAAATAGACATATAGCATATTTTTCCCTATTGGAAGTACATAAGCAGAAAATGAATAGTTATGCTTTAGAGATAAGATAGTTCTGTCCTGCATTAAACAAGAGACACACCAGTGTATTTTATGATGAATCCTAGTTCTATGATACTGTGAAGCCAGACCGTTTGATTCCTTTTTATATGCTAATAGGATATTCTTGTGAATATAATCTCTTTGCCATGGAGACAGGCTCAGAAATTTGAATGGACTTTAAAGCCCTTTTTGTAGGCAGGCTAAAAGTGCGTCACAAGGTTTCTTGCTCTATGAAACATATTCATGTGCACAATTTTTTTCTCCTCTCAATAAATTATTGCTTCTTTCTGACTTAACAGATCTCTTTCAAAAAATTGCCATCTCTGTTTTTAACTGTTTCTTATACAGTATATACAGATTTCATTTAAATGCTGTTTCCTGAGCCCAGCTTATTGATTTGGGAATGAGTAACTTGTCTTTGTTCATGAGATTAGAATGTACATACCAGCCAGAATATGAACTTCTTGCCTGTGTGGGAACTAATTAATAACAGACAAGTATATCTAGAGATTTACAGTGTCCTTTTAAACTTCCAACTTATTACATGCATTGCACTGTATATTTCTTGAGAAAAATGCATTATCCATTCTGAAAAAGTTTGTTTATTTACTTAAATTTATTGGCCACACAACTACAGGGGACTCTCAGAGAATGTCTCAGAGAACAGAAAAGGTGACATTCTTTCTCATCCTGTGTTCTCTCTAAAAATCACTTTCTTCTGATGGAGCTGACTCTACTTTTAATCTTAAAAGATGCTTCTGTTTTTTGTATTCCCATCAAGAATCCTTTGTATATCATAATCATTTCACTGTTTGAAAAGTAATTTAGCATAATTTTAACTACTCATTTTGTCCAATAGATGAATTCAGTTCTTGATCCCCAGAGGCTGCATACACCAGAGGTGCCTTCCAAATCCCAGCGCTACTGGTTCGTTTGTGCTTGCACATGTGTAGAAGTGAGTGGGCAGAGCCTCCTGCCGCCACCATTACTGGAACAACCCCCTCAAGGCATACACTGTTTTAGAATTATAACACAATTCCCCCCCTCCTCCTCTCCTATATAGCAATTTCAGTATCATCTTGGAGTGAAATTGAAAATGCTTGAGTAATTTTATGTGTTATCTTCTGCACATCTATTGTAACTAATGCTTATAAATAATGTGATTTTCTTGGCCTGATACAATATGGCAATAATAAAATCTCACAATCAATATTTTATTCAGCTTGGCATGCATTGCAGAGCATATAAATGATAACATTCATCTCGATTTAGATACTTCCTATGAATGTGTGTTTGGTGCTTTCAACTCAGTATTCTCCTGACAATTGTCTGGACTTCTTCTTGCAGTCCAAAATCTTTTGGTAAGATTTTTGGAAGTGGCTTGCCATTTGCCTTCTGCCTAGGGCTGAGGGAGAGTAACTGGTCCAAGGGTGCACATCATGAATTATGCCTAAGGAATTGTTGGAAGAAATATCCTTCTGAGTTCAGTTCCAAGTAGGGAAAAAGGCACTGGAAACATGGAGTGTTCTGCCTCGGGAGTTGTAGGCTTGCTCGGGGCATGCAGTTAACTCCATGCTTGATCTCTTTCAGATCAAGTTTATTATCAGACATTCTTAATAGCAAAACTTACAGTTCAGTGTTAAGATACTTCTGACCTTCCATAATCTGTCCCATAACGTGGTGTAAAAAGATGATGATTTCACTTCCATGCTGAGTGGAGATATAAAACACTACTATTTCGGTTCACAAAGGCATTCAAAACTGCCCGGCTATAAACTTTGCATGTATAAACTTTGCATGTGGGCAAGATGCCCCAGTGGCCAATCATAAACAGAGATGTGATCACATGTCATGGAACTACATTTCCCATAAGGCAGTCTCTACCTACATTTCTCATGAGGTAGTTTCTTAAAGGAGACAGTTCTTAATTCCTACACCACAGGGGTGGGTTTCTCCCGGTTCGCACCGGTATGCCAGAACCGGTTCGTGAAATTTAGCATACCTTTTGGAACCTGTTCCGGAAGGAAGGAAGGAAGGAAGGAAGGAAGGAAGGAAGGAAGGAAGGAAGGAAGGAAGGGGGAGAGATACACACAGGAAAGGAAGAGATACACCCAAGGAAGGAAGGAAGGGAGGAAGGAATGGAGGGAGAGTGAGAGAAAAAAGAGAGAGACAAAGATAGAGAAAAAAAAGAAATAAAAAGGAAGTAGGAGAGAGAGAAGAAAGAAAGAAAGAAAGAAAGAGGGGGAGAGAGACAGAAGGAAGGAAGGAAGGAAAGAGTGAGAGAGAGAGAGAAAGAAAGAAAAAGAAAGAGAACTTATGACCACAATTGAGCCCAAAATTTTGGTTGCTAAGCAAGAGCACGCCCACTCGGTCACACGCCCACCAAGCCATGCCCACCCAGTCACATGACCACTGAGCCACTCCCACAAAACAGGCCACACCTACAGAATAGGTTGTAAAAATTTTGAAACCCACCACTGCTACACCTGCTATATACTGCTGGGGCAGCACATGGAGACTATTTGGAAAGATGGTTTTAATGGTGGACAGGATCACGTCCTTCAAGATCTTGGGTGAAGAAAAAAATGGGCGAGATGCTGAGAGTGCCTTAGTTTTATGCCCTCTCTGGGCTTTTGAATTTGAGCTTGTATTCTGATTGGTTGTCAATCCCCCATGGGGCCATGCAGGGGCAACTCTATAGGCTATCCTGAGTCCCAGGATTGGTTGAGCCTTGCTGGGGGATGATCAGAGGTGGGTTGCTTCTGGTTTGCACCAGTTTGGGGGAACTGGTAGTGAAAATTGTGACTTGATCGCACGAACCAGTAGGGACAGCAGGCTGGACACGCCCCTGAACCGGTTCCCAGGATGCTGCGACCATTGCCAGCTTGGTTTATTATCATTTTTTAATTATTTTAATTTACTTCCAACTGCACATGGGCACTCAGCAAACTGGCAGCAACCCACCCCATTGATGATGTAATGAAACGGCTTTGAGCAATTCCTACTATGGCTCTGCCTGAAAGAGGTAAATCTTTGTTATGTAGAATAGACTGACTCAGGCCTTAATGGACATTGACAAAGGTGGGGGAGCTGAGTTTCTGACTCCCTTTTAGGGGAAATATTTTGCCCTTTTAACATTTCCTAAAGTATCTCATTTTCCTAGGAGAGGGGTGGGCTCTAACTTCCTACAGCATGACTAAAACTCATGGTCTCCTGGTTTCTAGCCTGGTGCATTAACCCTGCATCAAACAGGTTCATTTTATGTACATTTTATGTATACCTCCTAAAAGCAGATTCAGGGCACTGAAATGCCATGGTGGATTCTGAATGGCGGTTCTAAAAAATAGGCTTACCAAATATGCATTTTATGAAAAATATTGCATTTCTGTAAATTCACCCAGCTCAATGCAAGTGTCCATTTTAATAGAGAATGAATATTGTTGGCATATACAGCATTGTGTCTTATCTCTTAATGGCTTCAGGATCAGATCTCTGCAATGTCTGGGGCACAATTAGCCATTAGCCATTCTCACTGTTTATGCCTGGTAGTTATTTGCAGCTGCTCCATCAGGCCATTTATACCTTTCCTGTCACCTAACTGCTGCCTGACATTATGCGCCTAAGCTTTAATTGAGCTAATTCTAGTTTCTGCAGTAAGAATGCCACATGGATAGATAAGTAATAATATTTCAGAAACTGATTAAGCCATCCAGCCCTTTTATTTGTCCCTCTGTACTTCCTCTTTAAACCTTTTCTCAGCAAAATTCTATCTGAAGAACTTACAAATGTATTTTAAAGGTATTTTTGGCAACCTTAAAGCAGGCTTTCCTAAACTAAGATGCATCTCTCTTGGGGAGGTTGAGACGGAGTCCAAGGAAGGGTGATGAACTTTATATTTTTACATATTTTTATTAAAAATAAAGTTTCATTGTACTGTTTCCATTGTTCATTTGTGTTTATTTTAGTGTTTGGATTTTTAGGGGAAGTGCGTATATTAAGATTACACTAAACTAAAGGGATTGTGATGGCAAAATGTTTAGGAACCCTGCTTTAAAGGAAGAGGAACCATGGAATTGTTTTCTTAGCCCTACTAAGATTGTCAGTACTCTTTCTTTTAGTTTAGCCAAGATCACAAGGGAGAGGGAGTTACCACTAAATAGCTGATAATATATCACTTTGTGGTTTCTTGCGATTTGACAGCTGCCTAAAGCATTTCCCCCGCTTTTGTAATTCAAAGTTTATCCCGTATAAAAGGTATCTTATTGTGTCTTGAAATGCAAAGATTAAAGAGGGGCTCTATTTTGATAGGTAATGTATTGTAATATATTGTAGAAAGTTAGCATCCACCCCTCTCCTAGAAGAATGAAATAATAAAAAGGCAGAATATCATATTCCCCTGGATGAGAAAAGAAGAAACATGCTCTTGGAAAGCAGCCCCAGAGGTGGTATTCCTCAGGTTCTGACCAGTTCTGGAAAATCGGTAGCAGAAATTTTGAGTTTTGAATTTCGGAGAACTGGTAAATTTCACCTCTGATGGGCCCTGCTCCCATCTATTCTCTGCCTCCAAGTCCCAGCTGATTGGGAGGGAATGAGGATTTTGCAGTATCCTTCCCCTGGAGTGGTGAGGGAATGGAGATTTTACAGTATGTTTCCCCTGCCATGCCCACCAAGCCTCACCCACCGCCAAGCCACGCCCACAGAACCGGTAGTAAAAATTTTTGAATCCCACCACTGGGCAGCCCCCACCTTTGTTAATAGCCCCAGAAAGACTAGGCCAACTTATCTACAAGACATCAGGGTGATAGGATTAACCCTCATTCAAGATCCAAACCAGGGCAAAGATATAAGCCATAATAGGAATTGCCCAACACCCTTTCAGAACACAAGCCTCTTCATTACAACATCACCCAACAAGATTCAACCAAGCCTGAGATACAGGGAGCCTACAAGATTAGCTGGACCCCCGCATAGCCCCCTGGGAGTCTGACAACCAATAGGATACATTTCCTGTGCAGGAACAGGAAGCTCTAGGGCAAGGCCCATATCTATCTATCTATCTATCTATCTATCTATCTATCTATCTATCTATCTATCTATCTATCTATCTATCTATCTATCTATCTATCTATCTATCTATCTATCTCCACTCCATGTGTTCAGCTGCACCAGGACCATGTGCTTAATGGTTCTGCTCCATTAAACCATCCTTCCAAACAGTCTCCACGTTTCCAGTGTCTTTCTCCTCACTTGAAACTGAACCCAGATGGACATTTCTTCCAACAATATGTACTTTAATGATATAATGGTTTGGGAAACCAAGAAGACAATGGAAACCTTCAAAGAGACCTGCATTGTATCATAATTTTGAGAAGTGGGTTCTTTGCGTTATAATACAATGAATAGCAAATATGTCTTTTTCTATTTTTCCATTGAGAGAGCTGCTTGCTGTAGCAAATAAAGCATCAGGCTAGAAACTGGGAGTTCAAGTCCCCCCTTGGGCATGAAGGCAACTGGGCCAATGATTTTCTCTCAGTCCTAGGAAGAAGGTAATGGCAAACCACTTTTGATACATCTTACCAAGAAAACTACCTCAAATCTGGTATTATTTTATGTAGAATTAAAATCTGAGTAAAATGATTTTGATTCTTCCTAAGCAAGATGGGTTTTCAATATAACTTTTACTATGCAACTGCCAATTTACAGACTTTTATTATGGGAGTTAAGCATCTTAAATCTAGGATGGTGATGAGATAATAATTGATATCAACATAGAGATCAGGTATATACACAGAGTGTGGTCAAAAAATTCCAGATGCTGGGCACAATGATGAGATCAAACCTCTGTTTGGTTTTTATCTGTATCACATACCCTTGAAAGAGAGCTCTTTTTCATAGCTCTTTACTATATCTAGAACTTTGCGACCAAGATATGCTATGTACAGCTGAAGGGCTGGTTTTAAATGACTTACTGTATAGCAGCAGGAGAATGGTATAATGTACATAGATACATACATGTGTACTTCAGCCATTTAAGAATAATATTAAAAAAAGCAAGAAGAGGAACTGGAAGTAGCAACCAGAATGCAAATAACTAAGAAAGTGAAACTTGGGGATCTGGGTGTCGGCAAAATGTTTCACAATTAAATATGATAATTATAATAAATTAGTGATACAAATAAAGAAAGATTTAGAAAATTGGAAAAAATATTCAGCTATCACTCATGGGACGTATAGCGACAATTAAAATGAATATTTTACCAAGAATCTTATTCCTGTTGCAAGCCGCACCTATTAATCAGGGTAAAAAATTCTTTCAAGAATTAAACAAAATAACCGCTAGGTTTATTTGGCAGGGATGAAAAGCAAGGATTAAACTAAAGTCAATGCAAGACAGCAAGGAGAGAGGAGGTTTAGCATTACCAAATCGGGATTTATACGCATCAGCAGTAACGATAACATGGGTGAAGGATTGGATAGAGCTAAAGAATAAAAGAATTTTGACCTTAAAAGGCCATGATTTGCAAGCAGGCTGGCCTACATTCCTATGGGATGATAAAAAATAACAATGCACAAATATTTTCAAAATCATTTAATTAGAAGAACGTTATTGCAAAAATGGCTCAAAATCAAAAAAATCCACTATGTGAAAATCCCGAATTGGCTATCACTGACAGAAAGGACAATCCATCCGAATTTTATAGATTTGGACAAAATGCTAAGATACAGAGACTTAATTGATAGATAGGGAAATTTAAAAACAATTGAAGAATTGGCAGAACAGAACATGAAAGTTGACTGGCTAACTTACCTCCAAATCAAAACTAAATACAATAATGATATTAATTATATGACATCGAAACAGAACCACATGAATTGGATAAAATTATTCAAAGCTCAGATAGAAAGATGATAGGGAGAATATATAAATTTCTCCTGAAGTATAAAATGGAAGAATAAATTATGAAAGAACAAATGATAAAATGGGCGCAAAACTTTGGCTATACTATTGAATTACACAAATGGGAAAAATTTTGGGGAGCAAACTTAAAAATGACACTATAAGTTGCATACAAGGAAAACCAGTACAAAATGTTTTACAGATGGCACCTGGCACCAACAAGGTTAGCTAAAATCTTAACAAATACCTCCCCAAAATGTTGGAAATGCGAATCAATACATGGAACATATTACCATTGGAATATTACCTTGGAAAGAGCCAAGGTGGCGCAGTGGTTAAAAAGCAGCACTGCAGGCTACTGCTAGATCAGCAGGTCAGCGGTTCAAATCTCACCGGCTCAGGGTTGACTCAGCCTTCCATCCTTCCGAGGTGGGTAAAATGAGGACCCAGATTGTTGGGGGCAATATGCTGACTCTCTGTAAACCGCTTAGAGAGGCCTGAAAGGCCTATGAAGCGGTATATAAGTCTACTGCTATTACCATTTATGGTGGACCTGTGAAGAGGCTAAATTATTTTGGAAAAGGATCAAAAATTGGCTGGAGGCAATAACAGGGGTTAAAATAGAATGGAAACCTGAAGTTTTTTTATTAGGAATAATGTCTGCAAAATACAAAAAAGAAACCCAGTATTTAATACTACATATAATTACGGTGGCAAGTATTGCCTTTGCCCAGAAATGGAAAAACAAATTAACTCCAAGCGAAGATGAAATAATAAGAAAGGTTATGGATTGTGCTGAAATGGACAAACTAACTAAAGAAATCCAAGGAAAAGAATCAGAATTCTACCAGATATGGGATAAATGTTATAGGTGGAGGGAAGAAACAAGAATCAATAAAGGAATATAACAAAACTCAAAAATAATAGTTATGAGTAAAATAAGAGGGTTAAGAATGGTGAAATCCAAATGAAATACAATAGAAGGGGAAATAATATAAGGTGAGCGGTATCGATTGATAATTGCTATTAGAAAGAACAGGAAGCTCCTGTTTGTATTGTATTGTGTAAATGTGGTGTACGTCTAAGTTTTGTGTGTGTGTATTTTGCATGTTTGTTAATAATAATAATAAGAAAAGAATAATATTAAATAATGCTTTTCTTCTGGAAGATGTAAAGGAAAATGTAGTATTTTGACATAATGGGAAAAGTTGCCTACCAAAAACATTTTGTTATTGTCCTTCTTTCATCATTTTTCTTTTGTTCTCCTTTTTTTCCTTTTACATGTAAAGTTCTCATCTGAAAAAAAAAGTTTTAAAAATATTCTTTGTGCTATCTAATAAAACAGGTGTTTGAGCCCTTTAATCTCACACATGTGAATTAAAATCTCGCATTGTGGTAAGATGGACAGCAAACAAATTTAATAAATAAAAAATAAAGAAATAAAAGAGGGGAAAACTCTATTCAACAGTACTATGGTATCAGCAATAAAAAAAGTAATTAAACTTTCCTCTAAACTTTCCTCTATCTTGAAATCTAAGGTTCTCCCTATCATGGTGGATTCTTAGGTGAAATCAGACCACAAACTCAAAATATTGATGATCTGATCTACTTTATAAGAATCCATTAATTGTCTTGCATCGTTTAGAAGCAACACAGACAATTACGTTGGTGTTAAGAGCTTTATCAAAATTAGTTGTGGAATAGGTTCTTTCTGCAGTATTGGTAAAAGGTTCTGATGACCTCTACTTGAATTCAGAGGAATGTTCCAGTGGGTAGATTGGATTACTTGTACAGTTTGCCTCCAATGATTTATTCTAGTTCATCCTAGCCAATTCGAGCAACATTTTTCAAATCCTTAGGGGAAAGAGATATTGGCTTCATGGTTGAGTAAGTGTCTGATATTAGCCCCCTCTAATAAAACCCGACAAACTGATAATGCGTTATGCATCAACAGAGGGATAGCATCAAGATCACTAGAAGTTATAGTACTACTTTATACTGCATTAGTGAGATCACACTTGGAATATTGCATCCAGTTCTGTCACCACGATAGGAAAAAAAATGTTGCCACCCTGAAAAGTGGGCAGAGAAGTGCAACAAAGATGATAGGGGTCTGGAGCAGAGGTGGGTTCCTACCAGTTCGCACCTATTCGGTAGAACCGGTTCATCAAATCTACCGAACCGGTTAGAAGATGTTCCACCAGTGGACCCGGAAAGCAGGCCACACCTACAGAAGAGCTTCCAAAATTTTTTGAAACCCACCACTGGCCTTTGGATATGATTATTCTACAGTATCATGCTCATATTTATAAAACTCAGTGCCTCTGTGAAAGGTAAGGATGACTACTGCGTTTGTGGTGCAATCAGAACATTGCGTGTGTTGAAGTTGTTTTAACGCAAACCAAAGATGCCTTTTAAAAAACAAGTTTACATCATATTCTTATGCATGCCAGTGCTGTGTGTGAGGTAATTTAAGGTGGTTCTGACAAGTGTCATCGGCATCTTCATATCCGGTCACATGGGCGGCAAGCCACTCCCATCTGGTCACATGGGTGGCAAGCCACTCCCACAAAGGAGGCCACACCCACAAAGTAGGTTCGAACAATTTTTGAAACCCATCACTGGTCTGGAGGCTACCTCATATGATGAATGGTTGAAGAAGTTAGATATGTCAAAGAGAAGGATTAGCACAGGGGACATGATAACTGTCTTCCAGTACTTGACCAGCTGTCATAGAGAAGAGGGATTGGTTTATTCTAAAGCACCAGAAAGCTGGACAAGAAGTAATGAGTGGGAAGCTTGTTAAAGAGACATCCAACCTTGAAGTAAGGAGAAATTTTCTGACAGTGAGAACAATTAATCAATGGAGTAGCTTGCCTCCCAGAGTTGTGAGTGCTCCATCACTGAAGATTTTCAAAAATAAAATGGACAACCATTTGCCTGGGATGGTGTAAGACTCCTGCCTTGAGCCGGGGTTTGGACTAGAAGACCTCTGAGGTCCCTTTGAGCCCTATGATTCTGTTCTATGCTAATATCCATCAACATTATCTCAGCTTTATTAATTTAGTATCAACCAAGAATTTATCTTGTTTCCCCTTAGTTGTTGAGTAATCTGTGCATTTTATTTGAACAACAAAACTACTTTGAAACAGCAGCTGGACTCCCAGGCATCTACACTAGATACAAAGAATTCCAATTCAGAAATATGTATTTTGACAACGCAACACAAACTCTATTATGTGGTATGTACATTGCAACTCATCCAAACACATAAGGGCAGAATTTATGTTGAAGTATCACAACATATATTTAGTCACTTGCCCCTTGACTCCCATATCATAGATAGTTGCTGAATTTTGGACGTTTTCTAAAATGGGAAGCAACCTTTTTCAAGCTGAACCCATTAATGACACCTGTTAAAGCCAAATTTGTGCAATCTTCTCCCACATTTAATTTTAAAACTAAAGTTCAATTCAGGTTCCATTATGTCAATGCTAAAGTCATCTTTCTTTTTCTGTGCCTTAAAACTCACCTTGCTGAGTGAATTGTTTTGAAAATGCAAAGGTTCTGCCCATTATTTTGTAACTTTTTGAATTAGTCTAATAAGGGATAGTCTATTGAATTTAGACACTTTTATGTCCAGTGAGGCTATCTTCTATTTGTTCTGTTTTGTTTAAATCTTGTATTTTGTTTAATATGGCAAAGCAACCTACATTTTTTAAAAAAAGAAGCTAATATTTGTATGGCCAGCAGATGGCAGTTAATGCTCATCCAGTAAGCTTTCATGATTTCTTTTGCAGTTTTACCAGTTTTTGCAAATTACTATGGGTAATTGAATAACAGTAAAAGGGGACACACATAGTCTAGTTGGAATTATGAGTAATATTGCATTCTCCTTGTTTGGGAATAACGTGGAACCCATTTATCTCTAAAAGTTCATTTGCAGTCAGTTTCTGTGATTAATTATGCAAAATTAACAATAAGTATTTCTGCTGTGTAAAATCTTTCTCACTTGACAAGATATTTAGAACATCTGTATGATTACATTTTTTTTGCATCTCAGTTGCATACCTAGCTACTGATATGCACATACAGTGAAAACTACCGGAGATGAATGGATTAAGCCTTCAGTTTGTTTAAAGTTTAAAGTTTAATAACATTTATATGCCACCCAATCCCGTAGGACTCCGGGCAGCTGACAATACAATAAATCAAAAAGAAGAGAAGAAAAGAAAAAAAATAGATTTAAAAAACACACCATGCACTCCATTCTGAGTGGAGCTGGTAACTAGATTGGTTGTCCCTTAGGCACTTTCTTTCCTTCTTGTCTGCTGATCCTATGTCATTTGGTTTATTCAGTAACTCTAGGAAATGAAGTAGCAAAAGAGATACTTTGGCTCATTAGTGGAGCTGATGTTGTGATCAGTGGAGAAACTAGAAGTTAACTGAATGCAGAGAAGAGTTCATGTTCAAGACTACATTGTGGTAATAAAGGAAGTGAAGCGTGCTTACTTATAATCTTCACTATATCAGTGGTTGAGTCAGTGAGCGACTTGTGCAACACTACTAATAAAAATTGTTCAGATTTGCTCATTTCTAGACTCTAAAAGTGTAAAGTCAGAGAAGGTGATCGAGTAGTATTTTGTGGAATTACTTCACAATTCAACCTGTTGATTCTGAAGGAATGGAAAGGGGATATTGAAATGAAGTCTACTACTCTGTGGGTCAGAGAATGGCTAGATCCAGGAGAAGTTGGTCTATGTCAGGTGAGGAGATGAAGCTGGCTATCTTAAGGAGGCTTAAGTGTATCCCCCTTCTTCTCTGGATGTGGATAATTCACAGAAAGCTACTGTTAAGATGGTGGGGCTGCAATTGTGGAACATCCTACCTGAAGCAGATCCTTTTCAGTATGGGTTCAGACTTGGACATTGGATGGAAATGCATAGGTTGTTCTTTGTTGATACTTTGGTGGGAAGAGTATTTTCCTCTATCTGGATTGTTCGGCATCTTTCAGTATTGTTGGACATGGTATCCTTCTGGATTATCTGTGAAAGTTAGAAGACTTTTTCTACTTTTTCCTAAGTGTGCAGTTTCATATGGTCTTGATCAGGGGTGTCAAACTGGCGGCCTGTAGGCTGGTTGTGTCACCCGCTGGCCACGCCCACCCCACCTCCATGAAGGGGAAAAGTGTCGTGATACATCATGTGATGGCAACATGATGCTGCAAGTTTGACAGGCGTGATCTTGATGGTGGGAGGAGAGGTCAGTCTAGCAGTTTTTCCCTTGTGGATGCCACAAAGTTAACCTCTCCAATTGCTGTCTTTTATCATTTACATAAACCTGCAGGGTCTTCTTCACTCATGATTATTGCTGGATAGCCAGGAGCATGCTATGACAGTGTGCGCATGTGTGCATGTACGTGTGTGCATGCTTTCTTTGGTTTTGACTCGTGCATCAAATATGGCCCTCTCTGGAGAGGGTGATCATGGTGACCCATGAGTTACCCATGCTTTTACCCCATCTAGATTGTACTTCAACACATACTACATGGCACTGCATTTGAAGACTAACTAAAATTATAATTGGTGCAATTTTTTTGGGCTGGGCCATAAAAAAATGCAGTGGGCTTTCTATTCCAACAGTGATGAAAAAGTAACTTTACATCCAATCCTTGCATTTATGACTTTCACAGGTCTATAAAGGAAAGGAAAGCTGAAATAAGATCATATGTACAATTCTGAGTAGAATAGCAATGATCAATTATGTGTTTGTATGAGGTGAAATTAATACACACCATACCAATATTATGAGTATTTGCAACCATTTAACATCCAGTTTGACCTGAAGTTACAGGTCAAACGTTTGTAACTTTCTGGAAATTAGTGGACTTTAGCTTAATCACTGGCTAGACTATGCTGTTTGCAACCGTTAAAAATAGGAGTCCCGAGGCTCTCGATTCTTCAAACAGACAATCTGCGAGGAGTATATGACTAGCTCCCAAATCCCTAAGTTAGAATTTAAAAGAGAAGACACCGATTTCTGATCATTTTTAATGACTGAAAATTAAGCAGAGCATTTATAAACAACTGATGGTAATACATAATATTTTTTTGTGGTTTATGAATAAAAATTTCCTTAATATTTATTTTTTTGAAAAAAATCAGCAGCTTGTTTCACAAAACCTATAAAGCCATAATTTGGTTGGGTGTGTTGTAAGAGCCCAGCCATGGTGGGATCATGTAGGAACCATGTTTGATGGAATAGTGTATTGTCCAAATCCAGACTAAAGACTTTTGTTTTGGCTCTCTCTTGTAAGTCTTGGCATCTGTAAACAAAGTAAGAAAATATTTGCAAGTCCAGGAAGTCATATTACATCTTATACCTGTGCTGAGCATAATGACAAGCTGATCTATTTTTGAGATCCCACGCACATTGTTCTCCAGGGGACATATTGCTAAGTCTACAGTCAGGGAAGGTGATAACAGAGCAAGAGCAAGTAGAAATGGCAACTTTCTGTATAGGGAAGGGGATAAAAAGCATTCCATTGCTATGGCAATGGTACAAAGAAGTCCCAGTGACTAAGAGATTGCTAAAAGGGGTGGTGGTAGAACTAGCTGCACACTAGTCTTCTCAATACTGCTGGGGCCTCAGCCTTGTTGGAGAACATCTTATGACTCATGGGCTACCTCTGACTGAAAAAAAGTGATGTACTTTTTCTCAGCATCTGATGTGATGAAGTTAGTTTCCTGGCAGGAAACAAAATAGTTATACATTTCTGGTCTCAAGCCATATCAACAATGAACAGCACCAGTTTGATTGGGATGGAAAGAAAATAATCAGCCATGCCAACATTTGCCACACATGTGAATTTATTGAATTCTACAAAAGGGGCAATTAACAAGCATATTGATTTAGATCCAGCATGTGAACATGTAAGAAACCGGACCATTCGAACCACCAATCAACAAGAGAACTGATCAGCTCCTCAGCAGTTAATTATAGCCAAAACAAGCAGCCAATCACATGGCCAACTGACTGCACCAACACACAAGACACATATAAGATAAAGAGGAATAGAAGAAGATATTTTTACTGAAGTCCCTGCTGCTGATGTTATTTTATAGTTAAATGGCAAGCTTGGACAGCAAATCACTGCCAAAAACAAATGGCTGTATTTGTGTGAAGATTAATGCTCCACCCCACCCCAACTCGCACAGCTTTACCCATCATCCATTCTCTATTTGTACATGTGTATCGGGGTGGGTTCTTGCCAGTTCTAACCTCTTCTATAGAAGAGGTTCCACAAATCTACAGCGCCATTTAGAACTGGTTCCAGCGCCCTCCCCCCACTCGTGCACACATCATCAAGATGAAGAGTGAGAGGAGGAATTCTGGGAGTTGTAGTCCACAAGTCTTAAAGCTGTCAAGTATGAACACCCCTGGTTTTTTTTTAAAGGTTTAGGGGTGCAAGGGTCTTGTAACTTGACAGCTTTAAGACTTGTGTGCTTCAATGCCAGAGTTCCTGAGCCAACATGACTGGAGGAGGAATTCTGGGAGTTGAAGTCCACAAGTCTTAAAGCTGTCAAGTTTGAACACCCCTGGGGTTTTTTTCTAAAGGGTTAGGGGTGCAAGGGTCTTGTAACTTGACATCTTTAAGACTTGTATGCTTCAGTGCCAGAGTTCCTGAGCCAACATGACTGGAGGAGGAATTCTGGGAGTTGAAGTCCACAAGTCTTAAAGCTGTCAAGTTTGAACACCCCTGGGGTTTTTTTCTAAAGGGTTAGGGGTGCAAGGGTCTTGTAACTTGACATCTTTAAGACTTCCATGCTTCAATGCCAGAGTTTCTGAGCCAACATTTTGGTTGTTAAGCAAGAGCTTTGTTAAGTGAGTTTCACCACATTTTACAAGTTGGCCACGCCCACCCAGTCACATGGCTGGCAAGCCACTCCCACAAAGCAGGCCACACCTACAGAAGAGGTTCTAAAAATTTTTGAAAACCACCACTGATGTGTATGCATGCTCAGCTATGATATTTCACTAGCAGTCCCACCAGAAACAGACAACTGGAATCAGCTTTCAGAGCAGCCAACAATTATACAGGTAACTATTTCTTCTATGTCTCCCATCAGTCTTCCCCATCCTCCTCATTACAAGTATTGTCATTACTGAGAAAGAAGGAGAATGGTCATACCACTTGGTATGACAAACAAATTGCATGATAACAGACTCTCTTAGGCAGTTGCTGGGGAACAAATCTTTTGGTTCTGCCTGGCCGATCCATGTTATTTTTCTGCGACTGCATGTTACTTTGGCTGATCATTGGCTGATCACCTCTATGTCACTGGCAACTGAGGAACAAGAACTTTTCAATAATCAAAAACAATCTGAGTGCTTCAGAGTACGGTGTTTCCATTAGCCTGCAGACATTTAAGAATTGGTTCCATCCATCATGGAAACGATGCTTCTGGTTTAAAAAAATCCCCTGGCTTCCTCATGCTCTGATTATCCAAGTGTTCCAAGCAAGCTTACTTAGATTTTTCTCCCTCACTATGAGCCATCCTAAGCTAGAAGATGCCCAAAGCATTTCATCATTAATGTCATTATAATTTAATCATTTAAATTTTAATGCAATCATAGCTCAGTTCTTTAATGAGTTTATCATCAGTTGAAACTCATGCACATTTTTGCATCTAGGAAACCCAGGCACAAATTCTATATGCAAAAGAATTATCTAAAATTGTTCATCGTTTGCAAGTCCATCTTTTTTTAATTAATGTCTCACTTTCTTCCCTAATTTTGAACTTGATGTCCAATGTTTGAAAGGCTGTACTTTTTTAAATAAGTGGTATGACCCAGGTTTAGAATAATTTTGTGCTCGCTAACATTGGGGTGAAAACAACATCCTTGTATCTCCTAAAGCCACTTCTTCTGCAGCAATATCCTCTGTGGCCTGCTGCAAGGATTTTCTCAGTTGTTATATGTTATGCTGATCAGAGGTGGTATTCAGCCAGTTTGGACTGGTTCGGGCAAATCGGTAATCAAATTTTTGAGTAGTTTGGAGAACCAGCAAATACTACCTCTGGTTAGCCCTGCCCTCCCACCTGCATCATTTCCTGTCCTATATTACCTTGTGTTTTTTTAAGCTCAGCTGATTTGTGCAGCATAGTGGATTGCCACGCCTCAGCTGAGTTAAAAAACAGCTCAGCTCACCAGTGCTGAACACCGAGGATGGTCTTTGAGGGCTGCGTGCATGGGCTCAAAGCGCTTCCTCATAGAACCAATAGGAAAAGATTTGTAATCCCATCGCTGATGTGATTTCCTAGATTTTGCGATATCTGCCTGAATTTCCAGTATTCATGAAGCTGGAGTCGTTCAAACTACTGGATTTTTAAAAAAAGGTATATTTTTGTGTGTGTGTGTGTGTGTGTGTGTGTAAGTTTTAAGTATTGGGTTGCCCCGGGCAATGAGGTCCGCTTGGGCAGCCAGTTAACTCCACGCATAGGAATCTCTTTTCAGATCAAGTTTATTATCAGGCATCCTTAATAGCAAAACTTACAGTTCAGTGTTAAGATTCTTCTGATTTTCCATGATCTGTCCCATCATGTAGTGTAAAAAGACATTAATTCCTCTAACCCATGCTGCTGGTGCAAAGCTGCTTTCTGGTAGAACAAAAGGCGATTCAGCGAGTGGCCAGTAATAAACCACTTTTCCCGGGCAGAGTACCCCGCTGCCCAATCAGGGAACACAGATGTGGTCACATGTTATGGAACTACATTTCCCACAAGGCAGTTCTGCCTACATTTCCCATGAGGTAGTTTCTTAAAGGAGATAGCTCTTAATTCCTACATTAGCTATATACTGTTGGGACAGCACACTCCCCGCCTGGAATTATAAATTCCACTACTTACTAACTTTTAACTAAAGGCAAACAAACCCATGTCATAAACATTGCAAACTTGACTATCTAATTAACTGAGTTACACAAAGGCATAGCATGGCTATCTAATTAACTAAGATAACAAAGGCATAATATCAAACATGTATCTAACTGACTAATTAACTGAGCATGCAAATCTACCTAACTAATTAATTGAGTTACACAAGGTATAGCATTAAACAGTGCAAACAATCATGTAAACACAAAGCATGCAAAGCTTGAGGTTCAATCTTCTAGTTCAGTCTCCTGTAACAGCAGTTCTGGGTCGCTGATTGGTCTGGTGTAGAGCTTCTTGGTGTAAGTCTGCTTTGCGACCTGGTAAACTAGTTCATCATTACTAGGTAGAGCTTGGTGCACAAGTCCCATAGGCCGTGAGTTCCAGTGGACACAAGTCCCTTAGGCCACAAGTTCCAATGCATGTCTTTGGAAACAAAGTTTCCTGCTGGTGCTGGCTAGTCACCTGTCTTCTGGGTCAGCAAGGTGGCTGGGGTGAGGACAGTTGGTTTTTCAGGATCCAAAAACTCTGGAAGCAAGTCTTGAGAGTTGATGATGGCTGCCCCTCTACCACGAGGGTGGTGAAGATGATCACTGCTAAGCCCAACATGAGAGGCTTCTGTCTGGAGAGTTGTTTGAAGCGAGTTGGTTCTTGGGACTGGTTGACGGGTAGTTGTGGTGCTAATTTTACCATTCCCATGATGAGACTGATGTGAATGTTGTTCTCCTCGCTGTAGACAATGTGAACACTGTTCTCCCCGCCGTAGACAATGTGAATGTTGTTCTCCCTGCCATAGACCTTGATGTATCCTACGGCTGTTATTGCCTTTGTTGTGGTGATAGGCAAGATGGGAACGTACTTGTGCTGGACAGGAACGCCTTGGAGACAACCCAGGGATTCTCGCCACATTGGCTGTTCTTGCTTCTGTTGGTTGTGCTGCTCGTCGCTGGACCACATGAAACATAGGTAGCTTTGATGGTCTTCTCCAACAAAGAATAAGTAGAATATCTGCTGGATGTTTTCCAGGATGGCTATGACTTCCTTTCTGAAGTGGTGGAGCATGCTGAGCAGACTGTTGGTGAGGTCAGGACCTTTGAGAAGCACTTTGTTCAGAGAGGGGCCTTGGGATTGCACTCTGGTATCGAAAACTGCTTGAATCTGGTCTGGCTCTTGTGGCTGGCACTTTCTAAAGCATTCCTCATCAATTTTTGGAGGTGGAGCAAATTCTGTGTGTCCGTTCTGGACCATCTGGTCTAGGAACTCCACAAAATGAGCTTTCATTTTGAGCTTCTTGTTCATGATTTGTCTCAGATTGAAGAGGTGAGAGAGAGGTTGCTCATGGTTATTTGGAAACCATTGTCTTGGTATGCGAAAGAGTAATGGAGCCACCCAATTCTTGTTGGCCTCCTGTTGGAATTCCTTGACCATGAGCCTCAGAAATTCTTTGTTCTCTATCGACAAAGTCAAGTCGTTGTCTTCTTTGCTGGTCTGGAACGCTGTTGTTCCTAGAACTGGTTTGACTGACGAAGTCGAGAAGTGTTCTTCACACAATCTCGAGTGGGATGTTGTCCCATTACTAAGAGTGGAGGTTGCGAAGACCTTTATCTGGGTTGGGACCTCCGGCCAATCGACACACACCATCCCAAGATGCCCCTTCCAAGTTCTGTTTCGAGGGCGAATGGGGAGCCCTTTGGACCTTTGACCACTTCTTGAGGGGTGAAAGCATTGGAGGTGTCTGCTCCTGGCAAGAGCAGGATTTCGGCTTTGGGATCTAGAGCAGGAGAGTGATTACTCATGTGCTTCAGGTGCGGTGTGGTGCTTGCTACCTCTGGTGTCATAATCTGACTGCGATCATCTGGTGGGTTGTCCCATTCTAGTAATGGTGGCAGTGGGAACTGTGCATTCTCATCTAACACTTCTATGCAGAGTCTATCCATTTTTCCTCCCCGCCATGCACTGGGACCTGGTGCACGTCGATGTCATGAAGTGTGTTTCTTTACTTTGGATGTTGAGGAAGCTGTCAAGTGCTGAACTGGCTGATGTGCTGTAACTTGGCACATCTACTATTTCAGGCATCTTTCCGTCTGTGTTCAAGTCACTTTGAAGGTCTGACAAGGGTTCCTTCAACTCCACATTGAGGCTGTGAACCACAGCTGCTTGTGTGCTTGCCTGCGGAAGATCCTTCACTGTTGCTGATGGACTACCCTGGTCACCTCGTGTTTCTTGGTTTGTCAGGGTAGGCTCTCCAATTTTAAGGGAGGGGTCGAGTTCCGACACTTGAGATTCCCTTCCTTGTTCCTGTTGTGCCACATGTTGACTGTTTGTGTAGGCTTTGACACATGTGTCTAGGTTTTCCACTCCTAAATTCGTAGGATCGAGGTTGGAGGAGGCGCCATCAGCCTCGGCCTGTTGAGCTTTGGCCCATATTATTCTTATGTTCGCTTCCCACATGCACTGAAGATATTCCATTTGAGCCTGAACTTTGGCTCCCGCAGCTGCCATCTCTGCTTCTATGGTCGCCATCTTTTCCTTCATCAGCTGATCTTCCTTTGCGGTCTTCATATCCATCTTAGCCAACTCGACTTCTGCTCATGCTTCTGCAGCTGTAGATATCCATGACCTTTGGCTGTAGCGGGAAGATCTCTGCGAGATGCTGATACCTGCTCGTGATCGAATGGCCTTTGGTTGGAAAGATGAGGCTACTTTGGACACGTAGGAGGGGGTTGTGTATGACTGCTGAAATGTTGCATACAAACAATGAGATACTTTGAAGTTGGCCTTCTTGTCCGGCATCCTTAGTAGCAAAACTTACAGTTCAGTGTTAAGATTCTTCTGACTTTCCATGATCTGTCCCATCACCTAGTGTAAAAAGACATTAATTCCTCTAATCCATGCTGCTGGCGCAAAGCTGCTTTCTGGTAGAACAAAAGGTGATTTAGCGAGTGGCCAGTAATAATCACTTTTCCCGCGCAGAGTACCCCGCTGCCCAATCAGGGAACACAGATGTGGTCACATGTTATGGGACTACATTTCCCACAAGGCAGTTCTGCCTACATTTCCCATGAGGTAGTTTCTTAAAGGAGACAGCTCTTAATTCCTACATTAGCTATATATTGTTGGGACAACACATTATCTTTGCTTGTGAGTGTGAGATTGCTCCTATACAGCACTTTCCTTGTTAATATTGGTGGAATATGTATTCTCTCTGGTAGTTCCTTATTTCGGCTATTGTTTTCTGCTAGATTTTACGTCTGGTATTAATCCCTGCTTCTCTGGATGCTGGTTATTGGAGAGGATGTGTTCTCTTTTTTTTCCTTCTTAGCATTTTATTGTCTTTTTTGGAATGGTATGTAAATGTAGTTTGTTTCTATGACTATTTAAAGGTGTTTTTTCTTGGTGTCCTCCTAAAAGTGTCAAGAGAGAGGGGGGAGACATTAGTAAATACCATAGTAGATAGTGACTCATTTTCTAAAACTGATCTTTTTGAAGTGGAAAGCAGGCTTAGCAGCTTGTCCCACAATTGTGGTTACCATCTCAAAAGTTTTGTTTAACTAGCAGAATCATCATTCATTCTCACAGCTCCTACCCTATTAGGAAAAAATAATACAGGAAAAAATAATTATTTGCTGCCCAACAGCTTTCATTGCCATAAGGCTACAGAAATCTGGTCTAAATTCCTGAGAAAAGAATCTACATATAAAAAAAGATTTCTATACAGGATGCTTGATGCCCTGAAGTGACCATGAAAACCCAATATAATATGAGTCAAAATTTGTTTTATTAAAAGATTATTTCTGTCTTATGTATTTTGATTTAGATATGTTTGATATTATTTTTACTGATTTTCTTTTTTACTTGAACATTCGTGTTTTCTGAACTTTTATTAAGGATGAGTTGCATTTAACTTTCCAGTGTGGTTTTGGACTGACTGAAATGTAAACAATTGGATAATTTAAGAGGAGACTTAATAGACTTCAGAGAAATTCCTCAGCTGGCTTCATACTGAAAACATTTTGATTTCTGGTATTGCAAGTATGCTACAGCATTTGTTTGTCATTAAATAGTGAATGACCACAGTGCCAGGATGTGGGTAGCTTTAAAAACCTGTGTCCACATTCATGCCGATGAAATCTTTTGCAAACTGAGTTACTTTTTATCATAAAAGACATAAAGACATACTTGAGGGATTTATTTTGAAATTTTCAAGCGTACATATAAATTCCCAAAGATCATATTGAACTGAAGGTATTCCACACTGAATAGTTTTTCAGTCACTTCAAATAGAGGCAAAAATAGTGAAACATTTCTGGTCATTAAGCATCTGGAGGGGAAAAAAAAGGAAAACATTGTTAATAAAAAATCATCTTTCATAATTTGAAATTCTCCTCCAGTGAACAATTTTCACCTTCCAGATAAATTGTCAGTAATTATGAGGTGGAAAAGGTAGTACGACACACCCGTAATTAAATGCAACGAACAATTTTTGCCATCGTCGGATTTGTAGTGTGAGCAATTGCAGTTGCTGAGAGACAATTGCTGAATGACGATTTAACATAATTCCCCTTCTGTGTCAGATCATTGCTTTGCATTCGAGTTTTTGTGCCTTGTGCTATCTGGATTCTGCTCTGACTAAATGTACTTTGCCTTAAAAGGGGCATAAGGGTCAACCCGTGAGCCAATCATCTCTGTTTCTGATCTAATATGTTGACAGATATGAACTTGTCCATTCTACCTGCAGTGTTTCATGGTAATACTTTAAAATATGGAAACTGCAGTAGAAGCTTTTATTTGGGTTTGGGCATAGTCTCCGCTGCTCATAATATTGGCTTAGTGACCTCAGCTCCTTAGTAAGAATGTCTTCTGCTTTCTCAAAATCCTTGGTTTGAATAGCTATAGCCATCTCATTGGCATAGCAAAATTTTCCAGTTAGTTTCTGGTAACCCACTAGTACATAGATTAAATAGGAGTGGGGCTAGAGCCAATCTAGTGTCTGCAGTCGGCATCTGCTCGCCAGCATGGCCCTGACGATCGATTGGCTGTCCCCTGGCCATGTTCTAGACTTCATAGATGATGAGTGGCCACCAGGAGTGGGTTCCTGCCAGTTCTAACCTTCTATAGAAGAGGTTCCACAAATCTACAGTGCCGTTTAGAACCAGTTCCAGCTCCCTCCCCCCCCGCCCATCTGCACTCCGCACATCATCAAGATGAAGAGTGAGTGGAGGGATTCTGGGAGTTGAAGTCCACAAGTCTTAAAGCTGTCAAGTTTGAACACCCCTGGGTTTTTTCTAAAGGGTTAGGGGTGCAAGGGTCTTGTAACTTGACAGCTTTAAGACTTGCGTGTTTTAAATGCCAGTTTCTGAGCCAATATTTTGGTTGCTAAGCAAGAGCGTCGTTAAGTGAGTTTCACCACATTTTACATGTTGGCCACGGCCAGCCAGTCACATGGCTGGCAAGCTACTCTCACCCAGTCACATGGCCAGCAAGCTACTCCCGCAAAGCAGGCCACACCTACAGAAGAGGTTCTAAAAATTTTTGAAACCCACCACTGGTGGCCACTCCTGGGCATGCTGCTTTGGGAATTGTGCCACTGGATCCCTCCATGCCTCCCCCTTCACCGAATTGCGTGCACACGCTTGTGCCCTGCAATCATGTGTGGCGCCCCCACACCAACCCGGGTTTCTCCTTTTGTTTTTTGTTTTTGTGCCTTTGGGTGGAGGTAAGCAGGCCCTGCACGGCATCCTGGCTCTGCGCTCTTCTCCACATGAAGGCATGGAAACAGAAAGCAAAAAGTTTGGCGGCCTTCAGCCACCTCTCCACCTTTGGACTCGCCAGGTCTAGGCACTCGTTTTCCTACTTAGAGGCCAGACCAGGCCTGCCCACCCACTTGATGCTTTCCCTGATGGCCACCCAGTTGACCAGGCATGGGCCGAGTTGCAGCCAGTGGGGAGAGAGGGCTAGGTTAGCGCGAATGCTGCTTACCTGTGTATAGGCAGGAAGAGGCAGTTCTGTGGATCCACATGGCGAAGGCAAAGCAGGACGAGCGTCGGAGCGGGTCAGTTTGGGGGCTTGGGCATCCAGTGCAATAAAAGTTGCTCCGTGCATTCACAGAAGAAAAAACAAGATAGTAGCGCCTATGGTACTGCTGGGAGAATCAATTTGGAGGCGTGGCAGGCTGCCGGTTTCAGCTATCCAAGCTGCCAAACCACTATCAGTTTGGCTGAACCAGGCCGAACCGGTAGGAACCCACCTCTGTACTTGATGGTCCAAGGTTGACAGTAGTGGGTTAGGCCACTTAATAGAAGGAGGCTTTAAATCGCCATGATTGTTATTCCTGATATTTCAATAGTGATATTTGATGTTGAATTCTTGGGTACAATTGATGATCTTGTATTTTTTGATGTCATGATGGAGATACACTATGGAGCCACGAACATTAGACGTCATGTCAGCTACAATTTTCTTCCCTCGCACTTTGATCTGTTTCTTGTCAGCCATATGTGTCTCTTGTAGTGTTATAATGTCTATCCTATTATCTGTGGTCAGTCTGCTTAAGTACACACATTTATTTCTACGTAAGCCTTCTATGTTTAGTTGCATAATATGGATTTGAGGTCCAACATCTTTTGTCAATGAGTTCTTAAAAGAACTGTTGTAGTCCAATCACTGCCTCTGCAGTTTTTGACCATGAGTAATACAATATCTAGATTGGTTGCCATGTGTATACTGTGGAGACTGATTATCCACGAAGGTTGTCCATTAACCTTCACCAGGGTTATCCCTGGACAGGCAGAAACTACCCTGAAGGAGAAGGTTGTGAGTTGAGGGTCCTGTTAAAAATCACAACTCCTGTTAAGGCAGCAGGCAGAAGCTAGGGCTAGAAGGGTCTTTGCCAGCTTTGACTGGTGCACTATTTGACATCTCGCTATAGTAATTCATGCCCTGGTTAGACTTAACATGTAGCGTAGTTTCCGTTAATTTAGAAGTGATAATACCGTAAGTTCAGAATGCAGTGGTCCATATCACCGATCAGATAATCTCTTTGCTGTGGACCTCCTATACTGGCTAAATATTAGACTTTTGGGTGCAATTTGAGGTGCTGCTTTTTGTTCATAAAGCCCTTTATGGCTTGGCATTATTTCTGGGACTGCCTGCTCCCACCAAAGTCAGCCTGACCTATAAAGTCACTCAGGAAGAAGCTGCCCCTGGAGCCCTACTTTCCGGAGGTAAAGGAAGCTAAGGCCAGAGGTGCTATTTCTTTATGGCAGCAGTGATTTTATGGGACTGCCTCCCTATGGAAATCAGGCTGGCTTTCTCCTTGATTAAATTCAGAAGAATGCTGAAAACAAGACTGCTCTGCAGGGCATTCTAATTAAATTAGTCCACCTCTGATTTATTTATTTTTAATTGGTTTTATTCCTGGGATCTTATTTTAGTGTTCTATTGTTTTGACGTAATCTTGATTTTCCGTCTATCATGGATGTTTTCAGCTGTTTTCCATATTATCCTAACTATAGGTAGTTCTTGACTTATGACCACAGCTCAGCCCAACATTTATGTTGCTAAGTGAAACATTTGTTAAGTGGTTTTTGCCCCACTTCATGACTTTTTTTTGCCACAGTTATTAAGTGATTCACTGTAGTTGTTAGTAACATGGTTGTTAAGTGAATCTGGCTTCCCCACTGACTTTCCTTAAAAGAAGGTCACAAAAAGAATCACATGAGCCCAGAATACTCCAACCATGATAAATATGAGTCAGTTGCCAAGTGTCCAAATTTTGCTCACATGACCATGGGGATGCTGAAATAGTCGTAAGTGTGAAAAGTGGTCATAAGTCACTTTCTTCAGTGCTGTTGTAACTTTGAATGGTCACGAAATGAACTTTTGTGAGTTGAGGAGTACCTGTACATTATTTTAACCATTGACAGTCATTTAATGGTGGCAGGATATAAATAGAATGACTGAATGAGTAACTACAGGGCGGGGCATAACCTTTTCCTAGGGGGTCACAGCAAGATCGACAGCAGTTTACAACTTCCGCGACACCTCATTTTAAAGCCCATAAAAAACTGAATTGAATGAGCTATTAAATGTTAAATTTGCTTTAAGAATGGCTGGAAAATTCGATTCGGAAGAACAAAGGATCATTGACAGAATAAAATGCATTGCCTTTCGAGAGGCTCGCGATGCTGGAGCGACGTTTATCAATCGAAAATGGATTGCAAACAAATTGAAACGTCATCCGGATTGGGTTACTGATAATTGGAACAAAACAGCCCAAGAATGTTTCACAAAATTTGGAGAAGGGCGTCCTCTGCAACTGTCCCAAGAAAGCAAAGCCATCATTGCAACTGGCAGTCGCAAACAACGAAAAGGAAACCGAAAAGTGGCCCAAGAAATCCTTCAAATTCGTGGAAAACGAGTTGATCAAAGGACAATCGGCCGATATCGAGAACGAGAAGGTTTGAAGCCATTCCACGTCATTTGCAAACCATTGAAAACTCAAACACACGTTCAAGATCGGCTTTGGTTGTGCGATTGGTTGTCTGAATGGACCGAGGAAGATTTTCTTCATTTGGCGCCATCTGACGAATTCTTCGTTTATGCCATTCGAAAACCGAATTTCCAGAACGATCGAATTTGGGCTAAAGACGTCGACGACATCGCCAAACATGAACGAAATCGACAAATCGTTCGCAATCCGACTTGCATCGGGATTTTCGTCATTTTCACAGCCAAGAAACTGCATTGGGTTTTGAAGGATAAAGGGGAATCCTGGGATGGCAGTTATTTCCGTGAGAAAATTTTATTGGAGAATGTCATTCCATTTCTCAGTGATCCAGACAATGTCTTGGTGGTTGGTGAGGCTGTCTTTCTTCATGACAAAGCTCCTTGCATGCGTGCAAATGCGACTCAGCAATTGTTAAAGGAAAACAATGTCGAATTTTGGGGCAATGACGTCTGGCCGGGAAATTCGCCAGATCTCAATCCGGCAGAGAACATTGGGGCCATAATTAAGGATGAAGTGGAAGCTCTGATGATTCAGGAGCAAGGTCAAAATCGATATTCGGTTGAAACTTTGAGAATGAATTTGGAAACTGTGTTGAAAAATCTGGAAAATCGAACGGAACTGTTTGAAGATTTGTTGTGTTCTTATCCACCTCGTTTGAATGCTGTTCGAAGGGCTAATGGTGGTCATACTGACTATTAAATCGTGTCAATAAACTCAGTTTTTGATGGGCTTTCGAATGGTGTATGAATTATTTGTGTTGTTATTACAAGTGTTGCTGTGACCCCCTAGGAAAAGGTTATGCCCGCCCTGTAAATTCATTGATGTCTTGACTAAGGGTCAATTGCAAAAAACACATTCAATCCATCACTTAGCTGCTGTGTGTCTTTTAAAGCGTTCAAATCAGTGATGGGATTCAAAAAAAGTTACTACCAGTTTGGTAGGCTTGGTGGGCGTGGCATGGGAAGGATACTGTAAAATCTCCATTTCCTTCCCACTCCAGGGGAAGGATACTGTAAAATCTCCATTCCCTTCCCACTCCAGGGGAAGGATACTGTAAAATCTCCATTCCCTTCCCACTCCAGGGGAAGGATACTGTAAAATCTCCATTCCCTTCCCACTCCAGGGGAAGGATACTGTAAAATCTCCATTCCCTTCCCACTCCAGGGGAAGGATACTGTAACATCTCTATTTCCTCCCCACTCCAGGGGAAGGATACTGTAAAATCTCCATTCTCTCCCCACTCCAGGGCAAGGATACTGTAAAATCTCAATTTCCTTCCCACTCCAGGGGAAGGATACTGTAAAATCTCTATTCCCTTCCCACTCCAGGGGAAGGATACTGTAAAATCTCAATTTCCTTCCCACTCCAGGGGAAGGATACTGTAACATTTCTATTTCCTCCCCACTCCAGGGGAAGGATACTGTAAAATCTCCATTCCCTCCCCACTCCAGGGGAAGGTTACTGTAAAATCTCCATTCCCACCCCACTCCAGGGGAAGGATACTGTAAAATCTTCATTCCCTCCCGATCAGCTGGGACTCGGGAGGCAGAGCATAGAAGGGGACAGGGCCAGTTAGAGATGGTATTTACTGCTTCTCCGAACTACTCAACATTTCTGCTACTTTTTCTCCAGAACTGGTCAGAACCTGCTGAATACCACCTCTGGTTCAAATGCTACTTGAAAAGGATAATGCTATATAAAACAGTTATTGGTAACACTTGCAGAACCCTTAAATAAGGTGGCCTTTGAGAGTCTGACTTAAATCAAAGATGGAGTTTGTCCATCCTGTAGACCTTAACATGATCAACAAGATTCTTCAATCTGGCCCTTGAGACTTTTTTTTAATTGGATGTACCCTTCTTTCCATCACCACTCACTTCCTTGCTTTTGACACTTTAGTGGCTTATTACATTACTTATAGCGTAGAGAAGCGAAATGCATCCCTCTTTCATAACACTAGAATGTCAGGTAAATCTATAAAACTGAATTATATGAGATTCAGGAGAGACAAAAAAAAAAAGAAGGAATCTTGCTGGCAGAAGATGCAGTTATGCCTGTCAGTGTGGATGGCTTTCAAAACAAGCAAGCATGAGGAGGATCTGGTTATCAGGTTTTATGTTCCAACATGGCTTAATGTGGAAGCGGTACAAACCAGTTGGTGGAGCACGTATGTACGAAGATGTTACTGTATTCGTGCTCTTCTTATAGACTTGGTTGGCCTCCGTGGCACACAAATGTTGAGCTATGGCTAAAACCATCAGACATTGAAGAAAAAAGTAATGTAGATAGATTGATAAGTGTCGCTGAACTTGCTTTCTTCTTGTCCTTTCAGACATGTAAATTCTTTTTTCAAATGCTGACTCTCCAGGTAGTCCTTGACTTCCAACAGTTCATTTAGTGACCATTCAAAGTTTCAGGGGCACCGAAAAAGTAACTTATGACCGTTTTTCACCCTTACAACCATTGCAGCATTCCCATGGTCATGGGATCCAAATTTGGATGATTGGCAATTGACTCACATTTATGACTTTTGCTGTGTCCCAGGGTGACACGATTATCTTTTGCGACCTTCTTACAAAGCAAAGTCAATGGGGAAGCCAGATTCACTCACTTAACAACCGTGCTACTAACTTAACAATTGAAGTGATTCACTTAACAACTATAGCAAGGAAGTTAGGGCAAAATTCACTTAATGAATGTTTCACTTAGCAATGGAAATGTTGGGCTCAATTGTGGTCGTAAGTCGAGGACTACCTCTATTATCAGTCCTACTGTCCTATCCCACATCAAAGGGTCTTCTATTTCATGATTTAAATGGCCTAGGGACATCTTTTCTATGATAATCATTTGTTTATTAATAAGAAAAAGAATCCCCCCTTTTTAAAATGATTTCATGTTTATGAGTTCTTGTTGGCATCATGGATAAATTCAGCAGTCAATAAGGATTACACAATCTGGCTATGCCTGTACTTCTAATAATTTTTCCGAAAGTTGTAGAAGGTCAACAAAAAGCTCATTTTAAATGTTTCCGACTGAAAAATTAGTTATCTGAAAGTGCAGGTGCCTTACAGATTTTCTTCTTTGGTTCTCTGTTTTAAATTTATTAGCATAATACATTATCCTTGAAAGAAGACATTAGGCCACTGAAGAGGAAAACTCTGTTTTAATTGCATATATTTGCAATAAAAAGTTGCTAATAAATATTTTTAAACAAAGGCTTATATAAGATAACTGTCCTACTTTACGGTAATTGCAGTGAAACTCATAATTAAGATAAATACTAAAAATAATTAAGGATGTATCCCTTGTTATGGTAGTGGATTTTATGCAATGTAATAGTCATATATTTACATTAATTCCTTGTAACCACTTTTATTTTTAGTTACAAAGTGCTTGTTAGTGGATATGGTATATTGTACAACGTGCACTTTAAAAAAACATTGATGTAAGCCATCACCTTAAGAATGTTTGCATTCTATCTCCTGGATTGAAGTTAATGGGAATGCCATTCATTTATTGCATAAAAACGGTGGCCTCTGAATTAGAATTTAGCTCCTGATGCTAAGAGAGGCAGTTCTGGGGCATAGAATTCTACCCATTGTGTAATTTTCCTAGTTATCGTTAGCACAAATGGCTATTATTCATACTCTGTCTTTAGTGCACATTTCCCTTTTTCATTTGTATGCTTAGCAAGCCAAGAAAAGTCTCAGAGTAATCTGTAGAAATTCTGTTCCTCAAGCTGTGTTGTATGCTAATCAGTTTCATTTAGGGAAAACATCTTTTCCAACAGTTCCCGTGTCAAGTTGTTCTGTTGTTACTCGATGGGCAGCACCTGTCTAGTACAACACCAAGTATAATTTGCACCAAATGGCTATGTTTTACAATGCCAGCATAGAGGCATTTTAAAAATTGTCTATCAATAGTTGCATCCCATTGTCTTGCAAACAGAGTGGCCACTTTGCTCCCCAAATCCAGCATAAAATGAACCGTGTATAATTTTTGGAAGGATAATATTGAATGAATGAATCACCCATGATTCACTGTAATTTACATATTAACAAGCATCAGCTCATTCCTCACATCCCTGTGTCTTGCTTGTATGGCTGTCACGAAAAAAAAAGGAAAGAAAAGAAAACAAAGCAAAACAAAACACCAATGTGTGTGTGTGTGTGTGTGTGTGTGTGTGTGTGTGTGTGTGTAAAACAATTGGAATAAATACTGGTAATTTCAATATATAAAAACTACTAGTTTGAGTAAAACAGTCCATGAGAGGGCATCAGAGTGCTTGTTATAGCTCCATCCCAGCACACTTCCTCTCTAATAAGGAAAAGGTTCTCTATATAGTAAGGTTATATATTTGTTTTCGTAGATTTTCACGGGTGTAGGTATGCTGGTCTTGTTGTATTCGGGTCTTTTCCTGTGTAAGATTGGGATTGTCTTGGCAAAGTTTCAGCGAGATCTCACTCGCCATCTTCAGGCTGGGTTTTGGGTTTAAAGTGTGATCGGAGCTGCCGTCTTTCTATAAATCTTGGTGTGGGGGCGTATGGAGTGCTGGCTTTGTTTCAGTAAGTGGAGTGATTGGTTGTGTGGTTGTATCATGATTGGTAGATTGGTGCTGATTGGTGCTTACACACAGCCAGCATATAAAGGTTTGAAATACTAGCTAATGCAAAATGCAATGGCCAGAGAGTTACATGGTATCTGTTTTCTAGATTGGACACGTAAATAAGCCTATCTAAAGTTGTTTTGTGGTATGCTATTGTCCTAATTTACAGAAGTGTGATATTGTTGCCTATTCTGCCTCGCAGCTTTCCGGTTGTGGAATTTCCTTTATGAGGGATTAAGCTGTCTCTTCTTTCCGCAATATGATTGTATAATTTGTAATCAACTCTCTGCTTTTACAATTAAAATAATGGTATGTTATTGACCCATTTGAGGGAGCTTCTTATCAGAAGTGGTATTCTGTTCTGACCACTTCTGGAGAACCAGTAGTAGAAATTTTGAGTAGTTCGGAGAACCGGTAAATACAACCTCTGATGGTCCCACCCCCATCTATTCTCTGCCTCCTGAGCTCCAGCTGATTGGGATGGAATGGAGATTTTGCAATAACCTTCCCTGGAGTGAGGAGGGAATGGAGATTTTACAGTATCCTTCCCCTACCACGCTGACCAAGCCACGTCCAATAAACCACACCCACAAAATGGGTAGTAAAAAATTTTGAATCCCACCACTGCTTCTTATAGTTCATAGCTTATACTTTTTATCATTTATATTTTCTCATTGACTGAAACAAGACTGCCATAAGATAAATGCAGTTTTTTTGCTTCATGGTTTTATTGCAACCTCTCTATTTCCAACCCCATTCCCACCCCAATCTATTGATGTTAGGGATGATGGTAGAGGTGGTGTTTTATGGATTTTATGTTGAGGATTTTTAATCCTGTAAGACACCTGGAGTCACTGTGTGTGACAACAACAACAACAATAAGAGAATAGAATGATAGAATTAGCAGGGACCTTGGAGGTCTTCTAGTCCAACCCCCTGCTTAGACAGGAAACCCTACACCACTTCAGACAAATGGTTATCCAATCTCTTCTTAAAAACTTTCAGTGTTGGAGCATTCACAACCTCTAGAGGCAAGTTGTTCTACTGGTTAATTGTTCTAACTGTCAGGAAATTTCTTCTTAGTTCTAAGTTGCTTCTCTCCTTTATTAGTTTGCTCCCATTGCTTCTTGTTCTACCCTCAGGTGCTTTGGAGAATAGCTTGACTCCCTCTTCTTTGTGGCAACCCCTGAGATATTGGAACACTACTATCACGTCTTCCCTACTCCTTCTTTTCATAAGTCTAGACATATTTAATTCCAGCAACTATTCTTTATATGTTTTAGCTTCCAGTCCCCTAATCATCGTTGTTTTTCTTCTCTGCACTCTTTCTAGAGTCTCAACATCTTATTTACATTGTGGCGACCAAACCAGAATGCCGTATTTCAAGGGTGGCCTTAACAAGGCATTATAAAGTGTATTAACACTTAATGTGATCTTGTTGCTATTCCTTTGTTAATGCAGCCTAGAAGTGTGTTGTATTTTTTGGTAGCTGTAGTAAATTGCTATCTCATATATAAGTGATTGTTCACTTATATATGAGATTATAATAGCAATAGCAATAGCAGTTAGACTTATATACCGCTTCATAGGGCTTTCAGCCCTCTCTAAGCGGTTTACAGAGTCAGCATATCGCCCCCACAGTCTGGGTCCTCATTTCACCCACCTCGGAAGGATGGAAGGCTGAGTCAACCTTGAGCCGGTGAGATTAGAACCGCTGAACTGCAGATAACAGTCAGCTGAAGTGGCCTGCAGTACTGCACCCTAACCACTGCGCCACCTCGGCTCTATCCGAGGTGGTGCATATAAGTGACTAGGACTCCAAGATCTCTCTTACAGTTATTACTATTAATATATACTGTCAACTTGCAAATGAGCATCACTGTTTTGGAGGAAAGAATTATATCTTCTGCAGGAAATAACATTATTATCTGTAACTACAATATATACCAGCCCATCTGGTATATAGCAAAATATTTTAAAAATCCAAAATACTGATATGTTCTCTGGTCTGACTCTCTGCTACTTCTAACTGAACCTCTGTTATGTTTAGGTGTGGGTGGATATGCATGTATGTATGTATGAATGAATGAATGTATGGACAATCCAACAAGGGGATCTGGAAGAGTTAAAAAGTCAAAATGGCAGCTGTGATTGTGTGATTGAAGCTGTCCTTTTTATGGGCATCATACATAAAGAGAGGCAGATTCAGTTATGTAGTCATGGCCACCATCTTGAGTTTTTGATCCTTACTTTGACTGTCTCAGGATCCAAAAATATTTTACATAATAAATAATTACTAATTGTGAAAAGGAATATTGTCTGATAGCTTTTGTTATGAACAACAAGAAATGTGCAAAAGGTCTTGAAATGGAGTGAGGAACCAGAAAAAGAAAACGTGCAACAGAAGATATTTTAAGATCTGAGCTACTGAGCAACTCTATAATTTAAAAAAATATGGTGACAATCTAATTGATGCAATCAACAAGTATTGCTCAGCTGACAAAAAGCATTAACACAGCTATCATTTATGAAATTATAGGCTAGCAGGACGTAACAAGGGACTAGCAAAAATACTAGTTTAGGGACATACTGTACATAGAAATGTTATAGACTCTGAATTGTTGGAACTCATCATAAACTTTCCAGTATTCTAACACTTTTATTTCCAATGTAGGTTACCATTGCTTCTTAAAATGAGTTTTTTTTTTCTACTCAATATGACTACCTTACTGCAACTGAATGAATATTGAAAGTGCAATAGGAAGTGTGGCATTCCAAAAATAGTTTTGGAACGGTTTGGGGCCATAATATTAATAAAAGAATTTTTACCAGATGCTGAAAGAACCAAAATGTTGGTTTTCAATTGGCCTGTCTGGAAAGATCATTCTACAGATAAGCTGCTTACAATGAAAATATTTTCTTCCTTGAGATCACTCATTTGATAAAGAATTTGGAGAACAGCCTCTGATGAGGATCTTATGACTCAAATATGAATGTAGAATTAGACAATCAGAATGAAATGGAGATTGCATTTCTGTAATCTTAACTTGGATTGTATTTCTGTTTCTAGAACTTTTTTTTAATGTATTGATATGATGGTGTAGTGGTTAGAATGCAGTATTGCAGGCTAATTCTGCCAACTGCCAGCAGTTTGATCCTGACTGGCTTAATTCAAAGCACGTACATGTAATTCTTATAATGCTACTGTAGCTAATTTCCATGTAAGTGGCTAATGTACCTTCTTGTGGCCCGACTATTAGTGATTCCTCTAACAAACCAGCTCGTTTTAACCTGCTCACTCTGTCTGAACAAAATGGAACAGGATTAGATGTGATGCTGGAAGAAGTGCCTCTGCTCTGGATCAGTGAGAATAGAATGATCCCCCTTGTTGCCATTGTGCTAATATGCTAACTATTAAATATATCATGCAAGATTGCCCACGATGCATGTTCTCTGGTGCCCTAGAAGATCTGCAGGAAGTAATGCCAAAGGCAGTTGCAAGGGTAGCTGAATTAGATATCCAAGGATGAGGACACAGTCACACTCCCTAGTAGTTTTGTATATAATTAGGTGGATTGTGTGTATATATTTACTTCTCTTTTGTTATGTTCTCATCATAGGCAAAATAGTGCATAATCTCAGAGGCTTAAAGTAGGCTACTTTTGGGATCTCAGCTATGCTGATGTTTCCTGTTCTAAACTGTTGTAATAGGATAAAAAATAATTGCTAATTTAATAAATATATCTTCTCTCCCACCATATGCCCAAGTGTCATCTGTATTTATGGCCCATCATTACTGCTTTTCCATTTAATGGGAAGAGAAGCATCCTTCTTTTTGGCTTGGTTAATGAAGCAAGGAGGGTCATAATCTTATCTGAAGCATGTTTCATTCTGCATTGGGTTTAGCAGAATTATAGTACTCAGAGCCTCCAGATCTAGACCTAATGATTCATCTTCTCTATAAACAAACCCTTGCTTCAAAATGCCACAAAATTTATCTCTGTTTCGTGTCAATCTTTCCCCACTGTAACATCATCAATCAGCCAGATTGCTCTCATATTTCATTATGTTTCCATAGTGATTTGTCCTGCAAAGTTAAAAATAAATTCCCTGGTTTGTAGCTGAGATTTGGAAGGTAGAAATCTCCATAATTGCTTAATAGCTGTCTATATAAGAGAGCAGAAATAAATGTAGAAATAGGTAGGAGACGGAATTCAGCAATATATAGTGGGGGGGGGGTGTTTGCTGAATTGTAGATTCCTTCCTAAAGCATGCTAGTTTCCTTCAATATGCTGCATAATTCAGTATGTCCTCAAAACTACCATAACCCTAACCAAGACAAATAATTGTGAGGTCCAGCACTACAGATTCTATTAACAATTTGGGTATTGAACAAATAGATTTGGAGATGGTGCTGATAAATTGCAAAGCTTGGTGTTTTAATTAAAAAAGAAAGAATTCCAACATCGGAGTGATTACAACCAAAACACCTTCTCTTAAATTGTGTCATAGTGAATTCCAGGCAAATGTAATACATTGAAGTGGATATGCCCATCAAAATCTTAATAAGCAGACTGAGACATTGATAAGAAATTGATTCATTTAATCAGTATTTCTCAATCTTAACAACTTTCAGACATGTGGGTTTTAATTCCCAGAATTCCCCAGCCAGCATGTTGGTAAGGGAATTCTGGGACTGGAAGTTCACATATCTTAAAGCTGCTGAAATTGAGAAACACTGCATTAGCTATTCAGATCCCTAGCTATGCGGGGTTAATGTCATACTAGTACTTTGTCTCAGTCACAATTTAGCAGCCAGTATATAGGTAGGTGTGTATCTCTCTCTCTCTCTCTCTCTCTCCCTCCCTCCCTCCCTCTCCCCGCCTATCTCTGTGGCAGTTAGACATATACCACTTCAGAGTGCTTTACAGCCCTCTCTAAGCAGTTTACAGAGTCAGCCTATTGACCCCAACAATCTGAGTCCTCATTTTACCAATCTCAGAAGAATGGAAGGCTGAGTCAACCTTGAGTCATTGAGAATTGAACTGCTGAACTGCCAGCAATCTATCTTTATAACCCTAACCCTCTCTCTCTCTCTCTCTCTCTCTCTCTCTCTCCCTCTCTCTCTCTCTCCATCTATCCATCTATCCATCTATCCATCTATCCATCTATCCATCTATCCATCTATCATATATCTATATCTATATCTATATCTATATCTATATCTATATCTATATCTATATCTATATCTATATCTATATCTATATCTATCTCTATCTCTATCTCTATCTCTATCTCTATCTCTATCTCTATCTCTATCTCTATCTCTATCTCTATCTCTATCTCTATCTCTATCTCTATCTCTATCTATATCTATATCTATATCTATATCTATATCTATATCATCTATATCTATATCTATATCTATATCTATCTATCTATCTATCTATCTATCTATCTATCTATCTATCTATCTATCTATCTATCTATCTATCTATCTATCTATCTATCTCAGTGTTTTTCAACCTTTTTTGTGCAAAGGCACACTTTTTTCATGAAAAAAATCACGAGGCACACCACCATTAGAAAATGTTAATTTTTTTTAACTCTGTGCCTATATTGACTATAGGCAGGTGTTTTTCCCACGACACACCTTACACTATGTCACGGCACACTAGTGTGCCGCGGCACAGTGGTTGAAAAACACCTATCTATCTATCTATCTATCTATCTATCTATCTATCTATCTATCTATCTATCTATCTATCTATCTATCTATCTATCTATCATCTTACCTACATACCTACCTACCTACCTACCTACCTACCTACCTACCTACCTACCTTTCTATCTATCTATCTATCTATCTATCTATCTATCTATCTATCTATCTATCTATCTATCTATCTATCTATCTATCTATCTATCTATCTACACATCTATATATACAAACACACCCATATACATACATACCTATATGCATGCATACATACATATATACAGTACACTTTTCAATAGCGTGAATAGAGTATATTTGGCCATTCAGTCTAAAGTTATATACAATACTAAGAATATATGTTATATTATGTGGCATTTTTTTCAATATGTCTTGAAGTCATTTTTAGAAAATAGTACATCAATGTCAGCATATAGACAAAACTACTTCCAAAATGCAAGGGGTTCACAATAATCTTAGATCTGTTTTTCTCGAAGAACAAATGAGTTGGCAGTCACTGGTATGCAATCCTTTGAATGCTGTCTAAATTAATCCAGAGACAAAGATATCCTCAATGTCTCAATTGCAGCCACCTTAATGCTTGTCACAAGAGTTTAGGGGGTTCTCAGAATTTGATCCAAGGCAAAGCCCCAAGACACTTCTTGTGAATCTCATTTCTTTTCATTAATAAAACAAAGTGATACAAGTTTCATTTTCATAAAGTTTCACTACCCAAACACAACTTAACAAGCCAATTTCCTTTCTGTCTGCTTTCCACCCTTCCTTACTGGTATGAGCTGATATGACAATAAATCCTTAAAAATAAAAAAAAGAAAAGTCAACAGGGACTTGATTGGTATATAATTGCAAAACATTTCTACGCAAGACTATTTTTCTACTGGCCAGGTCAAATCTTCTTTCTTCTGCAATTCTAGAGTGTTGGCTAAATATGAATGTTGCTACTTCTACATTCCAACCTTACTTCTTACTTAGATATATGTAAGGGATTAATTATGCTGGTTGGTATTTTCTCTCTCAGGTATCCCTCTATTTCTCTGACTGTGAACGAACCTCTTGCCTTCTTTGCCTTTCTACAGAAGCTATCTGCATTTGATAGATTTGCCTTAAATTGCTCTCCTTACACCTTCAATTGCATTGAAAGGCTTGTGTTAGGCTTTCCTGGAAATTGCATACCTTCAACAGCCAACACTGCCTGAAATCCATAATGTTTCATCAACCATTATAGTTATAGTTACATTTCACCTTCTCTTGCCATAAGATTTTTCTTTGGTCTCTAGCTTTCTCCCCCTCCCGCTCAGCAGCAGCTCCTCTTTCATATTGGAAAGTTATGAAAACTAAGCAAACTTCTACTTGTATGGTCTGTTTTCAGCTAAAAAAGCATCATATTTGGCCTGGGAGTGGATGGGGTGGATATGGGGGTGGATATGAAGAGAACTCTGAGCAACTGCATGTGTGTTCACTATTACCAAAACGTGGAATTGAGACCCGTAAAAAAGGTAAATGATTTATTAATTGTTTTTCCTTTAAAACTGCTCATGGATGGAAACAATCTAAATTTGAGGAAAATTGTCTCCAGTGCATGGCTGCTGGAACATCTTGAAACAGATTAACAGCACAGTAGCCCAAGCTAGAATGGAATATGGCAGGCCTGGACGCATCTGGGAATTGATTTGAAAATAGCGCATGAGCTGAGTTTTTTTTTTTTTTTTAAAGTTTTCTGGCGATGTTGCTTCTTTGAAAATGGATGGCAAGAAATTGTTCCAATATGTGATATTCTCTGGAGCTGACCTCTCAAACAACTAGAAATGTCACCTGAAATATCTCATTTTTACTGCTTTTCTGATAAATTCAAATGCATCGCAGATGAAAAAAGAAAGAATGAATTGCTATCGTTCTCCTTTTCAGTACAAATCTCATTGTTGCAATGCGGGAAAACTGAAAATAAACTGAGCAAATAAGGTCATTTGTCTGAAACAGGATCAGGACGATGCAGATGGAAATCCATTTTTTAAAAACCCAATTTGCTCTTGTAGGTGACAGAACCTATATTCCATAATGTGTAATTTCCTTTCTAATTATACTATTGAAAAAAGGCTCAGCCACACTGTTTGCACTGTTCTGTTGCACTGTGTTTTTTTCATGTTGTAGCTTTTTATGTCTTGAAACCATTATCAAAGTTATGCTTATTTCAACATTATATTATTTATTTTATTTTTTGTGTGTGCGTGTGTGTGGGTTCCTTTTTTGTTTTAATGAAGACTATTTGGGGGCCTGGAATTTCAGTCCTCAGTGTATAATTACAAATAATGGCCAAGAATTCAGATTTCTACTACAGAGTGATCTATTCCTTCTCTAAGAGTACAGCAGGAAGAATGATAGTGAGATTGGAAATAGTATAGAAAAAAGGATTAGAAAATAAAGCAGATAGCCACACTTGAGTTGGGTGACTATAAAAATTGAATAAATAAATAAAAAGGAATGGTCCCATCCATTTTTGGCACTGTTGACTCATTGATCATGTCTTGACTATTGCTCTTAGATCTAATGTCATGTGGAGATAGGTTGGGTTTATTATTGTTATTGTTCGTCACATGGAAGTTCAGACTGGATTTGGCATTTGTCCATCTATTGAGTCCTTTCCAAGGATCTGGGATATTATTATATACACAGTAATATGAAATCACAGCTGCCAGACCTTCATATGCATGAGTTCTTCCAAGAACCTAGGATGTCTTTATGTATTGACATTGTGTATGTGTGGATTCAAGCAATGTGGCCTTTTGTAATTGACAGATGGAAATTTTATCAATGTGAAGATTTTCAAAATGTTGTCCAGGATTTTTTGGTATACCACCCAGTGTGCCAATAGCCACTGGGAGTACCAAGACTGGTTTATGTTGTAACCTTTAAACTTTGATACTTTGTGATCTTCTCCAATTCTTTGTCTTTCATTCTACTATCCCTTTGTATTGCCACATCAATTAGCCACACTTTCTTAAATATGCTGTGTTATGAGCCAAGATTTATTAGTTTGTATTCAATAATCCAGAATTATCATTTTAACAGTTCATCACAAAGTCAGTGAGATGCTTAGGTTGAATATGGCATTTTTATCCACCTATTCAATCCTTCCCAAGAACCTAGGATAAGCAGATGTTATCATTCAATTTTAAAGGTATCATCATAGGATGTAATCTGTTCCAAATAAAGCTGCCTTTTGCAATTGACTGATAGTGGTTTTGTCAATGCCAATTGTTTGTTTAGTAGTTTGTTTATTTTGTGATCCCACTAGGCCTTACTTGCATGGTATGGCCTGTGTTAAGACAGGCTTATATAGGGAAGAAAATGGTAAGTAAGCACCTGTCTACCCTAGATGAGTTCAAATCACCAGGACTGGATGAATTACACCCCAGGGTTCTGAAGGAACTGGCAGAAGAAATCTCAGAACCACTGAACTATATCTTTCAGAGATCCTGGAGCACTGGGGAACTACCGGAGGATTGGAAAAGAGCTGATGTGGTTCCCATCTTCAAAAAAGGGAAAAAAACAGATCCAGGAAACTACAGACCTATCAGCCTGACCGCAATACCAGGAAAGATTCTGGAAAAGATAATCAAGCAATGAATTAGCGAACACCTAGAAGCAAACAAAATAATAGCCAAAAGCCAACATGGGATTGTCAAAAACAGATCATGCCAGACTAATCTTATTGCATTCTTTGATAATGTGACAAAATTAGTGGACCAGAGGAATGCTGTTGATATAGTTTACTTGGACTTCAGTAAGGCATTTGATAAGGTAGATCATAACCTACTACTAAAGTAGAAGAATGTGGGTTAGACAGCATCACCACCAGATGGATTTGTAACTGGCTGACCAAACACACTCAACGTGTAGTCCTCAATGGAACTGCATCTCTATGGAGTGGAGTACCCCAAGGCTCTGTTTTGGGGCCAGTACTCTTCAACATCTTCATCAATGATTTGGATGAGGGAATAAATGAGGAACTCATCAAATTTGCAGATGCCACCAAGCTGGCAGGAATAGCCAACACTCCAGAAGACAGACTTAAGATACAGAAGGATCTTGACAAACTTGAACATTGGGCACTATCTAATAAAATGAAATTCAATGGTGAAAAGAGTAAGGTTCTACATGTGGTTAGGCAACAAAAACGAAATGCACAGGTACAGTATAGGTGGTACCTTGCTCAACAGTAGTAATTGTGAAAGGGATCTTGGAGTCCTAGTGGACAACCATTTAAATATGAGGCAGCAGTGCAGCAGCTGCCAAAAAAGCCAACACAGTTTTTGGCTGCATAAACAGAGGGATAGAATCAAGATCACGTGAAGTGTTAATACCATTTTATAATGCCTTGGTAAGGCCACACTTGGAATACTGCATTCAGTTTTGGTCACCACAATGTAGAAAAGATGTGGAGACTCTAAAAAGAGTGCAGAGAAGAGCAACAAAGAGGATTAGGGGACTGGAGGCTAAAACATATGAAGAACGGATGCAGGAACTGGGCATGTCTAGTTTAATAGAAAGAAGGACTAGGGGAGACATGATAGCAGTGTTCCAATATCTCAGGGGTTGCCACAAAGAAGAGGGAGTCAAACTATTCTCCAAGGCACCTGAGGGTAGAACAAGAGGCAGTGGATGGAAACTAATCAAGGTGAGAAGCAACTTAGAACTGAGGAGAAATTTCTTGACAGTTAGAACAATTAATCAGTGGAACAGCTTGCCTCCAGAAGTTGTGAATGACGCAACACTGGAAGTCTTTAAGAAGATGTTGGATAGTCATTTGTCTGAAATGGTATAGGGTTTCCTGCCTAGGCAGGGGGTTGGAATAGAAGACCTCCAAGGTCCCTTCCAACTCTGCTATTGTATTGTATTGCTTCCCAACTTGATATTCTGTAGATGCAATAGGATGACAACTTCCAGAATTCCCAGCTATGCTGCATGAGAATTCTGGAAGCTGTTGTTCCAATGCAGCTGGAAGGCAACTCACAGAAAATTCTGCCTGTAAGAATATCAGAATATAGGAGAAGGAAACTCAGAGGACACCAAGAATCCAACAGGTCAACCCTGTGCTTTATAAGATCTCCGCTATGGCAATATAAGAATGGCCATGGTCATGCCATACAATAACCCAAAGCAGGAGATGCTGATGGAGGAACAGATGAAGGCCATAACCAGCATCTGCACAACAATTACAAGCCTTTTAAAATGATTTTTAAACTGTATTTAAGGTAACTGCTACATGAACGATGGTTTTAAAAAGCAAACTGTCTTGGATGCCTTTTGAGTGTGGGAAAAATTGAAAGTACGTGGAAATTCAAATTCTAGTCCAAAGCTGGATTTCTTGATATCATTTATGAGAAGAAAGATGAATAGAAACAACAGCAAAAATGGAATTGATGGCCATTTGGTATTACTATTATTGCTACGAATTGCTGGCAAAGACTAGTTGCATTGCTTCTCTAATCTATCCTTGTAGTCTTGAATATGATGTGAAAAGTCATAAGTAATTAAGCTAGCCAAAAGTGGTCACCTTTGTATCATTGCATGATCACGGCGAAATGTATTCTTATTATGATATATAATTCCTGAGCACTTAATGAAAATATTATGTGTGGGCAATTGTTAAACAGCATCTTTCTTGTTTTTCTTTGTATCCTTTTTTTTTTACTGCAGTTTAACAGATTAACAGAGTTGGAAGGGACCTTATAGGACATTAGTGCAAACGCCCGTTCAAGCAGGAGATCTTATACCATTTCTGACAAATGTCAGTCCAATCTCTTCTGTAAAGTTTCAAGTGATGAAGCCCCCACAACTTCTGAAGGCAAGCTGTTCCATTGGTTGATTGTTTTCACTGTCAGAAAGTTCCTCCTTATTTCTAAGTTGAATCTCTCCTTGGTCAGTTTCCATCCATTATTCCTTGTCTGGCCTTCAGGTACTTTGGAAAATAGCTTGACCTCCTCCTCTCTATAACAGCCCCTTAAATATCGGAACACTGCTATCATGTCTTCCCTGGTCCTTCTATTCTCTAGACTAGCCATGCCCAGTTCCTGTAACCGTTCTTCATATGTTTTAGTCTCCAGTCCCCTAATCATCCTGGTGCTCTTCTCTGCACTTTTTTAAGAGTCTCAACATCTTTTATAGTGTGGTGACCAAAACTGGATGCAGTACTCTAAGATTGATTGTATCCCTCTCTTAGAATTGCATTGGCTTTTTTGGCTGCCACTGCATACTGCTGGCTCATATTTAGCTGGTTGTCCACTAAGACTCCAAGATCCCCCTCACAGTCATTGCTATTAATCCTAGTTCTGGATTTGCCTTTTAGATAACTGTATTATTGCTGATGACCGTTTTTTTGGGGGGGGGGTTCTCTTCAAGCATTTTTTTTTCTTTAATGATCTTATTTTCAATAGCAACTTACATTTCTGACTCATTCTCCCACAGCAGACAGTTGTGACATAAATGCCAGGAAAGTAAAAGTGTCCTACGCTCTTTTTTCTGGAATCAGAGAAACAAACTTAATAGCGCATTTGACATGTAAGTTATCGACTATCTTGTCTTCTTTTCATGAGCCCAAGTTCTTCTCCGATAATCATATTTCTTATTTAAAAGAGAAAGGAGGAGGGAGAATTTCCTTCCTAGCCAGAGACCTTCATAGAAGAGTAATAAATGAGCTGCCATCTGTACTTCTAATTAAAAATGCAATCATATAATGTAATGAGTTTTGGAGGTACAATTAGTGACTGCTGACGGTATCTTTATGGAAACAGCTCTACAATTATGAGACAAATTGACACTATTCATATGTTTTTAAAAGATCCATTTAAAAGTTTGTTCTATCCTTATCTAGCAGAGAATTTACATTTAAGTCACCCAAGTCAGAGGGGACCATTAGGGATTTGCAATCATCCTGGGGATTTTTAAGTGGTGTCTTTGAACACTGCTCTTCCCCTCTATGAAGGAAGGATCCATATGAACAGGATACAAGTTGGGTCAGCAGTGATGCAAACCAGGCATGGGTGTTGTGTGAGTACAGCATGAAATGTAGCAGAATCAAATCCAGATGCAGCTAAATTTTGCCATAGGCTCTAATCCAAATAGCCCAGGTCCTAATGCTAAATGTTCAATTGCCAGAATGTCACAATACATAATAAAGATAATATCTCTCCATACAAGCTTCCAGAAATACATTTGCAAATTATGAGATTTGGCTGATGAACAAAACAATGATAGCTGCTAAGCCTGGGACAAATAACCAAAAATGGCAGCTTTTCAAGGAAATCCATTCATGTTGTTGAATCTTGAAGAGCCAAGGTGGCGCAGTGGTTAAATGCAGCACTGCAGGCTACTGCTAGATCAGCAGGTCAGCGGTTCAAATCTCACCGGCTCAGGGTTGACTCAGCCTTCCATCCTTCTGAGGTGGGTAAAATGAGGACCCGGATTGTTGGGGGCAATATGCTGACTCTCTGTAAACCGCTTAGAGAGGCCTGAAAGGCCTATGAAGCGGTATATAAGTCTACTGCTATTGCTACTGCTATCTTGTACTCACTCCTTGACTAGGGTCTTGGGCTGACTGATGTCTCTAAAAGGAGGACACTATGTTCATACACTTCCTTTTCTAACCACTTCAGAAATTCCAGTCTATTAACTGCTTTTAAGATATGAATAACTTTTGGATCAACACGTTTTACAGCATTAGGTTAGTTTCCTACAATCCATAGTAAAAGAAATTTTCAATACAAGTTTATAAAATTTAAATACAACTCATTTTTTGGGGGACAAAAATAGCAAAAGACTGATTAAAGAGTTGATTTTAGAAAGTTACATTTGGGCTAGGGATCCAGATAAATTTGAAATAAGATTTGGAATTCAGTATAAGAATAGGCAAAGTTAAACGTTCCCCTCACACATATGTCCTAGTTGTTACTTACTTTTGGGGGGGTGCTCATCTCCATTTCAAAGCCAAAAAGCCAGCACTGTCCGAAGGTGTCTCCATGGTCATGTGGCCAGCATGACTAAACACTGAAGGTGCACAGAACACTGTTACCTTCCCACCAAAGATGTATCCTATTTTTTCTACTTGCATTTTTACATGCTTTGGAACTGTTAGGTTGACAGAAGCTGGGATAAGTAAAGGGAGCATACTTAGTTATGTGGCGCTAGGGATTTGAACCACCAAACTGCCAACCTTTCTGATCGACAAGCTCAGTGTCTTAGCCACTGAGCCACCGTGTCCCTCTAATATAAGAATACTTCCTGTGAAAAAAATGCTTTTGTTTTGAACTCTTTTAAAAAACATGATAATGTAAGATTTTTTAAAAATGACACTAGAGAGAACTGAAGATTACTATTAAAGAACATACTTACAATTTACAAAATGAAGCAAAATGTTTTAACATTGGACAAATTGAAGATTGTTTTTGAACAATTGAACCAGAAGATAATTTTAAGTGAGTGCTTCAATAGACTAGGTTTAAAAGAGGAAGTGGAAGAGGAACAAGTTTTATTTGACAAGATTTTGTCTGGATTTAAACACAAGAAGCTAGTAGAGGAACACGGAAAAAGATGCTACCATGGAAATACAAAATAAACTGGCTGGTATTTCAATAATTAAAAGGAATAAACAATTAATAAACCAAGTGTAGAAGAAGGAATGCAGAGCCTGAGGGTGAAGTATAAGAGACTTACCCTCATCATTAGTTGTTATTTTAAGGTAAGATAATACATTACTAACATTGTTTAGATTTGTGGTGAAAGTAAGTCACCTTACATATTTCTTTTTTTTCTTTGCTATTTTCTTATTTTTCCTTTCTTTTTTATTTTTCTATTTTCTTTTCTGTACCTTTTAATTATTTTTTTAGTTTGTATTAGTTTTCACTGTTGTATTTGTAATTCTTAAAAAAAAACCACAAATACTGTATGTATACTGATACGCATACTTAAACTTCCAGAATTTCCAGCTAGCAGTATCATAGTTGAGAATCTGGAGTTGAGTCAAGTCCTTCAATTTCTATGGGTTTGCTTGTTACAAAAATGTATAATATTTGGCATTTGAATAATCAGCTGTGGACTGCATTCCTGGAGAGCAGAACCAGCTGAGGACAAAGAAGTAGGTCAAACTGGGAGAAAGCCCAGCTGATTGGGAGGAAATGGGGATTTTGCACTAACCTTGTCCTGGAGTGGGGAGGGAATGGAGATTTTACAGAATCCTTCCCCTGCCATGCCCACTAAGCCACACCATGCCCATCAAGCCACGCCCACAGAACCAGTAGTAAAAAAATTGAATCCCACCACTGATATGCACATTCTGTTCTCTCCATAGATTCAAAATTGCGAAGAATTCACAAGCAGTAAAGTATAATGCCAGTTTGAGGGGTTCTCCCAGGCCTAAGAAGTTTTATAATGCAGACTTGTCATTTAAAAAAAATATCTTTCAACGTTAGTATCCTTTTTGTGTCTCCAAAAACAAGTAAACCCCAAACATGCTGTTCAATGTCTGGTGTAGTAGATACATATAGGAAGTTGTATATTCCAACTGTATTGAAATATATTTAATATATTTAATGTATTTATAGGCCTGTCACAAATCTATTCTAGAAAATGCATTTGACATTTAAGTAGAGAAAATAATAAATACGTTAATGAAAAAAGCAGTAGTAGCTGTAATTTATTTATAATATGCCTATAGCTAAGCACATTACAAATATAAGAACACTCGTAGTCCTTGCCTTCCGAAGATAAAGTAAAAAAATAATAATATAATCAATACATTAAATGCCATTATAAGTATCAATCTCAGAAATGGAAGTGACATACAATATGGTAGTCCTTTTTAAAAAAATACCCAAAATATTGTATGGAATTGGTTTAAAAACATGAATAAAATGTAAACTTACATTCCCTGCCAAAATAACTCAAGGAAGGATTATTTCCCCCAGAATGAATTATAGGTATTATTTGATTTTAATTATATGATTATGAAATGGGTATCTATACAAATATGATTAATAAAAAACAAATAAGTAAATTGTCATAAATCCCTGTGTAAAAGTGCATTGCAAGCTAACCCTCTGACAATTATATTTACCTGAATTATGATCAGTGTGTGTAATATATTGTATATTCTCTTGCTATTGAATCTGCTTTGTTGTGTTTAAGCCCTGAGTCCGCTGAATAGTCTAGAAATCAAACAATATTTTGTTTATAGAGCTACTTTGACATCAGCCTCTGCTATTAATTTTCAAAATTGTTCCAGGGTTCATTGATGTAACCATATTGTCTACAGTCTGACTCTACCAACCTCAGGGCAACTGGTAGAATCAATTGTACAAATACTGTACACAGCAAGCTACTTTAAGTGAGTGTTAGGATTACTAATGGGTTTGAATAGAAAATCCTGACAGTTGAAAAGCCAAGTCCATTACCTATTATTACTTCTAGATCTCTTGTTTTAATTACCAGTGGGGAGGATTTGAAAAACTATTGCCCATCATGAAGGACTCAGAATATTGAAGCATGCATGCTTACTATATTCCAAGTTTGCACAACATTGAGTATGCCAAGGCAATACCAACTATTGATTGGAGGGTTGGGCACATTCTTAAACAGGGCCAAAAATCAGAAATAAATTAACATTATTATTTTTTTACTTACTATTAATTAAACATTGATTCCTATCAATGTAATTAATTGAAGTACATTTCCTTATTTACAATCAAGAGCCAGGAAAATAATTACTACACTAGAGCAACCCATAAAAGCAAACTCAAATACCTTAAGAGCAATAAAGTGGCCATGTAGACCTGCCAATTAAAATTTACACAAAAGAGAATGAAATGAGCAAAGCAAGACAAAACAGATGAAATAAATATTAAGATCAAGGGTTCATTCTTAAGACCTGGATACTTTAAATCAGTGTAGCGTGAAGGGATTCTGGAAATTGAAGTCCATACATCATCAAGTTGCTGAAGTTGAGAAACATTGCCTTAAGCAATAGCTGCCAAGTTGTTATTGGCAGCTTTGCTTGTAATAGCAGGGTTTTGGTATGAGAGTATCTTTATCAATTGCTTGAGCCCTCTCCTTCACTGAAAGCTTGATATACATTTATTAGCAGAATGGCTGAGCCCATGGAGTGACAGGCTGAGATCTCAAACATCTTTTCCTAGGGTGGCAATCTCCATTGGGTGGCAATGATTTTTCCCTCAGGCAGTGGCCCAAGATATCATGTGAATCCATGTGTAATAATTGTTATTAGTGGTTGTGTCTCTTCCCCCCATCATGGCCGCTTCTATATTATTCTATTGTTTTAACCTTGTAAGTTGTCCAGAGACATTTACAAATAGGTACATTTACAAATAGGTAGCTATAGTAATTGAACTTTACACACACACACACACACACACACACACACACAGAAATATCCAACTTATTTCAAGTGTTACATAGGACCTCTGAGGGGATGGCTGAATATATGTACAGTATGTGGCTATTTTTGCTCTGCATGAACTCTGTCATATTTTATACAAACTTCATCACATGCATAAATGTGAAGGCCAACCTTTGTAAAATTAAGGCCAACCTTTGTAAAATTAAGGCCATTGTCAGGTTTAATACGTTCTGCCCACCCCTCATAATGAGGATTCTGTTTTGCGAACAGATAATTAAAATGGGAAGTGCTAATTTAAGGTGACCAGATTTTCAGATTGGAAAAGAGGGACACCCTTGACCGGGGGGGGGGGGGGGCTTGATTTAAAAAAAAATTTTTTGTCAAAAGGTCACCCCAGGACACTGAAACCAGCATAAATACGAATCTGTTGCCAAACAAAATTTGGATCACGTGACCATGAGGATGCTGCAACGGTCGCTAAGTGTGAAAAATGGTCGCAACGGTCGCTAAGTGTGAAAAATGGTCTCAACGGTCGCTAAGTGTGAAAAATGGTCATCAGTCACTTTTTTCAATGCCATTGTAACTTTGGTCACTAAATGTTTTCCCCCTCCTCGAGACTCCTCACTTCTTCCTTCATTCCTCTTGCTTATCTACCTTCACCTTATCTGTCTTCTGCTCTTTCCCTCTCTTCCTTCCTTCCTCCCTCCTTCCATCCTCTTCTTTCCTCACTCACTCCCTTCCTCCTTTTTTCTCTTCCTTCCTCCTTCCATTCTTTATACGATATAAAATTCAATGAGGGTGAAACACACCAAATCTGGCAAAGCTGCCGCACCAACCTGGCCTGCCCATAGAATAGCAGCCACTTTGAGACACATAAACCTGGTCTGAACATATTGCATCACAAAGATTTGCAAAGATCACATTTGCAAAAAGGAACATTTCTTGTAGTAAATACATTTTATAAACAATTTAAAAGTAAAAATCCCCCCCAAATAATAAAAAAGGTATTCTATAAATAAAAGAAATCCTTAAAAACCATTGTTAAGTATTACACCAGCAATAATTTATACTGTCACCATTTCAAACTATCATCAGAAATACGAATCTGTTGCCAAACATCAACATTTTGATCGCGTAACCATGAGGATGCCACAACGGTCGCTAAGTGTGAAAATGGTCGCTAAGTGTGAAAAATGGTCATCAGTCACTTTTTTCAATGCCATTGTATCTTCCTGATTATTAAAAGTGCAAATTCACTCAGTGTCAATCATGACTCCTGAGTCCATTTCAAAGTATTGTGCATAGAAATTTTAAAAATGGCTTGTTTCAATTTATTTTGGATAGAATCTTTTTTTAAATAGTCTAAGACAATTTAAAAAAAGAATCAACACAGAATACCACTATTTTAAAAAATCATATGCACAATAAATAAAATATTATTTTAAAATACATTGAGCCTATACTCCTTACAGTAAATGACTCATCTGGAAACAAGCCAATAGCATTTTTTGTGCTTTCAAATTTACAGATGTTCCAAAATCAGCTTAAAGTCCAAATATTTAAAGACCACCCCCCTCAAAGCTATCTTACCAGAGCTTTAAATATCTTCTGGGGAGGCCCTGTAATCCCATTCATGACAAAGGTAGGGCTTTCTCAGGAGGAAGGTTTCAGTGCCCATCCTTTGGAAACCTCCTCCAGAGCAGGGAGCCCTAACCTGCTGTCCATTCAGGAAGGCTGTACAAATTATTCTGTCTTCTAGAGCCATTGGGATTTAATATGGTTTTATCACTGGATTTTCTTTTTATTGTTTTTGTGGAATTGTTACAATGATTTTATAATAATATAATTTTATTTGGCATTTTTGTTGCTGTAAACTGCTGAAAGCCCCTGATAGAATACAAATTATTTAATAATAAATTTAAAAAGCTGGGTGCAAGATATGAAAACACTGCAAACTATTGTTCAAGATAATTTGATACCTGTTGCTCTGGTCTTTAATGCAATTCTTGCTTAAGGCAGAGCCCTCCCCCGAAAAAATGCTTCTGCCGGGCTGCGAGAGCCACGTGGAAGTTGTCTGCACAGCTGAAAAAAGGACTGTTTGCTGGGCTGGGAGGAGGAGACAGCCCCCTGCCTTCTCCCCCTTTGGCTTTGCGGAGTTCACAGCCAGCACGGGCGGCAAGTCTGGGTGGAAGTTCTCTGCACGACCGGCAGCCGCTTTTTACTCCCGAGTAAAATTTTTACTCGGGAGTAAATTTTACTCCCGAGTAAAATTTTTACTCAGGAGTAAGTAAAATTTACTCCCGAGTAAAAATTTTTACAAAACATGATTTATTTTACTCACCACCAGTAAGCTCAGCTGCAACCCCAACAAGAAAGACAAAATAAAATGGAGACTCCATGCGTGCTCAGCTAAGGAGTCCAGCCAATCAGTGAGCTGGTTGGCCAGCTCACTGATTGGCTGGAGTCCAGCCAATCAACTCAGTGAGCGGCAGGCTGGGCTGGCTTAAATTTGTAGGTAGCATAGAACAGAACGATGAGTCAGCCCAGCAGCTGATGGGCGGGAGCTGCCAGCGCCAAAAAAAGCGTGCCTTTTAAAAAAGCGGGCGGGATGCGGGAAAATGCATCAAAAAGAGGGGGTGTCCCGCCAAAAGCGTTATGTCTGGCCACCTTATGCTAATTACAACCACTCAGGGTTCACTTTCAGACTATATTGATTGATTTCAATCTTGCAATTAATTACGATTTGTGTTGACAGAGATAATTCTGTTGTAATTCTTGTTCATGTCTTGCAGTTTTATAATTCTTAGCAATAGCCTTTGATTTGTTTTCATTACACTTTTTTGAAGCCCTCCCCCCCGTCATGTGACTTAATTCATGCTTGTACCTGTGTTAAACTACATGCTTTGAAACAGTGGGGAAATTCAATTTTTTTACTACCGGTTCTGTGGGCGTGGCTTGGTGGGTGTGGCAGGGGAAGGATATTGCAAAATTTCCAGTCCCACTGTGCTGTCCCAACAGTATATAGCTAATGTAGGAATTAAGAGCTGTCTCCTTTAAGAAACTACCTCATGGGAAATGTAACTTCCTTATGGGAAAGGTAGGCATAACTACCTTGTGGGAAATGTAGTTCCATAACATGTGACCACATCTGTGTTCCCTGATTGGGCAGCGGGGTACTCTGCCCGGGAAAAGTGATTTATGACCAGACGCTCCATGAAGAGTTTTTGGTGTTAATTGAGAACAATGGGATAAACGCATGTTTCCTCACCTCCGCTTCATCAGAGGAATGGAAAAGCATAGTTTTTTCACATCGCGCAATGGACAGATCAAGGTCAGATGTATCTTAATATTGAACTGTATGTTTGCTACTAAGAATTCCTGTTAATAAATTGATCTGAGAGACATTAATCCTAAAGTGTGAAGTTGAAGCTGACTGGCCCATGGCATGGTTACACGCCAGGTCTAGAACACCCACCCTACTCTGGGGCCAGTCACAGGTGGTATTTGCTGGTTGTCTGAACTACTCAAAATTTCCACTACCGGTTCTCCAGAACCTGTCAGAACCTGCTGAATTTCACCCCTGCTTTGAAATCACCCCTGGTTTCCCATTTAATCCTACTGACCAAGAACGATAAATATTGCATGTTATATAAATTAGGCAACATTTAATTCTGATGATAATTCACAATTTTCAGAGCTAGGGGAATGGTGAGAGGCAGGCCAGATATTACTGAATAAGAACTGTGAACATCTGTGGACATTCCAGTAGAAGTAATTTGCTTTTTTGTTTGAGAAAGAAGTTCAAAAGAGTTGTTAATTCATAGAGCACTAGAATTAAAGTAATTGATCCACTGAAATATAAAAAGTCAGAATGTGTTGATTAGCTTTCTCTATGCTTACCTATTTGGTAGCATGAATTGAGTAATGATTGGCTGAAAATACTCTCTGCATGCTATGGACTCATAAGCATCCTCCAAATTTCAAAATCTGCAGATGATAAGGATAATAATTTACAAAAAACCCTCCAGAGTTTAATTCAAGATGCTGGTTGTTTCTTATAAAGTTCATGGCATAAGGGTTGGCAATCTAAAGGATCACCTGTCTCCCAGTGCTTCTTCCAATCTGACAAGTTCTGTCAGAATTGGCATGACCAGGTCCCATCTTTAAAGCAATGTTATTTGACAGGATTTAGGATGGGGTATGTGTGTGTCAAACTTGATTTCCCTGAGGGCCGCATCAGGGTTGTGTTTGATGTCGGGGACCTGGGTGGCTGTGGCCTGGCTGGGCATGGCCAGCTCAATGTCACTTGTGTCAGGGGCACTTGCAATGGCTGGAGCACTCTGCCAGCAAAAATGAAGCTTGGAAGGACTGTGTGCGGCCCTCCTGATGTCCATTTTTGCTGGCAGAGGCACCGCAGGCGGGTCCTTTACTGTTTCCAGGGTGACCCGCGGGCCAGATCTAAGCACCCCGCAGGCCAGATGTGGCCCACGGGCTTTGTGTTTGACATCCGTGATCTAGTGGAAATGCCGGTTCTCTGGAATAGTATGCTTCTTGAAATTTCAAAATAGAACAGGTCAGGAAATGAATCTACACAATATATAGCCTATAATATTGATATAGAGTATAATAACTATAATAATCCTTTGCTCCCTCTTATACTAAAGAGAATCAAGATAAATGTTATGGGAGGGATTCGTGTTTTGCTCGTGGTCTTTACATACTTTCACCAAAGTCATTTCTGCCATCCTCAATGTTTGTGGAGGCTCTGGTTGCCCCAACCTGCCAATCCTTTACTGAGGCCTTGAAAACCTGGTTTTTCCCAGGTCTTTGATCAAGTGGGATATTGTTTTATTGCACTGACTCTGGTTTTTAACTTGTATGCTGCCCAGAGTCATTACAAAGCAGGCAATAGTATAAACGTAATAGATAGTAAATAAATGTTCAACTATTATACTCACCACACTTCTAAGACAACAAATCCAATGTTTTGATTTGGGGGGGTGGGTTATATTTGTATCTTTCCCAGCAGTCTTAAGGGAAAAGAAGTTTTCAGACCATAACTGGTGTTCCGGATAATAGAACAAGGTTTACTTGGATTACATTTATGACCAATACAAGAAGCTACATGATCGGAAGGAATTTTAAAGAATGACCCAGAAAAAAAACAACACCCGAATTAATCAGTGGCAAATTTAGAATTCTTCTTATAAGCCTCTTAAGTTAACAAAAACAAAACCAAATCTATCTGGTAGCAGTTAGATGTGAATGTACTGTAATTATCATTAAAGCTGGCACTTTAACATTTTTATTATTACTGTCTAATTCCTTTTCAGGGGAAGATTCATAAGGATTGTCAATGTCTGGCTTCAGGTCACAACTTTTCCCAAAACCTTTGCCAAATTTTATATATTTATTTATTTTGTAAATTTATATGGCTGCCCATCTTGCCATCAATTCTTGGCAATAAACAAGCCACACATTTTTTTTTAAAAAAAGAGAAGCAATAGAAAGAAAAGAATGAAAATTATAAAAATGCCAGGTAAAGATTCCTTAGTCAAATTTCCAGACAGAGACCAGTCTCCATTAATATGCCATTAAGGCCTGAGGCAAGAGCCAGGTTTCCAAGCCTTCAAAAAGACCAAGGGGCTGTCTGTAGGATGCAGCTCAGTCTTTGCTGTTTTCATATTATAATGTTTAAGGCTCCTGCTTGCTTTATTCCCATTCTAAATGATGTTTATGGGTTTATTTTGTTCCTGGCCACAATTAGCTTCTTCAGCAGACTGCTTTCTCTAATCTAAGCTCTAATTCTTACCACAATGCTTTGTGCACACTGTCTCCACTCTTTGCATTGAGTTTTGAGGTCCAAGAACTGCATTTCACATCCTCAAATTTAAGAAAATAACTGTGTGAGAATAACCATCTGTGCTATTTGTAAGAACAAAAGAGAACATTCTTCAGAGATATTATTCACTGTGAATGGCCTTTTCCCATTGCACCTCTCAGCATGCATGGAGAATGATCACCTTGATGCTTATGAGTAGATATTACAGAGAAACATTTAGTACATATATTATGCTGCTTGTTTCGGTGCCAGAAATCTGGTAATGCAACTAAAATGGACTCTTAACTGCCAGCCAAAGATCTATTTTCAGGACTAAATCCTTGGGGAAGAAGACAGAAAGTGTATTCAGTCACACACAATTACTGTTCTGCTCTCTGGTATTGTAATTCTCTTCTCTCAAATTTAGCTGTGATCTTTGCAACAGGACTTGCAAAAGATGGATGGTCTTGGATATATTACTTTAATTGTCCTTTCTGAGGAGGACAAATGTGTGATTTTTAGGCAAAAGGAAGAAAATGGGTAGAATCTAAGGGACAGGGCTGCATGAGAAATACAGAGAAGAGATGAAGAAAAAAATGATGGAAAAGAGTGCTGAGAAGTTTAGAGGGACAGCATCAGAGGTGGGTTCCTACCAGTTCACACCTATTCGGTAGAACCGGTTCGTCAAATCTACCGAACCGGTTAGAAGAGGTTCCATTCCACCAGTGGACCCGGAAAGCATGCCACACCTATAGAAGAGGTTCCAAAAATTTTTGAAACCCATCACTGGTCCTTGGATATGATTATTCTACACTATCATGCTCATATTTATAAAACTCAGTGCCTCTGTAAAAGGTAAGGATATAATAATATAGCAATAACAGTAGACTTATATACCGCTTCATAGGCCTTTCAGGCCTCTCTAAGCGGTTTACAGAGTCAGCATATTGCCCCCAACAACAATCTGGGTCCTCATTTTACCCACCTCGGAAGGATGGAAGGCTGAGTCAACCCTGAGCCGGTGAGATTTGAACCGCTGAACTGCTGATCTAGCAGTCAGCCTGCAGTGCTGCATTTAACCACTGCGCCACCTTGGCTCTAGGAGACTACTGCGTTTGTGGTGCAATCAGTGCATTGCATATGTTGAAGTTGTTTTAACGCAAACCAAAGATGCCTTTTACAAAACAAGTTTACATCATATTCTTATGCATGCCAGTGCTGTGTGTGAGGTAATTTAAGGTGGTTCTGACAAGTGTCATCGGCATCTTCATATCCAGTCACATGGGCGGCAAGCCACTCCCATCTGGTCACATGGGTGGCAAGCCACTCCCACAAAGGAGGCCACATCCACAGAGTAGGTTCGAACAATTTTTGAAACCCGCATATAGCAAATATTACAATTCTGTCTGCTCTGGGGACCCTTTTATAGTATGTATAATTATCCTGTACAGAGTGTCAGCTACTTGGTTGTGCCATTCAGTGTATTCAAGTATTTATGTGTTGAATTTATGGAAGTGGGCCAGTGGTGGGTTTCAAAATTTTTTGGAACCTCTTCTGTAGGTGTGGCCTGCTTTCCGGATCCACTGGTGGAACCTCTTCTAACCGGTTTGGTAGATTTGACGAACCGGTTCTACCGAATAGGTGCGAACTGGTAGGAACCCACCTCTGAAGTGGGCATGTGGGGTAGACAATGTATATATGCACCAATCCACATGACCTAATATTTGTACCCAACATTGCAACCCAACCATAAAAGGTTACATTGTGATATTGTGATCACTGGACATCATTAAGGATTGGTGATAAATTAATTGAGTAGATCAATCAAAATAGTAAAAATAGCAACTTCTGTTCCCCCCGTTTTTCTAGAAAGAGCTCAAGATGATATACATATATTCTTCAAGTGAAATATTTTTGCTTGTTTATTCACTTCCAGTTCACATCATTTGAATATTTTATTGCTGTGACTAGAAAAATAGAGAAAGATATACCTTCTCAAATTTATATTAAAAAATTAAAAATAAGAAAACGCAATAGGGCAAGTGTGGGCCAAGCAGCCTCATTTTTATATTATTTTACACTTTTAATATAATGATTGATAACCATCTCTTTTAAATATTCTCTAAAATGTCCAATAGACATGCAAAAAAGTCTGCTGTTGAAATTGTTAGATTGGGTAATGGAAAGGCACACTCAGGCTAAAGGCAACAACAGAACAAGCATGTACAATCCAGCGAAGGTTCAGTCTGACAGCAGCCCTTTTATAGGGAGCTGTCAGACCCTTCAACCAATGAGTTTAAACCTCTGTTCCCACTAGAACAGAGGACCTTGGTGGAAACCATTATAACAGTTGCTAGTATCTAACACCCCTCCCCTCTTAGATGGAATCATCTGACTGGTAACGTAGTCACGCAGGTAGGTGGGCTTTTTGGTAGGTCTGCAGACTTGTGTAGTTCATTTGGAGGGTGTTCTTTGGACAGGTTGGACGGACCTGTTTGCTCTGCAGTTTCGCTTGGTGGAAGCTCCTGGAACCTTTCACAGGCCACGGCTGGAGCTTCTAGAGCTGGTTCGCTTAGAGCTCGCTGCAAGCCTGCAACACAAGTAGCCCGGTGTCTTCGGGTTTGAGTTGGCTGTGGAAGGAGTGACTTCGTGTTCCTTTTGGGTAGGGCTTTGGCTAACTCGTGCAGGAGTTACCTCTGGTTGCCTAAGAATGGAGTTGAAGAGGCGGCCATGGAGTTGGTCAATGTGCCTTCTCCAATTCCAACCATTCTTGAGCTCTACAAGATAAGAGTGAGGCCTGGTGATGCCTATCACTGTGGCAGGAATCCATAGAGTTCCCCCGGCCTACTTGTGGGAGTAAACTGAATCCCCTACTCTAAAGTTCCGAATTTTGTTTGTGGAGTCTGGGGTGTGGTGCGGCAGAATAGTTTGGGTGTAGCTGGTCTAAGTGGAACCTTAGCCGGCGACCCATGGGAAGCTTGGAGGGGCTTCTCCCTGTAATGACACTTGGCATGATGTGTTGAATTAGAAGATAATGGTCAACCTGTGTTTGCCAATCTCCCGGGCCCATCCTGGATAGGGCCTCTTTTGCAAATCTTACCATTCTCTCTGCCTGACCATTGAAGGCCGGATAGAATGGCGCGACCAGGGCATGTCTGATTCCCTGTGCTGCTAAGTAGGTCTCGAATTGCATGGCTGTAAATTGGGGCCCATTGTCAGAAACCAGGACATCGGGCAGGCCATGTGTAGAGAAAAGTCTCTGTAGTACCTTGACGACCACTTCTGCCATAGTGGAGATCATAAGGACCACCTCTAGCCATTTTTAGTAGGCGTCCACAACTACTAGGAATGTCTGGCCATGAACTGGGCCAGCAAAATCAATGTGCACCATAGACCATGGTACTTGAGGTCACTCCCACTCTTAGCGGGTACCTCTGGGGGAGCTGGTCTGGACACTTGGCACAGTGTGCAGGTAGCCACTCATTCTTCGATCTCCCTGTCCATGTTAGGCCACCACAAGTAACTCCTGGCTAAAGACTTCATCCTGACAATTCCAGGATGCCCTACGTGTAAAGCCTCTATTACTGCAACGCACAGTTTGGGTGGAACAATGACCCGGTCCCCCCATAGCAAATAGCCATTAATAACAGACAATTCATCTCTCTTACAATAATACATTTTGAAATCAGACCCAACAGGCCCCTTGGGCCACCTCCTCCACACCCAGTTCAAAACCTGTTTGATAGTGGAGTCTCTTGCAGAGTGGCGGGCAATGTCACTATATGAGATGGGACCAGTGTCTAAGCAGTCAATAAGAAGGACTGGCATCTCAGGAATAGGGTCTGCAAGAAGTTCTGGCAGCGGACAGTGACTCAAAGCGTTGGCATGCCCCAAAGTGGAGCCTGGTTGGTGGACGAGATGATAGGTGTAGGCCGCTAGGAAAATAGTCCACCTGGTCATCCGCAGCGATAATGACACAGGAGTAGGTCGATCCCCAGCCAGTAATCCCAGTAGCAGTTTGTGGTCAGTAATTAGTTCCAAATCACGGCCGTAGAGGTACTCATGGAACCTTTTTACACCGCCCACTGCAGCCAAAGCCTCAGCTGGCTATAGTTCTGTTCAGCAGCAGACAAGGTCCTTGAGTAATAGGCTATGGAAGCCTTGGTTCCATTGGGCATGTGGTGGCTGAGGACGGCTCTGACGCCAAACAGGGAAGCGTCGCAAGTTAACACCAGTGGCAGGGTCTGGCTCTACTGCACCAGGAACATGTCTGCTGACAGAAGTCTTTTTACCGTGGCAAATGCGGCTGCTTTGGCTCTGCCCCAGGACCACTTCGTGTTCTTTGCCAGGAGACAATGTAAGGGCTCAGCAACGGTGGCTTTCTGTTTAAGAAAGATGCTGTAGAAATTAAGGAGCCCAAGGAACGCCTGCAGCTCGGTTTGATTGCGAGGTGTAGGGGCATCCTGGATCGCTTTAATTTTTTTAGTGGTTGGGTGAATCCTTCAATCCTTGGCACATTAATTTGGCATTTTTCTTTTTTGAAATGGAGGCCTTTGTCTCTAATTCTGGTCAAAACAGTTCGTAAACGTTTGAAAAGTTGCGCCTTTTCAAACATTTCAAACGAGGCACACTCAGGCTAAAGGCAACAACAGCTCGTTATTGTAACAGAACAAGTATGTACAATCCAGCGAAGGTTCAGTCTGACAGTAGCCCTTTTATAGAGAGCTGTCAGACCCTTCGATCAATGAGATTAAACCTCTGTTCCGGCTGGAACAGAGGACCTTGGTGGAAACCATTATAACAGTTGCTAGTATCTAACAGAAATAATTTCACATGTGGCTTATAAGACATTTAATATTTTCAAAGAGCACTAGCCACTGAATTGTTAATAAGGGATATTTCTAATTCTAACTTTACTATATGGAAAAGTTTATATACTAAGAATTTAATCTGATAGGTAAATGGCAATTTTTAAGTTCTTTACAAGAATATAAATGACTTAATATAAAAGCTGCCTTTCTTACTATCAAAGTAAATATGGCATTCGCTTCCTCTTGCATGTAATCCAGGGGTGAGTTCCTGAATGGGTTAGTACCAGTTAGTGCCGGCCGCAATTGACTAAAAATTGCCCTGCGCATGCACAGAACCATGCCGGCAATGGCAGAAGACACCGGAGAACCGGTCCGGAGGGTGGTGTCAGGCCTGGGTCACTGCTGGTTCTACGCCCCAGGCCTGAATTCTACTACCGCTTCGGTTGAACTGGGCCGAACCGGCAGTAACCCACCTCTGATGTAATCTACATGCTTTGAAAATGAAAATAATCCAGCTGAAGTGGGAACTGATCATTATTAGGATCACAATAAGTGGGGAAGAACAACTTACGCACACTTTCCATTAAATATAGAGGGCCTTATGTCTGAATAAGCATGCACAAGATTGTGCTGAAAAGCAAGTTTCATTTTTTAGTGCTCATAAACAACTACTGCCATTTGCAATGTATTTCCTATGTATTTTTGATAGATGATTGCAATGGATGAGCCTCTGCTTTTTCTCATATGGCCCTCAATTTTGGGACTATTGAACTCTGCTTGTGTTACTGATGAGGAATTTGCTGCACAATTTCCTGTCAAATCATGGCAGGAAAATAAAAAGATAAGGTGCATCAATCCTTAACAGATCTTAAACTGCACAAAACAAAACAATCACTCAAATCCCTAGGAAAAAAACCATCAGCCATTTGGATGAGTCTGTTACATCATTGACTTCCCTCTGTGTTTTCCAATCACTGATTTTATTAAACAAAGACTATTAAACAAACAAATTTCCCCTAGATATACACTGGAAATCCGTTGTAGTATGGTATGTAGACAGATATTTTATAAACAGCTTCTGTATGTTTTGATATTTATTTTTGACCAAGCATAAAGATATAAGAAGCAAAAACTAGGCCACAGTTTGCTTTATGACTTAGCCAACTTACTGAAAATGCTAGTCCCAGTTATAAAAATATACTGCATGTAACCAACAGCAAATGCCAATTTAATTAGATTACACATTTAAAGTAATTGAAAGCATAGTAGGAAAAGGCACTTGCAATCATGAGCCACATTAGAAGCTGACCTTAGAATTTATGATGATGGATACAGTCTTAGAGTAATGTAGAGACTCATTGTGATACAATTAGTACAGTTCTGTTTTTCACCTGAATTAATTTCTGACTATAAAGCTGGTATAAATTTTAATGCTTTTCACCATCTGCTGCTGGAGAACACCATTAACATGAAAATCTCAGAGTGACATGAGTCTCTTCCCCTATTACTTCATGGAGCCAAATTGGGAAAAAATGCTTTTGTTGAAAAAAAATTTTTTTACTTGCTTAAGGAATGAGTTCAAAGCTCTGTTCTTAGAAATTTCTGGGGGATATTATAGTTATATGTATTATATGTATGTATTATACATTCATTCATTCATTCATTCATTCATTCATTCATTCATTCATTCATACATACATACATACATACATTACATACATACATACATACATACATACATACATGTATGTATGAATGAATGAATGAATGAATGAATGTATGTATAATACATACATATAATACATATAACTATAATATAAACTATAAAATAATCATGAAGATCTGTAAAATAGCCTTTACTGCCATTAAATAATGCTTTTCCACCGAAGCATATCAGCACTGAAAGGCAAAACAGAGGAATTGCCTTGGATATTCAGGATACAATCATATTGAAATGAAAGATGAGTGGAAGTAAGGCTGTGGAAGTCATGAACTATCTTCTGAAGATTTCAAAATCTCAAGATTTCAAAATCTCAAGATTTCAAAATCTTCTGAATTTTTTTGAAATCAATCCAGTTGGCCTCCACCAAACTATGCAGTTATAGTGGCTTCAAGAGCTGTGGCTTCTCCTGGCTAATTGTTGGACTCGCAGGAGATCAGCTCTTGTAGATCTTTAACACTTAAACAGAATGTTAACTTCTCCTAAGTCATACTGCAGTTTGCTAACCTCTCAGGCTTGCTCTAAATTATTTTATTTGATGGTTCAAATGGAACAACTCCAGTGTAGTTGCCAGATAATTCAAAGTCATCTCTCCAGCTACAAGTACCTAATATATGTGGGTAGATCAAATTGTTATTGGTGGTTACCAGGTTTCATGTGAATATTTAGTGTTACCGGATTCCAATTTGCTCAACTGCAGATTTTTTTTGCTGCAAATCTGACTGTTGAGTTCGGAATTTAGTAATGGTGGTGATTCCCAACTGTTTTTAGTAATGGGATCCATACAGCAGCTAGAAATTATCGGGCTTTCTCAGATTATCAATTCCTTAAAGATATAGTGATTTCATGAAAAACTGTGCAAAAATTTACCAACCTTGATAAAATACCATAGCCATGATACTATTGGTATAATCTATGTTTTGAGCTTAAAAAATATTCTCCAGACCAAAAATGCTAATTAGCCACATCTGGAAAATTCATTTCTTTATTCAGTTTAGACATCGAACACTTGCTGTGTGACTCTGAGTGGATAACATCTGGATAAAACCGATTAAAAAATGAAAGGAAAAGTAAAAACATCCAAAGCCTTTGATAAATCCATATAAATAAATCATCTGAAAAGGAGTTCACCAATGCCATAGTAAGTTTAATGCCCAAGGGAAAATAACATTTTTGCAGCACCTGCAAAAGCCCTTTGAGGCTGACAATCTCAGGGAACAAGAACTACAGTATTTTGATTTCTGAAATGATTTTTGATTGCTAGTAGTTAATAATAGCATTAAGGGAGTTATAACAATTGCCAAAGCAATTCTCCAAATCATTTTATATCTAGTCTAATTAAGATTGAGTTATGGTCTTTCCTGTGCTTCCTCTCTCTCTTGGAGTAAGGATTTTGGTTCTGTAACGTTCCTACTCCCTCTTCTGTGTTTCCGAGGTCTGCTAGGTATTCCATCACAATGCTTTACAAAAGGCTGGCAGAGTCAGGAGCGTTCACAACTTGGGAGATCTGTTGTTCTATGGAGCAAGTGCACAAACAAAGAAGGAGCCCATCATAAGTCCCGTGAGATAACCTTATGTAATAGAAATAACCTGGAGCATACCCACCCTGTCATGGGACAGATAGAAATAATTAGATATCTCGCAAATAATATTACCATTGTGCCACAAAGGCTCTTTGGTGGCAACCAGCATCTTTCATTCCATATGAAACCAGTACAATATTTAAACTTGTGATATATTGTGAAGTAACCATCCTCTGCTACCAAATGTGATGTTCCCGTGGGTCGACCATGAGGCCAATGTTGAGAAAAGACAGGACACGAACTTTCTCGAGATGGAGCGACCCAGATTGGGGTCTGAGAGCCCCTTTTATTGAGATAGGACAAAGGCAGGAGGAGCAATAACATGTGATAGAAAACAGCCTGTAAAAGTACAATTTCTAATCTACTGCTTCAGGAAAGTTCTCTCTATATATGGTCAAATCCTGGGCGTCAATGGTAGGGCACATCTCAGAATGTTATGTTATTCACTATCAGGATGTTATGGCTTTCTCGGAGCCAGTTGTCTCCTGTGTGATTCAGCGTGACCCTGCAGGCCCAAGTGTGAACTAGGCCATGGAGGACACACACCTACACAAGGAACCATATTACAACAATATATAAAGGTGCCCCTATAACTGCCTTATACTCTGAAAAATATGGTACATTTACAATGGATATATACCGAGGTGGAAATGTTGTATAGAAAGAAATTGCAAAATAAATAAATAAATAAATAAATAAAAATCACCTATCAGTATTTTTTGGGAACAGGATTAAGGGAAATGCACGTGAGAACAATGGAAGAATAGGAGCAACTCTTTATTAGAAAAAAAAACCTTGCAAAAGCACATACAAAGAATACTGTTTGTATTCAGAGAAATGCAAGTGTATATTCACAGCCTGACCCAAACATCTCCCAAACATCATCTGAGCTATCGCTTAGGACACCAATCAACCTGAGAAAGAGACCTCTTCTCCATATAAGTTCTGTCATGGTCAGCAGATCCAGCAGTTGCTCTTAGCTGCACAGCCCACCCCTTTTCCACTTAAGTACATTCAGCCGATGCCACTTGACTATAATCTGCAGTTTAATTACCTCTTGTGTTATATACCTGATGGAATGCCTTTGCTTATAAGGGGGGAGTTCTTGATCTTATGAGCTTAACTAACCTACTTACCCTCAGATCTGTAATGGCAATCAAGGATGAAAAATAATTGAATCCCTTTGCTCAGCGATGAATAATGCATGTTCCCGTAGAGCTGCAAAATGTTATATATAAATAGGCACTTAAAATAAAATGTAATGCACACATCTATACACACACTTCATTAAATTATATGGCTTTATTTCTTTCTCTCTTTTTTTGGCATTTATGGTAGAGTATGGTTTAGCATACTTTAAATTCTATTACGTTCTTTTAATACTCCTTTGCATTGCCAGCCTTCTCAGTCCCCGTACAGACTATCTTTCAACAGAAGCAGGATAAAAGGATTGTACAAGGGAGGAGAAAGAGAGGAATCTGATTCAAGCGAAGAATGTATAAAATATGCTTTTAATGTGGATGCATCTGGAAAGCATAATAGAAGTGGATTAAATGATCCAAGCGGTCTGAATGGATGTGATTACCCGGCGGGGACTCTCTACGAAATTCCTGAGAAATGCCGAGGGAGATTGGTTGGCTTGTCTAAGGGGAGCAAAGCAGACGTAAAGTGTCTCTAATCTCCCCGCTTTGACAGTTCATTACTCTCCTCCTCTTGGTCTATGTAACAGGAAGCAGATCGTGGTTATGGAAAGGAAGAAGGAAAGAGAGAGAATCTGCTTCATGAAATATATATTACAAATGCCACTCTCAGTAGATTTTGGGGGTGTCATCTTTATCATGTCAGACAGCCATGGTGTTCTGACCGAGGATTCCCAAGAGCATGAAACAAACTCCTTGTCCCAACAAAAAACCCTTTTATTAATTTACAGTGAATTCTGCTCATTCACAGCCAGCAAAGTCTTTCAATGGAGGATTGACAGCCACATACCTTATCTGGCTTGGAGAACTGCTGAACTTAGCAAGGAGTCTTGGAGAATCACTAAGCAATTAGCGAACTAATTGTCTCCTGCAAACTCCATTCCCCTTTCGCTCCTCTTTTATTTCCTCTGGGAATGTTGGAAATGTAATCAATCTGAAGGTATCTTTTAACATCTTTGGTAGACAGGTAGGAAAGGTAAGAAATTTTGGAATCAGGTTTAACAACATTTGAAAATTAAAATCTGAGTATTTTATTGTAGGGATAGCAAATAAGCAGTTTGAAAGAAAACATGGGACTTTGTTTTTATATATGAGAGGGGTGTCAAACTCAAGGCCCGGGGCCCAGATCTGGCCCATGGGGTACGTAGATCTGGCCTGAAGAGCCACCCAGGAAACAGTGAAGGACCCGTCCTTCTGCTAGCAAAAGCGGAGTTCGGGTGCCCTTTTTCACTGGCAGAGCACTCAGGCCGCCACAGGCGCCCCCGACATGAGTGATGTTCAGCTGGCCAAGCTCACCCTGGCCACGCTCACCCCAGCCCCCAGAGGTCAAACACAAATTAGGGCCCTCAATGAAATCAAGTTTCACACTTTTGATATATGACATTGGCAGCAAGGTTGATATATGCCTAAAGATAGAAAGAAGAAAATATGGAAGAATGGATTTAGCTAGCCAAGATGGTGGAATTGACTGCTTTGCTTTGAGCCAATAATTTGACTAAATTTCTTGCAAATTGGAGGCCACCATTAGATTTCTTTCAAGACAACAAGAAAAATTAACTTTTAACTTTGGGATTTGGGGACTAGATCAAATTGGATTAGAGAGATATTGGAACCTTTAACACATAAGGCTATTCACATTGGACAATTTATTATCTGCTGGATATAAATGTAAGAGAAGAATATTTTATGAATATGAGTATTTTACAAGGCTGATTATTAGTATTTTAAATATTGGTATTATTTGCTTATATTTACTGATGGTTGTCAAATTGTTATCTTTATTATTATTTCCTTGTATTTGTTGTAACTTTTAGTTCATTATGCTATTCCTTTTTCCCTTTATGTTAGTTTGAATTTTAATGTTTTAATGTTTGACTTGGAATTTAATAAAGATTAAGAAAAGGAACCATATCAGGGGTGGGTTCCTGCTGGTTCTAACCGGTTCGGTAGAAGAGCTTCCAGAAATCTACCGTACCGGTTAGAAGAGGTTCATCACCGAGTGCCTGCCCCACCCCTTCGCTCACTTGCCCCGCCCGTTCCATCACCGCTCACGGGTGGTAGCTTGAGCGGCACAGCTGGCCTCCTAGGACCTCCCTGAACTTCCCTAGTAGGCATGGCCACTAGCAAAGCATGGGGGCATTCCAGGGCGTCCCTGCCCCCACTGGTTGGAATTGGAATTGGAATTTGCTTTATTTGTATGCCGCCCTTTTCCCTGAGGGGACTCAGGGCGGCTCACAATTCAAGGGAGGGGGATAAACAAACAAATTACAGAACAAAAAGACCATACACTACTAAAAACACAACAATCATACCATTCGGAGTGGGGCTGCAAGTTTTTAGCCCCAAGCCTGCCAGAACAGCCAGGTTTTAAGGGCTGTGCGGAAGGCCTGGAGGGTGGTGAGGGTACGAATCTCCACGGGGAGTTCGTTCCACAGGGTCGGAGCAGCCACAGAGAAGGCCCTCCTCCGGGTAGTTGCCAGTCGGCACTGGGCGGCTGATGGTTCCCTGCCTCCCTTCCCGGCAAAGTTTTCCAAGGTGTGGTTTTCCCCCATCCCTTGTGCCCGGCACCCGCTGAGCTCTGGTAAGGAGGAGAAGAGCCTTTGGGGAGTGAAGAGGAGGAGGAGGAAGGAGGAGGAGGCGCATGTGTGGGGCCATGCCAGCTGAGTAACCGGCAACTGGAGGAGGCAGGAAGGTTCTTGGGAGCACCAAGAACCTTCCTGCCTCCGCTGGACTTCGCACTCTTCTCTGTGCGCTCCTCGCAACTGCAATAGACATCCAGAAGCAGCTTTTGTGGCTAATGGGGTTTGGGCGTGCAGCCTGACAGCCCCCGCCGCTTCTGGACATCTATTGCAGTTGCGAGGAGCGCACGAAGTCCAGTGGAGGCAGGAAGGTTCTCGGTGCTCCTGGAAAAGAGCGTGAAGTTTCTATGCTTAATTTCATGTTAGGGTTATTAGCATTATATAAACCTCTTTGAGATGGGTGGCCATAGAAATTGAAAAATAAATAAATAAACATTAGGTTTATATTCCTTTCTCTGATTGGACTCTTTTGGAGTTTCATATTAAAAATGTCTGCCTTGTTCACAAATGCTACTCTAAGCTCCAGCCAGGTCTTAAAGCAGGGGTGTCTAACTTTGGAAACTTTAAGATGTATGGACTTCAACTCCCTCGAATGCTAGCTAGGAAATTCTAGGAGTTGAAGTCCACCAGTTTTAAAATGCTAACGTTGGACACCCCTGGTTTAAAATAAAAAAAGGGGGTCAGAGCACAGCAGTGCTTTCAAAAACACTTCCCTGTATTATCTGTGCGCAATTTGAAGAAAATCTCTTTCCCGAGGGAGATTTATAGGCTCCTGAGAAGCTGCTTGAAGTTCACACAGGAGAGGGTAAGCATTTCTCTTGAGAAAGAGCTTTTCCTCACAATGTGGTGGGACAATGATAAATAGAACAGGATTTCCAGCAGCTGCCTTTTTTTCCCCACTGCATTTTGATGGGCAGCTGTTTTTTCAACCTCCTCCTCTTGTTGTGAAAGGGAAGAAGTCACATTGTTTTTAATTTTGGACTGAGACTAAAACTGTGTGGATCCTGATTGGAATATAGGTAGAGTCCTTGACTTACAACCATTTGTTTAATGACTGTTTGCTTGCATTGAAAAAAAGGGGATGTATCATTTTTCACACTTATGACCACTGCAGAATCCTTGTGGTTGTCTGATAAAATTCAGACATTTGGCAAGTGGCATGTATTTATGATCGTCATGTTGTCCTGGGGTCATGTGATCACATTTTGCAAGCAAAGTCAATGGGGAAGCCAGATTTACTTAGCAACTTTGCTAGAAAGGTTGTAAAATGAGGATAAACCAGGGGTCTTCAAACTATGACCCGTGGGCCAGATATGGCCTGCTGAAGCCATTAATCTGGCCCGCGTGGGACCATGAGGCTGCCGCGCCTACATTGCCCCACCTATTCCCCACCAGCCACCACCCGCCCCCTGGAGGTCGAGGAGGCCAAAAATAGGATGCATGGGCCTGTTTTTGGATGTCAGAGTGGCATGGAGGCCAAAAATGAGATGATTAGAGGACTGGCACCACAAATGGCAGAAGATATGAGACTGTTTTGCTATTGGAAAGATACAGGTTGATAGATGGAAGAATATAATTTAAAACTAATTAAACTTAGTGAAATTTATTGACAATAGATATAGTTTAAATAAATAATTGATAATGTTATTAATGTATACAATATATAGTGTTATAATGAGTATAATTGGATATAAATATCGAATGGTACCCATGTAAAGAAGATTAGCAATACCTTTAACCTTTAGATTATACATAAAGGTTAATAATAACAATAAAAAAAGAATTTAGTTAGGTACAGTTAAAGTTTTGATTATTAGGGGGAAAATATTATGATATAGGATATAGTCAAATAAACGAGAGATAAGAATAACAACGTATATATAGATATGGGTATAACATGAAACTGGATGTAAACTTTAAACAATGATTTGGAAAGGAGGATAAGAAAACTTTGTTATTAAATATTATGGAAGTTTAGCTAGAATAGGACATAAGGATTTAGTGTTAGTGGAGGATTTTAGAAATAGTAATTGAAAGGTGAGTATGTGGTTATGTATTAAATTTTGGTATATTTTATGAAGGACGCTTAAACAATTATAGTCAAATGAAAATGGAGATATGATGATGGTGACATGTATGAATATTTGAGTTAAAATACTTAATACGAATTATGTTTGTTGACTGTGGAAGAGATGCACGAACGTCTTTTTGTAACCAACTGATACACTTTCTATAGCATGTAAAGAAGGATGTTGCATTTGTTGTAAATTAAAAATTAAAAAAAAATTATTAAAAAAAATCAGACTGGTTCATATTTATGAAGGTTGCAGTGTCCTGGGGTTATGTGATCACCTTTTGCGACCTTCTGACGTGCAAAGTCAATGGGCCAGCCAGAGTCACTTAACAATCTTATTACTAACTTAACAACTGCAATGATTCACTTAACAGCTGTGGCAAGAAAAGTTGTAAGATGGGGCAAAATTCACTTAAGAAACGTCCCGTTTAACAACAGAAATTTTGGGCTCAATTGTGGTCGAAATTACCGGTACTACTACATGATATCAAAGAGAGTGTTTTTGTATCTCTTTTCTACGATCTATTGCAGTGATTCTTAACCTTGGCGACTTTAAGTCCTGTGGACTTCAACTCCCAGAATTCGTAGCTGGCTGGGGGATTCTGGAAGTTGAAGTCCACAGGACTTAAAGTCACCAAGGTTGAGAAACACTAATCTAGTGGTTATTCACATTTTGTAACCCTGACCCGGTACTTTAAGTGGCAAATTTATTGATTTCTGGAGGGTGACAAAACACTTCATTGTTTTTAATGTCTATGACGTGAGTGTAATTTCTAATATGCAGTAAAAATTATTCCTAGATCATCATGTACTCTTTGATAGGAGTGGGTCTAATTTCGTTTGAGATAGACATGGGTGGATTGGCTTCAAATCTTATTAGCTGTGAATGACTGACTTCTAAATAAACATCCAGGATGTGAGTCTGAAGTTTGTCATTCTAAAGAAATTATATATAGAAGAAACTTCATGCTTGGATTGTCACTTAATTTAACAAACCAATCTGCCATATTCTCCACCCCCCCTTCATTCTGCTGCAGTTATCAGAAGGCAGTTTTTGGGGGTGGGTCTATATGTGCAAAAAGTCAAGATTGTGGTGCAATCACCTGACTTTTTGGATGCCCCCTTTCCTGTAGATAACTTGATTATCACACTGTGCAGTGGTTAGTTTTAAATGATGGAAAATACATATTTTAAAAATTTTTCTACAGTAGAATAAAGCATTTTAATTTCCTCAAAGGTTTATTGTATGCTAACAACAGGAAATTAATGTCACCAGAAAATTACAGGTGATGCAAAATCGCTCCTTACTGTTTACAAGATAAGCCCATCATGTCTAAAAGCCACACTATCTCGAAGCAGCTTTCCACAAAGATTCACTATAACTTTCATAATTCCTTATTGTGATCAGCCATTTGGTTATGTCCGACCCTCTGCCACTCTATGGCTCTGCACTCTCTACGCCCTTCTGTCTCTCAATGCCTCCTTGAGATCTGCCATGGTCATCCTGGTATCCTTCTTTATGGTGTCCAACCAATGGGTACTAAGGCGGCCCCTTCTCCTTTTTCCACTGATCACTCCCAGCATGACTGACTTTTCAAGTGAGTCAGCTCACATGACATGACCAAAGTATGACAGCCTCTGTTTGACGATCTCGGCTTCAAGTGATATTTTTGGTGAGATTCGATCCAGGACTTTTTTTTTTGTTATTTTTGCAGTCCGTATGATGGATAATAGTTGCCTCCAGCACCACAGTTCAACAGTGTCCATCCTTCTCCTATCTGCCTTTTCAGAGACCAAGTTTTGCAACCATATATAGCAGGGGTGTCAAACTGGATTTCTTCGAGGGCCTGATCAGCATTGTAGTTCTCTGCGAGCCAGCCGGGGAGGGGGGTTTGGGAGAACAGGATGGATGCCTCCTGCAGCACCCTGCCAGCCAAAAAACATGCCAGCCCCCCTCCCCCCGTGCCCTGTTTTGGCTGCCAGAGGCACCGCGGGCTGGTCCTTTGCTATTTCCAGGCTGGCCTCTTAGGCTAGATTTAAGCACCCTATGGGTCGGATCTGGCCCATGAGCCTTGAGTTCGACACCCCTAATATATAGCAACTGGAAAAATTATTGTGTTAACTAAGCTGAATTTGGTTATGAGGCTGGTGTCTTTATTCTTTTAGATGTTTTTCATGCAGACATTGCAGTTCTTCTAAGTTCTTCTGCTTTCATGGCTGCATTCACCACTTTTGTCTATCTTAGAGCTCAGGCAGAAGAATCCCTTTACTGTTTTGATGGTCTCATTGTCGATCGGCACTCTGACTTGTGTGTTCTCTGCACTTTTCATTATCTTTGTTATTTTGATGTTAAGGTGCAGTCCTAATTTTTCACTATCATCTTTGACACTTCGAATTAGCCACTTTGATCCTCCTTGCTTTCCACAGCAATGTTGTATCATCTGCATATCAGAGGTTGTTGTTGTTCCTACCAGCAATTTTATAATTTCTTATTATCCCTTCTTATTTTGTATTACGTCAGACTGGCTGGGAATCCGGAGAGTTGTAGTCCCACATGTCTAGAAGGGGGCTGCTTGTTTTTAAAAAATAAAATCTTCCTCCTCACATTTATTGGCTGAAGAACATGATTGGTACGATTGGGTGCCTGGGGAGAAATCTAGGTCCACTTTTACACTTAATTTTGAATATCTATTAAATTATGTATTTTATTTTTATATGGAAAATGAAGTAAACAACCAAAGGTTCAGATTGGATGCTTTGAGGACTGTACAAGGACAGACTTAGGGGACTGGAGACTAAAACATATGAAGAACGGTTGTAAGAACTGGGTATGTCTAGTTTAATAGAAAGAAGGACTAGGGGAGACATGATAGCAGTGTTCCAATATCTCAGGGGTTGCCACAAAGAAGAGAGAGTCAAACTATTCTCCAAGGCACCTGAGGGCAGAACAAGAAGCAATGGGTGGAAACTAATCAAGGAGAGAAGCAATTTAGAACTGAGGAGAAATTTCCTAACAGTTAGAACAATTAATTAGTGGAACAGCTTGCCTCCAGAAGTTGTGAATGCCCCAACACTGCAAGTCTTTAAGAAGATGTTGGATAGCCATTTGTCTGAAACGGTATAGGATTTCCTGCCTAGGCAGGGGGTTGGATTAGAAGGCCTCCAAGGTCCCTTCCAACTCTGCTATTGTATTGTATTGTACTTCAAGTCTGTCAATCTCCTTTTTCTTTTCTTTTTAAAATATTCATAGCAAAGTAATCCTATGAAACAAGTTATTTTAAGTGGAACTGGGCGATGCCATTCCTAGGACCAACCCAAAGGACGAAAGGAGTGTGCAAATTTTCAAAAACTCATTTTATTATTATATAAGTCCGCACATCACTTGAGAGGGGGTTCCAAGCCGTGCCTGGTTTATATCTTTGGGTCCATTTCTTTTTTCCTCATTTTCATCAGCAACAGGACTGGCCATTTTTGATAGGGTCGTCTGGGAATCTGTTGAATATAACTGTCAGGGTTGCAAGTATCACCCCTAACGAAAGAAGACTCCGAGGCTTGAGTTTCCTCAAAGTTCCATTTTATTAGAGATGTCATATTGGCACATCTGGGAAACCTCGAATCTGAACGCTCCCAGGTTTTCCCCACCCAAAGGAAACTTCAAGTCCCTGCCCAACACCCACATGTCCATCACATGGTCCAATCAGGCACCATCCCAACTGGAGATGCTTCCCAGTCACACCATTCCAGGTGCAGGGCAAGATGTCCTTGACTCTCTGGGAAAGGAATGTTATTATGACTACATATCTCCCATACTCCATATAATCCCCCTCCCAGTTTCCCATAGCATTAAAAGTGGCAGGCCTGAAGACCCAATGCAAAAGATGGCTTCCAGGCTTGACAATAATTATAGCACGAGGGCAGGAGGATAATTTGCTTAATTTTATTAAGGACAAATTTACTAAACAAAATCCAGGCTATTCCTTGTAAAAAAAAACTATCCTGAAAAATCTGTAAGGGAGGGATTTAAAAAAAACACAAAATCCTGTCAGGTTTGTCCAGTCCCTATTAAGGGGTCAGAAGCTCCATTAAATCGAGCAAGACTTACTTTTCAGTAAACGTGAAAATGATTGCACTGTGGATTCGAGTAATTAATTACAAAGCTCCTTTGGTCAAACAGGAAGGGTTCTGATCTCATAACCTTTAGGATCACAGTTCACACTTTGGATACTTCTGTAAAAACAGGGTCATTGTTGGTCTGTTTTCCTTTTCTTTTTGTTACTGAGCACAGGGCTGGGAACAACTTGTGTTAACAAAAAGAACTGAAGAATTACGTTTTGAGGAAGGTTACCACACACAGACAGGATTCTCTTGCTAATGATTACCAGAAATGGGGTTAAAAATGGTCCTTCTTTTCCCGAAATGTCAAAATTCTGTCTACTTATAGATGTTACAAGTACTGTAACGACATCAAGCTGTAAGTTAAAGGATAGCTCTGTTGCCAACATTTTGTGTGACAATATGTAAAGCCAACTTGTTTTGTCTATTGAGGAACAAACACTTACAGTAAGACATAAAGCCACTGGAGCAAATGACTCACTGTGTCATTTTGAGAATGGAGATGAGTCTCCCTCAATGTTATGAAAGCTGAAATGGCAACTAGAAAGACACACACATAAAAACTCTTGTCAGGGAAGAAAATTGTTCTGAATTAATTCATGATGAATGATGTGGCAGAAATCCCACAAGCAAAATGAATTAAAGTTGACTTATCAAGAGAAACCATTTTTAATGCTTATTGCAACCTCACAGGTTGATTACATTTGTAAGTTTCACATTCTCCAGTTATCCATGTTTATTAGAAGAATTCTGATTTTCAATTTCCATACTTCTTCTCCAGATAATATAATATCTCAAGGAAGTCCCAGTTTGATGCTATATCTGAGTATATGTGAATGATTGCATAGATCATTTGCTTGTCTTGCATAATTATATGACCATTATTAATTCTGTTTGGAGCTCAATTATTAATTTGCCCTTGCATACTGAATTCCTCATAATAGATGGTTTGATTCTGATTTACTATACAAAAAGTTTTGATTTTGGCTTACTATATTCTCTTCACTCAGCCCTAGTGATTTGCAAATCATGGTTAGGATGCAGAGTGTTGAGTAAACCCAGCTATTTTTGCCTTGTTACATAAATCATGGCTTAGCATGACACATAAATTAAGCAATAGAGGTAGGTAACTGATATATGGTTGGATAGCCCATAGGCGATTCGGAGCTAGTGGACTGCAACCCATAGTTTCAGACGAGTGACTGTACTGTTTTAATTTTTGAAACTGAAAGAACATTGAATGTTAATGGTTTGAAATTCAGTGGTAATGACTTCCAAATTTCTTCAATTGCAGCCCTTCCAAAGAAATACCTTTTGGCCTTTTGCAAGATATTGAAAACCTGGTGTAGGATGGTAACTGTCACTGCTCTTGAATGTATTATGCTCTTGCTGTTGTCTTTATTTTGTTTTGGTTATTTTTGTTTACCTGTTTTAATGCAATGTTAGTCATCTAAAGCTACAATTTATGGGTTGGAAACTCATATAAAATGATTCATTGATTCAATAAATGTCAGGAATTTAACCTGGAATCTACTAGATATACAACATTAAATTAAGCCTTAATAAGCTATAGTGAGTTATATGCCATTCTATAAAAAGATTGGGCTCCATTCCAATACCCCCAAGGTGCTGAGAAAAATCACCAGATTTTCATCTGTGAAAATGTTGGAGAGCCACCTGGAATTTGAATTACTGCCAGGAAGATGTCATTTGTCCCTTTGGTGTAGATTTCCATACAGAGCATCATTAATCTTAATGCAGTTAGAGTTGCTTCTTCCTGGCAGAAAGACCACACCTCTTCTCTAATACAATGTGGACAGAACCTTCTTTCATGCATTTAGGATGGAAGCTTCCATTGGTACGAAGTTTTCCACAATATTAGAACATTTCAGTCTCTCTTAAAATAATATTTTGGGGTAACCTGTCAAAGACATTTTGTAAATTGAAAGTGCTTAATTCAATGAAAAAAAAAACAGATCCTAACAAATATTTGCCCTGTAACAGTACAGTACACACAGTCTAAGAGTCTGAAAGAAGTGCCAACAATATTCATCCGTCCTCGCAAATTTAAATGTCTATTGTATACCTGAAGTTGCCAGAATGTCTACAAATATATTTTCTCTGAGGATTTTGAATGGACTGAAAATGCTGAACAGGAACTACACATTGAGAGAAAACATGGATCCCTCAAGGTCACCTTCAGCCTCTTTAAAGTGATCTCTGACAGCCAATGTGGTCAAAATATTGAACTGGTGTGTGTGTGTGTTCATTCATAGAAGCTCTTTGTCTTTGGAGCAGTCATTTTCTCCCATCCTATCACTAGGTTGTTGCTGCATGGAGAATATGGAGAAGTTGTTTATTTGAAAAAGCCTGTTTTAGAGTTCCTGGAGGAAAAGCAGAAGAGAACTCTAACAAAATAAATAAATACACATATTTAACTTATTAATCTCCAACCAGTATAATATGGTAGGTAATGAAGCAGCAATAGGAAAGTTTTGGATGGTCAATTATAGTCTTTTTTGCTTTTCAACAAATGCTGCTCATATATGGAATTAGAGCTACCAGACTTTAAAATTGCTCCTTGTTTGAAGAGGCCATGGCGGTAAACACATTAAAAGCAAACAAACATCTTGGTTGTTGCTTTTAATTTTTTCCCTCAAGTGCACTGGAGTTGATTGTGTCATTCTTCCATTAGGATTATGGTAGTTTTGTTGCCAAAGTTGGTCAGACCACAGTAGCCTAGTCTACAATTTTCCAGGATAGTTTCCAGTACATCTGTGGGAAGTATAGAGATAGTCAACAAATTCTTATGGATGAAGGTTTTATTTGCAAATCATTTCTTCCAGCATGAATGGATTGCTATTTTAACAGAGGCAGATATCAGATTGATTTAAAATACTGATGAATTCCAAACCCCTTCTGCACTTTCCAGAGATAGTCATAGATGATTATAGGTTGTTTCATGCACAATAGTGATTTCATGATCTCTGGGCATGCACACTTAATGAGTACGTTTTCGCTCCATGGTATGAATTATTCAAGCTGACTTCAGAACTACACTATGTTACTTTTCTGCCTCAGTAACCTATGCATTAGGGTTCCAATTCAGCTTTTGAAACATGTTGTGTGGCTAGAAGGAACATCTGGGACTAGAAATAAAACTGTAGCTTGATGGACACAACCTAACAAAACAGGCATATCCATTGTCTTCCTGTTTGGAATCTATAAGCAACTGCATACAATTTGCACAGATGTGATATTTAAGTTCATACACAGAGAGGTTGAGTCAGCTTTTGTTCACTTAGGGTGTTGTTGAAGCATACAGCTTGACCAAGGGTGCCTAAACTTGTGCATGTCACTGTATGTACTCCTCATTGGATATAAAAGAGATGAAAACAAAGAGCTTTCAGATAATTATGTAACAAACGTGATAAATCAAAAAGGGCTTTGATTTAAAAGCTGGTAAGTCAGGAAATGTTCCACATCTTAACAATCAACTGTATTTGAAAAAAAATAAATGATTGCAAATATTTTGTTGGTTTTTAAAAGTAAAATAACCTGGGCGCATCAAAATACCACCTTACTATTGCAACCTATAAAAATGTCTGCATTGTTAATAATCTATGCATTCATTTATTATAGATGGGTAAACCCTTTCTATAGGATTATGGAGTTAAGTGCTGGCATCTACCCAGACTGAAGAAAATCCAGAGAAGTACTGATATTGATATTTGGGGAGTCGACTAATGAGAATTTATAAAATTTCAATTGGCTTCTTCATTGAGGACAGTCCGTCCTTGAGGAACTGTCCTTGTGCTACCAAGGACATTTTAATGGGAAACAATACTTGGTAAAACTCTGCTGAAAGTCTTTGTTTCTGGCTAGGCCTTGGTGCTTCTTGTTTTCCCACATTTTGTGGTCAGCATAAGCAACTATGCATGACTAACATATCTTGCATTCCATAGAGATACGGACATCTAAATGAACATACTTTCTGCTATCTTGTATTTTCTCTTAGAGGGCATTGATCAGCACAAGACACATAAATTATCATGCTTCTTGGATGAGTCAACAACTTGCTATGTGAACATTTACACATCAGATTTCCCCCCCCCCCCCTCAAACTTCAGGCTGCAATTCCTACTTGGGAATAATTCCAAGCAAGACATCTGCAGCAATATACACAAAGTTTTCTTGATGGAGTGAAAGATTCTTTCAAATGATACAATATATAGGGATGACCTCTCTCTATTTTTTCCCTTTTGACTGTGGGGTGTAGGTGGGATGTACATTGATACTCTATTGCTCACTTCTGTCATGCTTTATGACATCACCACCTTCCATAATCTTAATAAAGTCCCTTCAAGATCCTTCGAAATGTGGATGTTAAGTTACCCAGCAACTGGGCTATATTTTGAGAGAAGTTTGGCAGGGAGTTATCTACCTCAAATTTAGAAAGTTACCATCTTTCACTAAGAAATGGCAGATCTTTAGAGCAAAGGTACATTTTTCTTAGTTCAGGAATTTTCCTCAAGCATGAATAACTCATTAATATACCATAATGCATTTGAGGATTTAATAGTACATGCAAGTCAAGTTGCCCAAAGTTTTTGATATCTTAATTGATCTGCAAATGGATTCCAGCATTGCTTTCTAAGAGCGCTGTTAATTGACATAACCATATGTCCCATTTTAAAGAGGAAAGGCTTAGATAAGAAGCTATTACGAATGGAAAGCAAGGGTCTTGAACCTGTTGAAATTACGCACCCAGAGTTATCAACTGGAGATTCGCACCCTCACCACCGTCCAGACCTTCCGCACAGCCCTCAAGATCTGGCTATCCCGTCAGGCCTGGGGATAAAGATTCTAATCCGTCCCCACCCGAATGATGAATGAATGTTGTGTTCTATTTTACTTATGTATTGTCTCGTGTCTTTTCTTGTATTCCCCTCCCTATAAATTGTAAGCCGCCCTGAGTCCCCTCAGGGAAAAGGGCGGCCTATAAATAATAAACAAATCGAAATCGAAATCGAAATCGACAGCAGATTGAGTAACTCTAGGGCTTAAATATATATTATTTCCCTTTAAATTATTTCCAAATGCACAATGTAACTTTTATCTTCAGTGTCCTTTTTGGAGGATTGTATATTGAAGTTTGGCTGTACTTTAACAGAAGGATTGTTTCACTGTTCCTTAATACCCCATAGAATTAAAACCTTGTTTGTGTGTGAGCTTTACATAAGGTATGATTTAGAGGCCACATATAATGGCTCTGAACAGAGCAGAACAAAGATCTAGATAAAAACGACCAGGATCAGACACATGGCATACGGAGCATCACTTTTTAAAACATGAGCGTACATTTCTAACCACTCCTTGAGGTGCTGATCAAGAACAGAACACTGCACAAGTTAATCAGTTTGGTTGAAAAGCTAGGGAATAAATGACATGTCTTCCTCAAACATCCAGAGTGAAAAACATGCTGCTCCAATAAAAGATCTAAAGCTCCCTTTTGCCAGTTTTTATTCAGATCCTTATTTCATCTGGAAACAATATTAGCCACAAGGAAAAGAAACTTCAAGGAATGCATTTTTCACAAGATCCTACCTAAGAAAGAAATATTTCTTCCCAGCCAGCCTAATCTAATAATTATGACGGAATAAGAACTTGGTCACAATTACCATCCCCACAAGCAGTAGATGCATTTGGTCCTTATATTCGCTATCTATATCGGGTGGGTTCCTGCCAGTTCTAATCTACCATGCCCTTTAGAACCGGTTCCAGCTCCCTCCCTCCACCCGTCCTCACATCATAAAGATGAAGAGCGAGAGGAGGAATTCTGGGAGTTGAAGTCCACAAGTCTTAAAGCTGTCAAGTTTGAACACCCCTGGGGCTTTTTTTCTAAAGGATTAGGGGTGCAAGGGTCTTGTAACTTAACAGCTTTAAGATTTGCGTGCTTTCTGAGCCAACATTTTGGTTGCTAAGCAAGAGTGTTGTTAAATTATTCTCGCCTTATCTTTCCTTCAGACTCCAACTTCTCATGCTTGTTCTATAGAGACTTTCAAAACTAATGGCTGAGACTGCTCACTGCCTTTAACATGCAACAAAGTAATTGTTCCTTGAAGATTTTGCAGCTACACAATGTTATTGATTTCATTTTCAAGAAACCATCCAACCCATGTGAAATAGTAATATAATAGTAACTCTACTCCTCTGCTCACAGTAGAATCCCTTAGGCCACCAGGCTCAAAAATTTGGGTTTGGACAATCTGGAACTGTGCCACCTGCGGTCAGACCTAAGCATAGTAAACAAAATTGTCTGCTACTATGTCCTACTTGTCAATGACTACTTCAACTTCAACCATAATAATACACGGGCAAACAATTGATATAAACTCAAGGTAAACCATTCCAAATTCAATTGCAGAAAATGCGACTTCAATAACAAGTGGTCAATGCCTGGAATGCTCTATCCAACTCCGTTGTTACATCCTCAAACCCGCACAGCTTGTCTACTGTGGACCTCACCCCACTCCTAAGAGGCAGAGATGGGTTACAAATACTGGCGCTACCGGTTCACTTATGCTCATGTGTATGCTCATGCGTGATGCTTCTATGCAGGTGGGTGGGCGGAGCGTCCTGCCACCGCCACTACTGGCTCGGCCTATCTGGGCAGAACCAGGAGCAATCCACCTCTGCTAAGAGGTCTGTAAAAGGGGCATGCATAAGCACAGCAGAGTGCCTACCGCCCCTATCCTACTGCCCCCATTTACTTGTATTCATTTCCTTTGTTCATGTTGATGTTCATACTTATACCTGCTATCCTGTACATGTTTGACAAACTAATAATTAATTAATTAATTAATAAAGATGGGGCATTTGTTGAGGACTGTTCTTTGTACTGTCCAGCTGGTAAGCTGGAAAAAAACTTTGATTTGCTCAATATGTTGTCAGTATTTGAAGAGTAAGGGGCAACAAGTCAGTTTCAAACCATTTTTGAGGGATTGGCAAGTGCAAGTGGTGGTGTTTTGAAAGTGTGCTTTGTTGCCTACTTTGATGTATGACAATTTCTGATTCCAGTAACCTGCGGTTAGTTTGTTTGTGCAGCTGAAATTCCCGTAGGCTGCTGTTTTTTTAGTTTGATATACATTCTAAAGAAAGAAAACCTGTTTATACATTGGTGAGAGCACCTCAAAAGCTCTGGATATTTAGGTTGGGTAAACATTGCGATGTTGAGAAATTTATCTACAGTTAATCTATTGAGGATTTAATGGAATGAAATCTTTGGCATCCAACTTTACGTGCACTTAATTTGACAGTGGCATACACAGAATTTTCAATTCTACAGATTCTGGGCAAAATCCGAACAAATGGATTTTTGCACCTTTCCCCCACTGATAAAAAGGGGATATTATCCTTTCATATTCAACACTTGACCAATTCAGTCATGTCAAACGCAACCTACAAGAGAATGCAAGTGCACAGAGTTGCTACAATTTCCACACTTTCTGCTATGATTTATTTAATTTCTGTAATTTAAACCCTAGGGAGTTTAGTATAGCACTAAAAGGAAATAATGTGTGATATACAATAAACAATATACAATAAACAGTACAGAATAAAAATGCACATGGCAAAAAATATGAATTGAAAGTAAAATATTTATTGTTGCATGTTCATGCTGGCATAATCAAGGTTGACTGCCTTGTTTTTACATAATTATAATCAACAAAGCAATTTGTGCTGTGGCCCTTTGATTCTTGGCTATTGTTTTTTTTCCTCAGGAATTTTTTTCTTTTGTATTCTCTTACATACCATTTTAAGTATACATTCACAAAATTGTTATTCTTCTTTACATTTATCATTCTTATATATTTATTATTTCATTTAATAGGTTATAATATACAGCTTGGGTTGCTTTGTTTACCATCCCTTCCTCCTGTTGAAACACCACCTTATTTTCCCTTTCTTTTCTCCCTCTCTCCCTTCTCTACTTTCTTCCTTCTTCCTCTCCTTCCCCTTCCTTCTTCCCTTACCTTTCTCCTACTCCTACTCTTCCTCTTCCCCTTCCTACCCTCTCTCCTTCTCTTCCTCTCCCTTCCATCCTCTTCCTCTTCTATTGCAGCCCCGGTGAGTAAAACAGCTGAGGTGCAGCAATCTGCTTTGCCACATCTATCAGCTGGGCTTCAAACAAAGGAAATATATGACAGACTAGAGCAGGAACCGGTGGGCAGGGCCAACTGATTGCTGGAACTACCGGTTCGCGCGAACCGGTCCAAACCGGCTGAATCTCACCCCTTGTGTGGAGCCTTCTTGGCTGCAGGTTGTTTCCTCCCTGTGTCCCTTCACTGTTGAAGACAGGCGCAGGCTGTTGGGGACGAGTCTTTGTTGTCTGCATCTCAAACTGAACTGCGAATGGTTCATGTAGTCTGCAATATTTCTGGAAATCCATTCATAGTAAAGTAGAGTAGAGTAAAGTAGAGCTCTCAAGGGAGCCAGTTTGATCTTGTGGCTTAAATGTAGCACCAGAAACTGGGAGACTATGAGTTCTAGTCCTCCCCGAGAAAAGGAAGCCAACTGAGTGACTTTGGGCCAATCACTCTCTCTTTCTCTCAACTCAATCCTTGTCACAGGGTTGTTGTTGTTGTAGTGAAATTGGGAGGTAGGAGCATTATGTAAATATTCCAAGTTGTCCAAAGTGAAGTCTAAACAGCTGGCTGATAAATGTGAGAAATCATAATAACAACATCATTTCTCCCACCCTATCACTCCACCCATTTCCTTCTTAGGCAGCTGAATCCCCTCAAAATTTTTCTTGTTGCAGCAGTTAGGGAAGTATATAATGGACATATAAAGGAATTCCGACTGTCACATCTCATAGATGAGTATGTGTGTTTCAGTGGCGGGTTGTAGGTGGCACGCCCCAGTACGGGTGTACAGGTGCCTGCCAGGAGCACTGGGTACCGTTCTGGTATGGTGCTCCAGAGGGCCCACCCACCTGCCCGCCCTCCTTACCTGTATTTCAGGTCTTTGGCGCTTCTGCGCACGGAGCATACAATGCCTGCGTGACGCTCTGCTGAACATCTGGAACATTGTGGAGGTGTCACAGAGCATCTCAGGAGGTAGGGATGCATGTGCATACTGTGCATGTGCTGCGCACATTCATGTGGTGGACGCCGGGCCCTGTTGCACCGTACTGGTTGTAACGGGATCCGGAACCCATCACTGGTGTGTGTGTTTATGTGCAACTGTGTCTCAGTGTGGGTGTCTATGTGTTTGGAGGATTTCTTTGCTAAGGGATCATCTTCCAAATCCTAAATGTTGCTAGTGAGTGGGTGCTCTTTCTCACTCCTATCCTATCTAGCTATTCAAAATGAGGCTATTTGCAGGTTGTCCATAATTAAAAGAAAGTTACTATTATTTTTTATTTATTTTGTGAGCTAACGTTGAGTTGATGACATTGTAAGACTCTTCTGCACTGTAGCCTTAAACTCCTGAATTCCCATGAGGAAACCAACTAGAAATGTGGCTGGCTCAAGAGATTCCTTTTCTGGAATTTAACTCCTTCTGAGTTATATAACTTGAGGTTCTGTCCAGACTATATTTATCAGGGCCCCTCCTTGGTGGGCTTTCCTTCTTTCTTGTCCTACCTGTTAAAAAAGAGAAAGGGTATGTGTATATGTATATAATTTTATTTATTTATATCCCGCCTTTATTATTTTTATAAATAACTCAAGGCGGTGAAGATACCTAATATTAATATCTAACAATTTAACAGGTCAGAAATTGTTCTCATATCTGAGTATAAGAATTCCTTCCTTCCTTCCTTCCTTCCTTCCTTCCTTCCTTCCTTCCTTCCTTCCTTCCTTCCTTCCTCCCTCCCTCCCTCCCTCCCTCCCTCCCTCCCTCCCTCCCTCCCTCCCTCCTTTCCTTCCAAATAACTCAAGGCAGCGAACATACATAATATTCCATTCTCCTACTATTTTCCCTACGGCAGCAACCCTGTGAGGTGAGTTTTGGACTGAGATAGAGTGAGTGGCCCAAAGTCTCCCAGCTGGCTTTCATGCCTAAGGTCTCCTGGTTTTCAGTCTGATGCCTTAACCATATATAGACCCATATATAAATCTACCATTTTTCTGTCACTTAAACTAGGAATGGAAAAGGGCAGATCTCTTGACACTTGGGTCTGCAACAGGCCTGGGTTCCAGCTGCTGCTACTGCCGATTCGCTCAGGGATGCGTTGCGTGCACTGTGCACGCACACACATATGCGCAGTAGTAAAAAAAATGTTTTTGCACATGCACAGAAGCCAAAAACAAGATGGCGCCGCCTACAGTGCTGCCAAGAGAACTGGTTCGGAGGTGTGGCAACCCAATTTACTACCTATTCGGCTAAATCAGTCCGAACCGGTAGGTCCCTACCTCTGGTCTGCAATGAGAAAGGCCTCTCTATGCCAGGAAAGAGAAAAAAATACTCTGAATACAAGAAGCTGAATAGAGAATTTAGAGCTGACCTTGGGAATATGGAAGGAATTAATGAGTGTTTATTTATAGCAGTTTGATTTATGAAGGCACCCATCTCAAAATGTATACCAGTGGGGGGAGGGCTTACAATTTACAATCGCAAAAAGATGGAAATACAGGTAGCCCACAATTAAGGCCAACATTTCCATGACTAAGCAAGCCCGTGGCTGTTAAGCTGTTAAATCTGAATCACTGCCATTAAAGAAGTAACATGGTTGTTAAGTGAAACTGGTTTCCCCATTGACTTCGCTTGTCAGAAGGTCGCAAAAGGTGATCACATGACCTCGGAACCCTGCAACCATCATAAATACCTGCTATTCAAGCAACTGAATTTTGACCCTGGGGATGCTGCATTGGTCGTAAGTGTGAAAATCGGTTGCAAGTCATTTTTTTTCAGGGCTGTTATAACTTCAAATGGTTAATGGTTGTAAGTCAAGGACTACCTGTACAAGCTTAAAATGTATAAAAGAGGCTATAAAACAATATACAAATTCAGTAACAAAATGCACAACCAAAGCAGAGGTCACCAAACTTGGCAACATTAAGACTTGTGGACTTCAACTCCCAGAATTCTCCAGCCAGCAGGAAGTTGAAGTTCGCAAGTCTTAAAGTTGCCAAGTTTGAAGATCTTTGGTGTAAAGAATAGTCTGGATTCAGCAAAATCACTATATAGGCTTTATTGTACAAAGGAGAATCTTACAAAAAAGATACACAATGCTGAGAAAATAACCCACCTGGATTTTGAGAGGAGAAACTTGGATGGGCTTTCAAAAGTTATTCTTATACCCCTTCAGCCTTGACCTGACCAACCTCAAAGGGCTGACAGGAACAAATCCTAAACCATTTTTTACCCAAAATACAAGTTGATCCTAATTATGATCCTGATGATGATATCCTGCCCCTCACCCCTCACAAAAGTTTAAACAGAACCTCCCTAATCTTCCAGGTAATGTTCTCCAAGCCATTTTGCCTGTTTTTAAGATAAATTGTTTGAGAGGGAAATTATCTATAAAAGCCTTTTGTTCAAAATAGACAAGAAGGTATCTAGCTTTCTATTTAAAGGATGCTCTTATGTAGTTCTATTTTGCAAAAGGGAGCTTTTAAAAATGAGGTGGAGAAAGCCACTTTACACTTTCCCTACCTCTCTTCTATTTTATATTAAGACATTTGAAGTACAAAAATAGTGTGAAAATGAATTGTCTGTCTTACCTAGAATTGGGGGATTGATTTAAAAATTTGAACATATTCTTCATGAGATATGATTAAGTAGAAATATCTATTGGCTCATTTACCTGATGCCTTGCTTTATATTCAAAGGTGACACTCCTAGAGGATAACAAAGTTTGGAAAAGCATAGAAGTTATGGAGATAAACCCATTCCAATGGAAATGGAATTCCAGGTAAGCAAATTCCTGGTTTACATCTTGACGTCTTGATAACTTCATTTCCCATCTTTGTTGTTGTTGTTAGTTGCAAAGTCGTTCCGACCCATCACAATCCCATGGACAACGTTCCTCCAGACCTTCTTGTCCTCTACCATCCTCTGGAGTCCATTTAAGCTCGTGCTTACTGCTTTGATGACTCCATCCAGCCACCTCATTCTCTATCATCCCTTTCTTCTTTTGCCCTCAATCTTTCCCAGCATTAGGCTCTTCTCCAGTGAGTCCTTCCTTCTCATTTGGTGGCCAAAGTATTTGAGTTTCATGTTCAGGATCTGACCTTCTAAAGACCAGCCTCTAGGACTGACCGGTTTGATCGCCTTGCAGTTCAAGGGACTTGCAGGAGTCTTCTCCAGCACCATAGTTCAAAGGCTTCAATTCTTTTGTACGCTTTAATGTCAAGATATAATCCGTTCTGTTTAGAAATAATATCTTTGTGCGGTTTGAGAGGAGAACAGTTAAAGGGAAAATGGAAATAATTACTTGGGTGTCATGTTTTCCTTTTCCCCCCCTTTTTCCATTCAATGCTTGCTTATGTCACTTGAAAGCTAACTGAGATGGCAGCCCAAGAATGTTCTGTTTTGCTTTCCCTGCTTTACTTCAACCCTCTGATGTTTAACTTTCTCTGAACTGTGACTTCTTTGCAGTCATTAACAGACGCGAGCACATTCTCAGAAAGCGTCACTGGGTGGCCCAGGTTTAAGACGGGTGTGAGGAATAAACCCTCATCCCCGCTTCAAAGCCTTCAGAGAAAATTTTAGGGCCTGCAATTTCCTCCCTGCTTCCCCCTCCCTGCCCCAATATGTTTCTACAGCCTGTAACCAGACTCCGTAAAAACAAATCATCTGGTACTGGCTGGGTAAAAAAGAAAAAAATAATAAGAGGAACTGTGTTCAACGTACTCTGCCTGTAGGCAAGGAGGCCCATTTGTTTTTTTGTACTGCGATGCTATTTGGAATGTACCCATATGGCCTAAAGCAGATTTCTTTCTTTCATTCCCATTTTTTCCTCTTTCTCTCTCTCTCTGTCTCTCATAACCTCTCACAGGAAACTCATACTGGCTTTTGCCTTAGGGCTCCCCCGTATGGTACATTTGATACCTCCGAGCTGGTCTTGTATTTGAATACACATAAGAGAGAACTGTGTGAAAGAACATTTTGACTAAGAGTGCCAATGGATGCTGGGCTTTAGCTAGCAATTTCTGTAGATTGGGGTGTTGATTATTCATTTGTGCAGAATGTTTCTTCCGGGTGCATTTTACCCCTGCAAAACCCAGAGAGATCTTGGGAGTGTGCCTATGATGTAAATTCAACATGATTTAAATATCAGTGATCCAGTTCAGAAGTAATTCATTGTTGGGAGTACAAACTGCATTCGATGTGTACTGAGGCATAACCAGTCAAGGAGCTGGTAGAAAGGAGTGCAGGCATAAAGTGTGCTGTTGCCGTTGCTGATCCTATTTTGTCTTGCTTTCTTTTTCCTGCCATTGAACATCACCTGTCAGTGGAAAAAGCAACACCTATTAACTCTCCTTAAGGTGTGGTGGGGCAGGAATGGGTAAAGGGTTGGTGAATGGCAGTTGAGCCACCTGTTGAGATGCTCAATTAACAAGCTCCAGGTGCAGAGGTATTCTGTTGCCCTGTTACTGTAAGTCAGTCGTTTGAAAAGGGGCTAAACACACATCTAAAAATACCCAGGCTGACAGGTCACAGATATGAAAGAGGGGGACAATATGAGGCTGGAAGGATCATTTACAATGCTTCTGCTTGAGCAACCCTTCCTCCTTGCCTATGACCTGTCAGATGAGCTGTTTTGAAACATGGGCCTGGTTCTTTTTAAAACATTGCAAAGGCTCTGTTCAGAAGTAGCTCAGCTGTCAGGTAAGAGTAGTAGAGATGGGGTTGAGAGATGGAAGTAAAGGGTCGACTGAGAACAAGTAAAGGGACCAGCAGGTACACTGAAGACTAGCTCTTCGTAGGATAATTGTGCTGCCCTGCTATCTCTCTCTCTCCCTCTCCTCCTCCCTCCCCCCACCTCTCTCTCTCACACACACCTAACTGTGGTTTAGTGAGTTGATTAATATTCTCCAGCAATTCCCTTGGCCAAAACCCAGAACTGTCCCAATTGAGTCCATTGATGAACAGACCAAGGTTAGTTCACAGAGCAATGGCCACATAGTCTACAAAGCACTTGAAAGTTGCTCGAACAAAATAACCCCACCAGACAAACTTAAATCCACACACAAGAGAGCTCACGAGAAAAGAAAAGTCCAGAGTTTCCAAGGCATGATTCAATTCCAAACATGGTGTGAATTCAAGTAAGGCAGGAATCATGACGCCCATAAAACACACAGCAACGCATCCATCTGTTTGCTGTGATAAATAAGCAGTTTCTGTTGCAACCCATCAAGATGGGCGAGGCTTTCTCCTCTTGAGTAGTCTGGCTTATTTTCTCTGCTCCTGCATTTTCTCTTCCCTATGTGTTCTTAAATCAATTGCAGAAGGCAGTTCCTCCTCCTCTTCGCTGATCGCCTGCAATCGCAAACTTTTCCCAGCTGGAGCTTCAGCCAAATCTCTTTCGGACAGCTGTTCGGCACCATCAATCAACTCAGTTCTTGACATGCCAGGAATTGGCTAATCCTTCTTGAGCTGACATCTACAGAGGTATCTGGGGGATCATCCAAGGGAGTCATCTCAGATGGCAATGAAGAGAGTCAGATGCTATGACATCTTTACATCTACAAAGAAAAGAATTGTGCAGACAGTGTGTTGAGGTCTTTTTTTTGGTGACACTAACACAAGGTCCCTTGGCTGGAAGCAGGATAGAGAGAGTATTGACATTTCTGAAGTCTGGTATTGGAGAAGACTTTGGAAAACACTGTTTCAGAAAATAAAAATAAATAAATGAATGAATGATAAAACCAATTAATCTAGGGATCTTACACAATATCTCATATTTGGAGACATTATGCAAAGCTGTGATTTTCTTGAGAAATAATTAATACTGGGGAAGGTGGAAGAAAGAGAAAAAATGACTAGGAACAAGGTAGGTAGACTCAGTTACAGTGCTAAGGGTGTTCTTGCAAATCATCATGAAGAAGGTTTATCTATGAGCTTGCTAAAATTGATATCAACTTAATAGCACACAATCATCTTCAATCACTATAATAAATGTGTTAAAGAAAGGTATGGATGAACCCTCAGATGTTTGGCTTCCTTCTTCCATGTGTACAAGACTGGAGTCTCTCCATTTTATTTTGAATAAGCTAGATTTTTCAATAGAAACTTCACTGTTTCTATAAGAAAGAACGGTGATTGTAATTCTCAAAACAAATGCCAGAATTTGATATTTTGCATGACTTTAAAGTAAACAAGTCACTGTTTCCTGAGTTAAAGCATCATTAGAAAGTGTTATTTCCTCAAAAAATATACTTTTGCGTGAGAAAAAAAGACGCTTTCACAAAAAATCCTTAAAAGTAATTCTCCCATTTAGCCATTTTACATGTGTTTACACTGACAGATTGTTACTTTTTTTCCAAAAGTTTTAAGCCATTTTTTCTTTGTTCCTTCGTAATAATAAAAAAGTAACTTACCAAGCAAAATTTAATCTTACTGCTTGGAGAATCTCTCTTTAGCCATAAATTAATTCCTTTGAAAGGGATCAAGAAGTGAGGTTCATATTTATTTAGGTTGCATTATGACTGTGAGCTTGGTTGAAATCCCTTGACTCCCAAATCCTCCACTCATGAGCCAATCACAAAAACCGCAGTTCCTGCACTCTATTCTATGATGAGCAAGTGTTTGGAGAGCATTCGGAGACTTCAACTCGTCCAGAATGCAGCTGCGCGAGTGATCGTGGGTGCACCTCGGTACACCCATGTTACACCTATTCTCCGCGAGCTGCACTGGTTACCGATTGGTCTCCGGATACGCTTCAAGGTGCTAGTCGTCACTTATAAAGCCTTCATGGTATTGGACCTGGGTACTTGAGAGACCGCCTGCTGCCAATTACCTCCCAAAGACCCATTAGATCACACAGGGCTGGCCTCCTCCGGGTTCCGTCTACTAGCCAATGTCATCTAGCTACTACCCGGGGGAGGGCCTTCTCTGTGGCAGCTCCGGCCCTCTGGAACAAACTCCCCGCAGAGATTCGGACCCTCACCTCTTTTCAGGCCTTCCGAAAAGCTGTTAAAACCTGGCTGTATCGGTAGGCCTGGGGTTGATGAGTTCCCTTCCCCGCTCGATCTGTGTGGCTGTTGGTCGTTTTTATATGCCTGTATTTGTAGTTTTTTGTGCTTCCCTTTCCCCCCTTCAGTTTGTGCGCCACCCTGAGTCCCGCTGGGAATAGGGCGGCATATAAATAAAATGAAACCTAAACCTAAACCAAATGTGTGATTCATGATCTTTCCTTATTCATGAGAAACTGCACTGGCCAGAATTTACCAGCTGGCTGCCAATCTGGCTCCAATGCCATAGTGGTGACCTTTTCTTATCCACCTGGAGTTTTTGGGTCTCAGCTGCTTTTATCAATGCCTGCTTGACATCCCCCAAAACTTCTCTCAAGTTATCTATCCACTCCATCAGACTGACTACTGAGGGGGCCTCCTGACGGAGCTCGGGAATAAGGATGAAGTCTACCCTGTGTACCACTTTGAAGGGTGTCTGTCCCGTACTGCTGTATACAGCATTATTATATGCCACCTCTGCAAATGGCAGAAGCTCTGCCCAATTATTCTGCTGATAGGTGACATAAGATGGGAGATGCTGCTCAACCATCGCATTGACTCTCTTCAGGGACATAAAGGAGTAAAATTGAGGTGCTGCCTGCTCTTTTCAAAAGTAGTTATATTAATGGTATCAGTCATACTATTACCTTGGCATCACAAGCACATCCTCAAACTCAAAGTTTACATCAGGCACCAGAAGATGGAGCAAGAAAATGATATTACTCTATTGTTGTTTTTAATATTATTATATTATATACTACATTTATGTAAAATGCGATTATGATATTAAATATCTTATGTTTTATGATATTTGTATTGATTAAATTTATCTATTCATATGTTTCCATGTATCATTCTAAGGACTTCATTGATTGGCAGTGTCGGAATATGACATACAAACAACAAAATGCTCTTTATTTTGAGCAGCTTCTGCTTCCCAGTGTCTCTAGCAGAGGTTCTTTCAGATCATTCTCCACAGCTTTCTTGAACTGAATGAATCAAGGATTCAACCTGCATGCAAATGTGTCCACTTCCCTTTCTACAGAATGGTGGGCCCTCTTCCTTTGGTCCTCTGCTTGTATTTATATGTCCCCCCTCCATATTCTCCTTACATAGGATTTTTTTTTGGTCAACCTATTCTCCAAAGCTGAAGGCAGGACAAGAAGCAATGGCTGGAAACTAGCCAAGGAAAGAACCAACCTCAAACTAAGGAGAACAATTAATCAGTGGAACGACTTGCCTCCAGAAGTTGTGCGTCTCCAACACTGGAAGTTTTACCAAAGAGATTTGACAACCATTTGTCTGAAATGGTATATAGGGTTTCCTGCCTGAGCAGGGGATTGGACTAGAAGACCTCCAAGGCAGGGGTGAAATCTGCCAGGTTCCCACAGGTTCTGGAGAACCAGTAGCAGAAATTTTGAGTAGTTCAGAGAACCGGCAAATGCCACTTCTGACTGGCCCCAGAGTTGGGTGGGAATGGAGATTTTTACAGTATCCTTCCCCTGCCACGCCCACCATGCTACACCCACCATGCCCACCAAGCCACGCCCACAGAACTGGTAGTAAAAAAAATGAATTTCAATACTGCTCCAAGGCCTCTTCCAAGTCTGTCATTCTGTTAGTCTGTTAATCTCATTTGCCCACTGCAAGCTGTTTATGGAGTCTTTTCATCAGGGTTAGTTAGAAAAACACAGAGGCACAGAAGAGATTAACACAAACATATTTGCCAGGGAACCAAGGTTATGAAGTCATACAGAAGCTTTGAGTTCTCTAAAGATGCCCCCCAATCGAAAAATGTGACACACATAATTTCCTTTTCACCTTTCATTCCTGCTAATTGTTTCAGTGTCTTTATCTAATAATCATACACTCCTCATGCTTATTATCTTTTGATTGAAATAGCTCCGCTTGCTAATTCCTTTCACTCATAATTTCCTAATTTTTTAAAAAAATGTTTCTTTCTTCTCTAGCTTCCTCATCAGGATAAAGAGCTTAATTCTTTCTGCTTGATCAAACCTCTTTAAAATCTGAATATTTCTCATAGCCTACCAAGAAATCTACCTTCTTGAAATCTTTTTTTTTAATGAGCAGTAAATGTATGCCTTGGTGGTTTATGGATTCATTTAATGTATTCTTTATGTTAAAAAAAATAAAACTCATTGAACATGACTTGCTGCTGAATAATACAATAATGGCACAGGTGTGCTTTGTTCTCTGTTTGAACTGTGAGAAAGCTGTGCCTTCTAAAATCATGATATCCTGTTAGTACCACTATGGTATTTCTTATGGGAGAATTTTTAGCAAAACAGCACACAGTTCAGAAAAATTGGATTCAGATTTGGTGGAATTATAGCAGCCTTAATATCAGACATTGATTTTATTCAGTGCTATATTTATAGCCCGTTCTTTTCTCTAGCGCTCAATGATGTTTATATGGGAATTTCCCTTAATTTCATCTTGCAATAACCCTGTGAATTAGGTTTGGCTAAGAAGCACGATTGACCTCAGATCTTCCAAGGAATTTCCATGCCTGAAGATTGAACTTCTGTCTCCAACACCTTAACCTGTATACTATACTGATTCTCTTAGGACAATTCTATATAAGGGCTTTATGCCAATTTGGGGTCAGTTCCAGATATCAAGTGGTTTTGAGGGCTGAGCCAATTTTTTTTCTGGCTCTACTGCAATTTCTTTGAAATTGGAGCAAAGCTGGTGTTTTCTTTGAAACCCAGAGGCTCTGGAGAAATTGTTGGAGGTCTGTTTTCCAGTTGGTGGGAATTCTTGCTCCACCCCATCTCCAAAAGACAAATATTATGTTAGGCAATTATTTTCTGTACTCACTAGGCCCAGGAGTTTCTGCATCAGATTCCTGATGTCTGCATGTTGGCTTTGTTTAAAATCTATCTCCCATTCTCCCAACCCCACTTGGAACCACTCTTAAAGCCACTAGGAAAATAGCCAATGGAAAAATGGCAGCATCTATCACAGTTTGTAGCTGGAATGGAATTTTTGCAGCCAACTTGGTTATTAAAACTACTGGCTAATTTTTTTTCAGCCTACCGCTACTATTTATACTTCTGAATTTTCTTTAAATGTCTACTTATTGCCTTCTGTTTTTGTTCACGGCAGCTGACAAAAAGGAAAATATAGAATACAAAAAAGAAAGATCATGAATTACTGCTAATACCAATCAACAGTCCAAGGTCTGGTAAAGGGATGCACTTTCTAAAGGCTGAGAAAGGAGAAACAGGGTGCAACTGTCAAGGTTTTGTAGCCTAAAAGCAAAGAAGAGGAGTGTTGACTCTGAAGATGGCCTGACTGAGGCCATCTTTGGGGCTTCAGGGTTGCCACAATGGAGATGAGGGTTAGGGAGGGGTGGAATAGAGATAGCTGGGGGTTTGTAGCCAAAACAAAATACTTTCCCTAGGAACCAAGGACATTCCAACAGGTGGCTGAAGAGAGGAGTGATGTCACCAAGCAACTGGACAGCACCCTGATTGGACCATGTGACTGTTTGGGAAAAGGGGAAAAATTTACTTTTAATTGAATAAAAACTATGGGAACCTTTAGAGTCAGTTTTCACCAATCTGTGGCAGTAGGATATATCCAATAAACTTGTTCTTTGAGGAATCTGCCTGCCTCGGAGTTCTGTGTGCTATGGGTGTATTACTTGGAACCCTGTCAAAGAGGAGAGGAGAAGAGTGGAGAGAACTTCTTATATGTCAGAAACACTTAAATCTTCATGACTAAGTACCGTGTTTCCCCGAAAATAAGACATGCCCTGCTAATAAGCCCAATCAGGCTTTTCAGAGCATGCGCCATAATAAGCCCGAAAATAAGACATGCCCTGCTAATAAGCCCAATCAGGCTTTTCAGAGCATGCGCCATAATAAGCCCGAAAATAAACCTGCCCCCAACTATTTAAGCGCATGCGCAACCAGTCCCCACCATTACCACTGTACCACCTACCAGTACAGCTTGCGGGGCAAAAAGAGGGCTTGCCGCAAAAACAGCGGCAGGCGAAGCAAAGTGCTTTCACCTCCTGCGCTTCTCTCCCACGCAAAAAGAGCCCACCGCAAAAACAGCGGCAAGGCAGCAATGTGATCTCCCCTCCCGCCTGTTCCTTCTCGTGCAAAAAAACACCGCCCCCCCAAAATGGTAAAGGCAGCCTGCCTGGTTCCCTTCCCCGCCGTCCCTTTAGCGAGGGGTAGCAGGTGGGGGGGGGGAGAAGCGAGGCGCGCCTCTTACCTTTCCAGGTCTGTTGCATCCTCGCCCTTTTGTCCAGTGAATCCCCTTGTAAAAAAAACCTCATGAGTTCAACTCGAATTCCACTACCGATTCGGCCGAACTGGGTCTAACCGGAAGCAACACATCTCTGATCACAAGTAGCCTATAGATGGATATCAGACTTTTATTTATACACAGCGATTTGGATTCATCTTGTAGATATTCTCAGAAGAGATTTAAAGGGAAATCAGAGTTAGTGAGTCAACAGATTGGTACAAATGGAATTAAACACAAAAGTATTTGTTGCAGTTTGCTGTCACCAGGTGTTATCCCATTAGTACAAATTCCTGCTTTAATGACACTAAACTGAATCAATATTGTGAATGTCACATAAAAGCCAAGGAGTCAGGTTGCATGTATAAAATGTGAGCATGGAAACGTTTCATAATTATGAAAGATTAAGTAAAAAAATAAATGGTTTAAACAGACCACTGGGCTGGAGGCACAACTCCATATTCTGTGTTGAAAGAGCTATTCTTATGTTAGTCATTTTCAAATATTTGGATGAAAGGCAAAACTGCTTCTTGATCCCTTTATTTCAGACTCCATAATCTGTCAATTCATTGTACAACATGAAAACGTGCAGACCTAAGTGATGTAAGAAACAGCTTCTCTGCTCTGTAAACCTCCCATATTTTATTCAGAGCCGCAGCAAAGTTGATGATCTCAGCTACAGTGGTGATGAATGCACCGTTGTTAAGATTTGAAAGAAGAGGTTAGGAATGGATTGTCTTGGAGAAATTCGATCAATATATTGATAGGAGTTAAAAATAACCTGATGGCATATAATCAATTAAAAAACATATTTTAGCCAAGTGCAGCAGTGGTGTCTGCAGAAAGAGTCAAAATATTCAAAATAGCGGCTATGACTGCATGACTTACATCTTTTTAATGGCTATCCTAAAACGAGTGGGGCTGTGATTGTGTGACCATGATCATCATCTTCTGAACTTTTGACCTGCTGCCATGAACACCTCTGACAGCTCACAGTGAACTTGGGCACTTATTAAAATATTAATAGATAAAACCACTGTAATAGCAACAGCTAGAAGTATTAGTAATAAAATGGTTAAGATGGGTCGGAATATTTTATAATGGTTTCAATAAAGCAGCCATGAAACAGATAACACAAAATGTATTGCTAAACCTCTCCTGAAGTCGCCTTCTGGATCACTGAAAAATCTGTTCAGCAGAGCCTTCTATTTCTGTGCTTCAGCTGCCAGGTGGTTCTGGAACACGCATAAACAGGTTACTGTCCCATCCCATCTGTCCTTCGTAATTGGCGAATGCATTGCAAAATTGTATGGATATAGAATGAGTGATTCTGTTAGCTGCATTTGCATGAAGAACAGCTGAATGATTGAGAGACCTGGTCACCTTTGGGCTGATATGCAGGACGGTGGACGGTTTTTTCCCCCTTTAATATATGCCTTTCTTTCATGCTTATTTTAGCTAATCAGCAGATTCTGCTGATTAACATAATTTGCATCAGGATGCTCAGTGCAAGGTCCCATCTTACCAGTTGAGCTTTCAGACCAGCTGTGCTGACCAACGCTTTTGATCACATTTGCCTCAACAGGGTAGTCACAAAACTAATAAAAATATGAAAAATGAATGCATAATCCATCCGCTGCCCTGAGTTAATGGTTGCCACTGTAGCACTAAATATGCAATAATGGCCAGTTGTTCAAAAGCAAAAAAAAAAAGTATAATGCCATTAATGGAAGATGAGAGTAGCTAGCATTGGTGGTTTTTATAATGTAAAGTCTCCTTCCAGTAATTTTAATATTTTCATAGGTGTCCCTATGTAATTTCTTTGGCAAGACTAAAAAGTACTTAACCCCTGCCCAGTTTTAGGATGCTTTTCAAACTTTTGGTTATGCTTGATCTAGAATATATTTAAATTGGTACTCCTATGCATACTTTTTTTTGGGTGGGGGGAGTCAAGATTTTCAAATAGAATTCTGGAATAATTCTGGGGAGGATAATTTAAAGAAAAGGTGGTTAGTTATGGAAATGATTTGCCATTGCCATCTAAAAGGATGGGCCTTTTGTTTGTTTGTTTTAAAAATTCTGTCCTTGGAATTAATGGTTTCCCATCCCAATCCTAATCAGCTTTAACCTTACCTAACTTTGGAGTCAGCTGAGGTCCTGTAGATACTGCCACCTCCTTGAGAGAAATTTATACATTGATCAATTAATCTGGCAAGAAAAGAATGGGTTGTTTAACATGGTTAATCCTAAAATCGTAAAAGGAATATGACTGCAGGCATGGCACAAGGTGGTACAGTGGTTAGAGGGCAGTACTGCAGCCTTCCATCCTTCTGAGGTAGGTAAAATGAGGATCCAGATTGTTGGGGGCAATATGCTGGCTCTGTAAACCATTTAGAGAGGGCTGTAAAAGCACTATGAAGCTGTATATAAGTCAAAGTGCTATTGCTATGGTTTCTTGGATCGAGGGTGTCACTGATTTCCAACTATCTGTTGCAGTTAATAAAAAGAGGACAAACTTTAAAAATGTTATTTAAAGTTATTCAGATGCATTCTGATGTTACTCCGCATTCGTGTCAGAGGCACTATTTAAGACACTTCTGGGTTGAAAGGCTTATCCGGTGACATCACCATTGTCTAGGGGATGCCCATGAGGGCTCTTTTCATATCCCTGTCAAGGAGCTGGAGCAAATGATGGGAGCTCACACCATATACAACAGCACTTGGGTCTCAAACGCTAACCTCCAACCCAACGTGCTAACCATCTGAGCCATCATGCTTCTGGAGTGGTGCTTACCTTTTAACTAATTCTTTTTAAAATTCTTTTTCCAAAACTACACTTGCTGACAAAAATCATCCTGGAATCAAATTCCTGACTGACCTCTTGCTCCTACCTGTGTTCAGTTGTTGAGCAATTTAATTTCAGCTCACTTGTGATATCACTGAAACTGAAGCATCACTAGTTTTTGTTTAAAAGGTTGCAGCTCCAGAGCCCCCATAAATGGTTGATTTTGTCATTTGTAGGAATTGTTATCTCACTATGTCTTCTACCTCTACCTACCTTCAGCTGCTCCAGGAAGGCTTTCAGGGGGGAAAGATGGACTGAAGGCTTAACAACCTCCCCTCATAGGAACCATTGGGTGTGTACTGCATTTATTTACTTATTTATTTATGCCTATGATCAGAAAAATACAGAACATGAAGGAAAGGTGTAGGTAGCAGCAAAAAACAAGCAAAGAGAATAGGCCGGAGGTGTTTGGTTCTGTAAGACCTGTAGCGGTATAATTGCATTAGGGTTTCTGTTCAGCATTTCAAGGTCAACAAAGCTGAAAACAAATGCAAATAATAAGCAAATCCCTTTTAAGAGCAGCATGAAAAAACCCAAATGGTTTATGTATGTTTGTTCAGTTTCTTTTAATTGACTATAGCGGACTTGTAATAGTTAATTAAACAGAGATGGATTTATAGAATAGAATATAGAATATAGAATATAGAATATAGAATATAGAATATAGAATATAGAATATAGAATATAGAATATAGAATATAGAATATAGAATATAGAATATAGAATATAGAATATAGAATATAGAATATAGAATATAGAATATAGAATATAGAATATAGAATATAGAATATAGAATATAGAATATAGAATGGAATAGAATGGAATAATGGAATGGAATAGAATAGAATATAGAATAGAATAAAAGAATGGCATGGCATAGAATAGTTTTTTTTTTAAAGTTTTTTTTCCCTTTATTTGTATGTCACCCTTTTCCCTGGGGGGACTCAGGGCGGCTCACAATTCAGAAGGGTGGGGGGGGGGCAAGACAAACAGTATTCCAAACATGGAGACAATACAACATATTAAAAGAAAGCACAACAGTCACACAATTCGGGTGGGGTTAAAATCTTAACCCCAGGCCAGCCGGGACAGCCAGATCTTTAAAGCGGCGCGGAAGGATTGGAGGGTGGCGAGGGTCCGAATCTCCACGGGGAGTTCGTTCCAGAGGGTCGGAGCAGGGACCGAGAAGGCTCTCCTCCGGGTAGTTGCCAGTTTGCACTGGCTGGAAGATGGAATTCGGAGGAGGCCTAATCGATGCGATCGGATCGGTCTAGTGGAGGTAATCGGCAGTAGGCGGTCTCTCAAGTACCCAGGTCCACTACCATGGAGAGATTTATAGGTGATAAGTAGCACCTTGAAGCACACCTGGAGATCGACAGGCAGCCAGTGCAGCTCACGTAGGATAGGTGTTACGTGGGTGAAGCGACGTGCACCCACAATCGCTCGCGCGGCCGCATTTCTGGACTAGCTGAAGTCGCCGAATGCTCTTCAAGGGCATAGAATAGAATAGAATTCTTTATTGGCTAAGTGTGATTGGACACACAAGGAATTTGTCTTTGGTGCATCTGCTCTCGGTGTACATAAAAAGACAAGATAAATTCGTCAAGAATCATAAGGTACAACAATTAATGATAGCCATAGGGTGCAATTAAGTAATCAGGAAACAATCAATATCAATATAAATCGTAAGGATACAAGCAACAAAGTTAAGTCATAAGAGGGAGGAGATGGGTGATAGGAATGATGAGAAGACCAATAGTGTGTGTGTGTTTGTTTGTTTGTGTGTGTGTGTGTGTAATTGTTTTGTTAAAATGAACTTTTTTTGGACCTCTGGCCAGAGTTGCAGATAGAATATTTTATAAGTCATGCATTTAGTTTATTGCATGTGCTGATTCTGTTTTTGTGAAGATTCTCCTTCAATCCACATACAGTATATTGCCAAAAATTTGCTCCAAAGAGTTGCAAATCCTTAGTTTCACAGGTAGAAGTTCTCCAGCATAAATTTAATGCATTGAATATATCGGGGCTAGGAAAGGAATTGCAGTTTGATAACGTGCTCCAATAGTTCAATCAGTGATGTGCCTTCAATGCCTTCTTTGTTCATCCGAAACCTTTTTGGTACAAAGGAGCTTTTTTTTTTTTTAATGCTTTGGGAAGAAGCATAATCTTGTGCCTTATCGCAGAATGGTCATGATGGACTGGTATGATCTTGTTGAAAAGCAAAACAGCTTCTCTGTGCTTTCAGCTGCAGATGGGCCTACCTAGATGCTTTTCAGCCATCAATTCAGATTCACGGGTTTGTTTTTTTTGTCTTTTTACAATGAGAAGGATTATTTGAGATGCTGTAAAATGTCAAGCATGTCTTCCATCAGCCAGGAATTCTACTACTGCTCAGTCCCTTGAAGGAAACTGTGAAGCTGTTGTTGTAGACCTTGGCTGACCCCTTTTCTGGAATCCCTTCAATCACCTGTTTGTACATTGGCAAAAAAAAAAAAAGATTGTGGACTAAATGGCTACAGGTACTGTTTAGGACGTCTATGTTAAGAAAAGTCTTTTTAGAAGAAGAGGGCCCATTATGAATCCTGAAGACTGATCCATGGAACCAGGCCACCTGTGCTTCAGATAAAGCAATTTAGTGTGAGAGATTTTATAGTAGTTTGTTTTGCACATGGAAAATGGGTTGTAAGTGAACTCTGAATCAACCCCAATTCTTTGTGCGTCTGATAAATTTCTCAAATACAGTAAATTGGTTTTCTGCCCATTGCATATACCATTCTAAACAAAAAAGCAGATGGTCTTCATGTTTCCTTTTAATGCACACTGTATTTAACAAAAACCTTTTTTCTTGATTTCATAAAAGTGTATCTGCAGCCAATAAGATAAAGGTAAAGATTCCCCTTGCACATATGGGCTAGTTGTTCCTGACTCTAGGGGGCGGTGCCCATCTCTGTTTCAAAGCCGAAGAGCCAGCGCTGTCCGACGACATCTTGGTGGTCTTGTGGCTGGCATGAGTAAACACCGAAGGCCCATGGAATGCTGTTACCTTCCCTCCAAAGGTGGTTCCTATTTTTCTACTTGCATTTCCACATGCTTTCACACTGCTAGGTTGGCAGAAGCTGGGACAAGTAACAGGAACTCACTCCGTTACACGGCACTTGGGATTCGAATTGCCTAATTGCCGACCTTTCTGATTTACAAGCTCAGTGTCTTAGCCACTGAGTTACCATGTCCCTTTGCAGCAACCAATATATAGGAGCAAATTAAATTGGGCCAATGAAAATAGAAGGATAGTAGAATAGGCTGTATTTTATCTTTTTTTCCAAATTATCTTTCTTTCTTACTTCACCAAAGTAACCACCTTACATGGAACAAGACCACTCTTGTGTTTCCCTGCAAAGCACCCAACTGATCTTGTTGAGTAAAACATAATTTGAAAGATTCTCTCCCATTCACAGATGGTATGTGGGATTATGTCCTTCCTTCCAGGGCTCCCTTACTGGAGGCATAGCTTCTCCTATGAAGTTCTGAATGACATGTCATGCTTTTCCTCTCCCGCATTTTAGATCGGGGTGGGCTTCTGGGGGTTTGCAGGAATTTGGGAGAACCTCCCAAATTTGGGAGAGCTAAGATTCTGTGCAGTTCGGAAAACCTCCAAATCCCACTCCTGGCTGGCCTTGCCCATCCTGCCCCTCCCCTCTCAGGAGTCCCCACGCAGCCCGTTTTGGATGCAGGTAAGTGCAGGATGCATGCAGAGGCTTGGGGAGAGTGAAAAACTGGCCTACCGGAAGTTTGGGAAGGCATCTGGAGGCTGGGGAGGCTGTTTTTGCCTTCCTGGGGGCTCAAGGAAAGTCTCTGGAACCTGAGGAGGGCAAAGACACTGCCTCCTGCCATGGTGCAGGAGGCCAACTGGACCATGCCCACCATGGCCACACCCACCCAACAACCAGGCAGAGAACCCCTTGCTAAAATTTTTGAAGCCCATTCCTGTTTTAGACCCCTTGTGCAAGAGCCAATTTCCAGGTTCTGCTGTGCTTTCAGAAGCAAGTTTCCAGATCGGCCTTCTTCCTGCCACTCCCCACCATCATTTTTTCTCCCCTCCCTCTTTATAACCTTCAACCTGTGCTTTCCTATCCCTGCTGGATCTGGATCTGCATTATTTGAAGTCAAGTATAAAATGTCATTCTATTCTAAGGAATGCGATACATTCCACGGCTATGTAAACAGAGTTTCTCGTAGTGTTTGCAGTGTGCAGGAGATTCAAATGGCAGCAATCCCTGGTCCTGGTCTTCCACCCCCCCACCCCTCTCTCTGTATCTTTCTTTCTCCCCCTCCTTCTCTGCTAATGGTTTCCAGCTGTGTGTTCTTTGGACATATCTCCTCATCAGCTTTTTCCACAATGTGGAGCCAGCCCACTTCCAAACCCCAGATGTGCTATTTTATTTACTCGGCAGCATCTGGGTCTCGCTACAGTTCTGTCACTGCAACGTGGCAAACTTGTGAAAAATCGGACCGGCAGCCAGTTAACAAGCAGCATTTCCCTGTGAGAACATTTCAAAGGAGAGAGTTAAAAGCCAGGCAAGAGGGGGCAAGGGAGGGAAGGATGGAAAAGGGGGAAAAACAGACAGAGTTTTTCTGTGCTGTGTTTTACAAGGTTACAGATGACTGGTGGTATGTTGACACTGAAAACTGAGGATTTTGCTCTTTTGGGGAAGATTCCTGTAAAGTCTTTTCATTAGGATGGCCTTTTGGAACTGCATCATTATCCCCAATCAGACAAAGGTTGGGATGATACCCAGAGAGGTTAGTTCTTGATATGAATACACCTTGATTACGCAATTTATTTCATATCCAGTTATAGTTGGTGCCACATTTCGCTTACTTGGATTCTTTCCTTTGGGTGAATGCATCTGGTATGGGCAGGAGAGTCCAGTTCTTTCAGATAAGACTTTGCCTATAGCCACATGTCAACTCACTGGAATTAGCCAGAAAGGAAACATGACCAGATAAGCTAATCCTACTTTATTGTAAAGCTACATAGCAGAACCTTGCAAGTCTAAAAGTATAAACACCCTGATGTCATATTTAATTGTCTGATCAGTTAGGGTGGGTTCTTCCTAAATTTCTTTGTCTGACCCTTCAAGGGTTCCTCCCACTTTTGTCTGATTATTCCTTACACAGCATCTCTTTCCCTCACCCTTAATGGTCATTCCCATATACCATTGCACTATGAGATCTAGGATACTGCATTCAGTTTTGGTCACCACACTATAAAAAAGAGGTTGAGTCTCTAGAAAGAGTGCAGAGAAGAGCAACAAAGATGATTAGGGGACTGGAGGCTAAAACATATGAAAAGCGGTTACAGGAATGGGCTAGTCTAGTGAAGAGAAGGACCAGGGGAGACATGATAGCAGTGTTCAAAATTTGAGAGTATGTATTTGCCACAGAGAGGAAGGGGTTTGGATTTGGATTTTTTTTTTTTTGGATTTTATTGAGCATTTATATGCCGCCCTTTTCCCTGAGGGGACTCAGGGCGGCTTACAACAATGGGGGGAAAGGAGTGCAAGACAAGACTTAAAAAGAAAAAGAAACGTGAATAAAAGAAATTATCCATAAAAACACAACATTCACTCAACATTCGGGCGGGGTGAGAGTAATCCTATCCCCAGGCCTGACGGGATAGCCAGATCTTGAGGGCTGTGCGGAAGGCCTGGACTGTGGTGAGGGTACGGATCTCCACGGGGAGGTTGTTCCATAATGTCGGAGCTGCAACTGAGAAGGCTCTCCTCCGCGTAGTCGCCAGTCGGCACTGACTGGCGGATGGAATTCGGAGGAGGCCTACTCTGTGCGATCTGATGGGACGCAGGGAGGTAATTGGCAGGAGGCGGTCTCTCAAATAGCCAGATCCACTACCATGGAGCGCTTTATAGGTGGTAAGTAAGACCTTGAAGTGCACCCGATGATCAACAGGTAGCCAGCGCAGCTCACGGAGGATTGGTGTTATATCGGCGAACCGTGGTGCGCCCATGATCACTCGCGCGGCCGCGTTCTGAACTAGCTGAAGTCGCCGGATGCTCTTCAAGGGCAGCCCCATGTAGAGCACATTGCAGTATTCCAGCTTAGAGATCACAAGGGCTCGAGTGACTGTTGTGAGAGCCTCCCGGTTCAGGTAGGGCCGCAACTGGCGCACCAGGCGAACCTGGGCAAATGCCCCCCTGGTCACAGCCGACAAGTGGTGGTCAAAACTCAGCTGTGGATCCAGGAGGACTCCCAAGTTGCGGACCCTGTCTGAGGGGTATAAATTTTGCCCCCCCAGCCTGATTGATGGAACGTTAGCCGAATTTTTGGGAGGAAAACACAACAGCCACTCGGTCTTTTCCGGGTTGAGCACCAGTTTGTTAGCTCTCATCCAGTCTTTAACAGCCTCAAGGCCCCGGTTCATCACGTCCACCGCTTCATTGAGTTGGCACGGGGCGGACAGATACAACTGCGTATCGTCCGCATATTGGTGGTACTTAATCCCGTGCCTCCGAATGATCTCGCCCAGTGGTTTCATGTATATGTTAAATAGCAGGGGGGACAGAACCGAGCCCTGCGGCACCCCATAGGTTAGGGGCCTCGGGGACGATCTCTCCCTCCCCACCAACACCGACTGCGACCTGTCCGACAGGTAGGAGGAGAACCACTGTAAAACAGTGCCGCCCACCCCCACCTCCCGCAGTCGTCGCAGAAGGATACCATGGTCGATGGTATCGAAAGCCGCTGAGAGGTCAAGGAAAACCAGGATGGACGCGTAGCCTCCATCTCTGGCTCTCCAGAGATCATCGGTCAATGCGACCAAAGCGGTTTCAGTGCTGTAACCGGGCCTGAAGCCAGACTGGAAGGGGTCAAGATAGTTAGCTACGCTGGAGGTACGCTGAAGCTGTAAGGCCACCACCTTCTCAACAACCTTCCCCACAAAGGGGAGGTTGGAGACTGGATGATAGTTATTAAGAACTGCTGGATCCAAGGACGGTTTCTTCAGGAGGGGCCTCACCACCGCCGCCTTAAGCGCGGTGGGGAGGTGTCCCTCCCGAAGAGAGGCGGTAACAACCGCCTGGATCCAGCCTCGTGTCACCTCTCTGCTGTTGGCAGTCAGCCAAGAGGGACACGGGTCCAGTATGCAGGTGGAGGAACTCACAGCTCGCATAGCCTTGTCCACATCCCCAGAGGCAACATCCTGAAACTCAACCCAGAGATGGTCTACCAAGTTATTCCCCTGTGTCCCGGCTGGATCTGCAGGGGTGGAGTCCAGTTCCGATCGGAACCGAGCAACTTTGTCCGCCAAGAACTGACTATATTCCTCAGCCTTACCCTGCAGGAGGTTCCCCGTCTCCCTCCTGTTTAGGAGGGAGCGGGTTATCCTGAACAGGGCGGCTGGGCGAGACTCGGCGGACGCTACCAAGGAGGCAATGTGTGATCTTTTGGCGGTTCTCAATGCCCAAATATACTCCTTGGTGCAAGCTGTCAACAGTGCTCGGTTCGATACGGACCTGTCGGACCTCCACAGGTGCTCTAGGCGTCTCCTCCGGCGCTTTATCTCGCGGAGCTCCTCGGTGAACCAAGGGGGCCTCCGCGAGCCGCTGACCCGGAGGGGCCGTAGTGGCGCAATTCGGTCCAGAGACTCTGATGCCGCCGAGTGCCAGGCCGCAGCAATAGTCTCCGCCGAACTGTGGGCGAGAGCATCTGGAATGACCCCAAGCTCCGTCTGGAACCTAACAGGGTCCATCAGTCGCCTGGGGCGGAACCACCTGGTCGGTTCCTCGTCCCCACGGTGGGGGTTTGGCCTCCGGAAGTCTAGCCTCAGTAGGTAGTGGTCTGACCACGACAGGGGAATGGTCTCATTTCCCCTCAGACCAAGATCATAACTCCACTGCTCCGAGAGGAATACGAGGTCGAGTGTATGCCCCGCCAAGTGGGTAGGGCCTCGAATTACCTGGGTCAGGCCCATGGCTGTCATGGAAGCCATGAACTCCTGCGCTCCGTCAGAGTGTTCACCGAGCGAAGGCAGATTGAAGTCCCCCAGAACCATTAGTCTAGGGAACTCAATTGCTAGCTCGGCTACTGACTCGAGGAGCACAGGGAGGGCCGCTGCAACGCAGTTGGGAGGCAGGTACGTTAGCAGCAAACCCGCTTGACCCTTGAGGTCCAACTTCACTAATAGGGACTCACACCCGGCAAGCTCCGGAGCAGGGATCCTACGAGGAGCTAAAGACTCCCGGACTACAATAGCCACACCGCCACCCCTTCCCTGGGCTCTCGGCTGATGAAGCACCTGAAACCCGTCTGGGCACAGCTCTACGAGGGGGACTCCTCCCTCCGTGCCCAGCCATGTCTCAGTAATACATGCCAGGTCTGCCCCCTCGTCTACAATCAAGTCCCGGACGAGGGGAGCCTTATGAATAACAGACCTGGCATTTAGCGACAGCAGCCTGAGACCAGGGTCCTGATCGCTCACGCCATCTGACCTTGGAGTGGGACTCATAGGGCCGGAAGGAGGGATCTCTGCGATATAGCGAACCCTCCTTCCCCGATAATGGCCAGCCCTAAAGTCCCCGCCATATCTGCCTCTCCCTGTTATGACCGCAATGCTCCGACTCTCTCCCGTGGGCATAATTCCCCCAACCACCCCAATGGCCCCCGCTTGCCCCGCCAGGTCCTCCGAATCAGGCATACTCAGACACTCACACAAACAGTCCCCACAATATAATTAAAACACAAAAAGAATACAGCAATAATAGTACTAAAAGTGGGTCTTTCATACTAACTCATTCAATCCCACGCACTCAACATACCCGTTTAAAATTGCGCAACACAGAATTTAAAATTATGAGTTCCAGAAGAACTCATTTCAAGCTATTTTCCAAAGTACCTGAAGGCCAGACAAGGAATAATGGATGGAAACTGTCCAAGGAGAGATACACCCTAGAAATAAGGAGAAATTTTCTGACAGTGAGAACAATCAACCAATAGTTGCTTGCCTTTGGAAGTTGTGGAAGCTTCATCACTGGAGGCTTTCAGGAAGAAATTAGACTGTCATTTGTCAGAAATGGTGTAAAGTCTCCTGCTTGAGCAGGGGGTTGGATTAGATGACCTACAAATTCCCTTCCAACTCTGCTAATCTAATCTAATCTAATCTAATCTATTCTAATATAATCTAATCTCTGTTAGGATCATGCTTCAAAACCCCATACAGGGTTATGATTCTTTGGCAGAGGAATATTTTATTTTGTCATTGTTTAACCTTTGGCTATTTCTGTTTATTTTAATCCCGTTGCTGTATTGTAGAATTGTAAACTGCTCAGAGACAGTTGATGATTGGAGCTGCATAGAAACCTAGTAAAATATTAAATACCTAAAAGGGCTAGGACATAGTGGTACATATTAATTAGTATTAATTAGCATTCATTATCTTTAGAATAGAATTTTCTTTGGTAAGATTTTGCAAGGTGTTGGCCACTGCCTCCTTCTTAAAATGAGAGAGAGTAATTTGCCCAAGGTCCTCCAGCTATCTCTGTACCTAAATTGGGACTAGAACTGATAGTCTTCAAGGTTCAAGCCTGATGCTTTAACCACTAAGCACATGTGCATACACATACCAAAAGCCTGATGCACTTGCACACATGCACACACATACAAACCCATATGCACACACACTCCCAAAATGCTTTCTTACATGTATATAGACACATAAACACTCACACAGGGAAAGATGCTTGATATAAAACCTCAATAAATATAAGTCTATACCAGGGGTGGGCTCCTGCTAGTTCTAACCTCTTCTATAGAAGAGGTTCCACAAATCTACATGCCGTTTAGAACCGGTTCCAGCTCCCTCCCTCTGCCCATCCGCACATCATCAAGATGAAGAGAGAGAAGAGGAATTCTGGGAGTTGAAGTCCACAAGTCTTAAAGCTGTCACGTTTGAACACCACTGGGAGTTTTTTTTTCTAAAGGGTTAGGGGTGCAAGGGTCTTGTAACTTGACAGCTTTAAGACTTGCGTGCTTCAAATGCCAGAGTTTCTGAGCCAACATTTTGGTTGCTAAGCAAGAGCGTTGTTAAGTGAGTTCCACCACATTTTACAAGTTGGCCATGCCCACCCAGTCACATGACTGCCAAGCCACTCCTACTCGGTCACATGGCCGGCAAGCCATTCCCACCTGGTCACATGGTGCCAAGCCACTCCCACAAAGCAGGCCACACCTACAGAAGAGGTTCTTAAAAAATTTGAAACCCACCACTGGCCTATACATAGTACAGGTGCCTTCAGTCCATGTTGACTCTTGGCAGCTGCCTAGACTAGAATTTACAGTTTTCTTAGCAGGATTTTGGTAGTGTTTGCCATTCTCTCCTTCCTAGGGCTGAGAGGGAATGATTGACCTATAGTAAATCCCACTGAGTTAAATAGGTTTTAGTCCAAATTAAATATGCGTAGGCTCTTGCTATAGAAGGGATTGTTTAGCCTACCTTATTGGATATTGCTGAGTTGGAAATTCAAGATCCTTTCGATATTGAGCTCTTCCTCCTCATTTCTGGAAAATCCCATTAAAACGTCATACTGGTAGGCAGGTATCTATACATTGACATCAAAAGCTAATAAAAAATGATGTCAAAATGATAACATGCACTTAATGATGCCATCATACACCAGGCATCATTATCTACTTGCTTCCTGCATTTATTCAAGTATGTCAGGCACAGAATTTGCATGATGATGACATGGGCATTTGATGTCCCTTGCTCCTTCTGCAAACATCTATATAAATGTGTAAAAAGGGTTTCTATTTTTGCAAAAACCCCTTGTTAGCCCAACCAACATCCCTTCCTCTTCTCATTTAGTGTGAGAGAGTCTATTATGGAGAATATCTCCATGAAAACTCTACAAATGGAGGATCTTGAATGCCTATAAGTTCAGTTGCACCCAACACCATAAGCAAAGAAGACTGTCCATTTTCTCAGTTACATAGATTTTTATTGGACATTTGTATCCTTCTCTCATCTTGTTTTCTTTGGAGATCTATGATCATATATTTTATATCTTCCCTGAGGGGGAAGATGCAACATTTCCCCAAGCTATTTACTCAGGATATGAGAGAAATGAAATCTGATATGAATAGAAAACATTGGTTGCCTTTGACTTGTGTATAACCAATTGATGTTTTGCTGCAGCTCATGAATTACAGTTATACATTGATTGGGAGAACAACTGCATATGTGAACAAGTTTGTAAATATATATATATATATATCTTAGTTTTGAAAAAGGAATTGGGGGTTTGGTTATTCCTTTTTAAAATTAAAAAACCCCTCTAATTCCACATGATACAGAGTCCTCCATTTTTCTTTGAATAAGAATGGAGGCAGTCAGGGGAGGCAGGGGAGACAGGGGAGGCAGAGCCTCACCACTGTCATCATGAAAAGAAAAAAAATGTAAACGGAAAAAGGCAAGAGCTGAGGTCAGGCTGAGCTAGTTGCTGCCAGAGTCACCGTGGATGACTCTGCTTAGTGCTTAACTGTTTAAAAAAACCTCTAAAAAAGCACCCTCTACAGGAGGCGGCAGGAGAACGATGTGCCTCATCTAGTCTGACTTTTTATGATCACTCGAGCAGAGTTAAGCAAGGGTTAAAAGCTGAAAAATTCCTGACGTAGATGAGGCATGTCATTCTCCTGCCTCCTCCTGTAGAGGGTGCTTTTTTAAACAGTTAAGCAGAGTCATCCGCGGTGACTCTGGCAGCAACTAGCCCAGCTTGACTTCAGCTCTCGCATTTTTCTTTTTACATTTTTTTTCTTTTCATGATGACAGGCAAGAGCAGAGTTGAAATCCTCTCTGAAACAGCTGGAAAAGGTATGTGTGGGTCGTGGGAGGGGTAGGAATTCAAACTTCATCCTCCTGGTGCAACTTTGTGTGTTTGTGTGTGTGTGTGTTTGAGAGAGGGAGGGAGGGAGGGAGGGAGCGAGGGAGGGAGGAAGGAGGGGAAGGGAGAAGAAAAAGAAAAAGAAAGAAGGAAACTTATTTAGCAAAGGAGAAAAACAAATGGTGTCACTTTAAATTGAAACTGAGCATGCCTGGCTGTGGAATTCTGGGAATTGAAGTCCACAAGTCTAAAAAAATTGCTGCCTCACCAGCCATAAACCTCACCGCACGTCACTGGAGGCCACAGAGTTTTTAACTTTAAAATGAATTTGATCTTAGCAGCTTTTCAAAGAAAAGACACTTTCCAGACAGAAATGTTTTTTCAAAGCCTTCAAAGTGAGTTGTCCCTTGTAAAGCAGATCCATTCTCAGACATTATGTAGCTGAAATTATTATTATTATTTTTAGGACAGTCTATTATTTCTTATTTTCCTACTTGGATGACATGGATCATTTTCTCGAGATATCTTCCTGCCTATAGGGAATAGTTTTAGTAAACAAGAGCCAATACCTGGAGATAGTTCTCTTTCTGCTAGAGAATAAGGAGACCTTGTTGTTAATATCTTCCATCTAATGGTCTACTGGTAGAGCTCACTGGGGAAATGTCTTCAGGAAATGAACATGTTTTTCTATCATTCATCTTCCTTCCCAAAGGTCTGGATGACCAGACCTGCTGACTCTATTTTTGCTTTTATTTGGTCCATCCTTGTTTGGAACAAAGTAGTAATTCTTTTTCAACTGCATCTCCCACCTTCACCCTCTCTGAACTTTAATTGTGTAAGATTTTGGCCTCCAGGATCTGTCATAGTGGAAAGCAACTTAACTAACACTCCTGTCTTTCTTCTCTTGCCTTCTGTATCTACGTTAGTGTTTTGCCTTTTAGTTTGCTTCCTTTTTTAAAAAAAAACACTCTAGCAGGCTTAAAAAAAAAGAACAAAGAAGAAGACAAATTATTAGTTGTTTATGAAGGATGTAAAAGGAAACGAAAAAAAGCCTCACTCCATCCATTTTTACTGTACAATTTAGATGGGTGTTCCTAAAGATTTTATAACATATATAAGGGAAATAGATTTGTTTAAATTGGCAAGATAGCATTTATTAGTGACTAACATAATGTTTGAATCTATTTTGTTTTGTTTTTTAAATTTACTTCATCCAAATGATGCCTTACTTCCCCCAGCTTTGGTTTATATATGGATAGTTTTGGCTGTCAGCGGATGAGTATATCTAGTTCAGGGTTTAAAAATAATGCATATTTTAAAATAATTAGTGAAGACAGAGTTATAATCCTGGGGGATTTTAAACAAGAATTTTGAAAGCTTTTATGAAGTATGAAGTTTCTCAGTTAATTTGCAAGAAAAGAATCCTACTGTGAACAGTCTGAGGCAAAGTTTAGCCTCTGAAAATTTAGCAGAGATTTTTTTTCCCTTCCAAATATTAAAACTGCTTTAAAAATCAGGCTGGACAAGAGGTCTTGTCGGCAACATGGTAGCTGTTAATGCTTGTAGCCATTAGCTAGGTAAACCAATGATCTCTCTCAGCCTCTCAGTTTAAATTTTAAGTTCTAAGATTTAATGGAAGCAATATAATTCCAATGTCTAAGATGAGTCCAATAGAAATTTTGGTCAGAGCCAGATGTTCAATCCATTGCTTCTTGAACTATATAAAATTTGCTTGCCTAGTTTTCAACTTTGCCTTAATAAGTATGCTGGTATGTGACACTACCCTTGAAGTTTTAATAAGGAACAAATAAAAAAGTGATTTATGGATTTTTCTGACTTCATGTCTTCTTCTGTTGAGCATTACTGGCAGGAAAACAACCATAATTGCTCTTCCTAACATGGGGATAGGCTAGGGAAGGAGAGAAATTTTGATAGACATATGTGAAAAAGCTGGTAGCGTAGCTGTTCTGTGGGTGAATGAGGACAGCCTTGTAAAGTGAGGACTTCACTTTGCATGCCGGTACACATTTGAAACCTGGTGGATAAAAAAATATTCTTTCTCAGATCCTCCTACCAGTCATCCTCCCACACGGAGCAGCAGGAAAAGTGAGGATGGACCACCAACTGTTAGCTAATCTGAAAAATAGCTAATAGGTAGTTGGGGCATAGCTTGATAAAGATCCTCCTCAGCTGCCCTTAGGTGCTATTTTTGAACACAAATGTAGCATCCTTCACAAAGAGCGCTCGATTTATATTCTGGCTGATGAATATGGATCTAGACCTCTTTAAGAAGTGTGCAAGATCCATGTCTAGGTTATAAGGGGAGGGAGGTTGCTTGGTGCAACAGGAGAACTCTTTCCCATCTTCACTCGCAGTCTCTTTGATTCCTTTCAATTATTTTTCAGCACTTTTAAAACCTGGGTTTGGTGCTACAAGTTATGTTGGGAAACAAGCTCTTTTCTCTCATTGGTGGGTTGAGATAGAATAGAATGACAGAGTTGGAGGGGACCTTGGAGGTCTTCTACTCCAACTGATTAACAGCAGATAAGCAAAGCAGGGCGACATTTTTTAAAACCGACTTTGCATTCATGTTCGAAGCACTAAGGTGCTTTCTGATTGGAACGATTAACCAATGACATCACTGTTACCCAGCGGACATCCAGCTGGGGGCTCCTTTCATGTCCCCATTAATGTACCAACGTGGTACTTATTTATCTACTTGCGATTACATACTTTTGAACTGCTATGTCAGCAGGAACTGGAGAGAATGATGGGAGCTCACCTTGTTACTCAGCAGCACTCAGGTCTCGAACACGGACTTGCTGATCACCAGTCCAGTGTCCTAGCCAGGTGAGCCATCATACCCCTTTCATTCATTAGCTATTAGGGATCTGGTGATAAAAAGCCATCTGCTCAACACTTTAGCCAATGATTGGACAGGCGACAGGCCGGTATAATGTTAAGAGTTCTCTCCTGCTTTACTTACCTCTTTTGCCATCACCAAACAACTCCTGTTAAAGTAGATTCAGATCTCTTAGTCAGAGATTGACTCAGAGAGCTCAATCTGGAAAAAAACACCAACCCAGACACTCCCACAGCCAAACCATAACGGCCCTCTAAAGCTGAACCCAGAGTTTATGGAGCTAAGCAGGTCCCAAACCCTGACCAATCATTAACCTTATTAGCAGTGGAATGGTTAATGAAAACATAGCCAAGGTTATTTCAGGAATAGAGGGAACATGTTAAACACTTACGGAAGAGAGGGACAGCGTATACATTTAATAAAAAAAATTAAAAAGTAGAACAGCTAAAGGTAACTTGAAGCTATCTCGGCTGTGGGTGGGGCAGGCACTACTGCCGGTTCACTCACATGCGCTTTGCACAAGTGCGCACATGTGCATGCATAGTGCAATAAAAATTGTTTGGCGCATACGCAGAAGCAAAAATGGTGGCGCCTACAGCTTTGCAGGTGGGGGCATGGCAGGCCCAGGTCACTGCTGGTTCCAGCAACTCAGGCCGTCAAACCACTACCAGTTCGCCCGAACCAGTCTGAACCAGTAGGAATCCACTACTGGGGTGGGGACGAGAATATAGAGAACCTCATGAAGGGAAGTCATATAAAAATGGTTACTAAGAATGTTCATGCCACAATTAAATGGGCATGAGCTGTTAGGGACCATTTTGTGTAAACATAATCTCTCTTGGTCTAGATCAGTGGTTCTCAACCTGTGGTTTGTGGTTCCCCTGGGGCAATGTGATGTCATCACAGGGCGTCCACAAAGGCTTGAAGAAATGTTATGATTTAAATCTCAAGTTAAGTCTTGGAGGCCCATGGCCATGATCCATGGCCACAAAAAGTATTGGGTCTGTGGTGAAGAAAAGGTTAAGAACCACTGGTCTAGATTTCATTTCTTCTGAAAATGCACTTATTTTTCCTTAAAAAGAAAAGAAGGAGATTTATTTAATCATGGATGTGTATTTGTTATCGATTCATTTTCTTACCCCAAATGCCTGTGACCACCAAAATCAAAAGCTGTGTATCCTTGCTATAGGGACCAAAAAAAAATAAATCCTCTATCTTTCGTTTGGTTTGGTTGTGAGGGATTTCCTTTTGCTGATGCTTTGAAGATGTATTTCAGAGTTGCCAGTGAAATATTGAGTTTACATTTACTTCTAAGATATAATGCATTTAAGTGTTTCATGTAAATCCCAAAGTATTCCATTAAGATCTGTAATTTTTTCATTCACTGAGAATGAAAAAAGCAATCTATTCTTTCAGTGCTTTTTAATTTGAATATATGAAATGTCACTGTGTTAGAAACTGTGCCCCAGTGCTCTTTTTCTGACATTTACTAGTCCCTTGTTTAAGAACAAAAGAAGGCCCTATTGAATCTTTGTAAGTAACTCACCCATAGACTTTTTTTTCTTCCAATGAAATGAACTCGATATCTCTGAGAAGTGTATTACCATTATAAGCTAGGAATGTAAAATAATTCTGTCAGGGATCATAAGGAGAATGAATCTGGGTGTTTAGCAGTAACATAAAGCCAGCAAAGATTTGTCTTTCACTTAAAAAGAAGTTATTTTTACACGTGGCTAGGTATCCTGACTTTTTCTTTCCTCTAACGGTAGAAACAATCAATATATAGTTCTATTCATAAAGATTGCTTCTTCTTTTTCTGTGCTTTTTGGAATGACCAAGTGATTATGCAAAGTCTGAAGTACAGAGAAAAAGAGCATAAATCTACCGCTACAATATAGGAAAATGGACTAATCGGCAATCTATCTGTATATTCCTAACATAGTTCTATTATTTACCTAAGTACCAGTGGTGAAATTCATTTTTTTTTACTACCGGTTCTGTGGGTGTGGTTGGTGAGCGTGGCAGGGAAAGGATACTGCAAAATCTCCATTCCCTCCCCACTCCCGGGGAAAGGATATTGCAAAATCTCCATTCCCACCCCACTCCAGGGGAAGGATACTGTAAAATCTCCATTCCTACCCCATTCCTGGGGGAAGGATATTGCAAAATCTCCATTTTCATCCCACTCTGGGGCCAGCCAAAGGCAGTATTTGCCGGTTCTCCGAACTACTCAAAATTTCCACTACCAGTTCTTCAGAACCTGTCAGAACCTGCTGAATTTCACCCCTGCTAAGAACTATTATGACATTTAAGTTTTCTTAGAAGCCAAATTAGCTGACATATATAGAGTGCCAATCGCTGAGGCTCTACAACCCACCCTTAAAAGACAACTTTGAAGGAAAGAAGTCTATCATTTTCAGCTACTGGAAAGGTAATTCAAAAAAATTAAGAGCATCTGGACATGTAGCACACCAATGAAGGCATCTGGCTAGGTACTCTGAGTCTTTCTTATTACAACCTTCCAATAGTAGGCAGAGCAAGGACAGAGGAAGACATGCATGTAAGTATTAAAATAATTGGGGGAAGTTTATGGTGCCCAGAATTGACAGAGAAGAACATTGAGGCATATAGGAAGGGGATGCTATGCATTTTTATCATTTGGGTTTTCCCTCCATAATTCTTTCTGGAATCCTATACATATATAATGTAGAAAAAGTAACAAACAATAAAATGTTATTGTTGGGTAGGATAAGTAAGTAAATATGTCATGGTAATGATTTAAGAGCTGATCAGATGCTACAATGATGTAATGCTAGGAATGAGTCAGCAAGGTTTTGTGGCTGATATCACTTTAAGAACCTGTAATAAGAAGAGCTCTGTTGGGGCGTATCTCTCTCTCTGTGTGCTTCCATGCTGTAATTGCTGATAGCTGTTTGTTTGAGGTCTGACTAAAGTACGTGTATGTATATATTCTTTGTAGATAAAGCCACTATTTAAATACAAACCTCTGTTTACTGTATTTGCTTTTGGGTTGTCTCACATAGTCACATTGTGCACACTCTGTGCACAATAAAATGACTTTCCCTCACCTGCATGCCCTCCAGGTGTGCATCTAATTCCCCAGCCAATAGGACCATAACTGTGTTTCCTTTTGCTTATTTTTCACACAGCTCTAGATGAAACAATCATAAAATAAACAATTATTTTCTCCTCTGCTGCACATGTGTATCCATCATTCCATTTCCTTTCAGGGACAAACAACTTTATATAAAGTGCAGAAAAAGGAGTAAACAAAGAAAATTAAGGACATGAAATAAAAGAAAAGAAATTTAAATCTGGTTTACATCAACACAAAACATTCACTGTATGCCTCCATAATTTTCTTCCTTACAAACCCTTCTTACTTACTTCAGCTGTCTATTCTGTAAACTTCTCACTTCTTGCTTTCCTACCAGTTGTTGGCTGGGATGGCTGCCCTTCCAATTCCAGAGAAGAAATGGGTGACAGAAGCCAGTTTGAACAAATTATTGATTAATTTTGTATACTTAAATAAGATAGTTCCTTTTCGAATCAGTTGCACTGGGTACAAGCAATGATAGAGGTTAGAGGTTGAAATCATCCATAGGGGGTTGCCTTTATTGGGCAAGTTCAACTCCTATTAAAGTTCAGTTCTTCACTTTCCCCTTCCACCCATGCTGCAGGTTGCTTAAATTGATTTGGGAAAAATCAGTAAAGACATAGCCACACAGTTTAGACACCAGCAAGGGAAAGTTACATGGTACTGAAGATTAGCTATCTTGGTAAATGCCTAATGGGGAATGGGTTCCTAGTTAAGATAAAGCAGAAGATAATTGTCTACCTGAGGTCAGAGTGGGAAGCTCCTTATCATTTGTTGTTGTTGCTGTTAGTTGTAAAGTTGTGACCGACCCATTGCAACCCCATGGGCAACGTTCCTCCAGGCCTTCCTGTCCTCTACCATCCTCTGGAGTCCATTTAAGCTCATGCCTACTGCTTCAGTGACTCTATTCAGCCACCAAATTCTCTGTCATCCCCTTCTTCTTTTGCCCTCAGTCTTTCCCAGCATTAGGCTCCTTCTCATTAGGTGGGCAAAGTATTTGAGTTTCCCCTTCAGGATCTGGCCTTCTAAAGCGCAGTCAGGGTTGATCTCCTCTAGGACTGACCGGTTTGATCGCCTTGCAGTCCAAGGGACTCACAGGAGTCTTCTCCAGCACCAGAGTTCAAAGTCCTCAATTCTTATCCTTATCATTAGGCTTGTGTAAAACAAGGAAAGTACCTGGGCTTCATTCTAAGGTTTTGTGTGCTGGTCAGAAGTGCAATTCATTCACAATACATGACCCAATCACAAATTTCTTATTTTTCTTTCCTCATAACCCACCCATCTTTCCTCAGTATATTTGTTCTGTGATTTCACCCTCATTCATTTTCTCCATACCTTCATCTCAATATTTTTCTTTCATACTACTCACTCACTTCTAATGAACAAGAATGTTTGTAGCTGAGGGTTGAGTTGTAGGGCCCTTGGTATTTTCTGAGCTTGGTGGTTTTCTGCAGACATTTCATTACCCAATTATGTAACATTATCAGTGCTGGAAGGGTTTGCTCTGAAGTGACTTGGCCTGTCATTGTCGGGAGAATTCCTGGTAATTCCAGAAGAGGCTGGTTGTTTATTGTCGCTCACTTCTGTATCTAATACAAACTCATTCCTAACCATTTTTGTTTTTGATACTCACTTCTTAAGTAACCCGTGAGCATTGCTGTATATAGAAGAATGAATATAAATTTAAAATTCAACTCTGCCTGAGTTATTTTTATTTTTATGTTTGTCCTGATATAATGAATAAGCATAATTGACTTCAGGCACATTGTAACAAGTGGGAATCAGAAGGGTTTTATTTATTTTTTTCTCCAGTCACAAGAAATACATTCTGTTTGTCTGTTTAGCCCTGGAGTCTTTCTTAAAAGCTTTTTTCGAGTCGCTGCAAATGGTCTAAGAATTGGTTGGACAGATACATCAGCTTCAGTCTTGCTATCCTAATGGATCTATTCAGGTTTTTGTCTTCTTGACCCTGACTCTTTTTTTCCACCTAGAGAGCCCTAAGATTACTAACATAATTCAGGTCACCCTGAATTTTCTGGCTTTGGTCCATTAACGTCTGCACACAATGTTCCTAGTGCTAAGTAAAAAGTGAGTAATGGAGAATTTCAAGACAGAAGTGGGTTTTGAGATTTTAGTTAGTTGTTACCTGGAGTAAGCCCTAGGAAACAATAAAAATGGAACAGGAAGATATCATTATGTATATTCCCACCCCCACCCCATGTTGGTTTGATGCAGTTCAGAGCGAAAGATTGTTTTCAAATATCACAGAGCTGTCTAGGGGGGGAAATGAACCAGGATAATTCAAGAGGCCATTTTCCTAGGTGCAGCTAGTTATGTTAGTTAACTTTGAATCCTGTAGGACCAAAAGCCCATATAGGAAGTAGATAGAAGGTAGCACCACCACCTGGGTCTGGGCCAAGTATTCAATTCTTGGGTGCATAGGGGGCCCCTGCAGTACTTAGTCATTGGAAAAGGTACCCCATGGCTGAGGCCTCATGGGTGAGGAGCAGTGGTGGGTTACGACCGGAACACCCCTGGTAAGGGCATACCGGTACCTGCTGGGAGCACCAGGCACTGTTCTGGTACGGTGCTCCAGAGAGCCCACCCACCCGCCTGCGCTCCTTACTGGTATTTAGCAATAGCAATAGCAATAGCAGTTAGACTTATATACCGCTTCATAGGGCTTTCAGCAGTCTCTAAGCGGTTTACAGAGTCAGCATATCCCCCCCCCCCAGTCTGGGTCCTCATTTTGCCCATCTCGGAAGGATGGAAGGCTGAGTCAACCTTGAGCTGGTGAGATTAGAACCGCTGAACTGCAGATAACAGTCAGCTGAAGTGGCCTGCAGTACTGCACCCTAACCACTGCGCCACCTCGGCTCTGTATTTGAAGTTTTCAGGGCTTCCGTGCAAGAGCATGGAGTGCACAGCGCCTGAGTGATGCTCTGCCGAGCAGCTAGAGTGTTGCAGAGGCATCACAGAGTGTTGCGGGCAGTAAGTACGCATGCATGTGCTGCGCACGTTCATGTGGTGGGTGCCCGGCCCCGTTGCACTGTACCAGTTGCGCCAGGATCTGGAACCCACCACTGGTGAGGAGCCAAGATGTATGGGTGGAAAGACTGATCAACAAGTTTCATAATCCCTTGAGGCCTAGGCAGGACAGCCGGGGTAGGCCACAGGTCCACTAATCTGTGCATGTGCTTGCTCTCTTCCAGATACGTTCCCCTTGTAGAGGAGGCACTTGCCAACGTCCAAGACAGCGTGCCATTCAAAGTGGCCACAATGTACTATTTTGGAATTGCCACACACGCGTAGGGGGAGGGGGATGCATGGGGCCACAGATGGGTGTTGGGTGATGGGACTCTTGCTGGGAGAGGAGCCAGGTGCGGTTGGTTCAGAAGCCATCCAGGCCTGAAGAGTATTTGCTGGAGTCAGGCAGAGAGCAACTGGACTCGAAAAGAGTGCTTTCTGTATCCAGGCCAAATAAGTACTTGCTGGAGCCAGCCGGGAGCAACCAGAAAAGGAGGGAGGAACATATAGCCAGCAGTAAAGTATTGTTCACCACATGCCAAGCTGAGACTCTGGTAAAGAGACCTGTTCTACTCACAGTGTGGCCTCTTGTTTTGCTGGCTTGATTTGGAACCACGACAGGCCATAGTCAGTAGCTCAGCTGCAGTAATATACTGTAAACTGAAGAACTTTTGCTAACTCCAATTTCCATGGCTCTTCCTGACCTTGATGGAAAATTTTGGGAGTTGCAATCTGGCATGTTTGAACAAGAAGATGCTATTATTTGTTTACTAGCTGATTTTGTACTTTCCGTTGTACATTGAATTGTCACTATATCTGATTTTGTATCAGATAAAGGTGATCCATTCTGCCTTGCACTGCAAAGTACTGCCTATATACCTTCCCATAATCTGCAGGGCCATGCTTTTGCAAAAACATTGCCAATTTCTGCCCCCGCTTCTCTTAATGATGTTTTTTTTCTCTACTAGATGAACAAGAAGCACACTTGTAAGTAAAACTAAGGCAAAGGAGCAGAGACTTGAAGAGTTCTAGAAGGGTATCTGTCTCAAATCTCAATACTCAAAGGAAAATGAGTTACAGTTGGATCTTTTTGAATGTAGATGAGATGCTTCCATATCACTGAATATAATGAAATGTGTAGGTGGAGAGAATCATGCTCTTCTCTTAGTCATGAGAAAGAAGAGAGGTTATCAAATTCTTCCTTGGACCAGTTCGCTTTTGATTAAGCAGGAAGAGAGACGCTGGTTTTCGAGCCAGTTCTGAACTTTTAGTCTTTTGGGATATGGTTTAATATTTGTATTCCAGAAATGAAACTGACGGTATTTGTTATTTTTCTAACATAACTTTATGTCTATTCATTGATAGGTAGCTGCCAGGAAGGGAACAGCCAATGCATCTGTATTTTCATTGCTTCCTTTCCCCTGAATTGGAATTAAAGCCTTAAGAATTATTTGCCTTTGGAATGCATCAATGTCATTAAGTGTTGAGGAAAGCATAAAAATATAGGCAAATGTGAAAAACCAAATGCAGACTCCAATCAGGGGCCAACAATTGTCTTATACTTGTTATGAACTTGGGCTTCTTATAGGTACTGTTGCAGGGGTGAAATCCACTTACTTTTGCTACTGGTTTGGTAGCAATGTGAGCATGCACAAACATGGTTCAATCACACGCGCCACCTCTGCGCATGCGCAGAGCATCAAAATGATCTCTGGGCGAATGGGCGGAGCCTGCTACCAAGCACACCTGGCAAGCGAGTAAGCGAACAGCAAGGTAAGCGAACAGCAAGGAGGAGGGGAATCCTCTGTGCCACACAACTTATATTAGCAGGAAGTCCTGCTTTCTAGCTAATATAAATCACGCAGCACAGCTGATTGTCAGAAAAAACGGTTCGCCTGAACTGGTAGCATTTTTTTTACTACCGGTTCAAGCGAGCAGCTGGCATCTTTGCAAATCGGTCCGAACCCGTAGTATTTCACCTCTGTACTGTTGGAACCAGACACTAAAGATTGCTATGAAAGACAAAAGAAAGGACACATTTGCATGCTATTTGAATAAAGCAATTTTAACTAGATATGATCAGATGGATTCACATGAAGAGGCTTAGTGACATCATTTTGAAGGAAGAGAAAAAATTGAGTATATCAATATTCAGTAGCTCCAAGAGAAGCCAACTTAAAGATCTTAAAGAGTTAAAAATATTTGATGAAATTAGGCCATTTAATTCAATAAAAGAAGAACAAAGAGCAGATGATTCACTTTAACAGACCATGCAAAGAATTTTTATAGATGGAGAAAGCTGATAAATAGTATCTAAAGGCATTGCAAATTTCTTACCAAAGCAGTGGAGCTCAAGAAGACTGGAAAAATTTGGAAGTTTATAGATGTAGCATTCACTTGCAAACCTATATACAACTTGCACAGACCCAGTATAGAAAGAACTTGCTTTCCTGTAGAGAAAGAGGGGGGAAATGATTTCTGGATAAAGGAGAAATCTCCCTTTTTTAAAAGCAGCTCTGAGTTGCTTGAGCTTTGTTGCTATTGGAAAAAGGCAGAAAAATGAAACTGTCACAAAAATAAAGGAGATCCTAAGTCCTCAACTTACAACCATTCAAAGTTATGGCACTGAAAAAAAGTGACTTAGAAGTGGTACTTGCACTTATAACTGTTGCAGCAGTCACATGATCAGAATTCGGGCACTTGGCAATCAGCAAGTATCTACAAGTGTTGTTGTATCCCAGGGTCACATGATCATCATTTGCAACCTTCCAAGCCCGTTTCCAACAAGCAGTCTAATGGAGGAAGCAGGATTCTCTTAACGGCTACCTGATTTACTTAACAACTACAATGATTCGCTTAACCATCATGGCAAAAAGTGTTGTAGGAAGTGTGGGTGCCTTGTTAAGTAACCATCTTAGTTGTGGTTGTAAGTTGAGGAAGAGTGAAATGGAGGTGGTAGATTGAGTAATAACAGATCCCACCCATCTCCACTCTGCCCCTTCCCCCCTCCATGTCTCTTTGTTTTTAATGTCTGATTTTAACTTTTTATGTTTTAATTGTATATGTAACTGGAAGCCGCCCATATTTATAAACACACAAACAAACAAACAACCTGCATATAGGAAGACGTTCATGGTCTCTGTCTTTTCAGTAATGCTGTTATTGAGGACTTTGAGACACAGGGATTTAGTTCAGGAAGGCAACCTTTCAGAAATGATGGTGGGAAAGGCTTTGGGCCAGGTTTCTGATCTGATGGATGGTTTTATCTTCAGGCATGAACAAAGGAGTGACCAAGATGCAAATCCTCTTGGGTCAACTATATAAATATCGAAATATTCATGCAAGCCTATGTATATCTAGATCAGTGTTTCTCAACCTTGGCAACTTGAAGATGTCCGGACTTCAACTTCCAGAATTCCCCAGCCAGGAGAAACACTGATCTAGATGCCTTTTACTTGGAAGAGCAAATGGGTTATTGTATGGCACCACTAATCTAGCCATTGTTTAACAAAGATGTGGGAATCAACAATGTAAAGAGTGGGAGGTTTAAGACATATCTGCACAACTTTCCATTCACTCAAATACCATTTTACCTCATAGCACTGCCAGAATTTGCAGTGCTTTTCTGCCAATCCAGGGTCCTTTTCAGACAACTGGGCATCTTTCTAGAACCCTGCTTTTCAATCATCAGAAATTCTGTTCCTAAAATTCTTCGAATTGAAGTCCATACAGCTTAAAATTGCTAGGATTGAGCGCTATACTAGACAGTAAGAGCACCAACTCCATTTAAACTATGAACTACTTACTGTAACCAGTACGTTTGTATGGTTCGGTTAGCATACTTCAGTGGCATAAACATTTTTGTGTCACATTATTGGGTACAATTTGGAGAAGAGGAAGCAACTCAGGTAAAACATGGATTGCCTTCCTTTTCTGAAGGAAAGGGAAACCATTTTAAGATGCCAGCCTGCAATGAAATTTGAGCCAAAAGATTAATAGGAAACTGACAGGTCTTGTTTAAGAACATATTTATTCTGTCAAATTTCTTGACTTGTAGCTATTTCTCAATTCAAGCTGAATGGTGGTATTCAGGCTATATACTTACTCATCTTGACAACTTGCAAGATAAACATGTCATTATAAGATTCATTAAATAGTTTCCCATGGAATCTAGACAGATGTTGGCAGCAGTGTTTACTTCGAAAAGGGGGATCATGACTTTGGAAGCCATAAAGGACCTCAAATGATACCAAAGAAATGCTTTTAAATCAAACAAGTACTTCGCTGACAGTCACACTTCCTATTCCCACTCCGATGGATCTGCAAAATGTGAATTGGGCTTAGTGATAAAATCTGAACTTGTTCAACTTCTGTGCTTGTTGGATCACATGAATTATTATGTAGACCACCTATGCCTAAAAAGACTCTATTCTCATGTAACATGAGAACCAGATCAAATTGGGGCAATTCAAGAGGTGTGTGTGTGTGTCTGTGTGTGTGTGTGTCTGTGTGTGTGTATCTCACCCAATGAGAGACAGCTATAACTCACCCATTTCCAACTCAAAAATATCTCTGAAATGCACCTCTGATGCATTGATTGGGGTAAAACTATTGCAGCTCTGACAAGAAGAGGCTTCAGATGGGAAATAAACCCCTTTATTTTTGCTTGTGTGAACCCTTTGCTCTTAGAGGAAAGTCAGGCAGATGTGTAAGTTCAATGATTGACAGATTGGTCCTCAGCTCAGTGTCATTTTAGATATCAGAGAAATCCCAGAATCCAAAACAGAACCTTTGGATATGGGGTGAGATCATGAGGAAAGAGTCCCTTGGACAATAGTACAGAAAACTGCAGAAATCAAGAGAGGAACAGGATGAATATTAGTCAAATTGCATAGCAAGGAGTTATTGGGAGCTCTGAGGAATAAGGTTTCAATTAAACAGGCATGGCTGCCTTGTTGACTTTTCTTATTCCTTTTCTAGCCAACCAACCCTCTTCTCCATGAAACTCACTTGATCACTTTAGACCTGTCACTTTTTCAACTTAACCCACAACTGTTGCTCTGAGCCATTTCATGTGGACAGGAAAACATTTTAAACAATGAAAAAATATTGACTAGGTATAATACTTAATGTTGTACTCTGTTAGTTACTTCTTCCATATAATCAGGGAACAATTCTAATAGGTATTCTGTATATTATCCCCTGGAATTAATGGGATTTGTCTCATTTCAATAGTTTCTCTGTTTCTTTCAGTGATATTTGAAGAAAATAAAGAGATAGTGTAAATTAATTTAAGATCACAGAGAATGAACTTTCATTTGAGGAATATAGGTATGTTGATTTTCACATTTTTTTATCTTAAATATGTTCAATTTTAACGTTATTATTGAGAAAACAATCACAACGATGACTACATATAATTTTCTGTAGTTGATTTTGATGGGGTCTTATTTTCTGCCTGTGTACAATTAAAACTATTAATTCACATCTGGAACTGGAAGATAAGAACAAAGGCAAGTAAGTACTGGACAGGAATGACTGAATTATGATGTGATATTATTAAATATAAAAAAAGATTAGTATATTAGCCTTCAAATATTTGAGCATTCATCAAGAATCCTGCAAAAAGGACTTGCTGAATTTTATTTGCTTGATTAATGAACCAATGATTTAATGATTAAGAGAGACATTTTTGGTTCATCTATAGTAGAAAAAGAATAAAACACTTTAAAACTTTCACACAACTGGTTCTTAAATTGCCAATGATTTTTATAGTCAAAGGAAAAGCAAAGCTTGTATTTATGCTTGTGGAATGCACATACAATAAGTAAATTCCTCATTCACTGTGTGAGAATCCAGAGAATAAAAAGTAGGTTTTCTGTTATGCCAATATTACATTTTCTCAATATTCATTTTTCAATATTTGGTACTTGAAAATAAGCTTTTCCTTTTTTCTTTTCCTAAGTAAGTGGGCTTTAAAAACCACCTTTATTAAACATGGAAAAAGAAAAGAAAAAGCTCAATAAATGAAAATCTCAATATGATTTAACCTAAAAATATTAAAATTGCAAGGCTAATATAGAATATATGAATGAAAGCAAAAGAGAAAAAAAACAGGAAAAAAATCTAAATGTTACTCACAGGATAAAAGCTATTATGTTAGATAAAACCTGAAAGTCCTGGTTTATTTTTTAACCTTAATCTTAAAAAAAACAAAAGAGAAAAAGCCAAGACAATTGAAGCATTGAGAGAAATCCTTTTCAAAATTTAGTTTATTAACTTCACGAAAAGCAAAGAAAAAAGAAAAACAAACAGCAACACAAAGTGTGGCTATTTAATGATGACTGTTTTAGACATTAGACATTGCCTTTTTCATCCTTAGCTTAAAGCAATAACATCCATCTGTGCCAATTCTATTTTAACAAATTTGTGGGGTTTAATTCTTCAAGAACAAAGTTTAAAATCAGGTATTGAAAGCAAAGCATAAGGCCCACTCCTGTCCAAAACCAGTACAAATACATGAGATTCCTGCCCATGAAACACCAATTGTACACACCTTTGGCTCCTGTGGTTACATGAACATGTCCATGTAGTTATCTTAGCGATGATGCAGAACTAGTCTTCTCTGAGGTTTATTGGCTTCCACTCTACTCTCTAGTTGAGGGTCGTGCCATGCTGCTGGTTCCACCACAAAACCGCGCGCGACTAAAGCGCGCTCGACGAAACCGCGTAGCTGACATCCTCACAGGGCGACAACAGCGCGGAGACAGCACGCTGTAAACGCTAAACCTAAAATTAACCCAAAACCTAAACCTAACCCCCCTAAACCTAAACCTAATCCTAAACCTAACCCTAAATCTAACCCTTAACCAACCCTAAACTTAACCCTTAACCTAACCCTAACCCTTAACCTAACCCTAAACTTAACCCTTAACCTAACCCTAAACCTAACCCTAACCCTTAACCTAACCCTAAACCTAACCCTTACCTTAACTTGAATCGGCTTGCTTTCAAAGCGCTATTTAAAGCGCCCTTCTTTCTCCGCGCTCGCTGTTGTCGCCCTGTTGATGACGTCAGCGACGCGGTTTAATCGGGTGCGCTTTAGTCGAGCACGGTTTTGTCGTGCCACGCTGCTAGCTCACCCATATGAGAATAATGCTTCATCAGTTTGGCACCGGGAACCCAAATCCACAAAAACATGTGCTTGGTAAACATAATGTTTATGGTGCCACAAATACGTTCATTTTTTTGCCTCAAACAATGCAAATTCTCTGCACATTTTTAATGGAACCCTTGGAAGCAGAAGACAGGTAGAATATAGTGTCCATATCTTTGCAATGCTTTACGTCAATTTTCCCCTCCTCCATATTCATTGTTTTTAAAAGAATAAATATAATTATTTTATCAGGCTAATTAATGGATATGTTTTCATACACATAATAGTTAAGCAATATATTGTAATCTCAAAATTAATCATTTATGTTTATTTTTTTAATGTTTTACTGATTTTATTGACATTTGTTTTGATTTTGTGAGCTGCTAGAGTCATTGTGAGTTGGGTAGCACACTTCTTCCTCCCCCTCCTCCTGAGTTAACAACATCACTTCTTCCTTTCCTCTTTTTCTTCTCAAAGGATGACAAGCAACAGGTACAAATAGTTAATCGCTACTACTGCCAGTCATATGTGAATTTATCTTCTAGTGTTGTTGAATGATGCCAAACCTCCTGCCCTGAGGCACCAGAATTTTTGATGTCTTGATGAATTCTAAACATAGAATTTGTGCTTTTTCAACATACAAAAATGGATACAAAATAATTTGATATCAGCCCCAAATGTGGCAGTAATAGGACAAGACCAAACCACAGGATTTAATGTTCCAAATCCTTTTCTGTAAGACCTACTGCAAGGCAGTTGCAACCAATAATTATCAAAAGAGATCCCAAAGGTGCTTTTTCAAGAGGCAACAGGACTTTCTGGTTTTTCTTTGAAGGCGTTTGACTTCTCATCTGAAGAAGCTACTTGGATGAGAAACAAAACATCTTGAAAGAAAAACAAAAAAGTCCAGTTACCTCTTGAAGAAGCACTTTTGGGATAACCATGACCTGGACGATTGAGAATCTCCATAGACATTTAGCTATCAAAAGATATGTCCACTATGCTTATGTGGGAGGGTTAACAACACTGTGATAGTTGTTTAAAGGGCTGTTTCTTTCAGGATAGGTTCCAACCTATGCTTTTTATTGCATTGTTAATTAAAACATACTTCTACTTCTTGCAAAGAAAAACCGTGTTCTAATACTTGCAGCAGTTTAATTGTAAAGATTTAAGTACAGTGGAACTGTAGCATTGTTTAAAATGTGTATACAAAAAGCTGGAATGAACTATGAGTGAAGGGGTGAAGAGGCTCCTGAAACAGAGAAAACTGTTCAAGGCTGCTTGTTTGGATATATGTCCTTCTACTGTTTCCATGGGAATGTATATAATGCTTGACCACCAAGCAATTTTGTGGGTGTATATTTATCTGCTATTGCACAAGTTATTTAAAATGCAAAGCCACAAACTCTCCCTGACCGCTCTGTTAACTGGACCAATGACTACTTGGGTTCTTTCATGTTCTCATTTCAATGATGGGTTCTGGGCGGTATGGCCCGGTACGGCCGTACCGGTAGTAGCCGAGAGCAGCGGCCACTGTACCGGTATGATGGCTCGTTTGGCCCACCCGCCCACCCACGTTCCATAGCTGTTTATAACATGACTGCCCAATTGTGCATGCATGCATAGCGTGTGGCACTTGTGCGACCTCCCCGAGCAGCTGGGTGTTGCAGGGCAGTGGTGTGCACATGTGTGCGCAGTGCGCATACACTACTAGGACGCCCGGCCCCGTGCACAGCGTACCGGTTGCAACAGGATCCAGAACATACCACTGTCTCATTTGTTGTCATAAGTTTCACCAAGCAGAGCCACAAACCCATTCATATAACAAGGAATTAAAGCGGAAGTTTCAAAACAAGAAGTGTAACTTGCTTTCAATGAAAAATACCAGCAATAGGATACGGCACTTGATTTGAACCATTTTTAAAAAACTAAAACCCATGTTAAAAATCGATCCATTTTAATGGGTTGCCTCAATAGGTAATTGAAACAGATGAACTAAATGTCTGTGAGATATAAAACCACACTGATTCAGTTGGCCTGCTTTAAGTATGGCTTAGGCTGAATTCAATGTTATGTTTTCAATGTTTATTCTAGTTTATTCTGCATCACTTTCTTGGGTGGGGCGGGGCGGGGGCGTTATTGGAGGAGAAATGTTGGAAGTAAAAAGCTACAAAACACATTAGCCACTGTTGTTTCATATTTGTTTTGGTTCTTAAAGAAAACTTGGAAGTATGTCTGGCTGATCCTTATCTTAGTATGACATAGTGCTTATATATTTCTCATAGTTAAGTCTCTCATAATTATGTTTTCTTTATCTTCAGTTTCAGATTTCATCCCATGAGTCATTTTAATGTAAGATTATTCATATTTTTCCCAGAGAGAGAAAAGAAAGAGTATGTGTGTATGAGAGGATACCAAACTGTAAAGCATTTCCCTCCATTCTGACTGGATATGAAAAAAACTATATCTGGGAACAACAGTTTGAGGAAGCCTGCTATATACATTCTTTAATTTTCAGCCCAAGACTGTAATGCTTGAAAAAAAAACACAATTCATCCTCAGTGAATCATAATATTGTAAAATTTGGCTATTTCATTACTCCAGCATTCTAGCAGTCTCTAAACCTATTGGATGATCTCTCCTGCAATTTGCAAGTCTTATAACATTTTTATTCATTTATCAGTATTTATTTTACTTTGATTTCTACAAAGCTGAAAGCTGAATAGCCTACAGGAATGCAATTAAAACAGTACACTAATTCCCAACAAAACTCCAACATATCAATAACCTGTTCCCAATCCATCACATTATTTCATCTTCATCTCCAGGGCAAATCAATCTTCCACCTTATCCTCAAAGGCCCCCTGAAAGCCCTATCTTCAGAGCTCTTTGAGAGCTTAGTAGGGAAGGGGCAGTCCTTCCAAACAGAATCATAATATTTCAAAGATGGAATTGATTACTAAAAAGGCTCACCCTCTGGGTCATTGATGAAAACATCCCTTTGTTAGAATCTCTTTCTGCCCAAACTCCTTCAAAAGATATGTTTAAAATGAAGACATCCTATAAAAGTCATGCTAAATCAAAGGGCTCAGTGGCTAAGGCACTGAGCTTGTCAATCAGAATGGTCAGCAGTTCGGCGGTTCGAATCCCTAGAGCCGCATAACGGAGTGAGTGCCGGTTACTTGTCCAGCTTCTGCCAACCTAGCAGTTCAAAAGCACGTAAAAATGCAAGTAGAAAAATAGAAACCACCTTTGGTGAGAAAGTAATAGTGTTCCGTGCGCCTTTGGTGTTTAGTCATGACAGCCACATGACCACGGAGATGTCTTCGGACAGCACTGGCTCTTTGGCTTTGAAATGGAGATGAGCACTGCCCCCTAGAGTCAGGAACGACTAGCACATATGTGCAAGGGGAACCTTTACCTTTAAATACAGATCATGGGAGTTATACTCTAATAGAATTTGAAGTTTGCTGAGAGCTGGGCATATACATTTAACTAATAATATTTAATCATATTTTTGTCCTGAGCCATCACTAAATGCGCTTCTATAATGTACATTCTTTCATGTGTTCCAACATAGCATCTGTGAGAGTGAAGTAGGGAAAGGATATGCTTCCCCATGTGCTCTCTGTCAGTGCAAAGATAAATTTTACAAACAAATGTTTCTGGATCAGAGGTTCCTGGTGTGTCCCACTTGATTGATGCATGTTGTGTTGTGATAAATAGTTACTTCCATCCATCTGAAGAAAAAACTGTGCAAACTCGGGGCTTCACTTGAAAAACTTTAGAAAGAGATGCCAGACTTTTATTCCTGTTGATAAAAATGGTTCTTTCCTTGCACATCAATAAACATTGGCTATGTGGTGAGAATATAAATCTCACTATTTTTGTTTGTTTTGAACTTTGGGGATATAGAAGGTGTCATTTTATTCTTTAATGTTCCAGAATGTTCCTCAATGCAGGGCTTGGTCTCATCTGCTTCTGATGTAGCTTCTGTTGTGCCATATTAGTTTTGGTACATTTCTTAAACCAACAGAACTTTCCTGCTGCTAATGTATATAATGTGCTGGGTATTAGAACCTCACCTTGTAAAGTTTGCTAATGGCTGATATTTTACCTCTAATCTATTACCTTAAATGAAAACTTTAAAATAATACATGGAATCTATGTCAGAGATAGAGGAAACCATAACTGACAATACAGCACATCAAATAAATATTTGTTTACCTCCCCCCCTTTGGAGGCATTGTGAATGATGTCAGTATAGCTCATTGGTGTTCTGTCTCAGTTTTGTAATGTCCAATGTAATGATACATTATAGGAAAATATTGCATTTTATTGATAATGAAATGTGATGACAGCATCTAAACAGCACCTCCAAGGCTAAAAGGTATCCAAGTGGGGTAATTATTAATAATATGCAATTTCAACTCTTTTGTGTTATGAAATGCTGACCCAGGAACGAAGGGTTTGAAAAATGACACTCTGGAGCAACCCATCTTATAAATCACCCATCAGTTTCAAACAATTACTTAAACAACTAAAACAGAACAAAAAAAAAACACAACCCAAACTATAAAAAGAAAGATGAAGGAATTCCTTCCCCCACTGCATTTCTTTAAACTCAGAAAAATAAATATGATTTCAATGGCACATGGGGAATATTATGAAAAGGGAAAGTGGTTGATGCAAGTGTCCATCCACCAGCTTCCCCATCATGATTAAGTTGATATTTACCTTTATCTTTAATCTTTCATAGCTTTTTAACAAGACACGTTGACTCTTTGCTCATGCTTGACGGAATGCATAACGGAGACAATGCATTGGATTACTTATATCTACTGACCCTTTGCCAATGTCTTTGATTTTTGTGTGGAACAAGGGCTGAAGGAAGTTTTACTTTTGTGTAAAAGTGTACATTGTGTACACTTTTCTCTACACCACAGAGGGGCAAAGAATGGGATGAGCAGGAAATGTGAGACAGACGATGGGTTCAGCATCTGCAGTCTGGTTCTCTATACAATGTTAACACTCTCCCCCAAGCATTTAGTTGAACATCTGAATTTGAGGGATTTTGTAGATACCTATAAAATACAATTTATCTTAAGATCTGCTATTATATGTAGGTTCCTCAGTACCTATACATTGAAGCCAGAGTATTGCTTCCACCCAATGTCACATATAGCATGATACAGTGGTGGGCTGCTGTGTGGTTGTGCGTGCTTGGGCAAACCCTTAACTTTGATCGCTGGCTGGGCACGCTGACCCACCCTTATCCATTTATAATTAACTTTCTGGATTCCCTCTGTCCTCGCTGCCCAGCTGAGTTTCACGCCGCCGCTGCTTTATTCACCTGAGTTGATTACCTGCTTCTTTGAAGCTCCGCTGCACTCTCAAAGGGCTGAGGGCACGCTCACACCAGTGAACCGCTTGTGAACATAAGTGTATGATAGGTAGATATGTTGACCTGCAATTGAATCATTCCAGGTTCATCCCACCCACAAACTTCAATTCATGAACCTAAATCACTTTTAAAAATCTTTTTCTAAAAGATCTGTGCCATTTCAAAGACTGTTTTGGACTAAGGTACAAACTTGCTATGGTTTTTAAGCATCTTAAATGACCTAAAATACTATTAATGCATATTTTTTTGTTTCCATTAAGGAAAAGAAGGGATACTTAAGAAGACAAGGATCATGCAAGTAACGAGAGTAGGTTCCAAAATTGGACCTCCCCCTCCAAGATTAAATATTCTTTGTTTGCAGAGGAGACATCTCAAACATTCTGCTGGTCCAGAGCCAGGGTGTTCTCTGGAGGGACACCAGTAGAATTACAGCTTGAGAAATTGTTTACTAAAGCAATCCACTTAAATGAAGCTCAACAGAAAAGTAATTGCCATTATTGCAACTGTCATTAGGCACAAATGGCCTCAGATAAGGAGCATGAGATAAGAAAATGTGTACGTAAGTGGCTCATTAGAACCAAATAGTCATGGATAAGTAAATTTAAAATATTACCTAGCAGAAAGTACAAATTATACTGTAAAGAGAGCCAGAAACATTCCTCCTGATCCAAGCAGGAAATGTATATTCAAGCGTAGCCAGCTGCAGCGTGTCAGCTGAATCACAATTATTGTGACAATTTGGCATAATATCATAGCTCCCCAGTGCATAGGAATTTCATTCCTAATTTATCAAAGTCCTTTTTAATTAAATAAAAAAATTACAAATTTACAAATAAAAATAGAGTTTATGATGAGGGTGGAGACGGCTAGAAGACCTGGTGTGATCAAAGAACCCAAGAATGAAGAGCAAAATGCCTTCATTCATTAGAAAGCTAAACTGGCTTTGCAATAAAATATGTTCAGATGGGACTGTTCTGTTGCTCTGCGGCCTTAGAAGGGCAAGGACAGTTTCATCCAGGCCAAACATTTCTGGCAAAAGCAGAACTGCCTGATAGATAGAAGATAGAACTAAAGTGCTCTGTGAAAAATCCTAATTATTATAAAGAAGGAGAAAGTAGAAATTCTTAAATTTCATTACATTAACTGGCTTATATAACCAGAGAACGTGTACCAATAAAGCTTAAAATATTTTGATACAATAGTGTATCAAATGCACCAATGCACCAATTTACTCTGCAACCTATTAATCGGTGGAAAACTTCCTTTTATAAGGTTGGAGGAGGTGGTGGTTAAAGTAGAGCAGATTCCTTTAAGGATACCAGAATCTTGGAAAGTCTTTTTGTAGTGTGGGTTTGGAAAACAGAAGTTGTGCCCTCAACCAGCAATAGCTTCAATGGCCTGTTAGGTGTTCTCAGATGATGTTTGAATTATTAAAAAAAGAAACAAAGCAGTGGTGGGTTGTAGGTGGTACGACCCGGTACGGGCATACCGGTGCCTGCTGGGAGCACCAGGTACCGTTCATGTGGTGGACACCGGGCCCTGCTGCACCATACCGGTTGCAATGAGATCTGGAACCCACCACTGAAACAAAGGCCACATGTCACCTATGAATTTACCATCTTGTGTTAGATCAAGTGAGGGCTTGATCTCAGGGAGAAGAGGTTGAGACAGAAATGAAGTGAGAGCCATGTACTATTCAATCTGCTTCTAATCTAGCATCTGGTTAGATGGAGATATGCCAACATCATTGCTCACCAGCTATTTTTTTTCAAATGGAATAGAAAGAAAAATGATCTTGTTTTTTGCCTCAGCCAATGAAAAATGCCTAGCATTGAACCATTACTCTATTTATTTAAATAATGTAGTAGTAGCACATCACTGACTGAATTAAATTTGCATTTGACATAGTTTGTTCAACAAGTGCTGCTGAATAATGGACATTCCTCTTCTATTATAATAAAAACATTAATTTGATATTTCTGAACCAGGAAAAAGGGTGTTTGAATGATAGGATAGAAAAAAAAATCAAGATGGCGGCTGCAATGTGTCATTGAACAGCTTTGCTTGTGTTTTTTGTTGTTATTGTGGATGGGTGCATTGCACATGCAACACACATAGAAAAAAGGTAAAGCTGCAGTCACCAGAGGTGGTACTCAGCCAGTTCTCTCTGGTTTGGGTGAACCAGTAGCGGTGGCTGCGGGAGGCTCTGTCCATCTGCCCTGACATAATGTGCGAGCACTGCGCATGAGCAGCGTGTGTGAGCGAAGCATGTGTGCACACTCACATTTGCAAACTGGTATGGAAGGTAAGTGAATCCCACTGATGAATCCCACCATTGTGATGATGATGATGATGATGATGATGATGATATTATCCAAGCACTTGAGTCCAACTCTTGGCAATTCTATGGGCCAGGACTCTCCGCGTCTTCTGATTTTACCTATTTCTTTGATTTTTTTCTATGCTGTGGCTGATGTCAGCTTTGATGTGGCCAACCACCATGTTCTTTGGCAGCCTGATTACTTTTTACTGCTAACTCTTCCAAACATAATTGGAAGATAATTCCTAACCTTAACCCTAACCCAAACATAATTGCTTTCTCCAATGGATTCCCCCGCATGACATAGTCAAAATAAGTGAGATTCAGTTTTGTAATTCTGCCTTCTACTGACAGGTCTGGTGTTATGCGCTCCAATACTTGTTAGTAACCTTTGCTATCCAAGGAATACACAGGAGCCTTCTCCAAGTAGACCACTGTACTTGACTATCTTGACTCTTTGGAATGATTACATCCTGTGGACACCTTGACCAGAATGAAAACTGCAAGCACGTAAGTAACATTTTTTATTGAAGAAATGTCTTGCATTTATGCAATGCATCTGGGAGAACAGAGACATTTGCTTTGTTAATTTTTATGCAGGAAACATTGCTCACTTCAACTGGCAATTAATGGTAACATTTCTTTCTCCTGTTGTCATGAGATTTTTATTATGCTAATCAATAAAGAGCAGAAAATTAGTCATTTGGGTACAGTTGAAGCGAATGTATATTTCATGAGGCAGCTATGGATGTTGCAAATGCTTTGATGCCCACTGGCAGTAATGGATAAATGGAAGTGGCCCAGATCTTTGTGAATGAAGCTTAAATACATGCACAGTTGGAGATTAAGGGCTAACTGATGCCTGCAGCACTGAGGTATGTGACTCATACGTTTGACTTTTAGCTTAGGCAATAGTTTTCCTAACATGATATAATTTTATATAATTAGGTGAAATGTTCAGATCTCAAGTCAGAGGTGAAATTCAGCAGGTTCTGACAGGTTCTGGAGAACCAGTAGCAGAAATTTTGAGTAATTTGGAGAAACAGCAAATACCACCTCTGGCTGGCCGCAGAATGGGGGAGGGAATGGGGATTTTGCAGTATCCTTCCCTTGCCATGCCCACCAAGCCACGCCCACAGAACTGGTAGTAAAAAAAAAATTGAATTTCACCACTGGCTCAAGTAATTTGAAAGTTCCTTGGACCAAGGATAAGTAAGTCCAGCTATAATCTATCAGAATAAATACACAGTGCGAACATTGAGCTCATCGTCTTAATTTCTCCTTGAGCATAGTTGAGAATGCAGTTTCTTTCTGAATAAAAACATCCAAAAGTATGCATAACTACTTTTTCTACAATCCAGTTATGATTGTGGAAAATGGTGCAGTGGTTAGAATGCAGTATTGCAGGTTGTTTCTGCTGACTGCCAGCAGTTTGATTCTCATTGGCTCAAGGCCTTCTATCCTTCCGAGGTCAGTAAGATGACGACTCAGACTGTTGGGGGCAATATGCTGACACTGTAAACTGCTTAGAGAGGGCTGTAAAGCACTGTAAAGCGGTATATAAGTAAGTGCTATTGCTATACCAGTGTCCCACACTAGATGCTTCAGTGTGTTTTGAACCTTCAAGGGCTGGAATTAATTTCCTCAGAATGCCTTTGCCCAGATAATGTCTGAAGGATGAACTTTGGGGAAAGCAAACAAAGGAAAGGAAATCAATTCTTGAAGCCCTTCACGCTCTCCAGACTTTCGTTTGGTCTACAAAGTGCCCTACTTTCATGTATCTAAATAAAGAAAAGTCAATATTTGCAAAGCTAGTGCCTGGTGGTCTAGTTGGGATGCTTCCAAGTGTCAGCTATGGCACCTAGTGATGATTGTGGAGGGTGTGGAGCAGCTTTGCTGGAATCCTTATGACCAGATGGATTGACATCATAGGCCATAATAGCTTTTGGCCCACAAGGATCCCAACTGTGCTTTAGGTTTTGTTACACTGACAGTGTTCATTACTCTAAGGGTTTTCTTCACTTCTCAATGTGGTTAGGAAGCCAGTATTACCTGGATTTAGAATCTGTGTACAGGTCATATTACCATTCCCAGCAGAGGTGGGTTGCTTCCAGTTCGGCCCAGTTGGGCCCAACCGATAGTGGAATTCAGGCCTGGGTCACAGTACTGGCAGCGACCCAGGCCTGCTACGCTCCCAAACTGGCTCCCTCACCGCCACTGGACCACTGCCATTTTGTTTTTTAGTAACTGCGCATGTGCAGTTCACTGTACATTTTTATGTGCATGCGTGAAGAACAATGTACATTGAACAGCGCACGCATGTGTTGCAAACCAGTAGCAAAAGTGGCAGTAACCCAGCCGATTCCCTGATTTTGAGAATGGCAAAGCCCAAGGATTCTTCCAATTGGACTTGCCAAGAATTGATGTTGCTGGATTGGTTGATAATGGCATTTGCAGAGTGCGTTCCTCTTTGGAAAGCCTCTCCTCTTATCATCAGCTCTCCATCTAAGTATCACTTTTAGCTATCAACACTCATCCCCCCCCATCTTTGGCATCAATGGGAATGTTCAGGGGTCAGTTATACTTATTTCAACCCATAAATGTGGGAAGGGGGAACTGTAGTTTTCACTTAAGAAAAATAATGGGCATCTCTTCCCTGCAGAAAATAAAGTTTACTTCTGTGACTGGCTTTCTGGTTATTGGAAATTTCTATGGTAGCATTGACTTCTCATTTCATTTTTTCATGTTAGTATGAATTCCAAATTGTAACTGGGATACAAAACAAGAGTTAATATTTCCAGAACTAAACCTGTTTAAGGAAAGGCTGAATCCATCAAACAGAAACTTTTCTCCCATTTTCCAGAATGGAGGAAAAGAGAGAACATCCATTCTTATGAGTTTTCTATAAGGTTAGAGTAAGTTTCTTTTTCTTTGTCCATTTCAGAAGAAGACAGGATAGATACAAGATAAAACAAGATGCTGCCAAACAACTTATGAAAATATGGTACTCTGGCTGATGTACATGTGTCACTTCTTGTGTAAAGGTAAAGGTTCCCCTCGCACATATGTGGTAGTCGTTCCCGACTCTAGGAGGCGGTGTTCATCTCTATTTCAAAGCTGAAGAGCCAATGTTGTCCGAAGACATATCCGTGGTCATGTGGCTGGCATGACTAAATGCCAAAGGGGCATGGAACCCTGTTACATTCCCACCAAAGGTGGTTCCTATTTTTCCACTTGCATTTTACATGCTTTCAAACTGCTAGGTTGGCAGAAACAGGGACAAGTAACAGGAGCTCATTCCATTATGTGGTGCTAGGGATTCGAACCGCTGAACTGCCAACCTTCTGATTGACAAGCTCAGCGTCTTAGCCACTGAGCCACTTCTTGTGTAGTCATGTGGAGTTGAAATACGTTATTAATGTAAGAACTGTTTAATTATCCTATTTTGGAAATTCAGATAGAATTTTGATTTAAGTAATATCAATAATGCAACATGATAAAATATGCTTATAATGAAATGAACAATGACAATATGATTACATGCATTATATTCTTACAAATTCGATTGAATCATGATGAACCACACAACTTAATTATATATTTATACATATTACGTAAGCAAGGCAATAACATTTCAAATATGTGACACTATTGAAATTAGTGACTCATTCGCAGTTGATGTCATACGGCCTTTCACAAAAATAGTTGGCTATGAGGGAGCTTGCCAACTCAAAAAATAGCTGGTTTTCTATGAGTGGGTAGCATAAAATGCCTATTTCACAAAGTGGTCAAACTGAAAGAAATGTAAGCTCTAGTTCCTTTTTTTGCCTGCTGAAAAGTTTCCCCCTCCAGTCAGTTTCACGCAGTAATTGTTTATGTCTCCTTATTTCGGCTATCTCCTGCTTTTGTCACTCCTGCCAAATGGGTTAGAGTTACCGATAGATGGTTGACAGGTAACTCTGAAAATTTATATACCCATGCCATAATCACAACAATATCACTCCAATTGATTACATTCACTAAAACTAGTAGTGGACCAAAAAGAACTGAAAAGTAACTTGTCAGGAATCTTTAAAAGTTACATTTAGTGGGATCTAAGTCCAAACATCAAATTGTACAGTTGGCTGCTATAAAGCACAACATATATAAATATTATATATTATAAAGGGGTGACGGGATACTCAGAAAAACATGCACAGACTCAGACAATGCATAGAATTGGGGTACTTACCAGTGGCGGGGTTCTTTTTTTTTTTTTACTACCAGTTCTGTGGGTGTGGCATGGCTTGGTGGGCATGGCAGGGGAAGGATACTAAAAAATCTCCATCATCTCCCCATTCCAGGGAAAGGTTACTGCAAAATCCCCTTTTCCTCCTGATCAGCTGGGATTCGGGAAGTAGAGAATAGATGGCGGTGGGGGCAGTCAGAGGTGTTTTTTATCGGTTCCCTGAACTACTCAAAATTTCTGCTACCAGTTCTCCAGAACTGGTCAGAACCCATTCAATACCACCTCTGGTACTTACGCTTAAAGAAAAATCAGGAAAAATATATTCATGCTATGAAAAAGCATTTGGAGTAATAATGAGAAAATAGGCTGTCCTATCTGAGCTGCCATCATCCAAATGATGACTAGGTGGCAGCAGAGAGCGTTTGTGTTCTCTTTGCTACAATCTTGTGACTTCCTGGATTCTTGCAGAGCACGTATGGGAGCCCTACGAACAAGCTGTAGAAGATTTGTATATATTTTAAAACATGAAATACACAGGCTGTGTATATGTTTGCTCTATGGCTAGGTGAAATCACTTACCTTTGTTAATTCTCTCCAGGGCCAACCTTACTTAATTGCATTTTTCCTTGTTGTATTCCTGGAAAGGTGGATTGCACTGACAGTTGATGCCATGTTTTACAGCATGCCAGCCTTCCAAATATTTTCATTTATTAAAACAAATGCACAAAACCCGAAGGAATGGGAACCAAATGACACACAGGGATTGTGGTAGCAGGATTTACAGCACCATGGCGAAGACCGCAGACATAATATCATTCTCTAGAATCCCATCAGCATTTAAATGATATAAAGAATAACATGTTCATCTCACTATACACTCTTACAGTGTGGGGGGACCATGTGTTAAGGGACCTTTGTGACATTTAGTGGCTGGGCAATCATCCAGGCAAGCAAAAAGAAAACAAGATGTGGAGCCAATGATTCAACCCCAGTTTAGAGTTTATTTAGATGTGGGTATGCAAGGGCAAGGAAGAAGAGTCAGCTTGTTCAATGGACATTCTGCAGAGGATCAAATAGTTACATCTTTCAGAAAGTTTAAATAATAATGTTTGGAGATGAAAACATGGCTCAAAGAGAGGCACTTAAATTTTGAGTATAGTTGAGAAAGAGATGTTGAACACAGAGCTAAATCCATCTCTACTTGTTAAGATGATCTCATCATTGAAGAATAGAGCCAGATAGTAGATACTATCTCTTGCTAGTAGATATTTCCTTGTGTTCTGACCTAGGCTTCCCCAAAAAGCATGAAGCAGATTCCTGGTTGTGACAAAACCCCTTTTATTAAACAAATGTGAATTCCTCTCATTCATATTCAGCAAAGGTCTGGTAAACAGTCTTTCAAAGGTGAAGTTATGACCACAGACCTTACCTATCTTAGAAAGCTGCCATGTAAATATTTTCCAAGGCAAATGCTGTGCAAGGAAAGACTTGGCACAGAGTCTCTGAGATTCACAGACAGATCTAACAAACAAATGAACGAATTGTTTCCTGCAAAAGCCCACTCCCCTTTCACTCCTCTTTTATTTCCTGTAGGAGAGGCCATTCACCGGCTTTACTCCCAAGTCAACCCTGATTTCTTAGCTGTTCTTTTCTTCTGGCAGCTCTGCACATGTGCACACTGGGAACATGCTCTAGCTGTTCCTCTGCTTCACTGCTGTCTAGCTGCAAAGGCAGCTGAGAAATGCCAGACGGCCTTGGCCCCATCTCTGCCTCTGATGCAGAGCCCTTGTCTGAGCCTTCTTCACCCTCCAGGATTAGCCCATGCACCTCCCCAACCTCCTCACTGTCTGATTCTGCTGCCAGCTCCGCTGGCCGCTGGCAGGCCACAACACCTTGGTACAACTACTCTAGTGATAGCCTTTGGGCACAGTGAGGGAATCAAGTTAATAAACAATATATGTTATCCCACCGTAATATTTACTGAACTTTTTCTCTCAGTAATGAGTCCAGTTAGTGGTGCTATCCTTTACAAAGGGACAGTTTAAGGAAGGTGTTGGTGGATTGCTCTGGCTTTATTTATCCTTTCACTGAGCATCCCCTTTCTATCAGTAGAAAAACAGCCACAGATTGCTCTGTCTAATGTGGGGTGAGGCTGGGGGAGGAGGCAGATTTTGACAAATGGCTAGACTCAGGAGTTCATGCATAACACCATATTTATTTTAAGTATTTAGCAGATAAAAGGGTAACTTAATAATCAGTGACTTTTATGATATTGCTGAGTAAAGATCAAGAACAATAAGAACAAAGCACTGAAATGAAGCATCAGGAAGTTGTCCAAAGAAGAAGGTGTTAGACCCACAATTCAAAAATACGTATACATGATAAAAGGACATGTTCTGAGTTGAATCAAGAAAAGTTTAGTTTTTGGAAGACACCTAGAGTTTCATCACAGAGTTAGATCAGATACATTCCTGTTCTGTGCTAAAACAGTCAATGCTGTTTATTGATTTATTTTTGAATTACACTGGTACCTTCTCCTCCATATCAGCAATCACATAAGACACAACAGTCCAAAGAGCAGCACAGAGATTCATTTTGACTGGATCCTGAACCGTCATTGTGTCGCCTTGCGAATGATGAAACCAGAAGTATTTAGTGATATCGTTACTCAAACTGGCACCTGTGGAGAACAGCACAAAGGTATTTCCTTGTCATGTGAATGTTATAAATTTAGACAGAATCTTTTAGATTGTGTTTCATTAACTCTGAAACAGTAAATCTGTAAACAGATGGTCTGAGTTAAGAAATAGAAATAGAGAAGGAGATAACCTAGAAAAGAAAGGATGGAATCCAGTAGTATCCTCTCAGCTTCTATTGTTACATTTTTCTGAGGTCAGGAAATCCTGTGATCCTAGCCAAACTGGACATAGGTTGGCAATAGATTAGGATTAAAAGCATTCCACACCTCCCAGGTCTTTTCCATCCCCCCTGATCCATTGGGGGATTTATTTTGTTGTTTAAATCAGGGGTCTCCAACCTTGGCAACTTTAGACTTGTGGACTTCAACTCCCAGAATTCCTCAGCCAGCTTTGCTTTGCTGTTCTAAACCATGATTTCTTTAAATTCTAAGCATGACGGTTGGGGAATTCTGGGAGATGAAATCTACACATCTTAAAATTGTCGAGGTTGAGAAACACCAGTCTAAAATTATCTTCTTCCCAGTACTTGGAATGGGAGGAAATCTTAAGAAGTTCCACAAGATGATGGGTAGGTTGTAAACGTATGGTTATGACTTTCCTACTTTCCATAAGGTGTGTGAAATGTTTTTAAGTCACTCTGTTTTTGTCACTGTATAATGACTTAAATAATTTGTTGTCAGTCTTGCAAAACTAAATGCAAATGCAAATGCTGGCTAATTATTTTTAAAATACTAATAATTCTATTTATTATTTTATTATTCCCCATAGACTAATTTTAGGGAATACCGTTCTCAGGGATATTAGACTTTGAGACATGTTCTGAAGTTAAATCTCTTTTGCCATCTGTGCTTGAGCAAATAACAAAATCCCTCCTCCTCCTGCTCCTCCTCCTCCTTTTCCTGATATTTTAACACCCTGCCCCACAAAAAACCCAAACTCAACCTCAAACAAATACATTATGCAACAAATCCCACTAAAGGAGGGAAAATTGAGAGAAATCGAAATTGGCACTTTCACAAAAATGGCAAAATTGAAGGAAATAAAACGGACAGATTCATTCATTCCTAGATGTTTGACCCCTAGCCAAAGTGCTTAATTTTTCCTTTACCCTGATGTTAAACGTTTCTCCCCTGAAATAAATGAAAATATGCCTTTGGCTTTGAGTTGCTTAATAACATCCTGGTTAAATTGAAACCATTATTTGCTGCAATCCAAGAAATTCTTGGCATGTGTCATGAATGATATTGTGGTCTGGACCAAAATCGCATCAGCTTCCAAGAGTTTACTGGGAGCTTAATGATTCCATTGCTCAGAGCATCTGCAAAACTGGGAAATATGACACAAATCAGCTCCCAAAAGATGTTGCAATGAAGAAAACTGACAGGAAGCCTGAGATGGTGCCTAAAATATCTGTTTAAGTAGAAGAAGAGTTTCCACCAGATGCCACATGAGCAGTATCAGGCTTCTGTGTACGGCTAATGGGATGGGTTCAAGCCAATGCGCAATAATAATTACATTTATTGGTTATTTGGCATCTAAAGGTTGCACTGCATTTCTATTTTAAGTGCTTTAGTATTTTGAAATATGGGGTGAATTCATGCCTATTGCACACCATCCTAACAGACAAGCAGAGATTGGGTGGTCTCAAAAGCTGCATTTCAAATACATTCAAAGGAAAACAGAAGATGAAAAGAGAAATGAAAGCAACTATTAAAATAGCCAGATGGATGGATGGAGGAAACCACAAAGTTCCTCATGGGAGATAGAGAAGGAGCATCTTCCTAGGGGAGCCAATAGGAGATGCAAGATGAGAGAAAGTGGTTCCCTTCAACTTTCTACTCCCAGGGTACCTGACATTTAGAGCTGAGTATTCTTTCCTTTTTAATTACAGTCAAGGTATATACTTTAAGCTATTTCCTCCTGCATAAGAGAAGAAAAGGCAGAATCATCAACAGTGATAGAGGATATATTTGGCAGGTTCTGAAGTGCAAAACCTTGTTTGTTTTTCTTCACATTATTTCTTACTTGTGTCCTAAGATGGTTCCGCATTAAAGGCCCCAGATTCAAATGCATGCATTTAAAGAAAGGAAAGACATATATTTTATCCATTGGTATGCAATCTTCATCAACACAGAAACACCCAATGTGTTGGCACTGAAGCTCCCAGAATTCCCAGGTAGTATTTTCAGCCTCCCAGCATTAATTCTAACATATCACAAACACCAGGTTTGATTTTTTTACATAGAGCCTAATAAATAGAAATATTGTAATAAAACAATCCATGATTTTCATGGAGAAAAAGTATATTGTCATGTAGAAAATCAATCGATGTAGTTGCTAAGACTTCACACCAATCGGATGGCACATAATCAATAAAAGGAAGGGAGGGAGGATCATAAAATGTGGGAAAATGTTGTTTGATAAATCTGAATTTGCATTATCTACTGCTTTCAGAAAATAGGGCTAGCAAGCTGTCTTGAATGTTTCAAGAGCATGGAACTCTGACGAGAGATTTGAGTGTATTGATGTTGAATAGTAAGTAGATGACTAAGCAGCTTCATTTTTTAAGTGATTGGGTGTTTGAAAAGCCAAGCCATGTGCCACCCTAACAATGACTATTTGCGCTCCAAAGTGCTTGGCGGGTTCTACAAAGCCAAGAGATAGCTTATAATGTAGTAAGTAAATTAAAACCATTATGTAGGAAGTCTGTCTACTCAGAATCACTGAATGTCAGGCATGCCTCATTCAGTAACCAAGAAAAAAACCTCTCAACTCCATTGTTTAAGAATTAAAAGTACTTTTACTAGTTATGAATAGATAGCAGCGAAGTAAAGCAAGGTCTGAGGCAGAAAAGCGCGAAATCATACATATCAAACATTTGCCCAGCTCCCTCCCTCCAACAACCCCCACCCCATTGCCCAATCTGCAACTCCCTTAGGTGTCATGTGGGCTGCATCTCCAAGAAGCATCATCAGGTTGGTACGCAGGATGGTTGGCCTTGACCAGGTCCAAACATCGGCCATCAGCATGCGCAGAAGATGGTGAGAACAAAACTCCCTTGGTGATCTATCACTCCTGTACTATGGTGATCGATCACTCCTTGACTATTACTCCTGTACTATTTATTCCTATCCCAAATGCCATGCCCACCCATTGCCATGGCAGCCGAAAGCAAGTAAGCAAAGCAGAGGCTGACACTGAGAGATAGGAATACATTTAATCAATCAAACAATCTTACCATTTCTCCCTGGTAGTAGCCAAATTCTAGCCTTCTGAAGGCTTCAAACAGTGAGACCGCAAGCGTGAACGAACCTGTAGCACCGGGATTTGAAACCCACCTCTGGCATAGTGGTAGTAGTGATAGTGATACTCGGAAATCACTGCCAACATTGGGATCTACATTATATCACTTTATCATCTTTTTCAGAGTCCCTGCCTTGATGAATGTTTGTTTATTTAAAAGTTTTATACGGCTGGACATCTGATAAAACACAACCCTGATTGGCTCACTACAGGTAGTCTTTGACTTTCAAGGGTTCATTTAATGGCTGTTCAAAGTTACAACATATTTATGACGGTTACAGTATTCTGGACTCGTGAACTTTTGCGACTTTCTGGCAAGCAAAGTCAAATGGGAAACCGAATTCACTTAACAACTGTGTCACTAATTTAACAACCGCAACGATCCACTTAACAACTGCGGCTAGAAAGTTTGCAAAATGGGGCAAAATGCACTTAACAAATGTCTCACTTAACAACATTAATTTTGGACGGCATGTATCATTTCAATTTTTTTGCTTCAGGTGCAGCCACCTCTAGAACTGGCATCACTCCATGAGATTAAGGGAGCCAATTTGTGCCTTCAGCAAACAGACAATACGCTAAGAATTTTTGTCAAATCAAGCCAAAGTGATCAAGAACTTAATGTAGTTTCAGTGCCATTAAATCTGTCACTGTGCCTCCACACTTGAAATTACTGAGGAAAGTAAATGGTGCTTGAGTTATCCTGCTACAAACCTTGAAATAGTTTCCGGCACTGAGTTTATAAATAACACCAGAAGTCCTGCTGTTTTACCTCCTGATTCACTCTTCTCCAAAGCTTTTAAAATTCAAGATTTAAACAAAATGGAGAAAAGGAAAGCACTTATTCAGCTGCCTTGTGGTTAATTAAATGAGGGTTGCCAAAGGGGAAGGAGGAAAAAAAATATGTTGCGAGTCCAACTTCCCTTTCTGTTTAATCCATTTTTTATTCATTTGTATTGATGCAATAAATAAGTTGAATTATAGCTCAGATTATCACAGTTACTTTGCAGCACAACCTTCGCTTTTGTGTCACAGAATCTGCTGCAGCAGCTGGAGAGAAAAACTAGGCCTCTGTATACAACTGGTGTGAAATCAGGCTTCCGTGAAGGAAGAGGTTTCACTCTACAGCACAAATGTGGGACAGGAATCTAAAATAATTTATCCTAAAGTGCTCCCAAGTTAGCCAAAACAAATGTGGGCTTTGTTTTATAAGAACACTCTGGTGGCATTCTCCATTTCTTCCAGGCATTGTAGGCAAAGATTTTCTACTATTAAACAGCATGGATTACCCACTGCGAAACTACTGGATTTTGGAGATTTATACAATGGTTAAGTTTCTCTTTTCTTTCATTTCATGACCTGTATTTTTCAATTCTTTTTTCATCTGGGATAACATGCAGTACTGTACAAAAATGGCAGAAACTTATCATTTCATACAGTTCTGACTTAGGCTTCTCCAAAAAGCATGAAAAGGAAAAGCACTATGCAAGGAAAGACTGGGCACAAAGTCTCTGAGATTCATGGACAGATCTTCACATTCCTGAAACAAATCTAATGACCAAAGGAACAAATCATTTCCTGCAAAAGCCCTTTAGCTCCTCTTTTATATTTTATGGGAGGAGCCAATCACCTTCTACCTGTGACTTTACTTCCAAGTCTACCAGTGGTGGGTTTCAAAATTTTTTAGAACCTATTCTGTAGGTATGGCCTACTTTGTGGACATGGCTTGGTGGTCATGTGACCGGGTGGGAGTGGCCAACTTGTAAAATGTGGTGAAACTCATTTAACAACACTCTTGCTTAGCAACCAAAATTTTGGGCTCACTTGTGATCATAAGTTCTTTCTTTTTCTTCTTTCTTTCTTTCTTTCTTTCTTTCTTTCTTTCTTTCTTTCTTCCTTTCTTCCTTTCTTTCTTCCTTCCTTCCTTCCTTTTTCTTCCTTCCTTCCTTCCTTCCTTCCATTCTTTCTTTCTTTTTTCTTGTGTCTCTCTCTCCCTCTTTCTTTCTTTCCTTCCTTTCTCTTCCTTCTTTCTTTCTTGTCTCTCTCTTCCCACTTACTTTCTCTTTCCTTCTTTCTCTTTCTTTCTCTTTGTCTCTCTCTTTTTTTCTCTCTCTCCTTCTTCCTTCCTTTTATTCTCTCTTACTCTTTCTCTCTCTCTCGCCCTGCTCTCTCTCACACACATACCTTCTAGTTGGTGAAAATTTCTGTTTTGCCAGCTGGGAAGCTGGCAAAGAAGCCTCATTTTCCCTGCCACCTGCAGCTCTCGGAGGAAGGAGGCAGGGAAGCAAGCCCCAGGCCTCATCTCTGCCTCCTTCCTTGAGAGCTGGCTTCGGGGACGACCAGCCTCTCCCGTCACTGCGCCCTTCACTCACCTTTCACCCAGAGGCACTGCCAGCAGAGTGCCTCCCATTTCACCTCCTGAGAGAAGCTTTTCTCTCTTGTTGTGCAAGGAAACTGCGTTTTGCCTTGAAACTTGCTGTTCTGGTAACCCGAAGGGGACATTCTCCCAGTGGCGTCTCAGGGAACTTTCTCTCTTGCCGCACAAGGAAGTGAAGCCAACTTTATTTATTTGGTTGGTTGGTTCCCGGACCGTGGGAGGTGATCTGACAGCGCTTTTTATGCCTGCGGTGACCCATATCGTCCCTTGTGTCTCGCCCCGTGGCTCTTGCTCGAGATTCCACCTGATTTTCTCCCAAGCAACGTCCGTAGATGCAAGCATTGGGAAACCTCCCTCTCCAGCCTTCCCCGCCCTACTACATTAAGATCCCTGTGCTTCCCATTCCCGTTGGAAGCACAAAGGCCATGCGAGTGAGCAGGCACATGAGGCCCCCCGATGATCTGAGGGGAGCCAGGAGGCACCAAACTGGGCCCAGCTGTCCTCACTCCCTCCGGACTAAGGGTGGGAGCGCCTGAGATGCCACTGGGAGAATGTCTCCTTCGGGTTGCCAAGACAGCACATTCAAGGCAAAACACAGCTGCTGGAATTGGTGCGCCTGCAACTTAATGCTCTCCAAAAAGCCTGCATTACCAGAAGCAGCAGAAGCAGCAGCAGTGGGCATCACCGCCACCCCCAGTGTCCAGCGTCCTCTTCGGAAGCCTTGAGTTGCGACCATTTGCGCATCTCTCCCAAGCTTCTCTCAGGAGGCGAAATGAGCGTGACCCGTCAAAACCGCGTTCCACAAAAGTGCGGTCGACGAAATCGCGTATGTGACGTCATCACAACGCGACGAAAAAGATCGAAAAATTGAAATAAAAATTAAATTACAGCAAGCCGATTCACATAAAGGTAAGGGTTAGGTTAAGGGTTAGGGTTAGGGTTAGGTTAAGGGTTAGGGTTAGGTTTAGAGCGTTAGCGTTACGTTTAGCGTTAGGTTAAGGGTTAGTGTTAGGTTTTTCGTTAGGTTAAGGGTTAGGTTTAGGGTTAGGTTTAGGGTTAGGTTTAGGGTTAGGTTTAGGGTTAGGTTTAGGGTTAGGTTTAGGGTTAGGTTTAGGGTTAGGTTTAGGGTTAGGTTTAGGGTTAGGTTTAGGGTTAGGTTTAGGGTTAGGTTTAGGGTTAGGTTTAGGGTTAGGTTTAGGGTTAGGTTTAGGGTTAGGTTTAGGGTTAGGTTTAGGGTTAGGTTTAGGGTTAGGTTTGGGGGGGTTAGGGTAAGGTTTTCGCTTTATTTTTACATTTTTCGATCTTTTTCGTCGCGCTGTGATGACGTCACATACACGCTTTCGTCGACCGCGATTTTGTCGTCCGCGGTTTTGTGGTGGAACCGAAATGAGAGGCACCCCACCGGCAGAGCCTTCAGGTGGAAGGCAAGCGAAAGGCACAGTAACGGGAGAAGCTGGCCGTCCCTCTCTCGAGGAAGCCAGCTCTCGAGGAAGGAGGCAGAGATGAGGCCAGGGGCTCACTTCCCTGCTGGGCAATGGGGAGGGGCTTTCTCGCACATCTTTGGAAAAAGAAAGAAGGCATGCGAGAAAGCCCCCTCTCCCACTGCCCGAACGTGTGAAGGAAGGAAGCTGCAGGCTCCTTTGCTACGTGACCTCCTTTCGTTCTCTGCTGCCTGAACGAGTGAACTAGGCAGACGGAGAACGAAAGGAGGTCATGTAGCCGAGGGCAAAGGAGTCTGCAGCTACCTTCCTTCACAAGTTCGGGCAATGGGGGGAGGCTTTCTCGCATGCCTTTGGAGAAAGAAAGAAGGTGTGTGAGAAAGCCCCCCCCCACTGCCTCTCAGAGGCAGTGGCAATTGGTGAGCCAGCCAATCAGTGAGCAGTGGCCTGGTTGAGCGAGCGGCTACTGGATGGGCGGGGCGAGCGAGTGAAGTGGGAGGCAGGAGGGAGTATTCCGGTACTGTGCCACCGGACGAACGGGCTCCAAAAGGTACGCTAAATTTCACAAATAGGTTCTAGTGTACTGGTGCGAACCAGCTGAAACCCACCCCTGAAGTCTACCCTGATTTCTGAGTTGTTCTTTTCTTCTAGCAGCTCTGTGCATGTGTACATTGGGAACAAGCACTAGCTGTTCCTCTGCTTCACTGCTGTCTAGCTCTGTAGGCACCTCATCACTGCCAGACGACCTTGGCCCCTTCTCTGCTTCTGACACAGAGCCTTGTTCGAGCCTTCCCCAGCCTCCAGGACTGGTCCATGCTCCTCCTCTGGATGGCCACAACACATTTGTATATCAGTTATCTTAATTTATCACCTATATAACTAAAAGTTTAAATGTGCAACAAATGCCATAAATCGAATCCCCAATAATTTAAAGCAAAATGGTATCTTAATTTCATCATTGAATTTAGTCTATCCTGAACACATGTAAACAACTAAAAAGTTATATCAGATAAGAAGGCAATTGCAAATACAAATATATACTCAGACAATTTATTTCTTACCTAAACTAGTTAAATGGTATCTCCAGTATGTTGATATATAAAGGTTATATTAAGTATTGAATGAAATGGATTTTCTCTACCTGACAAAAATATATATATATATCAAGATTTCTAATTTATAGCCCTGTTATCTGGAGAAGAAACAAGAATGGACAGATGAATCTATTTCTAGATTATATCATTTCTATATGTATTAATTCTTAGTTTGCTTGCATTCCTACACAAATCCATAAGGTTCCAGGTTTTAATAAATCCTGCAAGAAAATTCACATTTTATTTCCTATATGGTTTCTCATAAAATATTTGTTTAGAAATATATTGTCTTATTTTAAATTATTTATTATTGCAGCAACTCAGCCCCATAAACTCTGGGCTATTTACAAATATGAAATAATAAAAACTGTTAAAACCTACAACTCCTTAGGCAGTGTGGACAAAAACAACCAAATAATAACCAATCCAATCAAACCAGTATACTAAGTATTTCCACTGTGTGTTGAAACCACTTAAAGCATGGGTGTCAAACTCGATCACATCACATGATGTATCGTGAGGTATCATGATGTTTTTTGCCTTTATAGATCCAGGGTGGGCGTGGCCTATGCGTGACCAATTCGGCCTATAGGCTGCCAGTTTAACAGGCCTGATTTTAAACAACTGATTTCCTTCTGTGACCATGAGGACCAGTGGTGGGTTGCTACCGGCGTTACTACTGGTTTGCTGAGCGCCCGCTACGTGCGTTGTACATACATACACAATGGAACAAAAATTACTCAGAAAAAGAGGAAAACAGCTGAGAGGCGGCAATTCAAGCTGCTGCCCCAGATCAGCTGGGCTTCAGAAGGTGGAATAAAGGTAAGTATAACCCAGGGGTGAGCGGGTCGGCCCACTTTAAAAAAAAAACAGAAAACCGGTTCGCTCTCTGTTTGAAGGCAGCACTACCAGTTTGGAAGAACCAGTCCGAACCGGTAGGAACCCACCTCTGATGAGGACGCATTTCACTGCAATTTATATTCAGCATTTCCCATAAATTTGCAAACACCTTGCTCTGCATTTCTCAGGCTTGGTACCAGATGGTAGTTGGTTTTTGTCATAACTTACATTCCTGTCTTGGGAAACTTCAGCTCCCAATATATCTTCCACAGCCCCAGTTACTGGATCAAGGTGAAAGAGGTGAGTCGGTATAGGCAATACAGATACGCATGGCCAAGTCTAATACCTAGTACAAATGATATCATCAGCCTCTGAATACATAACTCTCTATCAGTCAGATTGCCAATTGCATGCCACTCAATCTACTCTGCTGTCTTTGATCAATTGATATTTCATTTATTTTGCACATATTGATATACTTTAACACACAATGTCCCATTGGCCATTCACTGTGGGCATGATTAGTTCTTATTATTCATCATTTATGCTGAACACTTTGATGTTTAGTCAAAGTGCCAAAACTTTGGTTAGAATTCCAAGGATTTGACATTTCTCTGCCTCCCAGTCTTGTTCTTCTTGACTCACATGCTACTTTTAAAATTTATTTTAAGTATCTTAGTCCTTTGAAGCTGCCATATTCATTGCTTAGCAGCATATTTTCAGAGTGTTGAGAACTTTTGTCCACTCTTTTCCTTTTACAACCCAGATGCATTCCCTAAAATTTCCTAACATTTTGAAAGTTTCCTTCTGCTTTAATTCCATTTAGCTAAAGTATATTAATTCCAGCAGTATTCAGGGAAACATCTAAGTAGGCTTTTTTGGGGGGTCAACAATATTGAAGCACTATTGCCTTGAGATGCTCAGTTTACTAATCTACCCTAAAACTCCTAAAATTCTTGGTGGTATCTCAGTTGATGATTAATCAGGTCAGAGTGTATTTAGCTTTGCAAAATTAAACAGGGCCAGTAAGATATGCAAATTTTACTCAACTAATAAAACAGAAGGTTTTTAAAATACTACTACTACCAATAACAACAACAACAACAACATCATTATCATCATCATCATCATCAAGTACTGGGACTTGCAAATTGAAGTTGAGCGACTGTGGCAAAAGAAATAGTGTGTTGTTCTGATTGTAATTGGAGCCCTTAGAGCAATACCCAAAGGGCTAACTCACTATTTGGAAATTTTAAATTTATCAGACTTGAACATTCTGATTCTACAAAAAACCACCCTACTTGGAACAACTTATATCATCCAACGTTACCTTAAATGTTCCTAGGTCCTTGGTTAGGACTTGAGCTGTTGAGCTACCAACCAGCCCCAAAGGCTGTGAATCTCACCAAAGATTAACATAACAACAACAACAACAACAACAACAACAACAATAATAATAATATCAAGTGAGGAATTTTCCAGGGTGATTCACTTTCACCTCTTCTCTTCATCATCGCAATGATCCCACTATCAGTAATCTTAAAAAAAAATGAAATTAGGCTACCAAACAGCCAAAGAAGCTGAAAAAATTTCGCATTTACTATATATGGATGATTTGAAACTCTATGGAAAGTCAGAACTAGAAATCAAATCATTGACAAACACAGTCCGAGTATTCAGCACCGATATTTCAATGCAGTTTGGCATGGAAAAATGCGCCACTGTATCCATAAAAAGGGGCAAAATCACTGCATGTGAGGGAATTGAAATGCCCAATGGCCAACTAATTAAATGCAATGAAAATGAAGGCTACAAATACTTAGGCATTCTGCAGTTGGATAACATCAAGCATGGAAAAGTAAAAACTATTATCAGGCGAGAGTACACCAACAGAGTTAGGAAAATTTTGAAATCTAATTTGACTGGTGGAAATACAATCAAGGCCATAAATACCTGGGCAATACCAGTTATAAGATACACAGCTGGTATAGTTAACTGGACACAAGCTGATTTGGACATTTTGGACCGAAAAACCAGGAAACTAATGACAATGCACTACAGTTTACATCCACGTGGTGATACTGATAGACTATATCTGCCCCGAAAATCAGGTGGCAGAGGATTATTACAAGTGAAGCAAACAGTTGAAGAAGAAAAACATGCACTGGTTGATTATTTAAAGAAAGTCAAGAACATCTATTAATCAAAGTAAAGAACAAAAATCTACTGAAGGCCCAACAGACGAAACAAGAATACAGAAAAGATGTGATAAAATCAAGAATGGAGAGTTGGCTGAACAAAGCACTACATGGCCAATTTCTGGAAAAAATAAAAGATAAAGTGGACAGTGAACAAACTTGGTTATAGTTAACAACAGGTACATTAAAGAAAGAAACAGAGTCACTAATCCTGGCTGCGCAAGAACAAGCTATCCGCACAAATGCCATTAAGGCCAAAATCAAAAAATCCTCTGATGATGCCAAATGCAGACTTTGCAAAGAAGCTGATGAAACTGTTGATCACATACTCAGCTGCTGTAAAAAAATCGCACAAACGGATTATAAATTGCGGCACAATTCAGTAGCACAAATGAACCATTGGAATTTGTGCAAAAATTATAATATTAAAACAGCAACAAACTGGTGGGAACATCAGCCTGAAAAAGTCTCTGAAAATCAGATGGTCAAGATCTTGTGGGATTTCCGTATACAAACAGACAAAATACTGGCGCATAATACACCAGACATCACACTGGTTGAGAAAAATAAGGTCACAATCATAGACATAGAGATTTAATATTTTCAGATGCTTATATTCTATCTTTATCAAATGGGAGTTGGCTTCTGGATGAAAAAAAGGGCTTACAGCCGAAAAACTTGCTGTTTGACATGGAAAGGCAAACAAATGCGTCAATTACTAAGTAGTTTGCAGTATTGATTAATATAGGTGAGCTACTGATGAATGGAATAAATCACGTTTCAGTTTATTAACATATGTATGTCTTTAAATATGTTTTTGTTTTGTTTTACAGATGTTTTTGTTACTTTTCAGTTTTTTTCTTTTATAATATTGTTGGTGCCTGCCACATAGCACCCCTAGACTTAATTTTCAATATGAAAGGCAGAAAAATAATTGGATAGTTGATGTAGCAGTCACTGGAGAGAGCAGAAGAGAAGAAAGAATAGGAGAAATAAAAAATACAATGATTTGCAAATAGAAATGGAACAACTGTGGCAAAAAAGGAAGGTCCCTTCCAACTCTGTTATTCTATTCTATTCTATTCTATTCTAATTCTAATTCTAATTCTAATTCTAATTCTAATTCTATTCTATTCCACTCACAACAATAATAATAACAACAACAAAACAGCAGGATCAAACCAGGGCTACATAGATGCTGGTTCCACCTAGTTGGAACTCCTTCTGGTTTAGAACTCATTTTTCTCCAAAATAAAGTGTGCAAAAATGCTCTGTGTCACAATTTTTATTTCATTCTGGGGAATAAAAGATTGCATTTCCTTATAGAAAAAGCCTGGACTTCAGCATTTTATAGAATCTATTTAGAGAATGTACGGTTGGAAGGGATCCAGTACATAATGTCACAGCGATAAACCAATAGATGGAGCATTTTGTCACAGATAAGACTTCATGAACATGTGAGTCTTTTGAATATCCTTGAATCTATTCATTCTTCTTTTAGGGGTTGTTTTTGTTTGCTAATGTTCTGTTTACTCAGCAAGTCCCAGCAAAGATGGTCAAAACTAAATGTCGAAATTTGCTGCGTGACAATTACTAATTTCTTGCAGCCTGCTATACATAATTGTACTTGACTAAAGACAAATGTGTGTTAAATTGGTTCGCTGATGATTTGGCAGCTTAAGGACAACATAATAATCAAATCAATCAGTTGCAATGGTTAGTTTGTGGGGCTTTTCTCACCAAAGACAAATGTTTGCTGGTTTTCTCCGTTGCTAGCAACTGTCTTTAAAGTCCAGTGGAAGAATTCATTACATGGCAGAATTCATGGCAGAATTCTATCTATCTCCCTAAGGAAGGCTAGTAAATTAAGCAAATCATGTATTGACTACAATAAAAGAAAATCATAAAAGGAAGTTGACTTTTATACCTAATCGCTATTTTCCTCATCTCCTCTAATGGGTTTCAAATAGGTACTATGATGCTGTGATTCAAGATGCTGTGAAAGCATTTTGATGTTACTATTCAATATATGGTTGGCCATAGCATAGCAGTGGATAGAAAAGGCTGCAGATGCAATCATGCCCATCCTCACCATCCACCTTGGGTCTTTGTAACTCAGTCTGTGCATAGTTCTTGCACCTACTGTTGTGACTGAGACTGAGATATGAAGACCAGATGTGGGTGATGGAGCAGAAAAAAATTTCTTAACATGAGACTATGTAAGGTGGCAAAATAGTTTCCTTCTTCTCCCTTATAGTAGTGCTGCTTTCAACAAGAGCACTTCCTTCAGCTTGGGGGAAAAATTTTCCTACCTCAATAATGATAATGAGAATACCTATTAAATGAAATAATAAATGTATAAGAATGATAAATGTTAAAACGCCTGTAACCAAATGACATGCTACATGTGATGATGGTTTTTTTCTTCTTCTCTGTTTTGTTTCTTTTTTTTTGCTTTGTTTTTTTTTTCTTTTCCCACTGTTGTGGGTATGTGTTGTTTATGTAACAAAAAAATAAAATAATTAAAAAAAATAATGATAATGAGCTATGACACTCTTGCCAAAGGTGACATGCTATCACATTTTGGATGACTCGCAAATGTTCACCCATACCTGACAATAACTAGCATACCCAATTCTCACACAATTTTGGGAGTCTGTGGAGTCTGCAAGAGAATCGGGGTGCTTCTGGGTGGTCTCCAGAACCTCTGGAAGTTGTGTAAGAGGCCAAGTTCTTGCAGTGTCACCACTGTTCCACACCACTGGAACCAGTGGTGAAATTCAATTTTTTTTTACTATCAGTTCTGTGGGTGTGGCTTGGTGGGCGTGATGTGATTTGGTGGGCATGGCTTGGTGGGCATGGCAGGGGAAGGATACTGCAAAATCTCCATTCCCATCCCACTCCAGAGGAAGGATACTGCAAAATCTCCATTCCACTCTACTCTAGGGCCAGCCAGAGGTGGCATTTGCTGGTTCTCCGAACTACTCAAAATTTCCGTTACCGGTTTTCCAGAACCTGCTAGATTTCACCCCTGTCTGGAACTCCTCAAAATCATGCAAGAATGGGGAACGATTTACTATGGTTTTAGTGTGCACCTTTAGTGGCATCCCTTGAAGCTGCTTCAAGAACAAAGGTGGTGTGACCTGGAACATCCCCAGGTAAGCCACAGGGGCCTGTCAACAGAAAGAAAACACCCCTGAGAGTAAGTAGAGTGCACAGATGTTGGGAAACGCTGCCAGGGAACTTGCACCATTCCCCAAGGCTTGTGTGAATTTCAGATTTTCAAAGCAACTTAATATATGTCCTTCCAATGAAAACAAGGTATGTTCATTTGTTTTGTGTGTGTATTAAACAAATTTAACATTTTTTCTTAGTTCTCTAAGTGCTAGGCAATTAAAACTGCTCCGTAGCATATATTTTATCAGATGTGCAAACTCTTATTATGTAAGTAGTTTAGGGAAGTTTGTGTGGTTCATGGAAGTGGGCGAAATGCTAAAGAAAACACACAAATCTTTTTGTAGTATTTCCAGAAATTAAGTCCCCAAATTCTCCTTCCAGAATTTTGGACTTTCCGTTTGTGGTGGGGAGTTGAGAATGATAGAGGTCTGGATGTAGGCTGGGAAATGCGAGTTAAAATGTTTAGTCAGCCAGTTTATTCCTAATAAGGATACCAGGAGTGATTCAGTCATGCATTACTAGTTAAAACCATGTGGAAGTTATATATGAAAGGGTGTGAGATCATGGTCACCACTTGGGTCCCATGAATACCATTTATTTTATCCTTAAATTATAATATTAAGGTTAGGAGTACAATTGGTACCGTTGAATCAGTTTGGCTGGGAATATTTTCTCTCTTCCCTCCCTTCTCATTTTCCTTTTCATTAGAACATAAGATCTATGTTGGATCACACCACAGTCTCTCTTATCCAGTTCTATGTCCCAATCACTGCCAAACAGATGATAAAAAGAAATCTATAAGAAGGGCAAACTAAATAAATGTCCAGAGAAGAAAAGTATAGCCCAGAAAAATATTAAAATGCTGATAGAACTTGTTTAGAACAGAGTTGAACTGTGGAGTCCTTGGTGTTTGTATTTTACTTGCAGATGTTTCATCACCCAACTAGGTAATATCACCAGTGCTGATTATGGGAAGACTGAGAGCTAATTTTTGTATAGTGGTTAAATCAGAGAAACTGGAGACAAGAGGCCCATCAGCCCGAAACCAGGTGGGTGACATTGGAACAGTCATTTTCTTTCAGCTCTAGGAAGGAGGCATACCGTTTCTGAAAAGTATTGCCAAGAAAACTGCAGGGACTTGTCCAGGCAGTGTCCAAAAAATTGACCCAATTTAATAGAAGAAAAGAAATGAGAAAATTATGAGTAGGTTCATATCATGGTAATCTCAGTCTAGGACATAAGTTGTATATAGCTCCTGCCTTTAAAAAATGGAGGCCTTCCCTCGCGAAAGCTGGGCCGTTGCCACCCACCCGAAGCCTCCCGAGTCCCACGCCAGGGCTTAGTTGCTTACCTGAGGGGGAAGCAGCGAGCTCCTGGAAGGCGAAGGCCAAAGGGAATTTTCAAATGGAGGTCAAGCACGAAAAAAGCTTCGCTTCGCCTCCAGCCCGCTCACTGATTGGCTGGTCTCCAGCCAATCAGTGAGCAGCAGGCTAGGCTTAGTGCGAACGGGCGGGGGAGCGAGTGAGCGAGCTGCGGATGGGCAGGGGAGCGAGCAAGCGAGTTGTGATGCGCCGGCAAAAGAGCACTTTGCAGCGACAGGGGCCAGGACCGGTACCGGAGTTCCCGGAAGTTAATTTCTTCTGGGTTCACCGACCAACCGGTACGCGCGAACAGGGGCAAACCGGGAGGTACCCACCCCTGCCACCATCCCACACACAGACACATGGACAGACACACAAACACACATTCTGCATATGTATGTTTATGTATATAATAGTAAGAGCCGAGGTGGCGCAGTGGTTAGGATGCAGTACTGCAGGCCACTTCAGCTGACTGTTATCTGCAGTTCAGCAGTTCTAATCTCACCGGCTCAAGGTTGTCTCAGCCTTCCATCCTTCCGAGGTGGGTGAAATGAGGACCCAGACTGTGGGGGTGATATGCTGAATCTGTAAACCGCTTAGAGAGGGCTGAAAGCCCTATGAAGCGGTATATAAGTCTAACTGCTATTGCTATTGCTATTGCTATTGCTATGTGTATGTAAAATAGTTAGATACATAACCACACATAGAGTTGCACTCGTGGTTCATTACAGTTACTCCAAAAACTGTATATATTACGTTCTCTAATTTCAAAGGTAACTACTAATAGAACTCAGCTTTGCAGATTCTTCTAATTTATTAGTCATAAATAGTTCCATGTATAAATAGTAACAATTAGTGTGTTGTTGCTGTTTATTTGGATCATAATGAAAGAAATGTCAGATTTGTTTAAAGGATGACCAGAATTCACACAAGTTTAAATTTTTCCAGAGTTGCTTAGTAAGTCAGCAAAGTCCAAAAATGACAATGTTGATTATTCAGCAGTGTCTGGGAAAAAAATTAATGATTCTTCCCATAACCTGCAAGGCTGAGTTCATTTAGAAATAGGAAGTGAAGCTCTATTAGTGTTGCAGAAAATGAAATTGGACAGCTCAGTCAGATGAAAGGTGATTTTGGAATTTCTGGTTAATGCAATTTGTTTTTACACACACAAACAGACATACCCAGAGACATGCAGAAGACCTTGTGGAAGCTGTTGTGCAAAGCGATACAGACCGCAATCTGTTGGAACACACACCGCAAACACGAAATATTTTGTATTTCAGGACTTCAAAATCCCAGCATTCTCACCACGTTGAACTCCCAAACACATATCGATGGCAGTAAAAAGTAATAATGAAATTGGATTCTTGAAATTAGAACTTTTCTATTAAACTATGGTTTCAGGAGAAATACCTGCTCTTTCAAGAAAGCATGAGTATGGGACATAGTTTAGAGTTATCTAGTAAAGTGGAGAAATGTTTATATGGAACCCAAAAAGTGCAGCTCCAATCTTCCATGGTTTTCAGAAGCAAGATAGAAGTATTTTAGTAGACTCCATCTTCCTCTACCCTATGATGCATGAACCATAAATGTGTGTTTAGGGATGTAAGCACTGTAAAGTGCCAGGAACTTTTGATCATTTACTGTACTCTATTCCTGTGATTAAACTTACTTCTGTTTCATGACCCAGCTTATGCCTTGAAAAGTCCAGGATGAAAATGTAAAATGCTTTTTAACACAAAGGGTTCAGATCACTTATAGCTGAAAGCCCATCCATATGTATGAAGTCAAGTCCTAAATGGAGAGAAGACTTCTCCATTATTTCTGTGGTTGAGGGTAGGCTTATAAACCAAATCTTTCCAGACCTAGTTCCATCATCTTAACAACTACACCCAACTTGATTTTGGAATGTTAGTTGAAGGGGTAAACCACCACCTGTAAGATATAAGATAGCCTGGCTAGGTGGCTCAGTGGCTAAGACGCCAAGCTTGTCGACCAGAAAGGTTGGCAGTTCGAATCCCTAGTATAGTTCTTCTGCGTGAGCAGGGGGTTGGACTAGATGACCTCCAAGGTACCTTCCAACTCTGTTACTGTTAATGTTGATGAAGAAGAGATATAAAGAGACACCATTCAACAGAGAAGATGCAAAGAACCAATACTGCTTGGATGTCTCTAGTAGAAGAATCCAGAGAACTAATACTATATTCTTATCACCAGGAATTCCTATTTAGTCTATGTAATAAACAACAATTCTGGCTGTTCAGTGGTGAAATGCTGTGATCTTTTCAATTATTGCTGAAATCCTTATTTAGTCTTTGAAGTACACAACAATTCTGGCTGTTCAGTAATAGGATGCTGTGATTTTCCCCCCCAATTGTTGCTGACATTCTCCTCTTACCATTTCAGGTGAGGATGCTAAAATGTAATGATATTCAGAAAGTCATTGAAAAGTTTGAAAATTCTACCAGGCCTTGGGGTAAAGTGGATGAGCCACTATCATTTGTTTCATTATTATTTAGAGTTTATCTTCTAAATATGATATAAACATTTTAAATGCACCTAGTTTTTAATGTAAGTTGCCCAGAGTCTAACTGAATGAAGGACTAAATGAATACACGAGTAAAATAATTTTGCCACGTTTGGAAGACTAAAATTTATCCACCTCTGGCATAGGTTTCAGTGAGTTCTTTTGGGAAAACCAACTGGAGAGAATTTCCCAGATCTTTACAGGATTAGGGTTGCGTAAATCACTGTCTAAAGTGAGTTCTGTCTCCAAGGGCTGCTTTTCAGAATTTGGTGTGATGGTGAGTAAGGGATAAGATAAAAATGTTATAAATAAATATCCCTGTCAGAAGTGGTAATAAATCGTTCTAGACAACCTTCCTTTTATTCTGTTAATAGTACTTGTCATTTTGAGAGAGGAAATTATGGCTTCTCTTCTCTTCCAGTGAATGTAGCAATTTAAAATGGATTAGACTGAAAGGAGATATTGCCTGAGTAGAAAGGGTGAATTGAAGGTCATAGAGCTATTGTGCCTTTATACTACAGAAGTTCCCTTGTGGAAAAGGGAGTTGCTCAGCATTAATAACCTCATTCTTGCTACAATGAACTGCTCACCTTCAGTATTATTGGCTTCTCCATTGCGTGGCTTCAAACCAAAGACCAGCAATCTTAGGGATGTTCCGGAATCCCCAGGTAGATTTAGACTAGCTTTATGTTTGTATCTTGTCACAGTTTTCCCAGTCTCAAAATAAAGAGAGGAATGGGTAGAAAGGGTATTCTTCTACTCTTAGTCACTTGCCAGGATTTGATTCTGTTTTTTTATAATACATAACACCCATCCTCCGCGAGCTGCACTGGCTACCTGTTGATCTCCGGGTGCGCTTCAGGGTGCTGTTGACCATCTTTAAAGCCCTTCATGGTAGTGGATCTGAGTACTTGAGAGACCGCCTTCTGCCGATTACCTCCCTCCGACCGATAAGATCGCACAGACTGGGCCTCCTCCGAATTCCATCCGCCAGTCAATGTCGACTGGCGACTACACGGAGGAGAGCCTTTTCTGTTGCAGCTCCGACCCTGTGGAACGATCTCCCCGTCGAGATACGCACCCTCACCACCGTCCAGGCCTTCCGCGCAGCCCTCAAGACCTGGCTATCCCAACAGGCCTGGGGATAAGCCTCTAATTTGCCCCACCCGAGTGTTGAATGTTGAATGCAAGTTGTGTTTTTATTACTTTATTTTGCTCACATATTGTTCATTTTGAATTGCACCCCCTCCCTAATGATTGTAAGCCGCCCTGAGTCTCCTCAGGGAAAAGGGCAGCCTATAAATCCTAATAAAATACTAAAAAAAATACTAGGAAGGGAAATGATTCAACATCCTTTCATCTTTTCTAGAATTCTCAAAGCAGCCATGTCTTTTTTAAAAAATAAATAAATACCGTTACTTCAAAAGGTTCTATGGAGGCTTCAGAAAGCATGTGCACACACAGCCACTTTGTCCGGGAAAATGTTTGCATGAAGCTATTTTATTTATTAGATTTGTAAAGTTGCTCAAATCAAAAGCAGCTCTATAGCCTGTACCTAGCTGGCTACTCAAACAAGAACTCTACAGCTGCAAACGACTTTTTTCAAAGGATTTGCAAAACCCGGTTTCTGCTTCCCCTTTCGGCAGAAGTGCCATTCAGAAGTCCATGAGCTGCTGGGAGACTAAATTAATGTTTTTAATGAGTCTCTGGAGAACAGACTTTTACAGTGCATCCCATTAATGTAGCCTTCAGTAGCTTGTCCTATATAGGATAGTTGTGTTTGTATAGCATGGCTTCAGGAGTACTATTGAATATTCTATGCATTGATTATCGCTTGGCTACAGGTAAATAATACAGAAGGTCAGGGGTGAAATTCAGCAGGTCCTGACAGGTTCTGGAGAACCGATAGTGGACATTTTGACTAGTTCGGAGAACTGGCAAATACCACCTCTGGCTTGGCCCAGAGTGGGGTGGGAATGGGGATTTTGCAATATCCTTTCCCTGCCACTCCCACCAAGCCACGCCCACAGAACAGGTAGTATAAAAAATGAATTTCACCACTGCGAAGGGTCCAATTACTGGTTCAGGCTTCATGTTGGTCATAGTTATAAGTTGTAAGTTGTTTATCTGATTTGTGATATATCGCAATTGCTACCATACAGTAAGGAAATTGTGACTATATAAACTACTTGTGCAGTTAATGACATAGTTTAAATTGATATGGAAACAGGGCTGAAAACAACCTCTATTGCATGGGGTAGAAATGAACCAGATTGATAAATAATTCTGTCAGCAGCTTCTTAAAAAAAGAACCAGGTTTTTATCAGGAAAGATCTAGTCTTTCCATAGTCCTGGAAACTTCCAAGGTCCTTTCAGGTGGGCTGAAGAGAACTGACCAATCACCAAGCCTGATATTACGGTAGATAATGCATTATGTAACCCAGCCATCATACTATTAAGGAGCTAGATGTTTGTACTCACCAGGGTTCTGAACAATCTTAAACAGATACAATCTACTATGTCACAGTCCACCTGTGACATAATTAAACATGTACCAATACCAGCAACTATGGACTATGGTGCTGGAGAAGACTCATGTGAGTCCCTTGGACTGGTCAGTCCTAGAGGAGATCAACCCTGACTGCTCTTTGGAAGGCCAGATCCTGAAGATGAAACTCAAATACTTTGGCCCCCTAATGAGAAGGAAGGACTCACTGGAGAGGAGCCTAATGCTGGGAAAGATTGAGGGCAAAAGAAGAAGGGGACAACAGAGAATGAGGTGGCTGGATGGAGTCATCGAAGCAGCAGGTGTGAACTTAAATGGACTCTAAAGGATCGGAGAGGACCGGAAGGCCTGGAGGAATGTTGTTCATGGGGTTGAGATGGGTCAGACATGACTTCACAACTAACCACAACAAAATACCAGCAATACTGCTGAATCTCCCTTTCTCACTTTATCTGTGTCTTTTTTTTTCTAACCATTTTTATTTATTTAATTAAACAGAATAGGAAAAGAAAATGAGAAGAAAAAGAAAGCAAAATAATAAAACTATATTATAGACGAGATTCTTATACACACACACACACACACACACACACACACACACACACATATCTAAAATTGTATAGCTTCAGTAGAAGATGATAATCTTTCATTATTGTTGATGTAAGCCTCTTAGAGACCAATGACCAGAACATCAAAAAAGATCATTCACAATCATTCACAAACAATTAATCATTCACATGTAATTTATGCCTGTTAACAAGCGATTTATCAATAATATTCTCTGCTTCTGTAATTTTCAGGTTCCTATTTGGATGGTCTAGCTATAGCATATAACATTAGGTAGAGCTAGTTTGATATAGTGATTAAGGCATCCAGCTAGAAATCAAGAAACAGTAAATTTTAATCCTGCCTTAGATATGAAAGCTAACTGGGTGGGTGACTTTGGGCCAGTTATCTACTTCAGCCCAACCACTTGACAGGGTTGTTGTTATGGAGAAAATAGAATGAGGAAAGAATATTACATATATCCACCTTTTATAAACATAATAAAAATGGAACATAATTAAAAATGAATGAATGAGTGAATGAGAAAGAAAAAGAAGAAAAAGAATTGTACTCAGAAATATGAGAACAATTTCTAACTTGTTAAATTTAACAGGATTTTGTCTTGCTCTTTGTAATGGTATCGCTGCTTGCTCACTAAATAAAAACACTGAAACTTATTTTGAATTTTTGAGCTCATACTGTCTCCATGGATTACTAAAAGTACTAAGAGTGCACTATGAAGAGTTACCTCAGAAACAAGCAGCTGCAAATTAGGCAAGAGTGTTGTCTATCACTTAGTTAAGTATTTAGTAAGTTCCTTGGAGATGATGGAAAAGATGCTGCCTAGGGCAGTGATGGCTAGCCTTTTTGTTGTTGGCAGCCAAAAATGTCAGTGTGTGCATGCGATGGGCAGCCTGGCACCCATATTGTAAAGCGGGCCCACACATGTGCATGCGCACACAATCCCCCCCGCTGTCCCCCACACGCCATATTGCTCACTTCCAAGCTGAGCTTGATATTTCCTCCAGGGGCCCCGGGGAGGCTATTTTCACTCTCCCCAGACTCCCAAGGCTTTCCTGAAGCTTGGGGAGGGAGGAAACAGCCTCCTGCAGCCCCCTAGAAGGCTGAAAATCAGTTGGCGGGCACGCACATGTGCGCTGGATCTGACAGCTAATGTATCAGCAGTTATGCTTCTTTGTGCCACCTGGGGCACGCATGCCATAGGTTCACCATCATGGGATTAGGGAATGGTCAGATAAGAAAGACCATAGCCCACAACTATATTATGGTAGAGAAAGAGGCTCAGAAAGGACCTCCGCAGCAAGTTCTCCAGATGTAAAGAAAACAGGAGGAGATTTGTAATTTCAGACTTGCAAGATTCTGTTAATGTAGCCTTAAGATAAAGTAGAATTATGTGGTTTTATTTCCAGTCTGGTCTACCTAGGAATGTTGATAGGTATAAAAGCTTAATTAGGGCTATGATGATGATGATGATGATGATGATGATGATGATGATGATGATGATGATGATATAACAACAACAATAATAATGGACTTTCGAATATAGATGGATCGTCATTTGGAGCACAACATCCCAGATATCACAGTTGTCAAAAACTGAAACATACAATTTACTGACATCGCGGTACCAGGTGATTCCAGAGTCGAAGAAAAAGAAAAAATCACGAAATATAGCGACCTGGCCATCGAAACTACACAATTATGGATAAAACATGTAACAGATTGATACCCATTATCATTGGGGCACTTGGTACCATGTCCAAGAATTTTATAAGATACATCAACACATTGTAGCTTCCTGTAATAACAGCAGCAGAACTGCAAAAAACTGTGCTACTCGGAACATCGTATATTTTAAGAAAGTACTTGGCTGATACCTAGGACGCTGGCAGCTACCCGTATCCATTAGCACCAGTCAATGGTATTTGTGATGCATTTTTGAATGTTCAGTTGACAAATTTTCATGTTTAATAAATAAAGTATATAATAATAATGTTTAATGAATAAAAAGATTATGATGATGATGATGATGATGATGATGATGATGATGATGATGATAATAATAACCGACTAGTAACCAATGCCAAATCCGGCGAAACAACTGGCCGCTGTGATACAATTGTATAATAATAATAATAATAATACTCCACCGTTGCCGGTCCCAAGCCCGGATGAGAAAGGAGGAGGGTTGGGGTCAGGTTGGCAACCTAGCCCCATAAAAAAAAACACCTGCCAACCCATACAATATGGTGAAAGAAATGAATAAAAATTTTATACCACATCGGTCGTCGCGCGGGTTAACAAGGGCCGCGGCGGATGTTGGGGTCCCCGGACATCCATCGATAAGTGGGCTACAAGTGGACCAGCCAACAAAATGACAAAAATATAGTGCAGATGAAAACCATGCCATAATGGCCTGTTACTACAACTCAGAGCCAGAAAAAAGAGGTTATTTAAAGCGAATGTATGAATTATGGAAACAACAATATCCAGATTCAAATGTTAGTGAACAACGACTAGCAGACTAACAACGGAATAAAGTGTTTAGTGAAGTTGAACTTGAGGAAATTCAGGCAAATTGCAAAACCAAAAAAACAATATCACAAGCAGAAATAACTCATATTCAAGACACAACTAAAGACATTATAGTAGAACTCCCAGAAGAAGCTCTCAGGGAGGAAATAACATCACCACCACTAGAACCAGTTATCACTGAACCAACTGATGAACTAACTCAAAAACAAAAAGAATTGAAGGATAAGATCATGGAGCATTTTCTGCTTAATGAGGAAAGGCAACGTTTACTAAAAACTGTGCCTAAGAAAATTTTGGCCCCTATCATGAAAATGGTTAATGCAGTGTTTTCAACAATTGAATTGGGATCCATCTTGGAAACGAACCAGTTAATGTACAGCGCAGCTGTAATAGTCACTAATGAACTAGGCATTAAAATCAAAGTACCTAGTCACACAACAGAAAAAGCATTAAAGTCAAAGTGGAAAATCCGATTAGAACAAAAAGTCAAAAAATTAAGGGCAGATGCTAGTAACTTAAAGAACATGCATGAGCAACGGCTTAAAAACAACAAAATCATAGATCGGCTAATCAGAAGATATAGATTGGATACAAGAAACATCAATGAAGCTGTAGAGATTGTAAAACAGCAGATAACAGCAACAGCTAGAAAAATTGAAAGATATGAGGCATGAATCATCCAATATAAACAAAATCAGCAATTTCGATCAGACCAACGGCGTTTTTATCAAAGTCTTAATGTGAATGGTGACACCAAAAGTGAAAAACCAGAAAAGCAGGCCACAGTTGAATTCTGGAAAGAATTGTGGGAAAATGCAAAGGACTACAATAAGGAAGCAAAGTGGATACATGACTTTGAGAAAAGCATTGGTAACAAACAAATGCAAGTATTAGAAATACCAACTGAGATGGTCAAAAATCAAGTAAAAAAGGTAAAGAATTGGACATCACCTGGAAAGGACCAATTACATGGTTTCTGGCTCAAATATCTGACCACATGCAATATTGGCCAGGCAACTGAATGAAATTTTACAAAAGGGCCAAATTGATGAATGGTTGACAACTGGAAAAACATATTTAATTCAGAAAGATGCAACTAAAGGAACAACACCTGAAAACTACAGACCAATAACATGCTTGCCAACAACCTTCAAATTACTCACAGGCATTATTGCAGATAACATGATGGATTATTTGGAAACAAACAACATCTTGCCAGTAGAGCAAAAAGGCAACAAAAGAAGGACCAGGGGCACAAAAGATCAGCTCCTAATTGATAAAATGATATTAGAAAATTGTAAGAACAGAAAAACGAACTTGAATATGGTCTGGATTGATTACAAAAAGGCATTTGACTCACTGCCACATAGTTGGATCATAAAATGGTTAGAAACAACTGGCATTAGCAAAAATATTACATCCTTTACTGAAAAGGCGATGAAACAATGGAGAACTGAGTTGGCAGTAGGGAATGAGATCTACGGAATGGTTAATATCAAGCGAGGAATTTTCCAGGGTGATTCACTTTCACCTCTTCTCTTCATCATCGCAATGATCCCACTATCAGTAATCTTAAAAAAAATGAAATTAGGCTAACAAACAGCCAAAGAAGCTGAAAAAATTTCGCATTTACTATATATGGATGATTTGAAACTCTATGGAAAGTCAGAAATAGAAATCCAATCATTGACAAACACAGTCCGAGTATTCAGCACCGATATTTCAATGCAGTTTGGCATGGAAATTGTGCCACTGTATCCATAAAAAGGGGCAAAATCACTGCATGTGAGGGAATTGAAATGCCCAATGGCCAACTAATTAAATGCAATGAAAATGAAGCCTACAAATACTTAGGCATTCTGCAGTTGGATAACATCAAGCATGGAGAAGTAAAAACTATTGTCAGGCGAGAGTACACCAACAGAGTTAGGAAAATTTTGAAATCTAAATTGAATGGTGGAAATACAATCAAGGCCATAAATACCTGGGCAATACCAGTTATAAGATACACAGCTGGTATAGTTAACTGGACACAAGCTGATTTGGACATTTTGGACCGAAAAACCAGGAAACTAATGACAATGCACTACAGTTTACATCCATGTAGTGATACTGATAGACTATATCTGCCCCGAAAATCATGTGGCAGAGGATTATTACAAGTGAAGCAAACAGTTGAAGAAGAAAAACATGCACTGGCTGATTATTTAAAAGAAAGTCAAGAACATCTATTAATCAAAGTAAAGAACAAAAATTAACTGAAGGCCCAACAGACAAAACAAGAATACAGAAAAGATGTGATAAAATCAAGAATGGAGAGTTGGCAGAACAAAGCACTGCATGGCCAATTTCTGGAAAAAATAAAAGATAAAGTGGACAGTGAACAAACTTGGTTATGGTTAACAACAGGTACATTAAAGAAAGAAACAGAATAACTAATCCTGGCTGCACAAGAACAAGCTATCCACACAAATGCCATTAAGGCCAAAATCGAAAAATCCTCTGATGATGCCAAATGCAGACTTTGCAAAGAAGCTGATGAAACTGTTGATCACATACTCAGCTGCTGTAAAAAAATTGCACAGACTGATTATAAATTGCGGCACAATTCAGTAGCACAAATCATCCATTGGAATTTGTGCAAAAATTATAATATTAAAACAGCAACAAACTGGTGGGAACATCAGCCTGAAAAAGTCACCGAAAATCAGATGGTGAAGATCTTGTGGGATTTTCGCATACAAACAGACAAAATACTGGCACATAATACACCAGACATCACACTGGTCGAGAAAAATAAGATCACAATCATAGACATCGCAATACCAGGTGATAGCAGGGTCGCTGAGAAGGAACATGAAAAAATCGCAAAATACCAGGACTTAAAAATTGAAATTCAATGACTATGGCCCAAACCATAGTAATTCCAGTGGTAATTGGCACACTGGGTGCCATTCCAAAAGCACTGGAATTACATTTAAAACAGTTAAAAATTGACAAAATCACCATTAGTCAAATGCAAAAAGCTGCACTGCTTGGATCTGCACGCATATTACGAAAATCCGTTACAATGTCCTAGGCCCCTGAGTGGGGCCTGACTAGTAACCAATGCCAAATCCGGCGAAACAACTGGCCGCTGTGATACAATTGTATAATTTTGCACCTACAGTCTTGATTATTTTATATTAGAATATCTGTCTACTTGAAATTCTAGCATGCATTTCCTACCAAAGAGCAACAAGTACTGTAAGTTAGATTCCTTTACAGCAGCATGCACAATGTGTTCTCAACTCAGACACTGTGGGTTAGAATACATGTGGAGTAGTAAATATATTTTTATGTTTTTATGCAATTGAAGTTCAGAAATGAAAGAAAAATGGATGGAAATTGATTGAGGAGCACTTCCTGTTAATGAAGGTCTGTATTATAGGACTGACAATCTGTAAAAATCAAAAACCATCAGATTTAATTGAGGTTTTTTGGGGGGGGGGAGTTTCACTACATTTGGTTTGCGTTTGGTAGACAGGAAAAGACCACCCATATGTACATACTGTGGACTATTTCAATTAAATTAAGAACAGCATTTTTGTAGTTTCATGTAGCTATATGTGTAAAAGATTGCCTGATTATAAGAGTTCTTCAGCTCTTCAAAAAAGAAGTGGGCTGTTGAACATGACTCTGTGTATTTACTGTAAGCAATTTTATTTAGTAAGGTAAAGGTTCCCCTTGAACATATGTGCTAATCTCCTGACTCTAGGGGGAGATGCTCATCTCTGTTACAAAGCCAAAGAGCCAGCGCTGTCCGAAGATGTCTCCATGGTTATGTGGCCAGCATGACTAAATGCTGAAGGTGCATGGAACGCTGTTACCCTCCCACCAAAGGTGGTCCCTATTTTTCTATTTGCATTTTTACGTGATTTCGAACTGCTAGGTTGGCAGAAGCTGGAACAAGTAATGGGAGCTCATTCCGTTATGCGGTGCTAGGGATTCGAACCGCCAAACTGCTGAGCTTTCACTCCTGGTCCAGGCCATAAGACATGGCTCATAATATGACTGAAAAAATTTCAAGACATTGTTCAATGTCTTTTAAAAACTGTTTGTAGTTGTTCATTTGATTTTGTAAATCACTTAGGCTTCTAGAGTGAGCAGCCATAACAAATTTGCTTAAATTTAAAGCTTAAATTGCTTAAATAAATCAGTTTAAAAAATACCGTCCTGTGTTTCCCCAACTTCTGAGCTATTTTAGTACAAATCTGTCTGACTTTGAATCTATTTTTCTGCGGGGATTTCTTTTTTTACATGTACTATATTATATTGCTGTTATAAACACACTCCTCATTCAACCAAGATTGTATGACTTTAAGCTTTCATATAACAAAATGACATATATCCATTCAAACAAGGATGAAGAGGAAATAGGGAATAGCTTATTTTTTTTGGGGGGGGGGAGCAATTTTGAGAGCGGTAATGAGAAAAGCAGACATGACAAGAGCAATTCTTTTCTTTTCCTACCCTGCAATTCAAATTTCAAGTATTGTAACCTCTCACAAAACCATCTGTGAAAATTTGACATGGTTCATTCACTAGTTAACTAGGTGGTGATTTGATGTTTTGGAAAATCTGATGTTCTGGAAAATGAACAGAAGGAAGGCTCTATTTTAAACTGGAATCAAAATGTATTTTTCAGTCTGAATGTCTGAATTAAGGTGAGCCACACAATCTGAAACACTGTACAGAATTACAGAGTTGGATGGGACTTTGGAGGCCTTCTAATTGAACCCCTTGCTCAGGTAGGAGACCTTATACCAGGGGTGTCACTGAAGGGAGCTTGGCCAAAGCTATCTTGGAGGCTCCAGGGTTGCCATACACCGGTGGGATGGGGGGAAATAGTTAGATGTAGTTTTGTAGCCAAAATAAATGAATAAATAAAATTTCCTGTGGGAACCAAGGACATTTGCACAAATAGCTGATCAGAGGAGGAGACAGTAACCAAGCAACTGGCCAGCACTTGAATTGGACAACATGACCAGTGACTGGGGGAAGGGGGAGAAAACGTTCACTTTTAATTAGGTGAAAGCTGCGGGAAAAACTCTGAGTCAGCTTTCACCAGTTTGTGCCAGCTGTCAGGGTTCCAACTGATGCCCTAATGAAAGCAGGAGCCTCAAGCAAATTTTCCAGCAAAATCCAATTGTTTATTAGGAGCAACATGTCAGCACAGACCAAGTGAAACCAGCTTTGACCCCATTCAGTTCGTGGCTTGCCTCTGACCCTGTTTCCCCCTCCCCCCTAGGTGTGTTATCAGTTACGTTCCCCAACAAAGCAATTTCACAGGTCATAGAAGTCACTCCCTCCGGCCTTGTTTCTTACTGGTTTCTGTGGAGACGGCCTTGACTTTTGCCGGTTAGGAGGTGCGTTGTTTTGACTGAGGTGCAAATTCCTCAATGCAGCTGCAGTGCTTGATTCCCCATCCCCCTGTGTATGGCAACTCGGGAACAGGTTAGGGAAGCTTCGTGAGTTGACACTAATATGGTGTATCCAATAAATTGTTATTTGAAGAACTTGCCTGCCTCAGAGTTTTTCTTTCTATGAGTGCATTACTTGGAACGCTGACACTTGTGGCATCACATTGCCGTCATATGATGTATCGTGACTTTTTTCACCTTCACTCAAATGGGGGGTGGGGGTGGCCAGCGCGTGACGCATCTGGCCTGCAGGCCACGAGTTTGACACCACTGCCTTAGACCATACCAGACAAATGGCTGTCCAATCTATCTTTTAAAACCTCTAGGACTGAATACCAACAATCTGTGCAGAGCTGCCGTTCCGCTGATTAATTGTTCTTATTGTCAGGAAATTTCTCCTTAGTTCTAGGTTGGATTTCTGCGTGTGTACTTCCTTACCAAATGACTGAACATTCAGAGAATCCATTCTTTTACTCAAGTCTACTTCATGAATCAAGGCACCAAAACAATATGGAGCACAGAAACATGGGCAAAAGCAGTTTTTCTATACTGCTTCTAATTCAGTCACTCCAACTCAACAATCTGAAACAGTTCAAATCTATTCACGGCTGATTCACTGTAAAAAAAACAAAACATAGATGCCATGGGAGGAGAAAGATTTAAATATGTAGCTTTTATAATTATTATAATTACTGGTAGCCCTCAACTTACAACCACAATTGAGCCCCAAATTTTTGTTGCTAAGTGAAACATTTGTTTTGACTCATTTTACGAACTTTGTTGCCACAATTGTTAAGTGAATCACTGCAGTTCTTAAATTAGAAACACGGTTGTTAAGTGAATCTGGTTTTCCCATTGCGTTCGCTTCTCAGAAGGTCTCCAAAGGAGACCCTGGGACACTGCAAATGTCACAAATGTGAGTCAGTTTCCAAATGTCTCAATTTTGATCAGGTGACCATGAGGATATTATGATCATCATAAATGTGAAAAACGGTCATAAGTTATTTTTTTTCAGTGTCGTTGTTAACTTCCAATGTTCTTGAAGTGAACTGTTGTAAGTTGAGGACTAACTGAATATAACATTTTTATAATTAATAATTAATAAATATTTTAGAAAGAACTATATTCTTATAGCCAAATTGGAAACCCAACTTGTACTTGTATGGCCGTGTCTGACTCTAAGGGTGGGGGCCGGAAGGAATGATGGTTTGGACAGGTTTGGGCCAAGATCTTGCTTCACTTTCACTGGTTTCATTTCATATCCAGTAAAAGTACTTTTTCTCTAAAACAATGGAATTGGGGGTTTCCTTTCTTGGATTTTGAAGGAGGCACGCTTGACATTAAGCAAGATCTGAGGCAAAAAGGCATGAACTTGTACATATCAAACGTTTACCTAAATCCCACCCCCGCCAGTTACCCCAGCTCAAATGTCCAAACTCCAATGGTGTCTAGCTGTTATGCAGAGATGGTTGACATTGACCAAACCCAAACATGAGCCTTCAGCATGCGCAGAAGATGGTGAGAATAAAACTCCCTTTCGAGATGTCTCCACCAGCATGATTCCCCTCCCAAATACCATGAAACCCCTCCCTCCCCGTTACTATGGCAGCTGATAGCAAGCAAGCGATATAGAGGCTGACACTCATCTCTGTTTCCTAGCCAAGAAAACCAGTGATGTCTGAAAACACTTCTGTGGTCAGGTGTCCGGCATGACTGTACACCAAGGCACACTGAATGCTGTTGCCTTTCACCAAAGTGGTACCTACAGTATTTATCTACTTGCAGTTGCATGCTTTCGAACGGTTAGGTAGGCAGGAGCTGAGGTAAGAACAGGGGCTCAGCCCATTATGCGGTGCTTGGGTTATCTAATTATTCCATATGATGTTTTAAAACAGAAAAAAATGTCATTGCCTCAAAGTGGAAGAATGAATGTCAAGGTAATTTTAAAATGAAATTGTGCAGGAAAGAATCCTTTGGCCTCCAGCCTTCTCACAGTTGAATAGTATACAAAATGGTCCAGGATTCTGGGACTTTTTCTTTAGACACCAGCAGCAAAAATGCTATGAAGAAGGAGAGCTCATTCATTCCATGAAGTCCCAGTTCAGAGCACTGATAGATGTCCCTGTTATGAGTTTTTGTTTTCCTTGTGCAGTTTTGAAAAGGAATGAGGCCGCATTGTGTAGAATTCTATGCAACTCTGTGCATTATATCGAAAAATCCAATGTATGTTTTCATAAATGCTTATAGCTCGTCAGGAGGAATACAATGGAACTAAACTGGAATGCTTTCTGGGGAAAAAAATGATATTTCACCTCAGAACTACCATCTTTTCCAGTCTTTCTATAATATCAAGCAAGAGCTGTCTATAACTGTTATAAATTTTTCCTTAGGGAATTAGCTAAACCGATCCTTTGAGAGAACGTCACATCTCCAATGATGAATGTAGAAGTAAAGATGTGCATTGTATCTTGATTCCTTTGTTAGTCTTGCCACTTTACCTTCTTATTTTCAGCAAGCGGTCCCACTTGGTTTTTCCACTTGTCCTTCAGCTTTACATCTTCTTGTTATGACTGGTGAATATATATATACAATATTTCATTTTTTGGGTAGTTCAACTGGTTATTTTCCTTTCAGCTAATGAGTGACACCTTTTGAGCTGACACAGTCAAAACAAACCTTTCCATGGCACCAACTTTTCATAATAACTTTTCATTATTTGATTTTTATTGGAAAGTAATGCCAGATGGCTGCTGTTAGTGGAGAGGAGAAAAAGATTTAACTATGCCATCAGGATGGTACCATGGATTGCAAGAATTGAAGGAAAAGCTGTAAAAACAATCTGTGAAATGATTGAACAATCACAGAATACACTACAGGTGTGCTGCCTGCAATAATTCTTTTTGGGTAAAAAATTGTCACTGTTGTTGAAGCTCAAGACAGTTTATTTTGCTCATTGATCAGCCTGACTTAATATAAAGAATAAAATAAAATAAGTAAAACAAAATGCAATAAAAATAAATTGAAGACTGGTGGGGGGGTCAAATTTGGGGGGTCAAATTTTATACCCCTCAGATAGGGTTCGTAACTTAGGAGTCCTCCTGGATCCACAGCTGACTCTCGACCATCATCTGTCGGCTGTGACCAGGGGGGCATTTGCCCAGGTTCGCCTGGTCCGCCAGTTACGACCCTACCTGAATCGGGAGGCTCTCACAACAGTCACTCGAGCCCTTGTGATCTCTAGGCTGGAATACTGCAATGTGCTCTACATGGGGCTGCCCTTGAAGTGCATCCGGCGGCTGCAGTTAGTTCAGAATGCGGCCGCGCGAGTGATAGTGGGCGCACCGCGGTTTGCCCACATAACACCCATCCTCCGCGAGCTGCACTGGCTACCTGTTGATCTCCGGGTGCGCTTCAGGGTGCTGTTGACCATCTTTAAAGCCCTTCATGGTAGTGGATCTGAGTACTTGAGAGACCGCCTTCTGCCGATTACCTCCCTCCGACCGATAAGATCGCACAGACTGGGCCTCCTCCGAATCCCATCCGTCAGTCAATGTCGACTGGCGACTACACGGAGGAGAGCCTTTTCTGTTGCAGCTCCGACCCTGTGGAACGATCTCCCCATCGAGATACGCACCCTCACCACCGTCCAGGCCTTCCGCGCAGCCCTTAAGACCTGGCTATCCCAACAGGCCTGGGGATAAGTCTCTAATTTGCCCCACCCGAGTGTTGAATGTTGAATGCAAGTTGTGTTTTTATTACTTTATTTATTTTGTTCACATATTGTTTGTTTTGAATTGTACCCCCTCCCTAATGATTGTAAGCCGCCCTGAGTCCCCTCAGGGAAAAGGGCGGCCTATAAATCCAAATAAAATACAAAAAAAAATACAAAAATACAAGACTGTCAGCACTTTCGTAGTTCAGGTAAATCATTTTGAATATTGAGACTATTAATGCTAAGCTTCGTTTAAGACCTTCACAAATAAAGCTAGGAACAGTTAAGAAAGAGGGTTAACAGTTATTGTTATTATTAAACTTGGAAGAAGTTTAATTAAATTAAATTGTGTCTAATAAAGTCACTATTGAATTTTGCTGGCTATTAAACAAAACCTGGTGACATTATAAGGGTATGCATCAGAGGTGGGTTACTCCCGGTTTGGTCCAGATCAGTCTTTGAAACTCTGTTATTCTGTTCTGTTCTGGATGGATGGATGGATGCAGAGCTGAAATCCACTTAATTTTGCTACCGGTTTGGTAGCAATATGAGCACATGCTCGCGCTTACTTTGCATGTGCCACCTCTGCGCATGTGCAGAGCATCAAAATGATGTCCAGGAGGGTGGGTGGAGCCTGCTACCGAGTGCATCTGGCAAATGAGTAAGCGAACAGTAGGTAAGCAAACAGCGAAAGGGGGGGGGGAGAATCCACTGTACAATGCAATTTAGATTAGCTAGAAGCAAGAAATCCTGCTTTCTAGGTAATATAAATCGCGCAGCACAGCTGATTGTTGGAAAAAGTGGTTCACCTGAACTGGTTGCATTCTTTTATACTACCGGTTCAGGTGAACATCTGGCATCTTTGCTACCGGTTCAGGCGAACTGGTCCAAACCAGTAGCATTTCATCCCTGGATGGATGACATCTTTCTTTATACAGAGGAATGACAGTATCAGGGGCCCAAAGAGAAGCAGCACCTTGACTGAGGAGAAATAAAGGGAAAAACAAAATAGCTTTGTATACTACTCTCCAAATTATCCAATTAGGCCACCTTGCAGTACCAGCCCTGCTGCAGGGAATAACAAAGCTGATTTTAACAAAGCAGGCCTATAGGCTACCTGCTATCTAGACAACAAAACTGAAACATTTTAAAAATTTCAGAACCACGTAGCATTCAGAAGCAGCTCAGGCAGACACCGCCAGAGTTCACTGAAGTACTATATTTTTTGCTCCATAAGACACACCTGACCATAAGACGCACCTAGATTTAGAGAAGGAAAAGAAGAAGAAAAATATCCCACTCCGTTGCGCCCACTCAGCTGAGTGACAGCTGGATCCTGGCCTCCTTTAGCCCCGCCAATCAGTGGGCTGGCTGACCGGAAACGCTGCCACTGCTGCCTCCGCTGGGGAATGCTGGAGCCTTCGGTGCCAAGCAGCTGATTGGCGGTTGGATCAGCCTCTTGGAATACTGCCGATCATCTGTTCCAGGCAGCATTGACACATATTCACTCCATAAGATGCACAGACATTTCCACTCACTTTTTTGGGGGGGAAAGTGCATCTTATGGAGCAAAATATACAGTATATGGAGGAGAAGAGGAAAAGATACAGCGCTATCAGACTTGCAAAGTTTTGTTATTTATACCCATTTTCAGTAATAATAGTTTTAGCCTTCTTGTGGAGTTAATTTCCTGGTCTGGTCTATCTGATGGGGCTGCATAGATAATATCCCATTAGAATGACTGCCCAGTTAAGGACTAGCTGGGAGGGAGGTGGGGAAGCTCCTTCGGTATTATTATCTATTTCTTTGAAGACAGTGGTCAGTCAAAGGGTCTTTCTAATGCTAGAATGATAGCTTTTAGAAATCTTATAATGTGCAATCTCTGCTGTTGAGGAAATAAAGTAGATGTGCAGATATGAAAAAGAGTTCTGGGAGTTTGGAAGAGACAAGAAAAAAGGGAAAATTGAAAGTGGGGGAAGGCAGAACATTTAGAATTCCTCAATGGGATTAGATAACACCAAGATAAATCTGAGATTGCCAATTTGTAGGGCATCTGCTTTCTATATTGATTGGCACCAATACAATACAATAGCAGAGTTGGAAGGGACCTTGGAGGTCTTCTATTTCAACCCCCTGCCTAGGCAGGAAACCCTATACCATTTCAGACAAATGACTATCCAACATCTTCTTAAAGACTTCCAGTGTTGCGGCATTCACAACTTCTGGAGGCAAGCTGTTCCACTGATTAATTGTTCTAACTGTCAGGAAATTTCTCCACAGTTCTAAGTTGCTTCTCTCTTTGATTAGTTTCCACCCATTGCCTCTTGTTCTACCCTCGGTGCCTTGGAAAATAGTTTGACTCCCTCTTCTTTGTGGCAACCCCTGAGATATTGGAACACTGCTATCATGTCTCCTCTAGTCCTTCTTTCTATTAAACTAGACATACCCAGTTCCTGCAACCGTTCTTCATATGTTTTAGTCTCCAGCCCCCTAATCCTCTTTGTTGCTCTTCTCTGCACTCTTTCTAGAGTCTCCACATCTTTTCTACATCGTGGTGACCAAAACTGAATGCAGTATTCCAAGTGTGGCCTTGCCAAGGCATTATAAGTGGTATTAACACTTCACGTGATCTTGATTCTATCCCTCTGTTTATGCAGCCTAGAACTGTGTTGACTTTTTGGCAACTGCTGCACACTGCTGGCTCATATTTAAATGATGGTCCACTAGGACTCCAATAACAGTTATTACTTTTGAGCAAGGTACAATTTATACAGTACTTGTGCATTTTGTTTTTCTTGCCTAAATGTAGAACCTTACTCTTTTCACCATTGAATTTCCACTCATCCTATAAGCTGCATATTTTCAGATAAAGCATTTGATGCAGAATTATATATGAACTAGGATAGATTACACCCTAAATTTTTCTACATGCTTGTCCTCATCTGCAGCCATGTGAACAAGTGAAGAAAAAAAAAAGACAGCCTATGCTATTTTTGCTTTGTACCTTTCCCCCCCTTTAGAGGGGATGTCCTTTATGTGGGATGTTATTTTTAACTCCATCACTGAAGGGAAGATTAAGCTAAATCCTAAAGCTTAAAAGAAGATTGCAAACATATTGTCCATGTATCATCTGAATTTTTTTTTTAAAAAAAGTCCTTCAAATGTTCATTATGTAGCCAGGCGTCTGTAGTTAATCCTGACATATGTTCACACATTAAATTTCTGCTGCAGAGTTATTCAAGAAAAAGACTTCTCCCCTCCAATATTAGGCTCCAAAAAGGGCATCACCTAAGAAAGGGAATTCAATTATACCCCTCCTAGCAATTTGTAAAAATCATTGAAGAATCTCACCTGGTATTCCTTCATGAATCCAGTAACTAATGTCTGTTCCTCCGCCATCTTCAAAAACACTGGTAATGTTGAGAGGCTTCAGATGTTTCATTATTTCCTTCATGATACAACGAGCCTTAAGGCTGCCCGTGAAAGCCAGGCCAGTGGGCGTAAATGTTCCTTCATCTGATTCCATAACCATATCAAAGTTGGAAATGTTTACCTGAAAAACAGAAAGCGAATTTCTGTTCAAATACAGATGATGTTGATGTATTTGGCAAATACACCGTGTCAATGGTCACTTCACTTCCTGGGATGCCATGAGATTAGACAGGAAAATTATCTACTGCACATTGTTTTGTTAAAACTGCAATTTTAATTACATGGCTAAACCATGAAATTCTTTCAATGTTATCTATGATCCTTGTTTAGAGACTAGATTACATTGTACTTCGCAGTCCTTACTTGTGAGAGCATTTAAAATCCCAGTTTCTAGGTTTGGACATAAACAGTGATTTCTGCTTAGGAAATTATCATACTGGATACAATAAATGTAAACTAGGTCAATAAATTTTTACCTTTTCAAGTGATAAATAATATGGTATGTATCGTCATTTATTAAACAAATGCAGGGATATAAATTACTGCTTGCTGCATGCCTTTTCTAAGTTCTATGCAAACATTAATTACATGAGTTTCAAAATGATATTAAGTAGCAAGTAATTATTAGTAAACTGAACACTTCCACTATGGGAGTGCTGATTAATTTCTTGGATGCCCTAAGGGGAAATGTGGAAGTTTGGATTTAGGAGTTGCATTTTTCTTTTTGATCTTGAAACATCTATGTTTAGTTGCAAAAAAAAAAAGAGACACAATTGGCATTGCCACAGCCATATAACGGTCTTGGCTCTGGAATCCCAGCTTATGTTTCACTTAATAGCACAAGGAGATTTTTAGCTCATTATGGCGGCCTTTCCCAACCAGCTGCCTTTCAGAAGTTTAAAATTTCAACTCCCATAATCCTCCAGCGACAATGGCATACCAAATGGTCTATCATACTATGCTGGTAAAAAGCATTCCTTCGCTGCTGCAATCAATATCTCCCCAGTTAGCACTTGCTCAGATAAATCTCTAAATTGCAAACTTGGTTCTCCAGAAGGCATGCAGCCTATTCAGGACTGGTAGCCTTCTCTTTTCAGTCTGGTCAGATTTCCTACTTAAAATATCTTCATTCCAGTGTGTTTGTCCTTATCCATTCCACAAAGAAAGGGGAAAAGTAGATTGTTCAACCCCTCCATCCTCCAGGTTTCTCTGTACAAGGCTATGGGCATATGGTGTCTGGTTTGCAAAAAATAAGAGCTGGTAGGAAAGAGAAAGTTACGTGCCATCCTAATGTCATTCTTCCTGCATCTAAATTCCCACTGAAAGCTATGATGATGCCTCAAAATTTCAGTTTTGCAATCAGGTATTTTTTCCTGACAGCTGTGACCTTGGTTGTAGGTTATAGTATATAGTCCTTACAGGTAAATATTGTAGATATGTATGTGTGTGAAGGAGAGGTTAGGCAGTGGTGGGATTCAGCTAGTTCGCACCTATTTGGGAGAATCAGTTGTTAACTTTCTAAGCAGTTCAGAGAACCAGTTGGAAGAAATCTCATTTTTTTCCTCACTTTACAGGGCTAATCCTGTAAGGAAGGCAGGAAGGAAACATTCTGGTGTTGTTTCTAGCCTAATCTTAATTGCTCTGTTTACAGAAACTGCCTCTCTTGTTAACCCCTATTATATTGTAACCGCTAAGGGGAAGCGCCCATTAATGTGAGTGACATTCAGTTGGCCACGCCACCCAGTCACGTGACCACTGAGCCCCGCCTGCCTAGCTCGTCATTAGGGCAGAGTACCGGTTGTTAAATTATTTGAATCCCACCATTGATTAGTTAGGATGTTTGGTGAGGCAGGTACATATTGCATATATAAGCAAGAAAAATCAAGTTGGTTGTTTTTCCTGGAAAAAGTTCAGGGTACAAGAGGTGGGGTGAGGCTTTTCACAAATGAGAAAATAGCATTTCCTTGGGTCCCACTGAGCTTCAGCATTGCACATTGCAAAATGGAATCGCAAGTTTGGACGGTCACAAAATGAACTGTTGTAAGTTGAGGACTACCTGTATAAGAAATACCAGATGAAACATCAGGGAGTAAGTGAAACAAAAGTATTGGTAGCAGGATTAAGCAAATCTGGTGTCCCTGGTGACAAGATAAGCAACTAACGGCTTCTCGGATCTTAGTGTAATTGGAAAGAAGGAGAATCCTTTACAACAGTGGGATTTTATAAGCTGGTGACAACAGCACATTTCTCATTTGTTAACCTTTTTTGTTAATGGATCACATCTTTCTAGTATCAAATCTAGAATGGAAAGACCATTAGTATATGATATGGCTCTACCTCTCCACCCTTCTGTTCCTTATTCTAATTGCTTAATTTGGCACATAGGTTGACAATACCTTAAAAACAAGAAAGCTTCTGCAAAAAGTAAAAATTAAAATAAAAAAAGAAAGCAAAACACTGGAAGTTTTAAAGAAAAGATTAGATAACCATTTGTCTGAAATGATGTGGGGTTCCTGCCTAAGCAAAGGGTTGGACTAGAAGACCTCCAAAGTCCCTTCCAACTCTGTTATTCTATTCCGTAGCTACTGGAAAGAATAATTGTTTGACGTGCACTCAGATCTCTGATTAACCCTGCATGGTCTTATAGAACCTTGGTATAGATAACTCTGTGAGTCATTTAAGTTGTACAGCACATCATTAAGTTGTCTCTTCAGTGTTTCTGCTGTACCATTCCATTCTTTTCAACCTCTGGATTCTGTACTTGTTGGAAAAGAGTGATACAACTAAAATCATTAAAGTCACACGCAATCTTCCCAAAGCCTTTGGTGAGTTATCCAGAACTTTTTAAAAGGTTGTCACCTATTTGTAATTTTTAATGCAGGGAAACTGATTAAATATAAATGGCGTAATCATATGGAGTACACTGAACTTAACTCAACCACCATATGGTCCCATTCATCAACCATATGCTGGTCCCAAGCCTGGATAAATGGGGAGAGTTAGGGAAAGCAGTAGTGAACTACGCTTTAAAAATCTCACAAGAATACTGTTTTATGGCAACATGAGTCAGATGTGGATACCAAACAGCAGATCCTCCAGGCTGGATGATAGCATTGAATTAAATTAGTATAATTTCAGCAATGCTGGAATTAAACTGAATTTATTTTAGTTTTTGTTCTGGCCACATTGTGTTGAAATGTTTCCCTGTTACTCTATTCATAGTCCAAATGTTACCCTTGTATTGCAAAGGGAAAAAAAACATCCCTATGATAGAACAGCAACCAAAAAACCAAAACAATACAATATTTTGGAGCTCATGACTTTTTAAAAAAAAGAAATGCCCAGAACATTTACCGTTTTGCATCTCAAAATGAAATCATGGCATATAATGACTGCAGGGCAAAAGTAGTTTATCGCTACTGTTCTAATAGTTACTTTCATTTGGGAACAAGCAGGTTTTATTGCAGAACAGATTATTAATATATATTTCATTCTAAAAAGAATGCTGAGATCATCTATAATTTTGTGCATGCCTTGCTATTTGCCTTCTGCCTATAAATAGTTTTGAAAGATATGAAAGATTGTTGGTGAACCCAGCATTTAGCTTCCATGAGATTCAGTAACTCTTCAGTAATTCTTGAGGGTTTTTGCCAAGCCTGTTTGTTGCTTTTCTTATTTGCAGCTGATTTCTAGGTGATCACTTGGAATTTCCCCGAGTGGTAGAACCCTGAGTTATTTTCCTGGGGCAACTGGAAAATGTTGTGTTGTACATACAACAGTTCCCTATTAAATCTCATCGAAGTATATATGTGGACATATGTGTGTCTTTGTCTCTGCCTATCTCTCTTCTGTTCCCTCCGGATAGCAAAAAGGTAACTACTGATGTCAAAACAAGTTCAGATCAAACTGTGTTCTCTTAAGTAATTTAAGTCAAGACTGACTATCTGAGGCATATATTAAATGTGGGCTCAGCTGTTTCTTCCACCTCTTCTCATATTGGAAGATTCATTCAAATATGCAGGCTCATTAAAATATCAGTCCATTGAGGTAATCACTTTTGTCAGGGAATAATCTGGGCGCTTGGCTCTAACTACAATGTGCAGTGAAAGCTTCCCCACAGGAGATGTCAACAGTATGGGGAAAATAAGTCAACCAAATTGGATTGATAGGTGTGGAATTTCCCCAAAGTCAATTGAAACAGTTGAGGGATGAACATTGCAACCAGATCTGAAGCTGTAGGAATATTCTCTCTGCCAGAGCTCCAAAATCAATAGGAAAACAAGTGGAGGTCAGCAAGTTGAGGGTAACACCCTGTAAACTAAGGCAGAAGAAGAAGAACGGCTTGCCAATTTGTAAAAAAATGACTATATTATATACTACCTGATATTACACACCTGGACACTTCTCCTTAATACCTGAATTAAATGTTCATTGCACATCATGCTGGCTCACTAGGCTAAATTCCAGACCTAACTCCTTAGAGAAAGGATTTATAATAACTTGCAATACATTTTTCATCTGAGTTCAGAGTGTTAGTAATGATTTTCAAAGCTATAAATGGTTTGGAACCTCAATTCTGATTGAGTACCTCACCTTGTCTAACTCCCTTTTTATGACCCTGAACTTAAACCTTAAAATCTGCTGAGGCACAGAATAATATATGTGAAGACACTTGAGGGGGAATATGAGTGAACATTCTCAAATGGTGAGAAACTCAGTTGGGGTTGCTTCTAGGATTAATGTCTAAAAGCAGTCTGATCCAGAGGGACAGGCCTGGTTAGCCCCTCCAACTAGTAAAAAACATTAGAGAACCATATACCATTATCTCCAGCAATAGAGTTCAAAATGACAACTGGTCTTTTTTCAGCGACTCTTGCTCTCCAGCTATTTTTCTTTGACAACTTTGAGTAGGCAAAAAGGGTCAGAAGTTTCAATATAGCTGATTATGAAGCTATGTACAAGATTGGGTCATTGAATCTCTGATGGCCTTTTAAATGAATTTTAATTGTTGTACATTAAATGTTTTTCACTGTCTCATTTCATTATTGATTTTTTCATCAAACTGTTTCTGCTGAAGATTGTTTCATTACAGCATTTTTGCATACTGCTAAGGAAGAACAATACACAAATATTCTGTTCTACTACTAGTAATAGTAGCAGTAGTAGCAGCAACAATATATGTGTTGGGATTATGCCTGTCAATTCTAGGGAAATGCTGACAAAGCTGCCCTGTTTCAAAATGCTATTATTTTCTTCTGAACTTCGCTATTGTTGTGAACAGAATCCCAATTAAGCTGCAGAGGCATCATGGGCCTGTCCTTCACTGTTTCCAGGGCGGCCCCACTGGTCATATCTAAGCACCTTGTGGGCCGGATGTGACCTGCGAGCCTTGAGTTTGACACCCCTGATCTATATTCTACTAAAACTCTCATACTCTCATTGAATTTATGTTTGTACCTGAAGCTAGTACAAACAGTGTATTATAACTTTTTGAATGATCTAAAAATCTTAAAGAATGTTAAAGAACTTAACGGATGTGTCAAACATCAGGGATCCATTACTTCTGTGGAACTGAAATTTCCACAAAGTTCACACCAGTTTTATTTGCAAAGTTGAGGCTGTTGCAGCATTTCCATGGTCACTTGATCATGATTTCCAATGCTCCCTGCAAGCAAAGTCAATGGGACAGCCAGAAGGAAGTTAGAAATCACTTTGGCGTCCACTGTTTGGTATATCCATGATACCTTTGACTGTTTAGGTAAGTAAATATTGACCTATTATTATTGAAGGGGACAGTATTCTGTATGCCTTTGACATTTATTCATGCTGGCCACATGATCACGGAGATATCTTCGGACAGCACCGACTCTTCGGCTTTGAAATGGAGATGAGCACCGCCCTCTGGAGTCAGGAACAACTAGCACATATGTGCGAGGGGAACCTTTGCCTGTACCTTATTATTGAAGCTTTTTGTCATTACAATTATTTTTCTATTTATGATGTATGCTCTTCTAGACGAACTTGGGACTGTTGAGAAGTGGGGTATTAAAAAAAAACCATGGTTAGCCTAAAATTTAGTGTTTATATTGCTCACATCAGATTGCAGTACCTTTCTCTCAAAGGATGATTGATGGTTTACAAGGTTGTCTAATATTAATTAATTACAATACTATTTATTTTAGGGGATTTACATATATACACAAGCAAGAGAAAATAAAGAGAGGAGTGAACTTTGTAAATAAAGGAAGATCCAGTCTACCGTATTATTGATGCTTTGTCATAGCCTCTATTTCTTGCTTATCTTTACTCTTTTAAGAGAAAAGAATCAGTTATGTTCAGTTTTTACTCTGCCAAGCTCATAATAAAACCACTGTGTTTAATGAGCAATCCAATCATTTTTAAAAAAACCTTTAAAATGTAAAGATTTCAAGTTTAAATGATGGATCATATGCCTCTTCAATTCAAGTAATTACCAGTTACAAGATGTATTCTGTTCTGAGAATCCATTTCTTAGAAATATGAACTACATCTCTGCAAAAAGTTAAAAAGTTTTTAGTGTGAACGGATTATTTACAACATTAATCTGTTGTTGTCGTTGTTTTGCCACACAGTGCTTATTAGACGTTCCTGCTTGTAGATATATGGCAAAATATACCATAATTATAACAGATCAAATTTGGTATCTAAGGAAGGATTGAAATATTCCTCCAAAAGTACATTTTTTCCTTGATCATTTTTTCCCTTCTCCCCCAGAGCATCTTTCTCCCCCCTTTCCAATGCATGTTTGCAGCATTCAGATTTGATTTAGAGACGCCTAAGGCCTCTTTCCTAGCCCGCTCTATTATTTAGGCAATTCTTTTCATACTTAGAATATAAAATGGAACTATTTATAACATTTTCCTGTCAAATTTTCAACAAATAAGATTAGAAGCAGCACAGAAATACAAACTCTTTGGCAAGCAAGAAAAAATTAGTCTACTAGAAAGTGATGGCAAGGGAAAAATTCAATAGCTGTGTAGGGAAGAATAAATATTGTACACAAATGAATGTAATAAACCCTAGCATCTTTATGTCGTTGTGGAGAAAAAGGGCTATTGGTGCAGGGACAATTCGGAGAAGAGATGTCAGGAGCATGCTCAATCTTTTCCTTCTCAACTTCTGGTCATACATGCTTTTTTGGTACCATGGAAGACAATTTTTCATGGAAGACAATTCATGGAAGATAATTTTTTCATGAGCCGGAGGGGGAGCACGCAACCTAGATCCCTCGCACAGGCAGTTTACAGTAGGATTCACACTCCTGTGAGAATCTAATGCCATGATGGTGAACCGTGATGGTGAACCTTTGTTAGGGCACGCAAGGCATTACCCTGTCAGCTCCAGTGCACATGCGCGTGCTGGTCAGCTGCTGACTTCAACCTTCTTTTTTGGCCGTTTTTCACCCTCCGGAGGCTTCCCTAAAGCCTCTAAAGGGTGAAAAACCACCCAATGCACAAACCAGAAATTCGTGAATGGACTTCCGAGTTGAGTGTTGGGCCATTTTCCACTCTCCAAAAGGCTCCGGAGGCCTTGGGGGGGGGGCTGTTTTCGCCCTCCCCAGGCTCCTAGAAAGCCTCTGGAGCCTGAGGATGGGGAAAAAAAGTGCACCAAAAGCAGGGTGGGGTCGCGCGTATAGTATTATGGGTGTGAGCATACCTGCACACTACCCTCCTGCGCTTCCCCCACTTTTGGTACACGATCCAAAAATGGTTCGCCATCACTGATCTAATGCCTGATAATCTGAGGTGGAGCTGAGGGGGTGATATTCGTGCTGGGGTGTGGCTGCAAATACAGATGAAGCTTTGCTTGCTCACCCACTGCTCATGTCTAGCTGGGCAGCCCAGTTCTTTTTTTTTTTCCTGTACAAGTCCTTTTCTTTTAATATGGTTTTTTTCCCAATATATTTTTACATTTAAAACAATGCAGTACCGCAAAGTCGAAGTGACCGTACATTCACATTATATACAGCTAATCTCAACCATTAACAATTAGCCTACTTAGTGCATTATCTATCCTTCTGTCCAATCACAATATATACAGTTTGTTCCAATCTTGTCACTTTGTCTTATACCAGTCATAAAATCTGTTCCAGACTTCAAAATATTCTGATTCCCCTTTATTTTTAAGTTCAAGAGTGAGCCTATCTGCTTCCGCACAGGCCAACACTTTTCTGATTATATCTAGCTCTAATGGTGTATTTTCTTTTTTCCAATATTGTGCATAAGTTATGCGCGCCGCAGTTAATACATGTATAATTAAATAAAGTGTATCTTTCTTAAACCCCTCCGGTATTATACCTAGGAGAAAAATTTCCAGTTTAAACAAGATTTGGTCTCCCAATATTTATTCTAACCATGATTGAATCATTTTCCAATATTTTTGGGGGGCAGCCCAGTTCTTAACTGGCCACAGATTGGTACAGGTCCATGGCCTGAGGTTTGGGAAGTCCTGCTATAGAGGGTTCATCCATACCCTTTTAAATGTTAAAAAATATTTGCCTCTACATGCCACCAGAGACATCTACTGGGGTGGCATCACTGGATATAGAACATATTTTTGGGGGCCTTTATGGGCATGGTGCTTGGTGATTTGAGATAGAGGCATTAGATGGAATTCTCTTCCATCTTTCCATGAGTGCAGTTTATGGATTTTTGGATTCTGCTTGGAACAAAACAGTGAATGAAATATCATTTCAATGTTATAAAGCCAATCAGATTTGGCCAAATTGGGGGAGGGGTTGAGTCCCTTCTGATGTTACTGACTACAATCCTCATCAACTGGATTGCTGACCATACTGGTTGAAGAAATTCAATTCAAGTAATCTACAGGGCCAGAGGTTCATTTCTCTTGGCCTAAGAAATGTTACTGAATGCAAATGAAGTCATTTCAAAATGAGGAAAAAGCTTTCCAAACACAAACTTTTAATGAATAAAATGTGGATGTGTATGCGTGTCTGTTTGAGTATTTATGCTTATTAGAAACAGCAAATTGTTTTGTCTGAGCCTTAGAATCACAAACAAATATTTTGCAACCATCAACGAAACATAAAGACACTTATGCCGAATGTTTATTTCTTTCATGTTTGAGTAAATATTTGAAATAATTAAAATCAAATTAAGCTATGGAATGTTTATAAACTAATCATATTTAGCTCTGAGACAATTCTATTAAGTTATCCCTCATGTCATATCATGCTTTGAAGAGATAGTTATGAATAAATGCTAGAAGGATGAGATGACATCCTATGGTTGTTTTAGCTTATTCTTAAATTTTAGAAATAATCATCAAAATATCAGTGATGTTAAGAATTTGCCTCATTTTCTACAGATAAAATGCACATTAAATCCTCATAAAAAACTCTATTGAGTTCAATCTAACATGTCATAAAATGTACTTTTAACATAAATAAAATATATAACATATTTACTCACCCCCTTTTCCATTCACAAATCATAAGAACTTAGTTATTTGTGGAAAATGCTGATGATAACTAAAATATTCAGGCACAACAGAAAACCCTTTTTAATTTTCAAGGGATGTCATATAACGTATGGACCTTGATAAGATTCTTTTTCTCCTTGCAAGCCTAAATCTAAATTAGCCAGTTAAGGCCAAATCAAATATTTATTTTAATAGTTTTATTATTAATATATTTTTAAAAAAATTAAATAACAAGTGAAGGGCCTGTTGTTTTATTTGGTACCTTATGCAAACTGTGTGTAGGGTTATTCCCCAAAGAAAATTATATACCAGTAAACAGTACTAGAACTCTGAATAGTAATAATGGACATGTTTTCCCTCTAAGTATTTTAGCTAAGGGGGTCAGGATTTTCATCTGGATTATAGCTCAAATCCTCAAAATGAATGTGGGAGAGCTGTAAATATTGTTGAATATTACATTGTGACTGACAAACTAAGACCTCGAAGAGGATTCTATAGAGGATTTACTCTATAGAGAATTACTCTTTTGTACTGATGAGAACACCAGAAGTTTAGAGAACAAATATTTCTTGCAAAGTGGCTGGTGAAGGGATCTTGCCAGCTGAGAATGATAATCAGAAAGAAAGTAAGCAGCTACAAGGCACACTGTTCCCAGAATATTACCTGGCACCCTCATGGTGTTATTCCCAACCACCTTTCTTTATCTTCTTTTTGTCATCTATTGGGAAAGCAAACTTCCAAAGCACCGGTCTTTATTTGTATTTTTGAAGGAAAATTACAATATCCATTTGGTGTACTTTTGGAAATCATTGGTGCTGGAGATACATACTACAGCATAGCACTTTTCCATTTATTTTAATTATTTTTGCTCAATGTGTAAAAAGTGAAGTGGAGCAAGAAGCTGGAGTACCAAGGAAGGGCCTATAGGCAGCCTGGGGACGACATTGAGAATTGCAGATTGAGTTGTTACTTCACCCTGAAAGACTATTGTTTGAACTAATGGGGAGATTCTCAGGGAAAATAGAAAAATGAGAACACTTGGACGAATCATGTTTTATTAATATGATTGCAGCGGAGTGCATTGGGAACTAAATGACATTTAATGCAAATTGTAATTTGGAAGTCTATCATAAACAGCCCCTTTTTAATTCCATAAGGATGGTGTAGATTTTGATATTTCAGTGCCAATCCAGATTTATCAATTTGATGTCTGTGTTTACACAACACATGGGAGACTAGCTAATGACGGATTACTCTGGCATGTTGTAAAATCCCGTCTGTGTGGTTAGTTTAAAATTCAGTGTGGAATGTGACACCAGAATGTATGTTGAGTTACATACATCCTTATGAAGTTTATTAGAGGTTAGAACAATATTAACTTTAGCCCAGGGGTCTCCAAACTTGGCAACTTTAAAACTTGTGGACTTCAACTCCCAGAATTCCTCAGCCAGCAAAGCTTGTGGACTTCAACTCCCAGAATTCCTTTGCTGGCTGAGGAATTCTGAGAGTTGAAGTCCACAAGTCTTAAAGTTGCCAAGGTTGGAGAGCCCTGCTTTAGCCTATTGTTCACTATATTATAGTGTATTTTCTCTGAGAATATGAGCAGAATTTCCAAATTAACCATAATATCATTATGGCTGCTTGATTTCCCCCCCTTCCAACTCTACTGCTCGCAAGTGAAAATTGCAAGAAGATTGCTAACGAAATGAAGTACCGGTAATATTCATTTTATTCATCATATTTATATGGCTGCCCATCGCATGAAAAACATGACTCTGGGTGGTATAAATAAAAATAATAAAACAATTATATAAAAAAGCAATGAATCCAAAGAATTAAACATATTGTCCCATCAGGTTGCTTACTTTATGTAGCTTGTAGTATTGTTCAGCTCCGATTCCCCCTTGCTCTTCTCCAGTCCAAAGCACCAAGCGCAGAGTTCTTTTGGGCTGGAGTCCTGTTATTAGGTAGAAAATAAGCAAAGATATTTCTCATCTCAGCACTGAAAGCTTCATTTTTAGCATCCCAAGAAGTCTTTCTTAGGGCATTAGGAGAAAAATAACATTTTTCCTATCTTGGAAAGTAAAACATTTATTTTAAAAGCATCTCCTGCCAATCTTTTTGTTTCTCCTTTTTTCTTCTCTCAGCACTATTTCTGAAATCTCCACCCCCACTCCATCCCGTTTTGGCTTGCAATCAAGCTAATTTCTCTCTCTTTTTGTCTCCCCATTTAAGCACACATACACACCAGGCAGGGCCGGATTTTCCTATAGGCTAACTAGGCTTCAGCCTAGGGCCTCAAGATCAAGAGGGGCCTACATTCAAATTGTTAGCAAAATTAAAATTACGCTATTCTAAAAACAGTGAACACTAAAACATTGAATCGAAAATAAGGAGAAATTCTACGCATATGACTAATAAACAAACATAAAAATGTATTGGTTAAGATCGTTCCAGCACCGCGGCAGTTGGGGAGCCCACCCACGTTCCCGGCACCAGCGGTCGGGCGATAGGCACGGCCGCTCCCAGTAGCCGCCCCATCGACGCGGAGCCCACCAGCGGCCAGGCAGGTGAGGGCGAGGGGGCTGAGCCAGGCAGCTGAGCGCAGCAGGGGAGGGGGCTGGCATCGCTGCCTTTGCCACAGAGCAGAGCCGCCCTCCGTCGGGAGGCCAGCTATATATATTGATATATATCACAGTAATGATGTATTTTATTGTCTCTCATGTAATTTACAAACTTAAAAATGGGAGGTGAAAGGGCCTTATAAGTGGAATAGCCTAGGGCCTCTTTTCATCTAAATCCGGCCCTGACACCAGGTGTGGGTCCTGTACCGATTGGTACCAGTTTGCTTTGCACACACTTTGCACGTTGCCCACACATTGCTCACACATACGCAGTTGACTGGAAATTTTTCTGTGCATACGCAGAAACATGCCGGCAACGGCAGAAGAAACCGGGAAACCAGTTTGGGGACGTGGTAAGCATTGGTTGCTGCTGGTTCTGCGACCCAGGCCACATTACCACTATCGGTTCACCCGAACCGATAGAAACCCACCTGTGACACACACACGTTTTTATGTTTCTTTCTATCTGCTTTCTTTTTTCCCGCAGTCCACTTCTGCATTCCTAGCACTGCTATTCCATTCTGATTTTTTTCTTCTCCCCACCATTTTTCTCCATCTTTCAGAATTTCTGAACGAACAATTTATGGCAACTCCCGGTCATTGTAGAAAGTGATCCAATGGTCTGCAGGAGGTCTGCATTAAGGATTTATGTGAAGGCCAGGTGATACTGGAGTGGAGCTCTTCCTTGCTTTCAGGCTTAAGCTGCACACAAAGGCAACCAATTTGTTAACAAATGTTAGTTCCTACAATTGTGTAGGAATAATCTGTTTGGCTTTAGGTTTTAGCTGGAGAAAATGGTCTGGGGACGAGGAAGAGATAAATAACTCTAGGAAGGGTATGTTTTAGCACTGCTGCTGCCTGGTTCACAAACTGTGAACTAATCATGGGATCCCAAAACAAAGAAAGCCTTCTAGAACAGTTCCCAAAGGCACCTGTTGCGCCCCCCTCCCCACTGCTGTTTGCTGCCTCTATGGCTGCCTGCCAAAAATTCTGTTTTTCTCCCATGTGCTCCTGCACCAAGAGGAAAGGTTGCGCTTGTGCTGTTGCCTTTCAATATCTCCCAGAAGGAAGTTTGCGAACTATGGCAATGAAAGACAAAAGATATAGAACCCCAGGAAGTGTGTTTGTTTGCATCCCCAATGGGTTTTTGTGTGACAAGCAGATAATCCTCTTTCTTCCCATCTAGATTCAGAAAAAAAGAATCTATGGATTGTTGAAACTCAATGTTGAAAAGTTTTAAAGCAGTGCTTCTCAACCTTGGCCCACCTGAAGATGCGTGGATTTCAACTCTGCTGGCTGGGGAATTCTGGGAGTTGAAGTCCACACATATTTAGATGACCAAGGTTGAGAAACACTGTTTTAAAGCCTTCCTATAGTGCTCTTTAACTGAAGAGACAAGGGAAGGCCACCTGTGTTTTAATGATATTTATGAAGGAATAACCTTAAAATTAAATATAAGCCATTTGAAAGCCACCTAATACATTTAAGTCCATCTATATTAGATTCAGCTCAAGTGAGGCATGTACTAAATTCTTTTACCCTTTCAATAGTTACTGTGTATGGAGAAAAATTTACCCGAGATGAGAAACACAAATAAAAGGAATCCATATTTCATACACAGCAATAACTGGGTTTTCATTTGAACTAAGCTATGGTTTCCTAAATATATAGCTTGTAACATAAAGTAAGTATCCAAAACATACACATTCTAAAGAGATGTTTGATACACCAACAGGAACGCTCATAATCCAAAATCATTTATGGACAAGTACATTGAGTGGAACTTGTTGGGCAGTAGAAATAAGAAGCAAATTCTTCTCAGGATATAAAAAAATGTATTGACTAGGCATGACTTTTCAAAATCCATGCAATTCTCCCTTTTGTTGGCTGGGATTGAAATAGAGCTACACATATGACAATTAAACTGTATATCATTATTAGAAAAAAGATTAACAAATGGAATTGGTCCATCTTTTTTTGAAGTTCTTACTTTCTTTTATTACAGATCCATGAGTTGATTGTTTTAAAATCCAGTTAAAAGTAAGCATATGACATGTTTCATGAGGATTGCTTATTTACTTTTGGTAGTTTCTCCTGTCATTTCCATTCGGGGGTCATGTTGATGGTGAAAAGAGTGATCTGATTTCACAAGGCATAGGAAATTCCTTGAATGCTGCTAGTATTTAACAGGCTTGAGTGGAAATGTATTTGACACCTTTTAAAGACCACCTCATGGCAATGCCCCAGTCTATCTATAACTTGCATGCAGAAAATAACGCCCAGTAGCTACACATTTAGACATATATTTTATTACAGCAGCCTTTGCCTCATGTGTCAGATACAAGAATAAATCTATGCAAGGAATGCAATAAATAAATAAAAGCTTTCCCACCATATTCAGAATCACAAATATTACTGTGATAATTCATTGGGTCAGTGGAAATACTCCAGCCAAGTGCTCTCTTTCTAACAATGCAATCCAACTTTCTAAATTTATACTGTAAAGTAAAATGTTGTTTTTGCCAGAAAGGGAGACAACCATTTCTCAAGGCTTAGCTAGGAAGATCTCAGTGACAAGCATGACTAAGGATGGTCCTGATAGTATTAGGGAACACATTTATTGCTCATGGTTGTGTTAATTAAGATTTTCAGGTGCTGTTTCATTTTATGTTATTTTTCCAGTTTTTAAAATATTTTTTATATGTTTGATTCTGTTTTTAAACAGTTAGCCAGAATCGTGTATATGAAATGGCTGGAGTCATTCATTCATTCATTTTCAATTTCTATAGCCATCCATTTTCACCAACTGGGCAGCTTACAGTTCTAAAACTATAAAATAATTAAAAATAGAAAGAGTAAAACATCTAGAAATGCAGCTAAGATAACCAACCAGGGGTGGGTTTGGGCAGCCACTACTGCCAGTTTGCTCATGGGCGGGAGGCGTACACGCACACTTGATGTGCGCTGCGGGAGCATGCACAGTACAATAAAAATTGTTCTGCGCATGCACAGAACCGAAAAACAAGATGGCAGCGCCAATGGTGCCGTTGCCAGTTCCAGCGACCCAGGCCGCCAAACCACTACCGGTTTGAATCGTAGGTACCCACCACTGTAACCAACTAACAGTAAAGCCATTCTTATCCGAGGCCAAGATACATAGCTAATTTTTTGAAGTCTTATGAAATGCCAGCAGAATTGGAGCTATTCTAATCTGAGGGGGAGAATCTTCCACAAAGCAGGGACTACAGCAGAGAAAGCCCATCTTCTAGTTTCCATCAGTCAACACTCTGGCTGATGGCATGTGCAATGTGTCCAATCTGCTGGATCAAACTGGACAGAAAGTAACTCTTGCAAAAAGATGGTCCCTCTAGTCAACCAAGAGCATGCAGCGCTTAAGGTTACCTTGAACTGCATTTGGAAACCCACCAGCAACCACACCTCACATACCATGTATCTGGTACCATTTGCTACCCATTCAGCTTCATTTTGTACCAGTTGAAGTTTCTGAATACTCTTCAAAGGCAGCCACATGTAGATGTGTTTATTAAATAAATGAATAAAAAATTGGATAAATAAAATTCCTGCAGGCTCAAGGCACTTGATTAAATAATCTAGTTATAATTTCAGAGATAAATCTGAGAAACAACATGACATATAAAGGGAAAATGGATATGCCAAGAGACAAGCTCAAGATTTTTAGTCCTGGACAACTTACTTTTTTAGAAAAGTAATCAGACAATTAAAGATTAATAGACAGGAATAGACATAAGCCTGGAAAAGGTTAGGAGTACACTTGAGAGTAATTGGCGCTGAGACAATAGCTGTGCTCTTTGAGAAGAAAAAAACAACAATATGTGAAGGTGCTGTGGAGAATGTTTTTAAGACAAAGATGTCAACATAGAAGAGAAGATTAAACTTTTGAACTCTCAGCTTGACAATGACTATTGCAAACTAAAAAAGGAAAATGAAAACGATGCCTTCAAGTCTAGTTTGACTCCTGGTGACGGTTAAGAATTTCTACTTCCTTTCCAGCCTTTGCCCTCCAAATGGATTTGATTTTGACTCCCTAGCTATCATGGGATGCCCTGTCCAAATCATATAAATCCTGACATTGAAACCTAACATCAAATGGGGGAAAAATAAATCTTGCCTAAGTATTTACTTCTGATTAGATAACTCCTCAAAGCATTTTTATCAAGCACCTGGAGAGATGATAGGCAAATAAATGATGCAACCGGCTCTTATTCGGTTTTCAAATATACAACTGCCTTCCTTATGACAAATGTGTTGGCTTGTTTAGTACCCTCACTTGCCCTCAATGAAATCATCCCACTGCCACACTTGGAGACAAAGGACTATCATGTCATTTAACACCATACAAAACTCCATTTGTTGCCATCTAGCGATGATCAGGATTGTTGCAGCCCTAGATATGGTAACCCTACCCCATATAAATATTGTAATTTTCGAAGTATAAGACGCTCTGGAGTATAAGATGCACCTTAGTTTTTGGGGAGAAAAGTAAGAAGAAAAAACATTCTGCCTCTGCCTACCAGCATCCATGGTATTCAGCTGACACATGGTGACATGGTCAGCCAATAAATAGGCATAGCAACTAAGTCAGCCAATGAGAGCTATTTGGATTCTGAAATTTGCTGTGTGAGCAACAAGGAAACAGGAAGGAGCCTGGCTTAGCCGAGAAGTGAAAATGAAACTCTTGTGTTTTGCTTGTATTTACGACTATCTTGGAAAACCTGCTTTTGGTAATGTATTGTATATTATTATTATTTTGAATCCTGCTGAATCAGTTACTGTGCTTTCTGAATGTGATTGCTGCTGCAAACTCTGACCAGCCAGATCAGCTTCAGAACTTATTGCAACTTGATTCAGTACAGCTGATTGGTGGGTGGATCAACTGCCAGAAGAACCCCAATCAGCTGATCCAGGCTGCAGGGATTGCCATAGACCATCGCTGCCTCCATGCCTTGTGTTTTTGGCCTCTGGTGGGAGTGGATGGGGCTACACTCGGTATATAAGACACACTCAAATTTTCACTCTCTTTTTGGGAGGAAAAAGGTTATATTCTGAAAAATACGGTAAGTTCTTGGAGGTAAAGAGTGATAGAACAAGCGGGGTAAGTATTTTTGTTTGGTTTCATTCTTGCCTCTCTTCTCTGATCCTTTGAGTCAGAGTTCATCCGCCTGAACAATTAACAACACCAATTCTGTTGGCTTTGAAATGTCTTCCTGCCTCTACCCTAAGATGAAGGGTAAGAAATGGCCCACCACAATTCTACATAAATTTCTTTCTCCGTAAAAATGCTCAAATTTACTCTTCTTTCTTCTTAGCCTAGTGGCCTTAAGACCCATAGACATAATGTAAGACTGTCTAGAACAGAAAAAACATGTTACCTTTATCCTTATTTTGACAATTAAAATAACGCTTTTTTAACCTTTAAGCTATACCGCTCTGACATTGTCATTATGTTCCTGTGTTTTCTGAGTGAAATGTAGACATTTATATTCGGTTCATACTTTTAATATAATTTTCTCTTCCTCTCTGTGACACCAACTTCATCTACTTCAATGCCTCACATAACATTCTCTCCAGTGGCGGGATCCTGCCAGTTTAACAACCAATCCGATGATTGCACGCTTCACAATTTAAAGAAATATTAGCTTCCGCATTACTTCAGGAGAGTAACACAGCTGAGATCTAGCAATCTGCTCTGCCGCACAAATCAGCAGTAGAAAAAGAACATGGGTGGGCAGATGGGCACATCTGATTGTCAGAGTGAACCGGTTTGCTCCTAGCTGATTGTCGGAGCTACTCGTTTGCCCAAACCAGTTCAAAACGGTGGAATCCCACCCCTGATCTCTCTCAAACTCCATTTTTATATAATTGCAAACACACACACAAAGAGAGATAAAACAATGATGGCAATGGCTGCTTCTGAATAGAAAGAGCTATCTAGTGAAAAGACTGCAATTCCTTCAACTCCAGGACATCATGACATGTTCACCAGGGGTGCAGAATCCATACTCAACTATATAGTGACAATTTGTATATCACTACTGAACTCCCTAGAAAAGAGTCAGTCAATTAACCAGTAGAACAGCTTGCCATCAGAAGTTGTGGGTGCTTCATCACTGGAGGTTTTAAAGAAGAGACTGGACAGTCACGTGTCTGAAATGTTATATGGAGTCTCCTGCTTGAGCAGGGGGCTGGACTAGAAAACCTCCAAGATCCCTTCTAGCTCTATTCTAATTGATTGATTGATTGATTGGCCTATGTTGAGAAATGTATGTCAAAATACATGAAAATCATAGTGCAAACTTTTGCAAAAGCATTCACAAATTCAAAAAACCAAGGTGGCCACATTCACAAAATCAGACACTAAAACTGTGTTTTTTCCCCCACTCTTGAGCTTCGTCCAATATTTTACTACAGATATGATATGCCCCTAGCAGGAACATCTTCCCTTCTATTCTAGTAAACATCTTCTCCCCTATATTGACTCAGCCTTCCTACAGTTTGAGGCCACTAATTTAGAAAAGACAACATGAGAACTCAAATAGCTCATCAATGAAGGGCACTGAAGCTGCCTCCCCATTCACTTCACGCTTGGAGCAGAAGAATCTTTTTTTAAAATATTTTTTTTATTTTTTATTTTCAAAACGAACACAACACATAAAATCTTCCTTCTTTACATACTGTAGAAAGTGTATCAGTTGGTTACAAAAAAAGCTTTCGTGCATCTCTTCCACAGTCATCAAGCATAATTCATCTTAACTCTAGTATTTTAACTCAGATATTTATACATGTTACCATCATCATACCTCCATTTGACTATAATTGTTTAAATGTCCTTCATCATAAAATATATCAAGATTTAATACATAACCACATACTGGCATTTCATTTAATATTTCTAAAATCCTCCAATAACACTGAATCCTTATGTCCTATTCTAGCTAAACATCCATAATATTTAATAACAAAATTTTCTAATCCTCCTTTCCAAATCACTGTTTAAAATTTACATCCAGTTTCCTTATGTTGTACCCATACATATATATTCATTGTTATTATTATCCCTCCATTATTTAACTATATCCTGTATCATAACATTTTCCCCCTAATAATCAAGACTTAACTATATCCAACAGTTCTTTTTTATTTACCTTTATATATAATCCAAAATGATTTCTAATCTTCCTTTCATGAGTACCATTCAATATTCATATCCAATTATTATTTATCATAACACTACACATTGTATACATTATCATTATCAATTATTTATTTAACTATATCTATTGTCACTAAATTTCACTAAATTTAACTAGTTTTAAATTATACTTTTTCATCTATCAACCTGTATCTTTCCAGTAGCAAAACAGTCTCATATCTTAATCAATCCTTAATCAACTTTGTATGGACTCCTCTTAGCAACTCCTTGCTTATAAAATATCTCATGTAATTTTGATGCCCTTCTGTTTTCTTAATCAGCTTATCTTTGATAAATTTCTCTCTTTGAATCCATAAATTCTTTTGTTTTTTCTTCTTCTGTATCTTGCCATCTGGGGTAGAGTTCCCCTCCATTTAATTCCTCTTTCAGTATTCCACTCTTTCCATTTTCAGAGAGAAATCAATCACCATAAATATCAGCAAATTTAATTTCTTTACAGTCATTTTCCTCTTCGATTTTTAGGATTTTAACCACTACTTTTTCCACTTGATAAGCATCTCCAACTTCTTTATCATATTTTACTGTTAGATGCTCTAAGTCTTCCAATTTCTTCTCTATCCTTCAAAAGTGTTCGATAATTTCTTTATTTCTGAGAATATCTTTTGCAGACTTAAAAGTTTCTTTCTGCTTTTGAAATTGTGCCATTATCTCCAGTTAACAAACACTGCTGCTCTAGCTTGGAAAGTTTTAAACAAGATTAAGCATAGATTCACAATAAAGTTTTATTTTCACTTTTCTCTGGTTAAAGATATACTTCAAGGGGACATCTGTATGCTTTTCTTCTTATCACTCTCTATAAACAAGCAGTGAGACCTTGGAGCACCAATCCAGGATAATCAGTAAGAAAAGTAAGAGTGTTTCGTTTCCAATACACAAATCTCCAGCCTCCGAGTAGCAGTGTTATTGTTGCAATTTTCTTTGTTTCTTTTTGTATCTTTTTTGTATTTCAAGTTAAAAAATAGTCTGATTCTTGAATGAGTTAGAAAAACACCCACAGTAATGAAAGATGAGAATTTTAGTCCATAGGTTACAAAGAATAATAAAAGAAAAAAAATAGAAGAAGAAAACTTAATCCATTCGTTTTAAAAGGCTTGCATAGATTCCATTCATGAATATAGCATTTAAACAGTAAGATAACCCACTGTCCAAAACCATTCCAAACTTAATTCTGCTGCTTATTTCTTCTGTTCTCCAATTTAAATTAATTTTAAGTTTTTTATAGGCAGTCTCTTTTAAAACGGTAAAAATTCCTCACCAGCTGGAAACACTTTCTCTTTCTGTATCCTTCCATTTTGGAGCCGTCCCGACTTCATCAGCCTAATGGCTGGATTTTTTGTTGCTGGCTTGAGGAACGTCTCTTGGATCTATCAGGGACTTTGCGATGTCCCTGAGATCAGCAAGACGTATTCTTCCTGTTCACCATCTCTGCGGAACGGTTTAGGTCCGACTGGACCACCCAGCGACAAAAGTATCAGCTGCAGTCTCGGAGCATTGAGACCGCATGTCCATATCATCGCGACGTTGGCTGCTCCTTGGAGAAGAAGAATCTTAATGCATGTAATGAATCTAGTGTTGTGAGAAACACAACTTTTCATAGGTAAAGACACGCAAAAGCACTTCTGGAAGTTAAATAATTAAGGAAGACTTCATCCCCAAGTATGGTCCTTTCATTTTGTATCCATTTTCTGTTCGGTTTCCATTAAAGATGCACTGTGATATGTATCCTTTCACCTTGCTGCCAAGAAAGCATCCTCTAAAGATGAATGCTCTTTGCAGCTATTAATCTCCAGGACAGTCAGTTCTGAGGTAAAATGACCTCTGTAATTAAGGAATTGGAACTTCAACACAGACTCAAAACATGGTTTTCTTCCAACCTCTGTTGAAAGCCAGAGCAGTAGAGGGGGAAAAACACCTATCTAAATCTGATAATTTGAATCTGAATTAAAAAAACATGGCCTTATTCCTTTGACTTTTGCACAGGTACATTCAGCCTAACTACTGGTATGACGATTTTTTTTTAAAGAACACTTCCCACCTGGGTGCCAGTGTGAATAAATGAAATGTGAAAGGTTTAGATCAGTTTTCCAAACAAAGGAAGAACATGAACACAATAAAAATAAATTTGCAAAACTCTCTAAGATTGTTCCAATGATGTATGTATTGTGGAATGATTTGGCCTTGACATTTCCTCCATGACAAATAAAAATACACAATAATTAAAAACAATTCTGCAATGGTCAGGGTACCCACAGATGACGAATAATTCATTTTGACCACCCATGACATATTCTGCTGAAATTTTAAATGGGCATGCATCTGCCTTAAGCAGCGTTAGACATGTGGCTTGAATGAGGGTAAAAAAAAAATCACAATTATTTCAAATTCAAATTACAGACTTGTAATTTGTACAGATTTCCTTTCCTTCTTTAAACCCAAGCAGGAATTTTCACTTCCTTACACATCTTGGCTACTTTCTGGGCAGTATTCTTATACATACCTTCTTAATATGGAGCAGGATGAGATTGTTCCTTAGAATGTCAATGTGCTCTGGACCTCCAGCATAGGAAAATGACAGCAGCCTTTCCAGATCTTGTCCTAGTTGCATGCTTCTCTAAGGCAGGAGATCATTCTTTATCCTTAGACAGCTAGATCTGATATTCTTCATCTTTCGGGGAAATTTCATGGGATGACTGAGTTATATTCTACCAAAATAACAGGTGAGTGTAATGCCTTTTGACAGCTCACTCCAATGCTATCTTTGTGCGTGTGAGAGGGAGATGCTTTCAAGCCAATCTACTGGTGACTGTCTAGACAGGTTCTACAGGTTTTTTGGCAATATTTTCAAAAAAGGTTAGCCATTGCCTCTTTTCTAGGGCTTAGAGAGAGTAACTGTCCAAAATAATCAAACTAGCTTTATGATTAAGGAAAGGCTAGAACTCATGGTATCCTGGTTTCTAATATCGTGTCTTTCATCATTACACCAAACTGATTCTTGCTGTCTTCTTTAGAGATAAAGGAATTTGGTGATCTTGTATAGACCCTACAAGATCACCAAATTCTAGATTGTAGAAGCTATCTGGAATATTGGACTTCCCCAGACATTTGGGTCAGAAGTTAGATTAGCTCTGTTAATTGATCTAGAACTGTTTGGGATTTTTTGTGAATGGGACTATTGCCCCTCCATTGATGGTGGGAGCAATGTATGGTACATTTTTCTGTGTTTTAATCTTTGTAAGCCACTCAAAGTCATTTGGAAGACATGGATGGATGGATGGATGGATGGATGGATGGATGGATGGATGGATGGATGGATGAATGAATGAATGAATGAATGAATGAATGAGGGTACCCAGAAGTCATGACAGTAACAAGCAGGAATGAATCATAGCAGATCAAGAAGAAAACCGAAAAACACATGAGAAGATGAAAGAAGCCAAAGCATGGAAAGCAAAAAGCTTCTGGCCATTCCATATATACCCTGCAGTTAGTAAACAAGTAATTTTGGATAAAGCTAAAATGAATAGGTTTAAGAATGGGCTCCATATGCTGAACACATAATTGGTTTGAGATTCACATCTTTATATACACATCACCTCTTCCATTATTTTGTTTGCAAGCACAATGGAATTTCTAACACTGTAGTGTCAGTTTAGCTGATTGAGCCATTTTTCATTGTATAGGGTTAGCTATAAGGTTACAAAAATAATGAAACTGAATAAAAAGCAAAATCACTGTATTAATAATCTATTATATATTACCATTATATATAATTCATTATAATTATAAGCTTTTTTAAAAATAAAGAAAACCCTCAATTTTATTATGTAGGTTTCTTCACATTTCATCCATGTAGAAATGAAACATGAGGGGACAATTTGATCACATTTCCACATTTGTTGTCTTTATTTAGGCCTATGAACACAGCAAAGATACCTCTCAGATGTCTTCAGCTCAGTTTTGTTTAAAGATTTGAAGACACCTATTTATCTTTCTGTCTTTTTATCTCCTATTTGTCTATTTATCTAACTATCAGGACAAACCAGGAGGCAGATTCCTTTCCCCATTCTACATAATGTATTTCTCTTAGAATTAGTGCATAAACAATGCTTTTCAGACTCAATCCTAAAATTTTATTTAACTTATTCAAGTAATGTCAGCATTTGTGGAACCTGCTATGTAACTAAGTTTTTTTAAAAAGTGGTGTTGGCAATTACCAGCTTCAATAGCCATGATTCAGAATGATTTTCATTAGAAATGCTTCGGGTATTTAAAATTAAATTAGTTGTGCAGAATCTTGGCGGAATATTATCCAATGAGTGGCAAGTTGAATAACTTTTACTTTGTGTTCTGTTGAATCGCGAAGCTGAGGGCAAAGGTTCTTGGATAAATCTTTCATTTGTTCCACCACTGTTCAGTTTCTTAGAGCTGTTAAAATCATGGCAATACTCTTATTTGTGGAAATGATTTGTAGAAAATTTTTACATATTTAATAAAACTAAGATTTCCTTTTAAGAAATGAAAACTGTTGGTGGAAAAATATACCATCTCTCTGTTCATCTCCTCATCTCCATATCTTTATCTTACATCATTATCGTTACCTCTATTTCATAAGTGTAATATCAATAGAGGTGATGGCCTCCTCTGATTCTGTGACTGGCATACTTTCTACTGACAGTCCAGAAGAGGGGTGTCCAAACTTGAGAACTTTAAGACTTGTGGACTTCAACTCCCAGAATTCCATGCATGGCTGGCTGGGGAATTCTGAGAGTTGAAGTCCACAAGTCTTAAAGTTCCCAAGTTTGGACACCCCTGGTCCAGAAGAAGGCAATAGGCCACCTGCAAGTGATGTGGATGACTGAATGCAAGTGGCTGTTGGTTCATAATCTGAGCCTGGTTTAGGGAGAATGCCAAGGCCTCAGTCATGCTGCCACCCAAAAAGGGATGAACAGCAGGGCTCAGCAAGTTTCCTTGAGAGAAAACAATGTTAACTCTCTAATTAGACCTTTGATTATATAACAGTGTTATCCAGATACAATCTTCAGGTTGAAAACAATTATTGTGCTCCTTGACTTGTTTTCCTGAAATGTTGAAGCTGTCAGGGTTCCAAATTGCATCCAAAAGTAAATCAGAGTCCAAGGCAAAGTATTGATCAAAGTTCCAATTTATTAAGAGAGCCATGTTGGCTCATCTGGGAAAACCTGAATCTGAAAGCTTCCCGGTTTTCCCCACCCAGTTGAAAGTTCACGATCTTGCCCCCACACCCACAAGTCCATCACATGGTCCAATCTCCCACTGCCATGCTGGCAGTTCCACCCATCCAATTTTAGTCAGGTGCAGAGGTGCAGAAACAAAGGATGACCTTGGCTTTCTAGAAAGAATTTTGTTATGGCTTCATAGTATGTAACTCCTTACAATCCTGCCTTCCATTTTCTCACAATAGAAAATGCATAATAAAATAATAGAAAGTGTGGCAGGCCAAAGATCGTAAGAAAAGATGGCTGCAGGCCTGACAGAAACAAAAAGGCCAAAACACCTTCTCACCAGCAATCAATTCCCAGATGAGCAGTGATTAAAACCAAGATTAACATTAGACAAACAATCAAGATTTAAACAATACCCCAATCAAGGAAGGACCAATCCAGACAAACAAGATAATACTAAACAACAGCCAAATCAAAGAACCACCAAGATTTACTCCCACCTACAGGAGAAGCCATTAATATATAAAAAAGGAGCCAACTGGACTCCTTACTATCATGAATGATTTTATCTAGTCTGGTAATGAAACATCTTCAAAATAAACAATCAAACTCAGAGACCATCAAGGCCACTCCAGTTCAACCCTGAGCTATAAACATTCTCTTCTAACCGTAAATTACCAGCTCTTAACTTTTTGTCTTGGCTATTGGTGGAATCTTTACAACATGCTGATAACAGATCTTGGACCTGTAATTGCCTTACTTTCTGTTTAATACTTTCAGTATTAAGGTATGGATAAGACAAGAGGAGCATGAATCCTGTAATTAGTATTATCCTTATCAACTAAAATGCCACAAATGAATGCAATATTTTGAATTCTCCATCTCTTCACCAGGCTACATATTATAACAGCAAGAGATGCAAGCAAGCCCCAAAATCTGGTTACATGCTTCAGTTCAGAGTTTGTCCCAAGATGGAGGTTGTAGACTGAAAGCATCATTGTTGATAGTATTACACCCTCTTCTTGTATGCTAGCAAAATTTTGTTAATACACAATTATCCTTAATATCAGTCGCTGCATCAGCGATGCTGAAATTTATCAAATTATTAATTTGGCCATAGTATTAAAGACACATGATATATTATGCCTATTAAAAACAAAAATGTTTAGTTCAAATATAGATTTTTAGGAATGTTGAGCTATTAATGGTATTTATTTGTAGGAAAGAAAGAAAGGAAGAAAGAAAGGAAGGAAGGAAGGAAGGAAGGAAGGAAGGAAGAAAGAAAGAAAGAAAGAAAGAAAGAAAGAAAGAAAGAAAGAAAGAAAGAAAGGCTGAGCACCAAAGAATTGAGGCCTTCAAACTATGGTGCTGGAGAAGACTCCTGTGAGTCCCTTGGACTGTAAGATGATCCAACTGGTCATTCCTAGAGGAGATCAACCATTACTGCTCTTTAAAATGCCAGATCCTGAAGATGAAACTCAAATACTTTGCCCACCTAATGAGAAGGAAGGACTCACTGGAAAAGAGCCTAATGCTGGGAAAGACTGAGGGCAAAAGAAGAAGGGGACGACAGAGAATGAGGTGGCTGAATAGAGTCACTGAAGCAGTAGGCATGAGCTTAAATGGACTCCAGATGATGGTAGAGTACAGGAAGGCCTGAAGGAATGTTGTCCATGGAGTCTCAATGGGTCAGACACGATTTCGCAACTAACGAAGAAACAAAATTTGTAAGTATTTTGATTTTAAACACCCATTCTTCAACTGCTGTAGCAAATATTTCTAACATTGTAACTAGTGAAAAATTAATAAAGGGGCACTATAATCTTGTTGGACAAATATTGCTAGGATGATTGGAGAAATATGGGAGGGAGAGAATGTAAAACTAGAATGATTAACAAATTTAATTATATTCTTGTACTATGAAAAGCTACTTTTTCCTGTTTGGATAGTCACTGAATTCATGTCAGGCTTTATCAAAGATTCATATTTAATGCTCTAGGCATATCCAGATTCATATACCAGCAGTCATATTTCATTTTGAGTGGCCATTTAGTTTTCACCTGAGCTTTGGACCAAAAGGATTGGGACCTGAATATACTTCCATTCCAGAGGTGGTATTCAGCAGGTTCTGACTAGTTCTGGAGAACTGGTAGCGGAAATTTTGAGTAGTTCGGAGAACCAGTAAATACCAACTCTGACTGGCCCCACCTGAGTCCCAGCTGCTCGGGAGAGAATGGGGATTTTACAGTATTGTTCCCCTGGAGTGGGGTGGGAATGGAGATTTTACAGTATCCTTCCCCTGCCACGCCCACCAAGCCACACCCACAAAGCCATGCCATGCCCACAAAGCCACACCCACAGAACCAGTAGTAAAAAAAATTGAATCTCACCACTGTTCCATTCATTTTGTGCATTTACTGAAATAGTCTCCTGTTTATAGCATCATTATAACCCAGGCCATTCATTCTGTTGAGAATTTTGTGACAGAACTCCAAAGATTTTAATCCTTAATTGCTGTTTAACCACAGCAGTTTCTGTGACCATATTTGTAATAATTGTATTTTAACATTTGTTAACCATGTGATAATATTTTGTTTCCAGACTTCCCCCTCCCTTGCACTGCAGTAATTCACTACCAAACAATAGAAATACAGGGGAAACAAATTTTCCCTTTTTGGGTGAAATCAGTAATATTATTGTTAATAATAATAATAATAATAATATTAATTTGGCATTCATTGTCTGTTAGATCAGAAATAAGTTTCTAAATGTTATGGACATTAGGTATTACAGCCTTTATAATCCAACTCATAGAATTAATGTTACGTTGCTTCAGTGATGTGCGGTGAGGTTTATGGCTGGTGAGGCACTGACACAGTGGTGGGTTTCAAATTTTTTTAGACTTGTGGACTTCAACTCCCAGAATTCCACAGCCAGGCATGCTCAGTTCCGATTTAAAGTGACAGCATTTGTTTTTCTCCTTTGCGAAAAAGTTTCCTTCATTCTTTTTCTTCTCCCCCCTCCTTCCTCCCTTTCTCCCTCCCTCCCCCCTCTCTCAAACAGACACACACAGAGAAGTTCTTTCTCTCACTCACTCTCTCTCAAACAAATGCAAACACAGAAGTTTGAGTGGATATATTTTCCAGTGGCTTGAAAGCAGCTCCTCTGCCATACCCTCCCCCCACTGTCTGGGTGGGAAATGCCTGAAATGCAATAAAGCCCACCCACCCACTCACCTCCAGGCTGGGGTGAGAGAAGAGGCAGAGAAGCCGGAGGGGAGCCGATCCCAGCCTTTGATTGCAGGTGGAGCCACGTTGCCTTTTCAAACTTGTAATCAGTGAAGCTGGGCTTATATAGTTTTATCCAGCTATCTATCTATCTATCTATCTATCTATCTATCTATCTATCTCTCTCTCTCTCTCTCTCTCTCTCTCTCTCTCTCTCTCTCTCTCTCTCTCTCTCTCTCTCTCTCTCTGTGTGTGTGTGTGTGTGTGTGTGTGTGTGTTTGAAAAGGCAACGTGGCTCTGCCTGCAATCAAACTACACTTGGGGAGGGATCTACACTTGAGGATGAAGTTTGAATTCCTCCCCCTCCATCCGACCCTTTTCCAGCTGTTTCAGAGAGGATTTCAACTCTGCTCTTGCCTGTCATCATGAAAAGAAAAAAAAATGTAAAAGGAAAAAGGCAAGAGCTGAGGTCAGGCTGAGCTAGTTGCTGCCAGAGTCATCGTGGATGACTCTGCTTAACTGTTTAAAAAAGCCTCTAAAAATGCACCCTCTACCGGAGGAGGCAGGGGAACACCTATGTCAGGAATTTTTAGGCTTTTAACCCTGCTTAACTCTGTTCGAGTGATCATAAAACGCCTAAAGTCAGACTAGATGAGGCATGTCGTTCTCCTGCCTCCTCCTGTATAGGGCGCTTTTTAAGAGGCTTTTTAAAACAGTTAAGCACTAAGGAGAGTCATCCACAGTGACTCTGGCAGCAACTAGCTCAGCCTGACTTCAGCTCTTGCCTTTTTCCTTTACATTTTTTTTCTTTTCATGATGACAGTGGTGAGGCTCTGCCTCCCCTGCCTCCCCTGCCTGCACATCCCTGTGTTGCTTATCCATAGCCTAATTTATCATCCAAAACTCTTTAATTAAACTACTTTGAGAAAAGATAAAGTATAAACATGGCTGTCAACAAACAGTCAGATCCGTCTTTTACATTCAGAAACTAGCCTTACGGTCAGCAATGGTGTTACAAACTGTTTTTATCATGGACCACCTGGCACTAAAAAAAAAAGATTAAAAACAAATAGGATGCGGCTCTTAAATTATTTCAACAAATAAAATTGCACTACTGTCAGAACTATTTTTATTAGGACTTTCAATATTCACAGATACTTTGGATTTTCCTAAACCACGAATCGAACAAATAAGAAATGTTTGCTATGTTTGAAAATTAAAAACACTACAGTTCCTAAAGAAATAGCTACTGCCAGAAGGAAATTCTGGAAAAATGTATTACAAGAAATAAAGTTAAGGAAGTCTAAGAAGCAAGATAATTCCATAAGCATTACAGCACTATACTATTTATATAGATACTTACCAAGATCCTTAATGAGTGATAATGCTTCCCATGATATGAATGCTCCTCCACCATCATCCATTGCTCCCTGACCCACATCCCAGCTGTCCAGGTGTCCACTAATGAGTACAACCTAATGAAATAAAAATAATAAGATCTTGACAAACGTGAACATTGGGCACTAGCTAATAAAATGAAATTCAATGGTAAAAAGAGTATGGTTCTTACATTTTGGCAAGAAAAACGAAATGCACCGGTACAGTATAGGTACCTTGCTCAATAGTAGTAACTGTGAGAGGGATCTTGGACAACCATTTAAATATGAGCCAGCAGTGTGCAGCAGCTGCCAAAAAAGCCAACACAGTTGTAGGCTACATAAACAGAGGGATAGAATCAAGATCACGTGAAGTGTTAATACCACTTTATAATGCCTTGGCAAGGCCACATTTGGAATACTGCGTTAAGTTTTGGTCGCTACAATGTAGAAAAGATGTGGAGACTCTAGAGAGAGTGTAGAGAAGAGCAACAAAGATGATTAGGGGACTGGAGACTAAAACATATGAAGAACAGGTTGCAGGAACTGGGTATGTCTAGTTTAATGAAAAGAAGGACTAGGGGAGACATGATAGCAGTGTTCCAACATCTCCAGGGTTGCCACAAAAAAGAGGAAGTCAAACTATTCTCCAAGGCATCTGAGGGTAGAACAAGAAGCAATGGGTGGAAACTAATCAAGAGAGAAGCAACTTAGAAGTGAGGAGAAATTTCCTAACACTTAGAACAATTAATCAGTGGAACAGCTTGCCTCCAGAAGTTATGAATGCCCCAACACTGGAAGTCTTTAAGAAGATGTTGGATAGCCATTTGTCTGAAATGGTATAGGGTTTCCTGCCTAGGCAGAGGGTTGGACTAGAAGTCCTCCAAGGTCCCTTCCAACTCTGCTATTGTATTTGTATTTATCTGAAAAGCTGAATTAGACAGTTCAAGGATAACTACAGTATATAGGCTTATTCTTTCACCAGATGTAATTCAAATAATGTGATTACACAATTACATCAATACTATTATAGTGTAATTAGAATGTGCATTGTGACTCTCATTTTGTTCTAATGGGAAATTATGATAAACAAGGACTTCAAGTGCAAAAGGATATCCATCAACTTCTTATTACTTTTAATATGGAAGGTTTGGCTCTACAAGCTTTCAGTTAGTGGGTATATATTGTGAAAATCACGGACAAGAACAGCTTAGTTATATACATTCAATAAGATTGCCTTTATGACTATATATGTTTTTATGAATTCTTTTGAATTATTTTTTTCTGGATGTTTGTCTTTTGTGTACTGTTCAGGGTCACAGGATTTGAGTTGAGCAACCATATAAAATTCAGAAGCAGTTCCTAGACATTTGACTTGGTTTGGTCTGTTATGATAAGGCTTAGATTCTGGTGTAGACTCAAGACATGGCAAGGCTAAATAAGAATATTTATTCCATACCAGGATTCAGCCACTAAAAACAACGGACTTTCCTCGGTCACATGAAAGAGCAATCACAGTTTTAATTCCAGCACTTCTTTATCCAATTTTATTCCCATCCTGAAATGGGCAACTATTAGATGTTTATAAAAAAAAAATTGACATCTCTTTTCTGAAAAAATCTGGCTCTCAGTTCTTAATAAATTTGACATTCTGAATGAAAGTCGTGGATGATAAAAGAAGATAGCTGGCATGGAAATTTGCTCATTTACAAAAAGGCAAATGCATTTCTGATTTCCCAGAAGGCAAATTGATGAGATCCTTCTCAATCACCCAATTACATTTTTCAACTCTTTCATTCCTTAAGATCATATCTCTCCGGGATCAAAGGACATGCTTAGAAATGAAGCTGATTCGGAAGCTGGTGCTTTTCTGTCCCTTTTCACCTCTTTATATCAATGCCTAAGGGTGACACAAACTGAGTGCCCAAAGAGGGCCTGTTTTTGCAGGACAACCTAGAGCAGTGATGGTGAACGTTTTTGGCTCGGATGCCAAAAGGGGACGTGTGTGCACGCCCACACCCATAATGCAATGCCCTTCCCCTGCATATGCATGCACACACACACCTGTGCTCCCCCCTGCCTCACTGAAGCCGCCAGATTTCCAGTAGGCCCATTGGACCATTTTTCGCCCTCGCCAGGCTTCAGGAAAGTCTCCAAAGCCTGTGGATGGTGAAAAATGGAAGTTCATTTCTGAACATCCAGTAGGCCAGTTAGGCCCATTTTTTGCCATCCACAGGTTCCGGCAGCTTTCCTGAGGCCTGGGGAGGGCTAAAATGGCCTCCCCTACCCTATGGAAGGCTGAAAATTAGCTGGCCAGCTGGAGCTGACATAGGGCAATGCCTCGTGTGCCCTCAGATATGGCTCCGCATGCCACCTATGACCCGAATGCCATAGGTTTGCTATTATGTCCCTAGAGACTTGGATGATACTGCTGGAAGGAGTTAATTTACCTCCAAATAAGTTAACTTTAACCCAAGCAAGATTATAGTATTTCAGCATTTCATAACAACCTCACCTATTCAACACCAAGTAATGAGGGGGAGAAAAATCAAAGCAATAACTGCTATGTATATAATCTGGCACAAGTGTAAATTGCTTGAGTTGTTTCATCAAACACAGATGTCAGAAAAATGCTCGTAGGTCTTGCAATGAATTATAGGTGAGTTTATAACTGAATAGGGGGAAAAACTATATTTAAATGAGGAGCAATGTCTTCTTAGCAACAGTGAAAGATTGCCCTACTAACACAGCATGATGTTCCCTGGCAACCAAAGTGGCAAAACTATTGCCTGACAGAGAATTATTATTATTTTTGTTCCTAGGAAAGGAGTCACGCTACTCAGTAGGCAATTTTGAATCAGAAAGTGGTGTGATCTGCCGTGGGATTAGACATGTGTGCCTACAAATTTCAAAATGTTGTTTCCAAGACAGGAGCAGTTCTAGCAGATTGAGAAACAAAAGAGGAAAAGCTGCATTTTTCAGGTTAGGCCACTTGTCTTTCTGGCAGTAAACCTCTCTGCTTTGACTGGCAATCCCTCTAGAGTAGTATTTCTCAATCTTGGTAGGTTTCAGATGTGTGGACTACAACTTCCAGAATTCTCCAGCCAACCTGGAGTTAGAGTCCGTACATCTGAAAGCTGCCAAGGTTGAGAAACACTAATCTATGTATAATGGTTTCCATGTTCCATGCTGAAGCAAATCAAGATACAGGATTCTGTGTGATACAGAAGGATCTTGACAGACTTGAACATAGGACGTTATCTAATAAAATGAAATTCAATTTTGAAAAAAGTAAGGTTCTGCATTTAGGCAAGAAAAACAAAATGCACAAGTACTGTATAAGTTGTACCTTGCTCAAAAGTAATAACTGTTATTGGAGTCCTAGTGGACAACCCTTTAAATATGAGCCAGCAGTGTGCAGCAGCTGCCAAAAAAGTCAAGACAGTTCTAGGCTGCATAAACAGAGGGATAGAATCAAGATCATGTGAAGTGTTAATTACCACTTTATAATGTCTTGGTAAGGCCACACTTGGAATACTGCATTCAGAGATGTGGAGACTCTAAAAAGAGTGCAGAGAAGAGCAACAAATATGATTAGGGGAGTGGAGACTAAAACATATGAAGAATGGTTGCAGGAACTGGGTATGTCTAGTTTAATGAAAAGAAGGACTAGGGGAGACATGATAGCAGTGTTCCAATATATCAGGGATTGTCACAAAGAAGAGGGAGTCAAGCTAATCTCCAAAGCACTTGAGGTTAGAACAAGAAGCAATGGGTGGAAACTAATCAAGGAGAGAAGCAAATTAGAACTGAGGAGAAATTTCCTGAGAGAACAATTAATCAATGGAACAACTTGACTCCAGAAGTTGTGAATGCTCCCACACTGAAAGTTTTTAAGAAAATGTTGAATAACCATTTGTCTGAAGTGGTGTAGGGTTTCCTGCTTAAGCAGGGGGTTGGACTAGAAGATCTCCAAAGTCCCTTCCAACTCTGTTATTCTACGAGACATTTAACAATGAGTAGAACAATTGTGGTATTCTATAGAAGTGTTCCTATTTGTTAGTTTTCCAGATTTTCCATTATCTGAGAGAGGTATTTTATTGTCCCATGACTTTTCTATCAATGAGCCACTCTGTCGTGCTGAGGATTTTGTAAAAGCTTTTAAGAAGCACAAGTACAGCAGGGTAAGGACATAAACTTTGCACAATTTTTTTCACTTATCATTGAGTTTTCTCTTTGAAGAACTCTAGGGAAGCCAGAAATATATATTTATTTTCTTACTTCTTTATTATTTTTGCCATTCCAATATCTTCCCTGAGCAGATACATAATGTATTCAACAATATTATGGATCAACAAAGGAGAAATTTTAAAACAGCGATTCTGAGACTGAAATTCTAAACACTTCAGCAGAGAAGGATGTCAGGCATTTCTTTGCCTGACATCAAAGATAAGAGTCTGGCAGTTGAGTGAGCTTTTTTGTAGCACCTTTTACAAGTGAGCATGGGAAATGAGATGAATATTTTTTTAAAAAAATAGCTATCAACCTTTTTGGAGAACATTTTACAGAACCTGACAGGCAGATACGGGAAGAAGATTAATTTAGTTATGGCTGATCAGATCAACAGGGATTTGAGATAATGCAACAGCAGAAGAACTAACACCATGGAATTCAGTCAGAAAGTTAATATCTCTGGGCTTTGGTTTAAGTGATTTTCCCATGTCTTCAAAGATAGTGCAAGGGAGCCAATAACCCAAATCCCTGCAATAATTTGTAGTCTGACATTATTAAAACTCACAGATTTCAACAAATATACGTCTCCAGGGGTGATATTCAAATTTTCCCTATACCGGTTCTATGGGTGTGGCTTGGTGGTGGTGGTTTCCTGTGACTGAGTGGGCATGGCCAATTCAATGTCACTCACAGCCATGCTTACTCAGTCACAGGAGCCCCCAAGCCCCGTGTACATAACCTGGTAGGAAAAAATGTATGTATGAGCACGAGAAGGGCTCCTAGTGAATGCTGTAGAGAGAAGCCGATTTTTCCTCTCTCCATTCACAGCAGAGCTGCTGCTCCCTTTATGGTCCCCCCAAGCCCCCACCCTTCCAGGGGTCGAAGTACCTTAAAGGGACAGGCTGCAGCAGCTGCGCTGTGAATGGAGGCAGAAACGTTCGGATTGGGTGGGTGGGTTGAGTGGCTGGAAGGGCCGAGTGAGCAGCTGGAAGAGGTGAGCGGCAACCAGATGGGCATCAGCAGGGCCGACCAGGGGTGATTTCTACTGGTTTGGGGAACCAATTCAAATCGTCCCTACCGGTTCACCCGAGCTAGTCCAAGCCAGTCGAATTTCACCCCTTATGTGTCCTGGGATAATGTTGCAAGATCCAATCTGGGCCAGTCACCAGGATCAGAGGTTTTGTCTTCCAAGCTCTCAGAAATGAAATTCAAAACGATATTGATAGATTAGAAAAATTGGGTGGAAGTAGCAGAATGAAATTTAATAGCATTCTTCATTCAGAAATATACATTTACCTGATGGACAATATTGAACCTGAAAATATGGATTGTGAAATAGATTTTGGAAGTAATACAGTAGTTGACTGCAAACTCAAAGTCAGCAATAGGATATGGCATAAAGAATAGCAAATGAAGGGAGGCATAGTTTCCAAATTATGGGAAGCAGCTGTTCCATTTTATTCTGCTTTGGTAAGACCTCCTGCCCCCCTCATTGCAACTTGCCCCAATACCTTGAGTACTGTGCCTAGTTCTAGGCATTGAATGTAGCCCCCAACACTATGTGCATGCCATACAGTGAAAGAAAATCGACCATCTGAGTCACTGATTATTAACTCGTTTTATGTTTGCACACACATGTCCTAGCAGAATCCTGATCAGAAAAATAAACTAGCACTGATGAAGTTACCTAGTTTGGTAATGAAACGTCTACAAGAAAACTACCAAGCTCAGAGAGCATCAAGAACCTCAGAGTTCAACCCTGAGCTACAAATATTCACTTCTACTGGTACAGAAGAATAAGTAGGGAGGGGGGAAATTGCTTTTGGGAAAATTGCTTTTGGAGAAGCAATGGTGGACATACATATGTGAGTGGGAGGATGAAGAATCACTTTGTTTAGTGTCCTTGTTTTTATTAAATGCAGCTTGTCTGGATGAGAAAACATCACATGACCAATTAGTGCTTGATAATCACCATAATGTTGACATTTAAGGAATTGAATTAGTCATTGTATATTTGCAATGTACCCAGTATTCAATTTCAAGTATAACATCTTTACTACTTATTTAAGGAGAATTGCTCAGTTGTGCAATTGGAGTGCAATTATGTTTCTTGAAAATAGTTTTAATCCCTGGGCCCTTTTCTATGAGTGACATAAAATCATTAAAAATTTTGGGGGGGATTTAGACCACTGAGTTCAATCCCTACACTGTATGCTTCCTATATAGTGAAGGAATGCCAGCCATCTGAGTCATTGATTGCAATGTTTTCAATATTATCAAGGGTTGAGTTTGCAGGGAGGGGATCCTCTTACGCTGAATTTAGAGAGCCAGTTTGGTGTAGTGTTTAAGGCATCGTGTTCCCTGGACAAAGGATAAATAAGGGCAAGAAATGCAAAATTTGTATACAGAGATTTTCCACCTTATTTACAACTCTGCCCCCATCCCAGGGGTGAAATTCAGCAGGTTCTGACAGGTTCTGGAGAAATGGTAGCAGAAATTTTGAGTAGTTTGGAGAACTGGCAAATACCACCTCTGGCTGGCCCCAATGTAAGGTGGGAATGGAGATTTTGCAATAACCTTCCCCGAGGAGAGAGGAGGGAATGGGGATTTTGGCGTATCCTTCCCCTGGAGTGGAAATGGGGGATTTTGTCGTATTCTTCCCTGCCACACCCACCAAGCCACGCCCACAGACCCAGTAGTAAAAAAAAAAAAATCACCATTGCCCCATCCTTTGTGTGTGTGTGCATGTGTGTGTGCCTTCAAATCAGTGCTAATTCCTATCAACTGCTTGGAGAGGCCCCTGTAGTTTTCTTGACTTCATATTTCAGAAATTTGGTATTGCCTCCTTCCTAGGGCTGAGAGAGGGAACTGGCCCAAGGCCTCCCAGGTGACTCCGAGCTAAGGTTGGAGTAGAAATCACAGTCTCTCTGTTTCTAGCCTGCTTCAACCACTACACCAATCTGGCTTGCTAGTATTGTTACTCAATTCTCTACAGAATGAGTCAGCCTCTTTTATCCTGTGGAGGGTAATGAAGATGGAGGATCCAGCATAATTATTTTCCTTGCCTATAAAACTTACATGTTTTTTTAAAAAAATGCCTTGAATAGTTAGACTTTATTTAATATTCTCACTATTTTTTTAATCATCATTTTTTAAAACTCATTTATCAGTTAACAGCATCTAATTAGTTGCAATTATCATTAATTGACTGCTAATTACCAGTTTGCACAAAATTCTCACAGGAAAAATATATTCCTCACAGCAATCCATAAATATAGTGGGACTATTATAACATCATTTATTTTAATATATTATTTCCTCCCTCCAGATAACTTCATCAAGTTTGGAAGTGCTGAGAGAGACACATTAGACAAATTGAAAATTGGATTGGGTCATTGGTAGCAAGGAATGCTTAACTGTTCTGCGTAATTTCTCTAAACTACTCAACCATATACGTTACCTAGAGTGTAAGACAATATTGTATAACAGTAGTAAAAGTATTATAGTAAAAAGTATTTTATATCTTCTGACTTGGTTACTAAAAATGCATTACAAAAATATTGTCTTATCCTCTTTGTATATCTCATTTTTCTACCAGTGTCTTAGTAAAAAATACTTCGTTTTAACTATGCTGTGGCTTTCATGTGAGAAAATGTAGATTATTGTCTGCCCAAACCTAACTAAGTTATGCAGGCCCACTATTATTCTTGCACATTTTCTTTTGATTTCTTTCATGGCATGTATAATAGAAATTGAGCCTGCATTTTATATATGGGATTCTACTTGAACTTATTGATTACTGTGACAAAAGGTTACCATTTTCTATATAGAGATCTATTAAAGAACCTCAAAGGACCTTTCTGTTTACTTGTTGCAATTCATGAGAAAATACAATAACTCTCTGCAAAGGTCTCTAGGAACATACAATGACAGATGCAACATAATACCAGACATGTTCTGTGCATCATTTCTCATCATTGGATCCAGTACCATAAGCAGAAAGAGAAAGTGGAAATACACAGGACCTCTCTTGTTAGTAATAAGCACATACTATCGCATATACTACTGCTGCCTTTTCTTTTATGTAAAGGTTTTTTGACTTGTAGAAATGCACACGTGGGATACAAGCAAGTCCCGGTTTCAAGGGGACCTTTGCCAGGGGTCATCCCCCACCCTTGTATTAGTATTGATCCAAGTTGGGCAAGGATGCTCAGGGATTCAAAGCCACCTCACTTCATGGATCCTATCCAGTGGTGGTATTCAGCAGGTTCTGACAAGTTCCGGAGAACTAGTAGTGGAAATTTTGAGTAGTTTGGAGAACTGGTAAATGCCACCTCTGAAAGGTTCCGCCCCCATCAATTCTCTGCCTCCTCAGTCCCAGCTGATCGGGAGGAAATGGAGATTTTGCAGTAACCTTCCCCCAGAGTGGGGAGGGGATGAAAATTTTACAGTATTCTTCACCTGGAGTGGGGAGGGAATGGTGATTTTACAGTATCCTTCCCCTACCACACCCACCAAGCCATGCCCACCAAGTCATGCCATGCCCACCAAGCCACGCCCACAGAACCATAGTTTAAAAAAAATTGAATCCCACCACTGATCCTATCACATTTTATTTGAAAGGCAACACATTTTATAAAATCTACTCATTGGGATATATCTCCCAAAGGCTAAGATTAATTCCTTGCTTTTTGAACAACTCAGATGTGCTCATTATTTGCCTGTCCCAAGGAAAGAGCAATTATTTAAAAGTTTGAAGGGGATGCAGGGATGCTTTTAAAGATGTTTGAAGGTGAAACGAATGTTATTAAAACAGTTCCATTAAAGGTTGGAAATGTTCTTTTATGCAGATAAATATTTAGGGCTAATGTCTTGAATGCCATTAAGGAAAATAATTCACTGCTTTCTTCAGGAAGGAATAATAGAAGAGTTTTTCAAATTGTGTTCTGCAGAACCCTAGAATTTCACAATAATTTGACGGTATCATGTGAGAGACTACGGTGATGATAATAACCACCAACAACAATAATTCATGTATATGTATATGTATATGTATATGTATATGTATATGTATATGTATATGTATATGTATATGTATATGTATATGTATATGTATATGTATATGTATATGTATATGTATATGTATATGTATATGTATATGTATATGTATATGTATATGTATATGTATATGTATATCTATACGTATATGTATATCAGGGGTGGGTTCTTGCAGTTCTAACCTCTTCTATAGAAGAGGTTCCACAAATGCTCCCTTCCCCCGCCCGTCCACACCATGCTTGCCCCACCTGCCTCTAAGAGTCCTATCTAAACCTTAAAGTCTTAAAACTGTCAGGTTTGAACATCCCTGGGATTTTTTTTCTAAAGGATTAGGGGTGCAAGGGTCTTGACAGCTTTAAGACTTGTGTGCTTCAAATGCCAGGGTTTCTGAGCCAACATTTTGGTTGCTAAACAAGAGCGTTGTTAAGTGAGTTTCACCACATTTTACAAGTTGGCCATGCCCACCCAGTCACATGACTGCCAAACCACTCCCACTCGGTCACATAGTTGGCAAGCCACTCCCATCTGGTCACATGGCCGGCAAGCCACTCCCACAAAGCAGGCCACATCTACAGAAGAAGTTCTAAAAAATTTGGAAACCCACCACTGATATATATATATGGTTGTGGGCCCTATGGCAGCCGGCCCACAACCATAGAGCACACTCTTAGAGCGGTCGTTGCTGGAAGAATTTAAAGCCGAGTTCTGGAGTTGGAAGCCGGAGAAGAAGTTATGCTTGAAGCGTGGCGGCAGGGACAAAAGCAGCAGCAGTGCCCTGGCTCTGCAGGGAGAGCTAGGCCAGGGCTTGGTGAGGCTGGGAGGCATGTGAACTGAGGCTGTGCCTGGCTCTTCAGGAGCCCGCTCACAAGGGAGCAACTGCCCGGCAACTCTCCTCTCTGGCCAGGCAGAATGCCACTCCCTAACCTAGCAGTATTCCAAAGGCAGTAAGCAACGTGAGCGCCTTTCTTCCTCCGACTCCTGCAGCTTGGCATCTTCGGGATACCATTAGGTCGGTGAGCGGTGCTCTGCCTGGCTGGAGGGAGGGGTTGTCCAGGGGGCTTATTTTCAGGGGGGGTATATTTTTGCCCACACGAAAAATGTGGCAAGGTATCAAGATATATATCTTGAACACAACATGCCAGATATCACATTTGTTGAAAATCGAAACATACAATTTATTGATATCAAGGTACTAGGAGACACCAGAGTTGAAGAAAAAAGAACTGGAAAAAATCACAAAATATCGATGACCTGGTCATCGAAACTACGCGATTATGGAGAAACATGTAACATAATACCCACTGTCATCAGGGCACTTGCTACCATGTCCAAGAATTTTATAAAATACATCAAGAAATTGCAGGGTCCTGCAATAACACCAGCGGAACAGCAGAAAACCGAACTACTTGGAACATCGTACATTTTAAGAAGGTACATGGTTGATATCTAGGATGCTGGCAGCAACCCATATCAACCATTAGCACCAGTTGATGGTATTTGTGATGCATTTTTGAATGTTCAGTTGGCTGAGTTTCATGTTTAATGAATACAGGATATAACAATAATGCATGCAAAGAATTGAGAAGACAGCAACAGACAATAAGTGCTGCGTATCGCCTCTGCAAAGAAGCTGAAGAAACAGTGGACCATCTGGTAAGCTGCTGCAAGAAGATTGCACAAACTGACTACAAGCAGTGGCATGACAAAGTAGCAACAATGGTGACTGGTAGATTTGCAAGAAATATCATTTGCCGGTAAGCAAGTACTGGTGGGACCATAAAATAGAGAAAGTCATAGAAAATGAAGAAGTTAAATTGCTCTGGAACTTCAGAATCCAGACAGACAGGCACCTGCCACATAACACCCCGGACTTAACTGTTGTTGATAAGAAAGACAAAAAAGTCTGGATAGTGGATGTGGCAGTGCCTTGAGACAGCAGAATAGAAGAGAAAGAACTGGAGAAGGTAAGAAAATACAAAGAGTTACAAATAGAAATAGAGTGACTATGGGAAAGGCAAACAAGGGTAGTACCAATAGTAATACGCGCCTTGGGTGCAGTTCCAAAACAACTGGAGCACCACTTGAATATTATACGCATTGACAAATTTGCCATCAGTTAGTTGCAGAAGGCAGCTTTATTTGGAACTGCTTCCATCCTGCGACGATATCTGTTACACCATCAAACATCCAGATTTGCCTATCCCAGGTCCTTGGTAAGGACTCGATAGGTAGACAAAAATGCCAAACCCAGACTGAACATCTGTCTGACTGTGCGATGATTAATAATAATGTATATAATAGTAATATTTGAATAATGAAGTGCTTAGAAATAACAGGATCCAATCAGTAAAAACATGAGAAGATTTCTGGAAAGATCAATGGATCAACTGCTGGTTAATGATAGACTGAGAAAGATAACTACCAAGATAGGAATCTTTCAAGGAAACTCACTGTTACCACCACTGTTGGTCATTGCAGTGATTTTCCTGTTAATGATACTGGCCAAGTTATGCCATTGCTATCAAATATCAAAAATATCCACCAGGCTATCACATCTTCTTTACATGGATGATTTGAAGCTGTACAGAAAAACACCATCTGAAAAAGAATTGCTCTCAATACTGTCCATATATACATAGCCAACATATTGCAATGGAGTTTGGACTGAACAAATGTGTCACACTTAACATCAAACTCCAAACTCAATGGACGAAATGCTATCAAGGCAATCAACACCCACACGGTTACTTAGGTATTTAGATTGGATTTGATATTTTTGTCCATATATAAAATCCTTCCCAAGAACAGATGTTGTTGTTGTTTAATAATATTAAAGGTATTGTTGCATACTGTGAGCTGTTTCAAATAAAGCTGCCTTTTGTAATTGACCGATGGTGATTTTATAAATTCCGATGCTACTGCAGATGATTTGGACTTGCACCCAAGGTGCCCCTTCCTTTTGGTACTACCTTTGCTTTCTTTTGCTGCAGTTGTTCTACTTCTATTTGCAGGTGTTTATATTTTGTAATTTTCTCCAGTTCTTTGTTCTCTATTCTGCTTTCTCCAGATATTGCAACATCCATTACTCAGACTTCTGTTTATCTTTTTTGTCAAGTTGTTAAATCTGGGGTGTTGTGTGGCAGATGCTTGTCTGTTTGAATTCTAAAGTCTCAAAGCACTTTCACTTCTTCATTTTCTATTACTTTGTTTTATGGTCCTTCCAGTTCTTGCTTGCAGGAAAATGGTATTTCCTGCAGATCTTCCAATGCACCATTGTTGCTATTTTTTCATCCTGTTGTTTGTTGTTAATTGCAATAATAATTAAATACGTTTATGTTTATCCTAGTGGTGATAATGGCAGCAACTGTAATGGGAGAAATTACTCACCTTTAGCAGGCTTGCTGGGATGATAGCAGTAAAACCTCCCATGTTCTGAATTGGGACCACAGAATGGGATGGGGAAACAGACTTCTCCATCCCATTCTGTTTTTAAATGAGTGTGTGTCTATGTGTGTATGAATAAATAACTGTATATAACTATAGATATAAATCATAAGTATGTTTAGATGCATGAATTTGGTGAATGGGAGATGAATAACTATGGGTAAATTTCTATGGTACTCAAGCCTTTTCTAGATCCCTTTCTAGAGCCTGAGAAGTACTGATAGGACTTCCTTGCCCCATTGAAAAATATTTCTATGATGTTCAGATGCATGGAGTGGAGGTAGCATAGTAAAACAGAAAAGCTCAGTAGTTGGGTATTTCTAAACAGCAAATATGTGGATATGTGACATATCCTGGTCCACATTTTATATTATCAAGTTTCAATAGGTCTGAAGTTCTGAAATCCATAGTTCTATTGGGAGTAGCAAGGGTAAAAGAAAAAAAAAGATCTAATTTTCAGCTACAGTTTCAAGGGTTGCAAGTGGAAGAAAATGTTACCAGCCTTGGCAAGCAAAGTGAACAGGTGTGACTAGGATGAAAATGAGTTTAAAATAGTTAGGTGAGAAGCTATTTTATTTCTTCTCAACAATGCCTAAAACACTTTGAAATGGAATAACCTAAAACCATGAAATGCCCTTTTGTGCAGGAAAAAGAAAAGGTTCTTACATGAAAATTCAATTTAAAAAGTGATGTGGAAAATAGGAAACGCCAGAAAGCAAAAAAAAAATACAGTAACCGAGTCATTCTATACAATAGGAAAAGGCAGATGTCACAGTCCTGTAGAGACTGAAGGCTTTTGGACAAAAGTGTTAGGCTTCGTCTTATAACAGCTAACAAGATAAAAGCCACTATATTTGGAAGTTCGTCTGTCTGAGAACCTGTTATCCAAAGTGTCCATAAACACTATATACTTCTAAGGGCTGTAAATACTCAACTGCAATAAAATATACAGTATATCAACAACCTTCTTGATTATTTAGAAAATATCTAAAGCCCTGGCTCCGTGGTCTTGCTTGGGGATCATAGAGCTGCACACCATAGTTAGTGCCTCCCATCCTTTAGTTAACTTGCAATGTCACATTTTAAATTATTCTTGCCTTAGTTTATATTTTTATATTTAGTTTTAATGTTTTTAACATTTTATACTGCATTTCCCTGAAAATAAGACAGGGTCTTATTTTCTTTTGACCCCCAAAATTAAGTGCTTGGCCTTATTTTCAGGGAGGTCTTATTATTTTTGAGGGGCAGGAGGCGGCGAGTGTGGTCACCTCATGGCTGCTGCTGTGTTGCAATATTTTCAGGGAGGACTTATTTTCATGGGAGGGCTTTTTTTAGCGCATGCGCTCAAAAGCCCAATTGGGCTTATTATGTGGGGAGGTCTTATTTTCGGGAAAACAGGGTATATTTTTAACATTTCATCAGTATACCTGCCTGGGCCCCTCTGAGAAGGAGATGGGCAATTTCTAAATGTGACTGATAAATAAATAAAATACAGGTGAATAAATGGCTGGATTTATCAGCAAATCTCTTAGCCGGTTCACAAAAATAGCTTTAGCTCTCCAAATATCATAAGATTTCAAGCAAGATGCTGAACGATCAATAGACTTGAACAATCCTATGTAAGATGGTTACCCTTTGAGAATTAATTATTTAAAAAGTAATTTAGTTAAGTATATTGATACATTTCTGGGAAACTGGAAATTATCAGCCTACAGGCATGACAGTGCTGACCTGATATATCCATAACTTTGAAGGTTGCTTAGAAACTTGGATTAGTTGCCAAAACAGTTGTAAAATTGATTTCTATTTTCCTGTTCAGAAAAACAAGGTTATTAGTTTATCATTTCAATTCTTATCATAAGGCTAGGTAAAGAATGAAATAAAACACAAAATCCTATTACTAATTTTACTGAGCAACACTTATAACCTGATTAGACTAAATCCGTAATTTAAATTTTTTAGCTGGCCAGTTCTCTATACAAATTCCAGCATCACAACTGAGGGCTTGAAACTATTCTGTTTCAGTAAGGAAAATCAATCAAATATGAATGTTTATTATTAATTGTATTACATAGATTGTTATGATGGACAACTTCTTCTCCTATGTGAAATATTGGCCTACATACCTTTCTGTTGCTTTACAAATTGTTGCCTTAGCATTTCTAATTACATTGACAGGCTCTTGGTGAAGGAATAGCATAGGGCAGAAATTATTTCTGTCAGAAAAGACAAAAAAAAAGGTTCTATATTCAGTAGTGTCTATGTTTATGTGTGCAACAGATGAAGTGGTATTCCCACTTCCCTCTCTCATCACCACATGGAAGATTTAAGACCATTATGATATAATCCAAATGCATTTTCTCAATCAGCGCAATTGAAATTAGATATGTTATTACAACTAAAAGGAGACACAGCCATGAAATACATGTAACGTATAGTTAAATTTTGCCAGAACGAAGAAATGAGAAAACCAACAAAGTGCCAAGGGATCAATCCATGCCCACTGAAGCATGCCACTGTGTGTACAGGAAGAGATTCAATGTATAATACAATTCCTCTTGTGGTGGCTCCAGAGAATTCATAAGAACATGAGCTCACATTGCTACCAAACTGGTAGCTAAGGTAAGTGGATTTCACCCCTGTTCCAAGGTCCCTTCCAACTCTTGTTATTCTATTCTAAATCTTTATTTATGGTTTTCCGATTTAAACACCTTTTGTACATACCTTCCTCAAATGTACATATTTTGTGCAAATCTGAGTTTCCAAATATTTTCACAGTACCAATATTTTTGATAGGATAATGGTTTTGAAATGAGCAGCCTCAGATTTGAATTTTATGCTTTTTTGTTGTTTACAAGGAATGTTTTGTCTTCCTTTCCGAAAAAAGCTTGACCATACATATCAGAAATAATTGTTTTGAATTCCTAGCATCTCTGGGGAAATAGTTAATCCTTAGGGACCAGTTATAGAAGCTGTTAAGCATAAGCACATGGACACAAGAACAATACGCCATCCATATGATAAAAATAATTCTTATATTGTTGTTAACATCGATAGAATATGAAAATGTTACCTTACATATGTTAAGAAGAAATTGGTATAATATACGGGAACTTCTAAACTGAGTTGGGGGAGTTGCACATGTGGAATGTTTATAGCACTATTAAGTCATGGGAAAAAGCCCACTAAATAAAGAGCCAAAAGATTTGGAGATAATGCAAACAAATATGGTCTACTGCATGCATAAATCTAAGAGAACATAGGACCTCATGTTAAAGAAATGCTGAAGAGCCCAAACTATATGCTCTTACAAGGAAATGCTATAAGCTACAAAGGTAATGTAAACTATTATGTGACACTTAGGCCAAGAATGCTACATCAGATAAGTTGAGGGGGTGACCTTACTATGGGGGTTGCCCTGGTATCCTCAAATTTGGCATGTCCATTGATGGCACTTCCTCTATTCTTCCTTTCTCATACTAACACTAGCTAACATAAACACTTGTACTTTATTACTTTCATTAAATGACCCTTTCAAACTTATAAAAAAGACATCTGTCTGCTTTATGTTAGCAGTCCCTTTTCTCTTCAGGGTTATATCCATCCTTATGCTTTCAATTCTTCCTTCGATTTTCCTGTTTATAACAGCCATTTTCTCAGGAAGGTAACCAAGCAAAAATTGCCAAATTTCTTTATAGCCTCCACCGGTGCCAGTCTAAATGTTCAAATTATACCATGCAAACAGAGCTGTGTATTTTGCAAGATGGGGAATCTGCTCATACATTAAGCGCGCATATTGAATATAGGATTAAATGGACTGCACGGGCTTACAAAAATGCCAGTTACCCCCACCCCACCCCAGAAATACAGTTATGCATTTCAGAAATGAGATGAGCAAGGAGAAAGAATTTATTGGAAAGATACCATATCATAAACTAGGAGGTTTCTTTTGATATCCCTGTGTGATAAATGATTAAAGACCAAGCAATAGTATAACTGGGGGGAAAAGCCATCCGTTTAGGAAAAAATACACACCAGCGAATTGGAGATATAACAAGCAAATGTACAGACTAGGTCAGCCAACTCAGAGAATTTGCCACAACAGATGCCATTGTGTTTGCCTACAAGTGGATATTTATACCATTCCAGGTCTAATTCATTATTTATATTCAGGGATTAGTTCTGGCTGCTGCTACTGCTGGTTCTCTCAGGGACGCACTGCACGCTTCACGCACCGCAGGCACAATGCTAAAAAAAATGCTTCTACGCATGGGAAGAAGCAAAAAAACAAGATGGTGGCACCTATGGCGGCGCCAAGAGAACCAGTTCAGGGGCGTGGCAGGCCGAGTTACTACCTACTCAGGCGAACCGGTCTGAACCAGTAGGAACCCACCTCTGTTTACATTCCGTGTAGCCAATTAGCAAGCCTGAGGATATTTTCTAACCAGCAGTGGATAGAGAGAAATAGTATGTCCCTTTATATTCCATTCGTACTCTTCTTTTTTTAGTTCTTGAGAGGTCAGAAGGAAACTAGACATTTTACTCCCAAGACACAAAAAAGCCAACCCCCTCGTCCACCTACAGTATGTTAAAAGGATGTTGAATCATTCTGCTGGCAGACAAAATGAGAGGCAGAAAAGACTCAATCGACATATTATAATGGCTGTCAAGCTCATGTGAAGAATGCATGCAGTACTGAATGGGTGGCTCTTTTGCTAGACATCCCTCTTAATTTAAGCAGGCCCCAAACACGTCACCATAGAAATATAAGCATTAAGAAAGCAGGAGACAATGGAATAATAATAATAAATCAAAAGGCAGATTGTGATGGACTGTTAAATCAAAAGAAAAGTTAATCAGTGTTGATGAGAATATAGGGTCCTTCCTTCCCCACCCCTATTAACTGGGGTTCTCTGAATTTTGGGAAGAGGGGATGGAATAATTTCAGTTTAAGACAAAGGTGGCTTAATACCCCCAACTTTAAAAAAAAGTTCATCGCTTGCAAGTTCTTATGAATTCTCTGGAGCCACCACAAACCAAAAAAGTAAAGCACTTGGGAGTGTGCTGGAATTATAAAACCACGGTTTCATTATGCTTAAAAAAAAGAAAAACCCTTAGTGACAGAACATGTAATGCTGAAATATATAAATCACCAAGAAGTCAAAACAAATAATTTCCTTTGACAGCTATCCTTGATGGACTGTTGCTCCCACTCTCGATTTTAGGGGTTTTTGGAATTGGAGTCCCATATATTGTGAATAGCTTTCAGGCACCCGAACAAAGTGAAATATCAACCCTTAAGTCTGTTTTGAACACCAGGCCTCAAAGCACTGATGTGGAGAGCTTTGGCAATTCTACAAAACGCATGCAGAGTGGGTGCAGTCTAAACAGGTCAGGCTCTTTGGTTTTTGTTTCTGAACCACTGAATTTGGAAGTAAATTATATCAACCTTGCTCAAAATATCACCAATAGCTCACATGTGATTAAGAGGCCTCGTTTTCTTTCATCTGAAGTAGCATGGAAAGACATCTCAATATAACTGCTGTTTACCAATGATCTATACTTGAAAAAGCACAGTTGCTACACAGTAATTGTATTCTTAAGCTACCGAGAAGGTTGTGGGTTTTGTTATTATTTTTTTACAACAACAGATGAATCCAACAGCAGGATATTGAGACTGTGGATTCAGGGTTCAGTGATTCAGTGCTCAGTGTCCATGATAAATGATGCAGAATTTAGTCATCACTGCTATTAGGAATCCTAGCCTGTCTGGCTATGTTCATACAATGCACTGAACTGCAGACAAACTGATTGCATATATGTATGGTGTATGAATCCAACTGACTCCTGCAGTCTCAGGACCCTTGTGGCTTTGGGTTACTCTCCAAATTACAATATCCAAGTTCACAAGGAGGAGGGAGGAAATGGTTCCAGGTTGAGAGTCAAAGGGCCTGGATTCTCTCCTTCTGCAGATAACATGTAGCCGTTACGACCAAAAAGCACCTTCATGGCCTCCATTTATTTATTGAATGCTTTTCTAAGGTAAAAATAAAGGTTCCCCTCGCACATATGTGCTAGTCATTCCAGACTCTAGCGGGCGGTGCTCATCTCAATTTCAAAGCCAAAGAGCCAGCGCTGTCCAAAGACTTCTCTGTGGTCATGTGGCTGGCATGATTAACAGCGAAGCAGCACAGAGCGCTGTTCCCTTCCCACTAAAGTGGTCTCTATTTTTCTACTTGATTTTTACATGCTTTTGTACTGCTAGGTTGGCAGAAGTTGGGACAAGTAACAGGATCTCACTCTGTTATGTGGTGCTAGGGATTCGAACTGCCAACCTTTCTGATCGACAAGCTCAATGTCTTAGCCACTGAATGCTTTTCTAAAGGGGATTAACTGTCACCACATCCTGAGAAATATGGGAGAAGTGGGCTCATTTCTGAGTTTTGAGTCTACACTGAGAACATTCTCCCAAAAATGACTATATGCAGGATTTGCTCCTTCATCAAATGCATCTACTTTTTTCTATATCATGCATTATACCAGTAGTGCCAATCTCTCTCTTGATTTGCTTCCTCTCTCCAGTTGAGATCTCTGTCAAGGAAGGTTTCAATGGTCTAACTATTTTGCATCACAATTTCTGCACCACAGCCAACATGAAAGCACCTTTCTTAAGGTGTGATAGACAGAACTGGACATCCTATTTTCAAGTAGTGTCACAGCAAAATGTAGATAATAAATTAGACCTAAGATGGTATAGATTTCTCAACTTCCAACGAGAAAGAGAGAAGAAAGGACATGAATATTTCTGGATAGCACTTTGAAAAAAAGATTATAGAGTTCACAAGGTGCAAAAAAGTTTAAGACAGGAATTATTTTTCACATAGAAGGTAGTCATCTGTATGCCCTTACATGTTGACAGGTTTCACCTAAAGCAAAATGTGACACTAATTTGGAAGTTCTTTTGTCCTCAGGAAACAAAAAATCGACAAAAGTCAAAACATTATGACAAGCTCAATAAATTCCCTCTCAGGAGAGAACTACACATATCTTTTACTTCTATGTTACTTGACTGAAGGAATATAATGTTCATATTTCTTGATGTCACTAATTACCCAAAAACCAAACACTCCTGATTGTTAGACATTGGTATTGCAGTATGAACGTGGCACGACAAAACCGCGCTCGACTAAAGCGTGCCCGATGAAACTGCATCGCTGACGTCATCAACAGGGCGACAACAGCAAGCGCGGAGAAAGAAGGGCGCTTTAAATAGCGCTTTGAAAGCAAGCCGATTCAAGTTAAGGTAAGTATTAGGTTTAGGGTTAGGTTTAGGGTTAGATTTAGGGTTAGGTTAAGGGTTAGGGTTAGGTTAAGGGTTAGGATTAGGTTTAGCATTAGGTTAAGGGTTAGGTTTAGGGTTAGGTTAAGGGTTAGGGTTAGGTTTAGGGGGGTTAGGTTTAGGTTTAGGGGTTAATTTTAGGTTTAGCGTTTACAGCGTGCTTTTTTCTCCGCGCTGTTGTCGCGCTGTGATGACGTCAGCTACGCGGTTTCGTCGAGCGCCCTTTAGTCGAACGCGGTTTTGTGGTGGAACCCAGTATGAATGAGTAGTCAAAGCTGTTTTAGAACCCACTTTTTAAATAATTACTAGCTAGCTATCAGCCTACCATGTTGGCTCGAATTGTCTAGCTGTAGACAATACATTTGAAGGGCCCCAATTAGGGAAGTCTAGCTCTACTCTTATATTAAATTCCTTGTTTACTTGAGTATGTAGTATATACATTAAGTCATATGGATTTAGTGTTATTGAAATTCTTGAAACTTTCGCCCCATGTAAAAATGCTCATTTTCTCACCGAATGAGTTACTATCCATTCTACTAGATTGCATCCAAATCTAACATTACCTTCATTGAATTTTCTACTTTTAACTATTTTCACTTTTATCTTTTCTATCCTCAATTTCTTTTTGATGTCCATTTACTGCAAAAACTGGTTATACTGCGTTCCTGAATAAGTGATTTGTTAGACATGGTGAAATAGTTTTTGCTACTGAAAATCTATAAATTCCCTATAAAATAAAATCATAATATGAAGAAGAAAAGGAAACATAATGAATAAGGCAGGAGAAAGTACCTGGAGATCTGTTTCTTGATCCTTTTGAGAAAAAGGTAGCTTGTTATCAGTTAAAGCAATAAAAACTGAATAGAATAATTCCAGGTAATTAAAATTAATGTAATATTTCTTCTGATGACTAGGTAGAATTTGTTTCATCTTTGTAGCCATTTATTCAAATCCCACCTCCTGCAGCAATATGTCTGTTCCATCTTCTATATCAGATGTTCACATATTGCAATTTAGTCACAATTATCATAAATACATACATCGTACCTATTAAACTAATGTTTCATTTTTTGACCCAAATGAAGGTCCAAGACAGCTTACAAATCAGTATAAAAGTCAATAATGTAAAGAAACCCACCATCATTTTCAAATATGTACGTAGAAGCATTAATCAAAGAAATCAAAACCTCAGCAGGATAAATATTCTCAACACTAAGACTATCATAAATCCAAGAATCCCAAAAATCTGTTTTAATGCTCTGGCTTAGTTTACATAGCAAACTTTGCTTGTTTGGGGCTTAGCTCAATTTGTGAATCCTGTCATAGATGTTTATAAGACTCGGTTTATAGTTTAGTATGTGTATGACTCAGTCAACTCTTCTTTAGTCAACAAAAAATGGTTTAAGAATTTTACGGATTAGCCTAATGTATGAGTATATATTAAAATACTGAAAACAAAGTCTACTTTTTTTAAAAAAGAGAAATTCATTCAGCTGAAGAAGCTTCTTGAATGAGACATAAAATGTCTTCAAAGAAAAAAATAGAAAGTCCAATTGTCTCTTGAAAAAGCACATGGGACAGCCATGACATGGGTGACTGAGAATTCCATAGACAGAATTTCATTCCGTTTTCCATAATGGTAGAAGTAGTCACCCAATAATTCTAGTAACAGAGAAATAGAGGATTTGATAGGCAAATCATGTATTTATATAAGACCAAATTGTTTATCATTAGCATTTTCCTATAAGCTGTTGCTTACATATCAAGCAACATTCCCTCAAAAGCCTGATGACGAAGAACCATGTTGATTAGAAAAAGAAATAAGGCACACAATGATTTATAAAATGATGCATGTTACAAAGAAGGAAGTTTTTCTTCCCTCTTTTGAAATGTAACATCTGGTGATCTTCCAACAAAACTGAATGGTGGGAAAATAAGAAAAGATAAACAGAACTACTTCATCACACATCATACCATGTTTCAGTAGATTTAATAATATATAAAATGTTGGCTGGCTGCATTCATGAAAATGTGTTCCCACCAGTTTGATCTAGAGGTTAAGGCACCAGGCTAGAAACCAGGAGACAGTGAGTTGTAGTCCTGCCTTAGGCATGAAAGCTGACTGGGTGACCTTGGGCCAGTCATTTTCTCTCAGTCGAAATAATCTCACAAAATTGTTATTGTGGGGAAAATAAGAGGGAGAAAGGAGTATTACTGTACAGGGAAAATGTTAATATATAACCATGCCATTAATGCATTTGGTTGAGTTTTGCAATTGCACTACTGAGATATAATTTACAGTCAATAAAACACTGTTTTCTTTCAAGGTTCCCTCTCATGATTCACTGTGCAGATTCGTAGACTTTTCAGTTTTGCAGTGGTTTCGTATAATCTCTTGCGAATCTGTTTCATGCATTATATAATATGTGTGGCAACTGAATATAGAATATCACATGTTTAGTTATACATCTATATCAATGGGGGGATTCAGCCGGTTCAGGCCAGTTTGAGCGAACTGGTTGTTAAATTTCTGGCAGGTTCCACCCCCTTCCTGCCACGCCCTTTCAATCCCGTGTTGGCTCCCAGGTAAGTACATGGAGACCTAACTAGGCCCAAAATGGGGTGGGGGGTGCGGTGCCCCCCCTGTGGCCCATTTTTGCTCCCAGGGGAGTGCAGGAGGTCGAGTGCTACCTGTCACACACCCTTGCCACGCCCACAATGGCCACACCCACCCACCCAGTCATTAGGGCAGAGAACCGGTTGTTAAATTATTTGAATCCCACCACTGATCTCTATGTATTCTATATACATGTAGTTATATTTAGTTATACATTTGCTTCAACCACAGTACTTTTAGAATTCTCATAAGCCAGATGAAAAGTCTCAGCTTTTTCCTTTCTTCAGAACTTTCTTCTGCTGAGTTCAGTCTTGGCTTTCTTATGCAGTTCAGTTAAGCAGGTCCTATATATCACTTGCAATCTATCATTTCCCATGTTTCTCTTAACATTCAATTAGATTAAAATTAATAACCAAATTTATATAACCTCCTTGAAGTTGCCCAAGAATACATTTAATTATAAGAAAATGAGACTTGACAGGAATAAATCTAAGATGCTTACACTTGTTTTTCAAATAAACTGCTGCGTAATAGGAACTGGCATGGAACCTGTTCATATGGATTAAGAATTGAAAGCAAATTTCTTTTAAGTTCTTCAAACACACCAAATCTTTTAAAAACTTGAATATTAGTAATTATTTCCAAAGCATCTGAACCTTCATGAAATAGATAGTTTTGAGATTTGGGAGATCAGGTGAGGAAGACACCAATGCATTTATTTACAGAAAAGGGAAGACATCTTCAAATTCAACTTGACTCCTGATATCTTCATGGGCACTTTTATATAGGTTTTTGGTCAAACATTTTACAAATGACTTGCTGTTGGTTTCTCCCATGATATTTTACAGACTTCCCATCTAGTTTACTTCTGTACTATTTCTTGGAGGAGTCCCACCAAGGACTAGCCAAAGTCAATCTTTCTTAAATTCAGAATCCAAACAACTCTATCCAGGGATTACCAACTGCAGAGCTGAGTCAATATTTTCTTTAGGGTGCTGTCTTAGACATACCTACCTGACATGATTTGGGATCATTTTTAATACAAATACAAATACAAAGTATACTTCCCAGTAAATATGCCTACTTTCTATTGCAATTGACTTAACATGTACTTTTAAGAGAATCCTATACTTTATTTGAAAATGCAATTTAATGCGTTTGGTCATAACCTTAGAGATGCTTCTATGAAAACATTTGGGAAAAATGGACAGCACTTGCGTGTCACAGGTGAGATGGGTGGTATACAAATTTGATAAATGAAATAATAATTGAATGAATAAAAACAAACTGAAATTCAGTTCCATGATTATTTAGGAACTAGATTTATAGATAGCTTCTAGTAAAGGATGAGAAGTAGTTTAAATCCTTAAGGGATTGACCCTTAAGGGTCATTTGCAATCTTCCAAAGATGATGCTGTTAATGGGTAGAAGGTGACTCCTATACAATGGAACAGGAATAGGAGGATTAAGCATGTAGAATACCATATTTGCATTATTCCCTATAAGTTTCACCAGCCTTTCTTATATTAGAGTCAGATATACTAATAAATTCAAATAATCTAGTGATAGTGCCAAGTTAATACAGTTTAATCCCCATTCTCTTTATCATAACTCCTGTATTGGTGTCCCAGTAATTCAGCTTTGTGTTTTTTCCTGCAATTTCTGTTAGATCAGGGATGTCAAACTCAAGGCCCAGGGGGTTATCCTGAAAAATGTAAGGGGCCAGCCTGAGTGGCTTCGGCCCAGTCTACCCAATACGAAGAAGAAACATGCCAGCAGTTTGGGAAGTGGTGTCAAGCTGGCCATGCCCACCTAGCTGGCCATGCTCAGTGAGTGGCATCAAACTGGTCATGTCGGTCCAGTTACAACCCTGATGCTGCCCTCAATGAATTGAATTTGACACCCCTGTGTTAGATGGTGGATGATTAAGGCTAAAATTCCAGGAAACTTAATAATCCTATTATGAGAGGTAAATAGCTAGCAATGATCAAACCAATATCATATTGCAAGCACCTACTGAATATGGTCTTTCTTTGTTTCTCTCTCTCTCTCTCTCTCTCTCTCTCTCTCTCTCTCTCTCTCTCTCTCTCTCTCTCTCTCTCTCTCCCTCCCTCCCTCCCTCCCTCCCTCCCTCCCTCCCTCCCTCCCTCTCTCTCTCTCTCTCTCTCTCTCTCTCTCTTTTTCTGGCTAAGATGACTCTCCTCCAATAATGTCTGACAACAATAGCAAATATCTTCCGTTGCATGTCGCTGCCAAACTTTCTGGAACTTGGACAGCCATTCAGTTGTATTTAGAGGAATGTTCTTTTCCTGTGATCTTGCTTTAATTTATGTTTAAAATGTTTTTAACATTGTTTAAATTGTTGGTTGTACGCCGCCCGGAGTCACATTCAGTAAAATGGGTGGCTATATACAGCTACATGTGTTTTAAAAAAAACCAAACAGATAGAATTCCTAGATGCAGCTTCAGATCCATATGGAAGGCAAGCTAAACTTCTGCTGATCAGACAAAGGCTCTGCTTGGTGCTTCACACAACACCACAGCAAGAGGGAAGTGTGACCTGCCAAAATAGAAAGTACCCAGCTATCCATCAACTGCTCAGAAAAGGAATCAATTTGCTTCCCATGCAGTTTTGGTCATGCTGACATAGGAAACCCAACAGTCACAATACAGCTCTACAAGCCCGAGTACATAGTTCTAGCAGCCAACATCCGGAGTGTTAGAGGAACATATTACAAAACAATGTATATTTATGAAAGAACCGTGCAAAATGCTATATTATGGTAATATTTCACGAAAATTGATGGAGGTTCCCCCCTGAATTGCAATGATGTATTTCTGGTTTCTATTTTAACCCTCAGAAGCCTAGGGTCTTTCAAAAATATACAAATCTACAATTTTTAGAAATATCATTAGCATTTAATGCATAATCAGTTCTACCTAATGGATCTGCATTCTGCAATTAACTTCTTTGGCCTAACCCTTATATTAATTTTCATGATCAAAAAGTAACATTTTCCTTCCTTCCTTCCTTCCTTCCTTCCTTCCTTCCTTCCTTCCTTCCTTCCTTCCTTCCTTCCTTCCTTCCTTATTTCTTTCCTTTTCCCCTTCCCCTCTCCTTTCCTTTCCTTCTTCTCATGTTTTCTTTCTTTTTCTCATTGACACAGAACCAGAGAAACAATAGTTACTATTTCATTATTATTTTTTGGGTAGCCCACAAAAGTCATAAATAATATTTTGGTTTTCCCCCCCTCATTATTAGGGCAAAACGATTGCTCATTTTTGTTTTTGTTTTAAATCTGAGTTTTAAAAATTTCTCTTTCATAAGAGTTGGGAAAAAGACTAAAGGAATGCATTTTTTATATAACTACACCCAACAGCCTTTAAGACTGCAGCAGGTGAAGTGTAAAAGAAAAGATAATGCCATCCATTGCTGTTAATACGATGTGACAACTGTCAAGCTGCATTGCCTACAATGAAGTCTCTATGAAGTGATATAAATCAACATCATTTGCCACTAACTATGGAAACTTTTTCTGCCATTCTCTTTTCAGTAAAACAACATTCATGCTTCAATATATTTGGGAGGGAAATCCACTGCTGTGATTTTACCGACAGCAGCTGAATTTATTTATTTATAGTTTAAACTCAGGATTTCTTAAATGTTTCATGAAAACTTTTTGGGGGGGCGGGAGGGGGGCGATTCCGAGTGTCTCCTGCATGATCCCCAAGCATATAGCTTTAACCTATTGTGCAATGCACAGATGATTCCACGTCCAATTTTCATTCCTTGTTGGATCTGCTACAAGATACTCAGCATTCCCAACAACTGCCCTACCATTGTGCATGAGATTATTACAGCTGTTGCAAACTCTTTTTCTTTACTGAGACCTGTGTAGCATTGACTAAAAAATTTTGCTGTCTGCCCTGGACAGGCAAATGATTTGGCCAAAGTTTGTCCTACCACTTCTGGTTGCTGTCCTTTCTTTTCATTACCTGCTCCCAAAGTGGCTAAACCAGGGATGTCAAACTCAGCGATGCTGAGATCTGGCCTGTGCTGCTGCCTAGGAAACAGCAAAAGACTGGCCCGCGGTGCCTCTGCCAACAAAAAGAGAGCTGGGGGTGTGTGTGTTGCCCCCCCCCCCCAGTTCTGTTTTGGCCACAACAACCTCCTGCAGCCCTCTGCCAGTGAAAATGGAGCTCGGGGCGTGGATGTGTGCACGTGGCCTTTCGCTGGCAGAGGACTGCAGGAGGCTGTCGCAACATGAGTGACTTTGAGCTGGCCATACCCATCCTGGCCACATCCACCCTGTCCCTGAGGTCAAACTCACCTGGGCTAGACTATAGTACCAGAGCTGGGGGCGAGGGGGGGGGGAAACTGGATCACCCTAGACTACTGTAAAAAAAATGCATTAACTGTGGCTATCTCATGGTCATCCAGACTTCTGCATTTGGGTTGTGGTAGCTTTGTTCAAAACTAAGAGGAAGCAAGCAAGAACAATAAACCATGCCTTGATTTGTGATTAACTAAGCAAGGGGAAAGCATGTTTTGTTAATCACAAACCCTCCATTCTCAATCCTTGAAATTGAATGGAGTTTAAATATACCAATAGCGAAGCTTCCTTTGATAGGTTTATGTAGTTTTCCCGACAGATTGTGAAAATAGTTTGTCCCTGCTTCCTTTGGCAATATTTTGGGACATTCCTGGTGTTCCTTGGAGTTCTCCCATCCATGTGCTAATCTGCTTAGCTTCTGAGCTCAGACAAGGAAACCAAGCGCAACCAACCAATGAAGGCACCACTGGCTTAGCAAAGGAAAGGAGGAAAAATTAAGATGAAATTTGCACCTCTGATTTATATACACTGTGCTGTGCCATAAAGGTTTTCTGAGGATAATAGGATTTGATGGGCAATGCAGTGCCATAGCAACTCCTCTTGGTTTCCCCTGCCATTTATGAGAAAAATACATCAAAGAATGCAGTTTTTCTTAAATTCACCATATTCCTTACTAATTATTAGTTAGCAAGGAGTATTTATTGCTAGAAAGTGCAACAAAATCACCATTGTTCCTCCTTTTTCCTATCTACCACCACTTTAGACTAATAAAGAATTGCAACAATTTTTTTTTCTGTACGGTTTCAAAGTTTTAATGTTCCCCAAACCAAAAGTGCACATTTCTCTATTTCTCAAAAGAAACTCATCTTGTTCCTACAAGAATATCTTTCTATAGTAAACTAAAGTAGGTTCTAATCTCCATTATCAACCACTTAGCACTGTGTTTCTCAAATATGGTAACTTTATGATATGAGGCCTATTGCTTTAAAGTATGGGCATTTTGTTCACATATGCATCAAACATAACTAGACAAAAGTTTCTTGCTGTGTCTGATGTGTACGTAGGAGTGAATTTATCTTCCATGATGTGTGAAACATCCTTTAGTGTTATTCAATACAACGAATCTCTTATTCCACATTAAATATATTGTATATTAACAGAAACAAATGGACTACAGTTTTTGTATCCTTCCCCATTATTTCAACATAGAAAACAGATGTTTGAGTTTAAGGGACCCAATAAAAGGTACAACATTCTGTCTGCAAATGCCTTATAAAGTTTTATCAGAAGTTAAAACCTACATTTCTGTGCAGATTTATTGATGCCGATATGAGGTGGAAGGCAAAGAGCACATCAAAGGGAAACTGTAAGAAGAGAATGTATTTCAAGTATAATGCCAGTTACAATGAATATTTCCCTGGAGCAAATCTGGCAAAGAAATGTGCTCCAAGAATATGAAGCCAGACATAAGGGGAAATGGAAATTCATAACAAAAAATAAAAACCCTCCAACTGAAGATCTGTGATGCAATCTTTTAGCAAGATCTTTTGTTCACCTCCTTCTGGGAGTGCCAGAGAAGCAAAGCAAAATGCAACAAGATGTTTCCAGTGTTGCTTCCTATTTTCATTTACGGAAAGCTGCCTCCCAATTCCTAGTCTCAGTTCTTGAAAGGATCAAAGAGGGGAAGAGAATACTTCATGCTTCATATATCACACATCAGAGTTGCCAAGGATTTAGAATGATGAAACTCAAGATTTCATGGATTATTTTGTTGCCAAGAATTAAGACAATATGAGCATAGGAAACTGTTTACTGCGCTAAAGCTCAGGCTTAATGAGTGTATGTGTCTGTCTATTCAGGGTATTTCCAAATAGGGTGTGTGTGTGGAGATCTGTTAGGAAAACTCAGTACATACCTTCCGCAGATAAAGTGCCATCACAGCTTGCAAAAGCTAGAAAGTGTGAACCATTCTGATGCTTCAGTCAAACAAGGAATGGTCTTACCTTATACTGAATGCCATTGTCTAAACCATGGGTGTCAAACTCGATTTCATTGAGAGACATATCAGGGTTGTGTTTGACTTCAGGGGGCCAGTGTGGGCATGGCCAGTGTGAGCATGGCCAGCTCAATGTCACTGGTGTCAGGGGTGCCTCTAGTGGCCCGAACACAATGAAAATGGGCTCACGAGCGAAGGCCTCCTGCAACTTCTACCAGCAAAAAACAGAGTTTGGGAGGGCAGCCTGCAGGCCAGCCCTTTGCTGTTTCCAGGATTGTCCTGCAGGCAGATCTAAGAACCCTGTAGGCTGGATCCGGCCCACAGGCCTTGAGTTTGACATCCCTGATCTAAACAGTTTCCTTTTTGTGTTCTTGAAGATCTGGCCTGGTCTTTATCTGGAGAAGAATCCCAAGAGCCATGGTGGCATAGTGGTTAGAGTACAGTACTGCGGACTACTTCTGGTGACTGCTGATTGCTAGCAGTTTGGCATTTCAAATCCCATTGGCTTATGCTTCCATCCTTCCGAGGTTGGTAAAATGAGGACTCAGATTGTTGGGGGCAATTCTGTAAACTGCTTAGAGATGGCTGTAAAAGCACTGTGAAGCAGCATATAAGTCTAAGTGCTATTGCTAAATTAAATAAAGCATGCCAACCTTTTAAAAGGGGATGGAGACATGGAAATACTATGGTGACTAGAATAAAACCAAGCTCCCTCACCCCTACATAACATGCTTATCGTCTTTTTTATCCTTAAGTCATCCCCTGCAGCCCTTGGCATCCCAATTTTTCTATGTGACCACAAACTATTCCTGCATTTGAGTTTCAAGCAAGAACTATGAGACATACCAATATATATTCCCTAGGCCCTTTTATATCACAAGCCATGGTTCTGACACATTCTTCCTTTGGATTTATCTGTTGGCTGCCACATTACTAGAAAATGGCAATTCGAAAAGGTTCTAGTTTGTATCTTGATGGATGTATTTCATGTCTTCTGGCAATGTTATTCTAGTTTTCAATACCAGGATACAGAATATTACTTCTAGAGTTATGCCAACATTTCTCGGAATCTTCTGAAACGTTCTGTTCTTTTTCTTGCCCTAGAAATAGAAAACCATTTTGCTGAATTATCTTCAAACAGTTTCCATCATTTAGTCGTGGCAGTCATCATTTCACAACTCTTCTCTTTGCCACTTGCTGAATTCCTTGGGACAGACAGTGTTAAATTACAGCTAATGTGTCATGTAAAACTTTACAAAATTTATTCTTCTGGGCATGTATGACAAAATAAGATAGGAACTTGGGTTGCAGGCTATGCTATGTGGGTAAAAGCAGCAAAGGATTTATATTTCTCCACTATTATTGCATCGGCTACCCACCAGTTTTTGAGTGGGGAATCATCAATTTTTTCCTCCTTCTGCCACCTTGGACTACAGTTGCTGGTATGAAACTGGGAGGAAGGTCTCTGGACCAAAGACTGAGTTCTCCTCATGTTCATGTGTGGTAGCTCTCTGTTTCACCATCTGAGAATCTCTCCAGCAGGGACTCCTAGGTTAATTTACGACCATAATCACTAGTTGTTCTGGCCTGGGCTTCCCAAGAGCCTGAAGCAAACTCCTTTTCCTGACAAAAAACCCCTTTTATTAAGTTGCTGTGAATTCTGCTCATTTATTTCCAGCAAAGTCTTTCAAGGGAGGATCTACAGTCACAGACCTTATCTGGCTTAGAGAGCTGCCAGGCAGATATCTGCAAAAATCTTGGCAAGGAGTCTGGAGAGTCACAAACCAATTAAGCAAACTAATTGTCTCCGGCAAACTCCCCTCCCCTTTCGCTCCTCTTTTATTTCCTCTGGGAGGGGCCATTCATCAGCCACCTGTGGCCTTACTCTCAAGTCAAACCCTTTTCTTTAGCTGTTCCGTTCATCAGGCAACTTTGCGCATGAGCACACTGGGAACAGGCTCCAACTGTTCATCTGCCTCACTGATGTTTGACTCTGAAGGGAGTTGATAACTGGCATACAGCTCTTTCCCCCTTTCTGCCTCTGACACAGAGTCCTCATCCGAGCCTTCCCCAGACTCCAGGACTGGCCCATGTTCCTCCCCAACCTCCCCACTGTCCGAATCTGCTCCCAGCTCTGCTAGCCACTGGCAGGCCACAACACTGGTGTGCTATCAATTATTATTTTAAATGAAATAATTCAACCACATCCCTATTTCACAACAGCTTCAGGTGTCTTAAGTATGCAATAGAGGTAGTCCTCAACTTACAACAGGTCACTTAGTGGCCATTCAAAGTTACAACGGCACTGAAAAAAGTGACTTATGACCATAGCAGCATCCCCATAGTCATGGGATTTGCATTCGGATGCTTGGTAACTGGTTCATATTTATGACGGTTGCACTATCCCTGGGTCATGTGATCCCCTTTTGTGATTTTCTGACAAGCAAAGAAAATGGGAAGCCAGGTTCACTTAACAACCGTGTTACTAATTCAACAACTGCTGTGATTCACTTAAAAACTGTGGCAAGAAAAGTCATAGAATGGGGCAAAACTCATTTAACACCTTTCTCACTTAGCAACATACATTTTGGGCTCAATTGTGGTCATAAATTGAGGACTACCTATACACTTCTATTGTTTGTATCTCCAGAACCAATATGGGGTTTTATATCTTCACTACTGCTGCCAAACCCTTTTGACATGATGTAGGACAGAATGGCGAAACAAATTGTATAATTTTCAAAATAAACAAAATGGTAAAATTATATTCATAATCAGCTTCCTGTTTCTTTATGGGCTGCATCGGTATTGCTTAAACAGCCCTGTAACACAATATATGGAAATTGGGGAAAAGAAAAAGATGAATTGGACAGGGAAAATAATTTAAATTAATTTGCGTGCATTTTGTTAATTATTAAGCCAGAGGCAAAACATTAGCTTGCTCGGATTCTTTTTTTTTCCCTTTACCATTGGCTTCCCTACAGGATAAACTCCTAAAAAGAAGAGGCATTAAATTCTAATGATACAGTTTGAGTACCACTTTTGATAGGGGTCTGATGTCACCATTTTAAATCCGAGCTACATTCAATAAAGCTGTCAAAATATATCCAAGGAAATAGGCTTGAGAACACAAGCCTAGGGGAGAGGAATTGCTGAAGAGGGATACCAGAATAGGAAATGACCACATAGGGTAATTGAAACCATGAACAAGAATCAATTTATTAAGAATCAATTGTGTTTTGCACTTTCAGGGCCCAGAAAACCAAATTTCTTTAAACAGAGAAAGTCAACAACCACCATTCAGATGCTGCTGAACTACAATTATTAGGGCCACCAACCACTGTCCATGCAGATGGACCAATTGAGAGCTGATAGTGTCTCTTCCTTCCTTGTGAAGTGAAGATCAGTGTGTGAGGATTTTGTGGGGTCAAAGACAATTAGAATGCATAAACCATTAAAATTAAAGTCTTCCCGCATGATAAAAGAGCAACAGTAGAGCCTGTAGCATTTACCTAATATCCACATTTCATCCATAAAACAGTTGTAGTTGATTAAAATGGTTCCACTGTTGTCAATCTCACATTTTCAGAAACTTCTTTTAGGTGTTTCATCTGTGGCTTTGTGGCTTCCTGCTAAGCAGGTGTGTTACCATCTTAATTCTAAATTAGCTACAGAGTATGACTCATGGCATTATTCAGATAATAATGCTTGGTTTTCACTAAGGTTTTATTTAAATTCATTCCCTGCAATGAACCCAAAATGGATAAAACCTGGGAATGAGGCCATGTGTACTGCCAGAGAATAATTTAGTATCTTGTTAAGGCAAGAGTAACAGGTTGTTGCTGCTTGGTTACAAGAACTTAGCTATCAAGCGCAGGAAATCAGGAGCCAAGGTGGTTCAAAAAAATACAGGTGCATGCTACCATTCTCTACAAAACTCTGAACTACTAACAGTCAAAGCAAGTTGGCAGTAAATAAGAGCCAATGGAATTCAAGGTAGACTGGAGTTAGATCTCTTGTGGACGTGAAGGGACTCAAGACTGATGACATGCTTGACACCTCTCTCGGGCTCTCTTACATCAGTTATTTTTACATGGATACAAGATGTCCCAAGAAAATGTATTACTTTCCTGCAGTGCAAATCCCATTATGGGAAAAGGACCCATTTTTGTTAAGTCTTCTCCATCTGAGCTTCATTGGCTGTACAGATAAAGCATTAGAGGGCATTGGAGGACTGGAGGTTTGCATTCTTGGGTTGCTGGTGGCATTTCCTTCCAGTTCTGCAGTTTGGCTGTTCAAATCTCACCGGCTCAGGGTTGACTCAGCCTTCCATCCTTCCGAGGTGGGTAAAATGAGGACCCGGATTGTTGTTGGGGGCAATATGCTGACTCTGTAAATCGCTTAGAGAGGGCTGAAAGCCCTATGAAGCGGTATATAAGTCTAACTGCTATTGCTATAACTGCTATTCCTTCCCATTCAGTGATTTTTCAGTCTAAGCAAGTGTTGTTTGTCTAACTAAGCATCTCTGATCTTTTGCAATGGTTAATTAAATCTATCACAGTACACTGAAAGTGCTCAATTATTCTCATCATAATATAATGCATCACAATTAAGAATATTTTATCGCATGACTCCATTGTGATCTGGGCTCCTGAATAGACTGTGAAAAATTACCTCCAAAATATTAACAGTAATTATTTTAAGTGCTTAACTAAATATGCATTATGCTAGGAATTGGAATTCTTTTTTTTAAAATAAAGCTCACATTCACTATGGTAGGGTGGCAAAACTTTCTTCAAGCTGAAGGTCACACTTGGCATCTGAATAGTATGCCAGGAACTGCATCTAAGGAGGAAGCAGGACCGAGCAAAGAAATAGATAGCAACAAGGGAACCATTAATTGACCTGTTCTCTATGATATATACTTATTTTTCCCTTCTGTTTCCATAAATATTACAATTTGGTGGAAACTTTTGGATAGGAGCTATGGTTCTACCTAAAAGGCTTTGACAACCCATATCCAGCTCTGGCATCTGAGGTGTGCATCATGATTTTTTGGGAAGACTTGTAGCGGTTCAGTGGGGCTCAGCCAAGGGCAAAAGTAGTCAAATATGGGTTTTTTTTCTGAATTACTTTTCTCTTTTACTTCTTCTTCTCTTCCTCCCTAACTCCAACAGTCAACCAGAGCAGAAGTCACAGGTTCTTTAAATACACATTTATTGTGTTGTAAAAGCAAGTCATACATAAACCTATATTTCTGCACTTCCGCATTTCTCAATCCAATGCCTTCAGACATGTTAGACCAACTCCTACCCTGTTTCCCTGAAAATTAGACCTCCCCGAATAACGAGCCCAATCAGGCTTTTGAGCGCATGTGCTAAAATAAGCCCTCCCCTGAAAATAAGCCCTCCCTGAAAATATTGCAACACAGCACCAGCCATAAGGTAACCACGCTTGCCACCTCCTGCACCTCAAAATAATAAGACCTATCAAGAAATAAGGCCAAGCGCTTATTTCGGGCATCAAAAGAAAATAAGACCCTGTCTAATTTTGGGGAAACACAGTATATTTCTAATATCTAGAATAGGATTCCTCAAAATAGTGAATATTAAACCCCAAGGGTTGGGACTATCCATTGTTGTTGTTACTTGTATTACTATTAATGGAGTATTTATGAACATATTTTAATATAATCAATAATTTGAGGTTAATTAAAATATGAAACTTCATGAAGGGGTCAATGGTCTGAAAAGTTTGGCAACCCCTGGTATAACCATAATCTAGAGATTATGATAGTTGATACCCAACGCATCTGAAAGACATGAAGTTAGAAAAAAAATGCTATATGTAATAAACTTGGATATTCTATCTTACTGAAATTAATGAGATTCACTTCAGAATAGATGGCTAAAAAATTGGCTACTTTGTCCTTTTAGCCAAATGCAATCAACATGACATTTCTGGTGTATATTTTTACTCCAAAAATGCACATTTCAGATTAACATGAAATATATTTTTCTCTTTTCATTACATGTGGTCTTTGAATTCAGTAACTATTCAAAGTTACAACAGCACTGATTTATGATCATTTTTCACACTTACAACCATTGCAACATCTCCACGGACACATGATCAAAATTTGGACACTTGGCAACTGGCATTTTATTTATAACAGCTGCAATGTCCTGGGGTCATTTGATCACCTTTGGACAAGCAAAATCAATAGGGAAGCCAGATTCTCTTAACAATCACATTATTAACTTAACAACAGCAATGATTCACTTAACAATTGTGACAAGAAAGATCCTAAAATGGGGCAAAAGTCAATAACTGTCTTGCTTAGGAACAGAAATTTTGGGCTCAGTTGTGGTCCTAAGTGCTTCCAACTTCTCTTAATTTTAATTTTAATTTTTTTAAAATTGGTTCATTTGAGACTTTTTTTAAATTAAAAGTACTGAATTCAAATCAGTGATATCATATATGAATTTAATTCTTAAATTATCTGTCTTCTTTGGATAAATACGCAACCAAGTTTCAAAATGTGAATTCTGAATCAATTCATAATATTGAATGTTTTGGTGCAATCAAGATAAACTAAGAACTATTCTATTAATGTTCTTTCTTTTCTTTCTTTTAACTGAATATGCCATAGTTACCAATCACTATTAAAAAGGAGCAGATTTCTACTTCCATTTAGAAATACAAGCAATATAGTGTACAATTTTCTATTTGAAGGAACAGAATCACAACCTATCAGAATAAAAGTGCTGATTGAAACAGAGCTATCAGCAGACCACATTGGATAGTTATTATTTTCCCTCATTTTTTTGCCAAATTTTTATTTTGTTCAAAAAGGTTAAAAAGAAAAGAAATTCAAAGATAAAACTATGCTAAACGAGAACATTAAATAATGTGACTTGAAAGGTCAAAAAACAAAAACACATTATTTATCCACCCAGGTAAACCTTGAAAAATATACAATACAATGATACAGTACAATAGCAGAGTTGGAAGAGACCTTGGAGGTCTTCTAGTCCAACCCCCTGCCTAGGCAGGAAACCCTATACCGTTTCAGACAAATGGCTATCCAACATCTTCTTAAAGACTTCCAGCGTTGGGGCATTCACAACTTCTGAAGGCAACTTCTGTTCCACTGATTAATTGTTCTAACTGTCAGGAAATGTCTCCTCAGTTCTCAGTTGCCTCTCTCCTTGATCAGTTTCCACCCATTGCTTCTTGTCCTACCCTCAGGTGCCTTGGAGAATAGTTTGACTCCCTCTTCTTTGTGGCAATCCCTGAGATATTGGAACACTGCTATCATGTCTCCCCTAGTCCTTCTTTCTATTAAACTAGACATACCCAGTTCCTGCAGCAATACTGCAGCAATAATAGTTTATTTATTATCTTGGTCTTTTTTTCTTGGTGTTTCCCAAATGCTGACGTCATAGTCAAAGGACTGAGTCCTAACCAAAGATAGAATTCTAAGAGATCTATCCGAGTTCTTTTGATTCCAATGGTGTTACTTCTGAATAAACATGTATAGGACTACAATTATAAGCATACTCATGCTTACAATATTCAAACAAATTAAGCACCCTTGAAACTGTGTTAAATTACAGCCTGGGAATGTAAACTCTGAGCAGCCTACACTTGATTCTACAAGGCAATACAAAGCCACCAACAAAGTAGACATACTATAAATCTGCTTTCAGGTTTTTCTTTTATATTTCCAGAGACAAGTGTTGCCCATTTTGAAGTATCAACTGGGAATGCATGTGTGGGTGGAAACATCCTTAGAGCAAACAAGCACCGTATTACTGCTAAATTAAAGAAACATCTGAACAGCAATCCTAAATAAATGGAAACATTGGAACCTTCCAAGTACTTTACTGTTTCTTTCCCACAGAGAAACTATGACAACTGAAAGTAGTCAGTCTCACTGTGGTAACAAAACTGTATTTTTGTCCATATGAGCTGTAATTATTCTTTTAATTCTAACACATACATTTCCATATGAATGAAATACAGCTTTCCTGGTTATTTCCATAAAATAATACAGGAGTGCAAATATTGTAATAATAGTTAGCAACAATGCTACCTAATTTAACTTTCAGTTTCTTCTACAGAAATGTTTTTTTTTAACCCTCAACAGGCCTTTTCTCATTAAGTTATTGCTTCTGGAATAGAAGTTTTCTGAATACTCAGTGGTTTTCTAGCAGGCAGGGACACATACTCATTTTCTACACTGCGAAGAAAATGTCCCAAAGATCCGTCTTTAAAAAGCAACTGTACTTTGTTTTTCCTTGAAGATGTTTTGCTTCTCATCCAAGAGCTTCTTCTTCGGTTCTGAAGAATGAACTGAAAGAATTGAAGAAGCTTCTTGGATAAGAAGTGAAATGCCTTTAAGGAAAAACAAAGTACAGTTGCCTTTTGAAAAAACACCTTTGGGACAACCATGATCTGGATGACTGAGAATCCCAATAGACATTTGCTAAGAGGATAGCTACAAAAAAAACCAGGGATGGGGGGACTTGAAAGAGCAATCCCCAGCATCATTCTCCATCTGAGCTTCATTGGCTCTACAGATAAAGCATTGAAGGGCTGGGGTTTGCATGCTTGGGTTGCAAAACGTTATGCAGGAGTGACAAAAAACTATGCAGACGTGTTTTGAATTGCAATTCTCCTGGATTTAAAAACATTGGAGTCTGTGTAGTTTTGGATAAGGAGGAACTGTCTCCGAGACAGTCCTACCAAGACCGTGTTTGGATGAGACCGAGTTTGGATGAGGAGGAACTGTCTGTTCTGATCTAGGCTTCACAAAATCACAAAGCAGACTCCTTGTCCCGACAAAACCCATTTTTTATTAAGCTAATGTGAATTCTTCTCATTCACATCCAGCAAAGTTCTGACAAACATTTTTTCAAGGGTGAATTTACAACACAGAGCTTATCAGGCTTGGAGAGTTGCCAGGCCGATATCTTCCAAACGCAATCTTGTACATGAAAATACTTGGTAAGGAGTCTCTGAGAGTCAGGAACAAATCTTCACACTAATTAAGCAAACTAATTGTCTCCTGCAAACTCCATTCCCCTTTCGCTCCTTTTTATTCCCTATGGGAGGGGCCATTCACTGTCCACCTCTGCATTTACTCCCAGGTCAGCCCTTGTTCCTTAACTTTTCTCTTCTCCTGGCAGCTCTGCGCATGTGCACATTGGGAACAGGCTCCAGCTGTTCTTCTGCCCCACTGATCTCCAATTCCAAAGGCAGTTGATAACTGTTTGGACTGCCCTGGCCCATCTGTGTCTCTGATGCAGAACATTCATCAGAGCCTTCTCCAGACTCCAGGACTGGCCCATGTGCCTCCCCAGTCTCCTCACTGTCTGAGTCTGCCACCAACTCCGCTGGCTGCTGGCGGGCCACAACTTTGTCTCTGAGTCAGCCCTACCAAGACCCAGTTTGGATGATTGTCTCCTATGACAATCACTCCCCTTTCCTTCTATTTATTCCCCAGCCAGGGAGGGGCTAATCAGTGTCCATATTTACTTTGCTTCCCGAATTGATTCCTTGTCCTCCGTTGTTCACCTCTCCCAACTGCTCTGCACATATGGACATCTGGAGCAGGCCCCAGGTGTTTTTCCTCCTCACTCATCTCAGCCTCCTAAGAGAGCTGCCTCTCCAGTGGCTGGGAAATGTCAGACTGCCCTGGATCTATCTCTGTCTCTGACACTAAGCATCCATCAGAGCCATCCCCAGGCTCCAGAACTGGTCCAGGTTCTTCCCCAACCTCTTCATCATCTGAGTCTGCCACCAGCTCCGCTGGCAGCTGGCGGGCCACAACAATATCATCTATTGGAACCCAAGAAGTGTTTCTGCTCTGCAACAGAACTTACTCTTGGGAATAAGCCCCCTCCTTTAATTATAGATGGCCCCTCACTTTTCTGTTCTTTAGAAGAGCCATAAAGACCAAGTTGAATGAGACACCTTGCTTTGTGCTTGCCATCTTTTATCTTTACGTTGTATTGATTTTATTGTCATGTCTACAGAGATTTTCAGTCAGCCAGGCCATCCAGTTGCCTCTTGAAAAAGCACCTTTGGGATTTTATTGTAATGCTTTATCTTTGAATGAAAGTTGTATGCATTAAGGAACTCAGAATTGTTGAGAGTCAAACAAATTAAAAGTTTAATCAACCACATCATCCTTCCTACTTGCTCCACTGTATGCATAGATTTGCCCTATATATTGTAGAAAAGCACCCCCTCCCTTTGTGTGTGTGTGTTTGTGTGTGTGTGTGTGTGTCTTCAGCTCTTCAGTGTTCATTTTTGGTTTGTTCCCATTCTTTATGCCTGAATACAATTTGGAAAGACAAAAACAGATTCCAAGAATGGATTGGTCTAGTCCGAAAAGCAAAGCAACAGCAAAAGAAACCTGCTTCTACCTTCTGTGTCCAAATCTTAGGAAAGAACTTGGTGTATCACATCTTAGCAACTTTATAGTTTACATCATTTCCTAAATTTCCTAAGATTAAAATGTATTCAGGCAACAATATGACTGGGAAGAAAATACATTTATCACTATATTTTTAAATCTAAATATGACACCAGCTGGGAAGTTCCCCGCCTTCCTACCGAAAAGGATTATAGTTCCAAAAGTTTACAGAATTTGGCAAACTAATCTGGGAAATCTGTATCTGTCCAGATTTTGCTTTGTCCCAGAACTCTGGCCATTTTAATTGGGGATTCTGGAATTGCAGCTGAGCAATATCTGAATGCTACAGATTATCTGCCTTTGTTCTGTTTGGCTATTCTGTGAAAGAGTTACCCTACATATAAAGTAGCAGGCATCCTCAATAAATGACTTGATTGTGTTTGGCATGAAGGTATAAACTCTCAAAACCATAGGATAAGCATACAAAGTTGTATTTGTTCCACCCTTCTCTAATTTCAAATATTTTGAACTCAAGCTGTCAATATATTCCTATGTGTTTATTTAATACATGGTCTACATACATAATCTTTGAAGAGTTTCTAGATGGTCCAAAATGCGATACCAAATATGTTAATTTATTTGTTCTCCTCTGCTCATGGTTACTGCAGATACCGAAGAAGCTTCTTAGATGAGAAGCGAAATGTCTTGAAGCAAAACAAAGAAAGTCCAGCTGCATTGTGAAAAAGCACCCTTGGGACAACCATGACTCTCCATAGACAGTTACTGCAGATAGTTGAATTGATTCTCAATTGTTTTCCCAGACATGATTCAAGTCCTATAATGCCTTAAATGGCTGGGATCTGCAATGCCTTAGGGAGTATCTCTTCTGTGTCATCCTGCCCAATCTCTGTCATGGAAGAATGATTCAGGAAAATTTCTCAGTAGCAACATCAGTGGCAGCCCACATGAAAATGCAGGCTTTTGTATGTCACAGATTATCTTTTATCAATTTGTTTTCAACAATTGAGCCCATTATCTTGGTTTTACACTGTTGGTTTTTACAAAACTTAATATTATTAATGTTATGTATTCCCTAGCTGATATGTTAGCAAATAATAATAAAATAAACATAAATAAAATATCCAAGTAGACCTACAGACGTATAGCCTTAGATGAATTTATAACTAATGAATAATCTTCAATTGTAATAGAAGAGTGAATGTATATGTCTTTAGTCTGTAGAGCAAATGTTTTGTTCTGTTTGATTCTTGGAACTGGAGTTTACTCTAATTCTACTTAGCTAGTGGTAGTTATTCTAACTGAAGCTAGCTTAAAGCCCAGGATGTTGTGTTTTGTTCATTGTAATGTATGTCTGTGTGTATTGGAGATTGGCAATGAAGTGCTTAAAAGCATCATTAGCAGCCCCTCCAGTTGTACAATAGGAAGCACTTTGAAGCAAAAATGTGAAGTAAAAATGATGTATCTCTAATGCAAGTCTTGGAATAAATAGAGAGTTGTGAAAAATGTCAGAGTAATTCTCCACTTATTAAAGTAAGGTCTATTTCAGTGTTTTTCAAACTTGACAACTTTAAGATAGATTCTGGGTGTTGAAGTCTACCCACCTAAAAATTTCCAACTTTGGAAAAGCAGCTCAATTTGAACTCTTTGGAATGTTTCTTCCATGTTTTTGCCACTTGGGCTGAGATACATTTATGAAATAAATCATCCATGCATGCACTTTCTGTCCCGTCTACTCTCCAGAGGTGGATTGCTGCTGGTTCGGTCAAACTGGTAGGGGTAGTGGCAGGAGGCTCCACCCACGCCCCAGATGCTTCTGCGCATGTGTGCATGCATGTGCACGAGCGAACTGGTAGTAAACTGGTTAGCAACCCACCACTGCTACTGTCCCTTCCATTATTTTTGCAGTCTCTCACAATCTCTCACTTGCAAGCTTTCTTCCAAAATATTAAAATAATCATCTGGAATCCTGTGAGAATTTAGTAATCTCATGGCCAATTTCTTAAATGGGAAAGTCACACATGTTGCCCTTTTTTAATTATAAAAATATTTGAAAAGCATCTGTGAGTATTTATAGCCTAAAAGGGCGTTAGAAATCATACATATAGCCAGTCATGTTGACTTTCACAATGGAAAATATTTTGATAAAGTTTCCCTGCTTTAAAGTTGAAATATGACGTAAATAACTACACAAAGTGGTTCATCTTCGTATATAAGGCTGTGAATTATAGTCAGATAAAATTTAAAGCATAACAGTTTTACTGATGAAATTATATCATGTTATGAGAATGGCAAATTGCACGGCAAATTGATTTGTGTCACTCCGCTGGCAGTTTATTATTTCACCTAGTGGTGAAGACATGCTAGCAGTAGATGTTTCTCTCTTAGGGTGCAAAGAAAAAATATCTGCTGTGAACTCCATGTAGGCATCAGGAAGGGCATCTGGCCAATAAGCGCAAAGCTCCATCCAGTTGCCTCAATTCTATCCTGAATTAAGATACTACTGGTCAAAATAAGAAAAAAGAATGTTAGCCTAGAAATCAATATCTCCCTCCCTCCCTTCTCTCTCCCCCTGCCCTCTTTCTCTCCCTCTCCCTCCCTCTTTCTGTCCCCCCTCCCTCCTGCTTTCTTTCCCTCTCTCTCTCTCCCCCTCCCCCTCTTTCTCTCCCCCTCTCTCTCTTTCCCATCCCCCATATATTTTAGGAAACGTTCAAAGGCCATTGCTGATCTGAGATTTTTAACAGATTAGCAGAGTTGGAAGGGACCTTGTAGATCATCTAGTCCCACCCCTGCTCAAGCAGGAGACCCTACACCAAATGGCAGTCCAATCTCTTCTGTAAAGTCTCAAGTGATGAAGCTCCCATGTGATGAAGATCTAGTACAAATGGGGCGCCAGATGTGACTCAGAGCTTCCTAGCTGAGTCCAGCAATCCCAGGGAAAGAAGATTTAGGAACTCGTGACTAAACCATGGCTTGGTTTTTAGAAAACCTCAAAGCTACTATGTATACATTCTTGCCATTTTTAACATTTACAACAACAGCCTTTAAAACACCCTAAATCATATATATGGCTGTATGGCAACAAAACAAAGGTAAAAAAATGGGATAAGGTTTTTCTCCTGAGTTCATTACATGGAGCAGTGCCTCTTGCATGCATAAGTTTTAAATAACAGTAGCAATAGCAATAACAGTAGACTTATATACCGCTTCATAGGGCTTTCAGCCCTCTCTAAGCGGTTCACAGAGTCAGCATATTGCCCCCAACAACAATCCGGGTCCTCATTTTACCCACCTCGGAAGGATGGAAGGCTGAGTCAACCCTGAGCCGGTGAGATTTGAACCGCTGAACTGCTGATCTAGCAGTCAGCCTGCAGTGCTGCATTTAACCACTGCGCCACCTTGGCTCTAAATGAGAATGATGTCATCTCAGAAGTGGCTGAAATATTACTAAAACGTTTCATTAAAAAACAAAAAACAAATAAGGGAGTGAAAATATACACGGAACTTACATTTCAAGGAGATTTTAAATCACAGTACTGCAGTTGAAAGCCACGATCTAAATAGTTTCAGTGTTTTGATCTATTCCTGCCTGAAGCAGGAATGCTAGCAAATAGTCGGGAGAGAGATCTGTCCTCCTTTTACGAGAAGCAGAAGTCTAGACAGTCTGGATTTCTGTGAGAACAAGACACAAATCTTCTTGTGCTGCTACACATTCCGCTACTTTTATGATATGTGTACTTTTTTCAATACAACTTGGACTCTGTTTATGAAATCAGGCTTTAAAAGATCCAAGATTTTGCAATCATATTATAAGCAGCTGCGTTCTCTTCGCTGACGGCGTAAAACTATCTAACACCACCGACAATGCTTTTGCCCTACAGAGCAACCTTGACTATGTGTCGGAATGGTCAAAGAACTGACAACTCCAAATCTCAACAAACAAATGCTCTGTCTTACACATTGGCAACAAAAATCAAAACACCAAATAGAAGCTGGGCAGATAAGACCTCAAAGATGACCCTCACTCTGCCAAGGGCCTAGGAGTACTCATCTCTAATGATCTAAGCCCCAGAGCTCACTGTAACGGCATTGCCAAAAAGGCATTAAGGGTTGTTAATCTAATTTTGTGAAGCTTCTTCACTGGTAACAGTGAACTAGGGCTAACTAGGGCATACAAAATATTTGCCAGACCAATCATCAAATACAGCTTGTCTTCCTGGAATCTACACTGTATATCGGACATTAATACAATTGAGCGGGTCCAGAGGTATTTCACAAGAAGAGTACCCCACTCCTCTGCTCACAATAGAAGATGTTAGGCCACCAGGCTTCAAATTTTCATGGCACGACAAAACCGCGCTCGTCAAAATAGCGGTGATAAAACCGCGTCACTAAAGCCGCGACGTCATCACTACGACGTCATCACCGCCGCGACAACAGCGCGGCGGCAGAAGGGCACTTTAAAACAGCGCGGCGGCAGAAAGCCGATTTAAATTAAGGTAAGGGTTAGGATTAGGTTTAGGGGTTTGCTTTAGGGTTAGGTTTAGGGTTAGGGTTTGGGTTAGGGTTAGGGTTAGGGTTAGGGTTAGGTTTAGGGTTAGGGTTAGGGTTAGGTTTAGGGTTAGGGTTAGGTTCAGGGTTAGGTTTAGGGTGCTGAGTGCTTCGGAAGGCGCGGATTTGCCCTCCGCGGTTATGTCATCGGGGTAGGGTCGCGTTTTTCCTTAGCGCTTTGGACGGCACGGATTTGCCCTCCGCACTTATGTCGGCGCGGATAAGGGCTTCGCAGTTTTGTGGTGGAACCCAAATTTTGGGCTTAGACAACCCAAAGTACGCCACCTACGATCTGACCTAAGCATAGTATACCAAATTGTCTGCTACAATGTCCTACCTGTCAACAACTACTTCAGCTTCAACCGCAATAATACATGGGCAAACCATAGATACAAACTCAAGGTAAACCACTCCAAACTTCATTGCAGAAAATACGACTTCAGCAATAAAGTAGTCAATGCCTGGAATGCTCTACTTGACTCCGTTGTTACTTCCTCAAACCCCCATAGCTTCAACCTTAAACTGTCTACTGTGGACCTCACCCCATTCCTAAGAGGTCCGTAAGGGGGCATACATAAGCGCACCAGCGTACCTACCATCCCTGTCCTACGGTCCTCATTTTTTTGTATTCATTTCCTGGGTTCATGTCCATGTTTATACTTATATCTGTTATGTGATACATGTTTGACAAACTAAATAAATAAAATAAATAAAGATATTACGTGCTCTTACCCTAAATAAATCTAGATCCTGAAATTGTTGTTGGAGGAGGTAACTTTAATTATGGATTTTTGGTAATATGATATATAAAATATTGGATCTTTCCCTATAACCATGGTTTTTTTCCCCTCCAGGCTACTGTCCTGCTCTGCCTTCAAATGATGGGGGAAAAGAGAAGACCAATAACCCTGAACTGCTAGGAATCTAATCCTTGCATCCAAAGACAGTTTGTAAAACTCGTTGAGAAACAGGGTAGTAAAAAAACAAGACAAAAGAGACAAGCTCAATTTACACTGTCATATCATGGTCTGTTTGGTTTTGGCTTAATGCAATGTGAAGTCATTTGCTGTGGTTTCTAAACTATGATTTATGGTTTTATCCCCGCTAACTGTAGGTTCCCCTCACGATTCAAATCACGCTTTCCACCCGACTGAGATTTCAGGGAGGGGGGCGGAGTCTTGAAAATGTGGGTCTTTACCCAAGCCTTTGGTGAAGACAATTGATACCCCTTTTCTTCTTTTCTCTTATTCCCAGTTTTGTATTCTCTGCCATCTTTGTTTCTTTGTTTTGTTTTTCTGGTATGTTACCTTTAAAATGTTTTTAACAATTTATAACCCATCCTGAGTTGCTGGGAGTCAAGCGATATATGCATTTAATAAATTATGGCCACCAAGTCAGGCAGATAGTTTGGTATTTTTATCCACTCATTGAGTCCTTCCCAAGGATCTGGGAGAGGTAGTTGTTTTATAGGGTTAAGATACTACTGCAGGATATAAGCAGGTCCAACCAAAGCTGCCTTTATTAACATTCAATTAACTGTGGTATTTTAAATGTTGTACAATTCTTTTAATATGGAAAAATTAAAAGAGGAAGGGAAAAGCATAAGGGCAGGGGAAAAAAGAAAAGTTTAAATAATAAAAACATCATGCAACATATAGGAAATCATTACCACAAAAATAATTTTCATCATTTGTGTTGCATTAATCCAGTGCCAGTTCAGAAACAAAAAGAAAACATATATTGGGAGTCCAAGGTTTTAATTTGACAGTTGCACCAATCTTTTCAAATTGAAATCTTTCTGCTGCTCCCAATTCCTGCTAATGCTAGTTTATTCAATGCTTTTGCAAAACATAGCTTAGTATATTGTGTGAAGGTATTGAATAGAGTCACTCTGCATCAGATTTTGTTTCTCATCAGTGAGGATTATGGTTAATGAGTATACTATGGTTGAGGGAGTGAAAGAGAGAATGTCACTGTCAACCTTCTTTATCAGCTATTAAAGACATTTAATAACTATGTATTGTTGTACTATATTTCTATATTTTTGTACTATGTATTCTTAGATTCAAAACCTGAAGACAAAGATTGCTTCTCTTATTGACCAGATGACTACATTTCAGAATGAAAGACAGATTATAATTGCCCTAAGTCCAATTTCCAGGACCACATGCAGCCTTCAAAATATGTATTTGGCACCTCAGTACCTGCATTAGAATTTTTAATGCAACAGACGAAGAAAATTATTACATGCAGTATATTATTAGCTCCATTTAATTAAATTAAGTCAAATGGAATTTGTTTCTGGTCCATCCAACTTGTTGGCATGGCATGGCTTATTTTCTGGAGCGACACACCATTTAAAAGCCAAATGCTTTTCTCATTCTGGAAGACGTTTTACAGCCCCGAAGATCTATATCTCAGAGCTGATTCAGCCCATGCGTGCCAGATATTCAACTTGTGCAGTCTTTACTGTACTAAATGATTACAAATACACAAAAAGTTCTCTTTCAGAGCCATGGAACCTAACTAGAAACTCATGTAGAGAATAATTGCCAATCTAAAACTTTGAAGATAAATCCAAAGCAACTGGCATATCAATTAATATCTTTTAAATTGTGTTGACTAAGTTAATGGTGTTCTTCAAGTCCAGCTCTTCTAATTACTTCACAGACAAATCTTGCCAATAAGGCAGAAGGGCTTTCCCACTGTCTGCTCCTAGGATATTTATTGACTTGTAACCTACAACTCCTAGATTCTCAGGATGGGTCTCCTCCAAGAATTAGCCAGGCCCAGCTCTGCTTAGCTTCCAAGATTAGATAAGATCAGGCAAATGTTGCCACTGCTATGTTGTAGAACAGCAATGTGGAAAACCAGATGGCTCTTGGGAGAATACTTACTGTTTAGTATCATGCGGCTTTATTAGTTATTAAAGACATTTGGAAAATCTACCCCTTCCGGGGGTTTAAAAAGATTCACTGAAATTCAATATTCAGTTAGTTAAAAAGTAACAAAGTTAGTGCTAGGTAGGTAAAATTAAAGATAAAATTAAAAAAAGATAGGAGTAGTCTAATAGAGGAATCACCAACCTCAGGGACCACTAAATTCATAATTTTAAATCCCAAGACCATTAATATGATTTTTTAAAAATATAAATAGTATTTAGTGCAATATAAAAATGCAAATAATTTTTCTGTGGACCACCAAAATTTTCTCTCGGACCACCAGTTGGTGACCACTGGTCTAATATACTTAGCTATTGTTGCAAAATTCAAATGGCTGAAAACTGGGCTAATTTTAGAAAGCTTCTAAAGCAACTGTAGTTAACTTCCCAGTTTCTGTAGTGAAACAAAAATGCATGAAATTTTTCTGAAAGACTGAGAATATGTCCCATATTTTAAACTAAATCACAAAAATCATTCCTGAAGTTTTGTTAGTACATATGGAATATATTCCTTCTCCTTTTTTGATAAAAAGATAAAACTCCAAGTTTATTCATCTTCTCTCAGATATTTAACATACAGCTGGAACCAAACTGGAATTGATGACAAATTCCAATTGTTACATTGTACTAACATGTGTAGAGTAAATATTCAGAACAGAATTAACAAAGTTGGAAGGGACCTTGGAGGTTTTCTAGTCCAATCCCCTTGCTCAGGCAGGAAACCAGGGATGGGTTCCTGCCGGTTCTAACCAGTTTGGTAGAAGAGGTTCCACAAATCTACCATGCCGTTTAGAACCGGTTCCAGAACCTGCCCTGGCCCCCTCGCTGCCTCCCCCCCGCCCGTCTGGTTGCCGCTCACTCGCTTGCTCCCCCTGCCCATCCGCACCTTGCTTGCCCCACCTGCCACTCACTGATTGGCTGGCTCACCAATTGCCCCGCCCGTCTCTAAGAGCCCTATCTAAAACCACGTACCTTTTTTCCTACATGGCTGTCTATTGCCATGGGGGGGGGGCGGCGACAGGCCAGCTGCACTATAAGCGAGTCCAGTGACCTTTTGCGGCCTTGCAAGGATCCCGGGCTCGTTTATAGCGCAGGGCCGCCAGCAAGCATGGGGGCGGGGATGGGAACGGCGGTGGGAGTTTATGCGGCGCAGCTGGTGTCTTTGGCAAGTTTGGGGACCTTGCAAGGTCTTTGCAAGGTCCCTGGACTTGCCTAATATGCCTGGCTGCCGGCAAGCACGGGTGTGGGTGTGGGGATGGCAGTGGGAGCTTACGCAAACTACCGCCCATCGCCCCGTGCTCAGCAAAGCAAGTCCAGGGAGGGGAGGTTTGGCCACCAGCAAAGGATGTCCACCAAGGTGGCCTGGGCTGGCAAAAGAGCGAGTGACTGATGGAGGATCAACCTGATCCTCCTGATCCGGCAGCTGCGGCGGCGGCATCAAGACGAAGTGGAAGCGAAGGGAGGGGAAGGGAGGGGAAGGGAGGCAAAGGGTCCTCGATGCCCTGCCTGATCCTCCATCGCTCGCTCGCTCTTTTACCCACCCGGACCACCTCGGCACTGCTCTGGCTACCTCTGTCCATCCGCGCCCAGAAGGTGAAGCAACATCATCAAGATGAAGAGCAAGAGGAGGAATTCTGGATGTTGAAGTCAACAAGTCTTAAAGCTGTCAAATTTGAACAGCCCTGGGATATCTTTTCTAAAGGGTTAGGTGTCTTGTAACTTGACAACTTTAAGACTTGCACACTCAATGCCAGAGTTCCTGAGCCAACATGACTGGAGGAGGAATTCTGGGAGTTGAGGTCCACAAGTCTTAAAGCTGTCAAATTTGAACACCCCTGGGGTTTTTTTCTAAAGGGTTAGGGGAGCAAGGATCTTGAAACTTGACAGCTTTAAGACTTGCGTGCTTCAAATGCCAGAGTTTCTGAGCCAACATTTTGGTTGCAAGCCACTCCCACCCAGTCACATGGCCGGCAAGCCACTCCCACAAAACAGGCCACACCTACAGAAGAGGTTCTAAAAAATTTGAAACCCACCACTGCAGGAAACCCTATACCATTTCAGACAAATAGTTGTCCAATGTCTTCTTAAAAGTTTCCAGCGTTGGAGCATTCACAACTTCTGGAGGCAGGTTGCTCCACTGATTAATTGTTCTGTCAGGAAATTTATCCTTAGTTCTAAGTTGCTTCTCTCCTTGATTAGTTTCCATCCTGCCTTCATGTGCTTTGGAGAATCAGTTGACCCCTCTTCTTTGTGGCAGCTCCTCAAATATTGGAACACCGCTATTATATCACCCCTACTCCTTCTTTTCACTAAACTAGACATACCCAATTCCTGAAACTGTTCTTTATATGTTTTAGAGTCCAGACCCTAATCAACTTTTGTTGCTCTTCTCTGTACTCTTTCTAGAGTGTAAACATATTTTTTACATCGTGGTGAACAAAACTGGATGTTGCTCTCATTTTCTTTTTCTTTCTTTAAATCAGGAGTGTCAAACTTGTGTCGTCATGGTGGTGTCACATGACTTATTGCAACTTTCCCCCCTCTTTGCTAAACCAGGCAAAGCGTGGTGTGGCCAGGGGGTGACACATCCATGGGCCACGAGTTTAACACCCCTGTCTTAAATGATCTAGTCTAGTCTAGAGAACAACTGACTTCTAGATCTGAGGATGAAGACACCAAGGGAAAAAGTCCACTCTGTGGAATTAGCTTTCCACGGCAAAGCAATTTTGTGATTCTAATTTTTAACATCAGTCCTCAGTGCATTCCAATGACTTTGAAATTTTGAAATCTTAGAAAATGTTCAGGTTGTACCCTAAGCACGAAATATATAAATGTCACTCACCTGCTCAGGGTATTTACTGCCTGTTATTTCAGCAACTGTGTTAAAGGAATCAGCATCAGGATATGTTTTGGCTCCCATTTTCAGAGTTACAACTATTTTAGTACCCCGGGAAAACAATCGGGCCATCAGTTCTGCATCTTCAATGGAAATACAGGCGGTAGGAATCTTAGGCACATCTGAGTCATATGCTTGCATTCCAGTATGTGGACTGTTAAAAAAAACCAACAGTAAGCATGTTACCTTTGGCTTCACATTTTGAAGGAAGATCATCTGAGCTTTTTAGACCAATGATTTATGATAATCTGGGTTTACTTCTTGTGGGATAGCTTGTTGCCCAAATCCAACCATGTTATAATTTATTATTCAATATTATTCAATATATTTTATAAAACTATAAAGCTAATGAATTAATTGGTTACCCAAATCAGGTGTGCTATGTCAACATACGCTTACAGTTTGTTGGTTTATTAATATTTGAATTTGTTGAAAGAGTATTTGCTGTGCACTGATTAAATATAAATGCATTTAAAGTTGAATAGATTGATCCTTTGGTAGCAAACGTGAGTGAATAGGTCCCTTATCTGATGCTACCAATCAAAATGAGTCAATATTCTTGGGAACAGTTTTTATCTTTACAGGGTCATCAGGTTCCTTAAAGAAAACATTAACATTGTCATACAAACTGCCCATCCAGAGTTTAATTTCTGAATGCCTTTCAGAATAGGCTCAATCAGGAGCAGAAATCTATCTACAATGAAGCTCAGATGATCTACAAGGTTTGTTTGATGTCTCGCCAACAAGGACAGATAGAGAAACAGGAAACTCTTGCCACACACCCCCTCCGACAGCTAGCAGTCACACTATAGCAGGGGTGTCAAACCCAAACATTGCAGGCAGTATTGTGACGTATTGGGCCATATTGTGATGTACCAGGATGTTTTTTGCCTTTGCGGAGTCAGGGTGGGTGTGGCCTGCGCTGGCTATATCCAGCTGGTGGGCCACCAGTTTGACAGGACAGGTCTAAATAGCAATAGCAATAGCAATAATTGCTTAACCGATCCTATGTTCAGAGGTATTTACAAAGGCACCCAAAACATAAAGATGATTACTTGGACGTCATAGACAGAGCAGTAAAAATTGGGGTTCAAAAGCTCATCATCACAGGTGGAAATTTACAAGACAGCAAAGATGCTTTGCAGCTGGCCCAAACCAATGAAATGTTTTACTGTACTGTTGGCTGCCACCCCACTTGCTGTGGAGCATTCGATCAGGGTAATCCTGACCAGTACTTAGAGAAGTTGCAAGATTTAGCTGAGAAGAACAGAGGGGACTTATATGCTGCTTTACAGTGCTTTACAGCCCTCTCTAAGTGGTTTACAGAGAGTCAGCATATTGCCCCCAACAATCTGGGTCCTCATTTTACCCACCTCGGAAGAATGGAAGGCTGAGTCAACCTTGAGCTGGTGAGATTTGAACTGCTGAACGGCAGCTAGCAGTCAGCTGAAGTAGGCTGCAGTACTGCACTCCAACCACTGCACCACCTCGGCTCTATGGTAAATGCGTAGCAAGCCATTCCAAGATATAAGTAGAATTCAACTTCATTTAATATGTTAAATTGATGCAGCTAATATAATAATTTTCTAACTCCATTGGTTTAATAACGTTTCTCTGTGACATTAGAAATTGCAGTTTGGTGGCAACATTAGGATAAATTCTGGACTAAATGCGGACTTTGTGTGCACATGATATGGATAACACAAAGTCTTCACATGCAAGGCCAAAGGGTGGTGTATATATGGTATCCTCGGGGTGTGGGGAGGGGGATCAAAATGTCATGGTCGTGTCATGACCATGAAATCTAAATCTAACTCTTGTGAATGTGTTGTCAACTCACATACAAAAGGGCTTCAGTCACATAGCTGCGATTCCCTTCTTGATTTTATTGATTCCCCCAGCAATGGCCTCTGTAACTTACACGATGGCCTTCCTAATGTCTTTGAAACAACCAGTCACTCAAAACAAAGTTTGTGGGCAACTCTCTGAATCCAAATGCTGCTTTTTAATAAGTTCTATCAGTCCTATTGACTTAGATGCAATTTAGAAGAGGACAAATCACAACAAATCAAACTGGAAGGTTATTTTTGGATTCCCCCTCCATCTTTTTTTTTTTTTTTTTTTTTGCCCTGGGATAGAACTTTCATATTTGAAATGCATCAGATATCAGATTAGCAATAAATCATTTTCTACACTTTCATCATACGAGATGCAAGCGGGATATCTCTTTAAACTAGGGAGGAAAAATCCAAGGGGGGAAAAAGCGGGTTTTTTTTTTCTTTAGGAACTTTATTTCTGTATTTTAAATATATCTCCATTCAGAAAAGGGAAGTAAGTTTGCTTTTTTCTAGGCTGTATTACTGAAATATTAATTCTCCATATTCTATGCTAAAATTTCATATACAACAACCAAAAATAATTCTCTGTCCCGAGAGTTTATCTTTGTCTATTAAAACTTTGCCCCCTTAACATACCACAGGGAAAAAGCACATTTATAATTAGTAACACAAAACAGAAAGTGAAAAGTCTACATATATAATCTTGTTTTCTCAGAATATGGGAATTTGAAGATAATAAATTTATATGACTGCAAAAATGACAAACTCTTTTTGTCATTTTAGTTCTTTCAATATATATTTTAGAACTCTCTTTTATGGAGAAACATAGCTTAGATTGCTTTTTAAATCCCTTGGAAAATAGGAACCTTTAGTTACACATTATCTCCAGAGGAGAAGGTATTTATACATTTGAAGAGCAGCTCTGCAATTAAGAGAGCCCAAACCTCTCCAATTACAAGGTTTGTAATTTGACTTTTTATTCAAAATTACTCAGCATGTTTCCAGTTATACAGACTAGTGGTCTCAACCTCAGTAACTAAGATGTGTGGACTTCAATTCGCAAACTTTTCCAGCCAGCTTCTTAAAATTGCTGAGATTGAGAAATACTGATATAGATCAGAGGTGGATTGCTACCGGTTCGCACCGGTTCGGGCAAACCGGTAGTGGAAATTGCAGCTTGGTTGTCGAACTGGTAGGGACGGCAGGCTTGCCATGCCCCCGAACTGCTTCTCCGGTCGCCGCGGCATTTTTTTTTGACATTTTTAATATTCTGTGCACACATCAGGCATACCGAGCCAGCAGTAACACCGGCAGAAACCCACCCGATATAGATGTAATGTTTATTTATGCTTTCTCACATGCTAATGCAGTGTTTCTCAACCTTGGCAACTTGAAGATGTCCGGACTTCAACTCCCAGAATTCAATTCTAGGAGTTGAAGTCCGGACATCTTCAAGTTGCCAAGGTTGAGAAACACTGTGCTAATGTGTCTGTGAGCCTTACCTCAAGGAAAACAATCTTGCCACAATTAGGCAGCAGAAAGTTGGACAATTAATAGGTGGCAACAAGAGTTAGACTTTTCTTTTGGTGGTTATCCAGATTTTTACAGTCTAGATATGGTTTACTGATACAAAGTATCCATGGCTTTTGTTGAATAGAACAACATCCACTTTCTTTGTCATTATATGCTATAAGTAGCCAAAGGGCACAATTACTTATTGTTGTAGTATAAGTGTAGGCATGCATAGCTGTGCTGGAACACGTATACAACAGCAGAAATGATTAATCATATCATAAAATCAGTAACACAAACTCCTAACTCTAAGCATTAAGTAGATCAATAATCACAGACTCTTAACTCTAAGTAGATCAGTAAAACAAACTGTTTACCTCTAAGCATTAAGTAGATCAGTAAAACAAACTCTTAACTCTAAGCGTTAAGTAGGTCAGAGGTTACAACTGATTAACTCTCAACATTAATTAAGGATTAGAAGTTTGCATACTGGTAAAAGATTTATTTGTTGACTATGGGCATTCTTTAGGTTTACATGGAAGTAAATGAGTTACCATACACCATAAACTTGTACAACCATGATTGGTCCACATAGACTATGTGAATCCACCCCTTTCCTTGTGTATGCTCAATAAAAGAGGCCTCCGGACTCTGCTCCGGGTCGGCTCATCCCGAGAGAGACCTGCCCCCGAGTCTTCTTTCATCATTGGCTTCATGAACGACCCGGGGAGAAATCGCAACTTATAACCTGATGAAGATTTCTGGAGGAACCAAAAGCTTGCCTCTTTGTGTGTATGTGTGCCTTTCAGTTTCTTGTAATAAAAGAATTGGTAATAATGACTTTTGGATCCAGTCTCTAGCATCATAGGAAGCCTTCTAAATATTCTGAATTACAATTCTCAGAACGATTTGCCATATATACATTTTTTCTAGAATCTTCACTAAATAGAAGAACATTGCATAATACGGGATGATGACAGTGTGGTCCTTGATGTTTTCTTAGTGGTTTTCTTGCAGATGTTTTATTACCAAACAAGGTAACATCATGACTTCCAGTATTTCCTGATGTGGTTATCTAGTTTGGATAATGAAATGTCTGCAAGAAAACCACCAAGCCCGGGTAGCATACAGGACCCCACAGTTCAACCATGAGCTACAGTATTTTCTATCAGATGATGACAGTGCTTCAAAATTAAATAATTGTTATTGTTCCTATTATAATTCAAAATGGAATTATCTAACTTGTGATAGACCTTACCCTCCCAATTTGGTACTTTAGGAAAAAAAAGCCAAAAATATATTCCATGTAGCTCCCCCCCCCCCCCCGCAAAAAAAAAATGCTACTGCATGAGTTTCCATTTTCAACCCCATGTAGTCAATGCTAACACAGTGCATTTCTATCATTTCTGCCCAAATCCTTTAAATATTTTAGTGGAGTCTGAAATCCACAGCATGGATAGACCACATGTGCTGAACACAGCAGTGTTGTGTTAATGGAAGCTCAGCAAATTAACAAACTACATTCTTTAATAAAGCAGTAAAAAGTTACTGCTTGGGAACAAGTGCAATCAATAGAAACGAAGAACCTTGTAGAAGCTAGCAGCTTACAGACTCACTGTTCAAATGCAGAGCAATATAACTCTCCTTCATTACTTTAGGGTTCTCATTTGGAGACACCTTTGAAGATCTGGCAAGATATTTGATCTCCAAACATTTGGAGATAAAAAGCTATCGGGAGAAAAACCATACTGAGTGTATTAATTAGAAAGTGGCTTTAGCTTTGCTTATTATGTCTGATTATGGGGATTGCAACTGATGTTTCAAGGACTGAGTGGCATGTTGATATGATTAGCCTTATGACTTCAGCATCGTCAGATTTCCACTGTTGCCATGTGAACAAAACAAGAGCAAAACCAAGCAAAACAAAACAGATTAATCATAAAAATGGCAACAACAGAAACAGGTGTACTTCCATGAAGTATCATTTATTACTATTCTAAATGGACCAAATATCATCTGTACTGTCTTGTAGACTTTATAACTTTCACTTGATAGGATATGCATCACCTATCCCTAAAATGTTCAGTAAACACATGAGGATGAATTAAAACCTGGGCCCTGGATAGGTTTATAACATCTTCCAAAAATGTTTTTGTTTTTCCATTTTTCTTGGAATGTTTGTATTGATCTTAAAAAAAAAAGAAACAGAATAAAAAATGTAGTCAAATATTTGCAACAGAAGATAATTTATATATTCTCAGGAGCTTAAGAAATATTAAATAAAGATCCCTATCTTGGATTTATTACTTCTAATTTGACATCTCAACTTTTTTATGTTTGACATTTTCAATGTTTATACTCAATCTAAGTCATAAAATTCTTCTTATAGCATAAACAGCATTTATTAATACTAAACAATCAATAGAAAGATTTGGAAAAAGAATTTGCTTTAGGTGTAGGCTTCCCCCTCCAGTCTTTCAAACAGGTGTCAGCTAAACAGTAAACTCTTGGTTAAATTTAAATGCCCTGGGAAAACTGTGATTCAGTGGAACAACAGCTTGGATGACAAATGGTACAATACAACAGATGGCAGTTGCTGAAACAAATGACAGCATCCAAGTCCCACTCTGGGTTTTCTATGTTCAGGTTTATTTACCTCTTCAGTAATTATTACAAATCTAAATACATTTGCAATCAACTAATGTTTGAATTGTGTATACCAGAGAGTTTATTGGTAATAGAGCTAATTTGGTCTTCCGAATAGAGACAACGCATTTTGTACAAATCGTTTTTCAGAAATTGGATAATTTTTCGGAATCCTTTCTAAGAGACATTCTTTTCTTGCTGAATCAGGAAAGCATAAGGAGGTTCATGGTATGTATGTCCTGATGTACATTATCAGATTAATATACAGACCTTTTATGTGTTAAGACCTCTCAGTTCAAAATACTGTATAAGCAAGGGTGACATCCTCCAGGTTTCGCCCGGTTCAGGAGAACCAGTAGGAGTGATTGTCCCTGGTTCTGCAAACCGGTAGTAAAAACAAAAGCTTCCGAGGATCTCACGGCTCACAGATGATCTGCGCGATCGTCGGAAGGTTTTTCCCCCCCACTTTTTAAAGCATTTCTTTCTTTGCCCAAACCTGCAGGAAAAAAATGCTTCAAAAAATGAAAAAAAGTTGACCACGCCTACCCAGTCACATGACCCCACACACCAAGCCACACCCACAGAACTGGTGGGCAAAAAAATTAGATTTCACCACTGTGTATAAGCGACACTATTTACTTATGTAAAGCATTGATATCATGCTCTTCAGCCAAAAAGAAGCTCCTAGAACAGGTAAATAGTAAAAAAATAAGCCTTTCTGATTCCCAATTCAAAAAAGAAAAGAAAAGTGAAGGACATTTCTCCGCTAATACTTCATTTTTCAACATCTACATCATCAGAACTTTGGATTTTGTCAACAAAATGGCGGAAAGCTTTTGCTCTTGCAGTTATTATTGCTGGTTGGGACTGAGATGCTGACTGGATGATTATGGCCACTGAAGCTCAACATAACAAGCTAGCACTAAACTGGAGAATAGCAAGCACTTAGACTTATATACCGCTTCACAGTGCTCTTCACAACCCTCTCAAAGCAGTATACAGAGTCGGCATCTTGCCCCCAACAATCTGGGTCCTCATTTTACCAGCCTCGGAAGGATGGGAGGCTGAGTCAACCTTGTGCGGGTCAGAATTGAGCTGCCGAACTGCCAGCAGTCGACAGTCAGCACAATTCGCCTGCAATACTGCATTTCTAATCACTGTGCCCCCACAGCTCTTAAGATTGAAGAAGATTGAAATAAGACTTCAAGTAACATCAATCTAAGTTGCTGTGTTTTAGTGGCTGAATGAGATGAACCATAAAATGGCTCTGTTTGACTACCAAGTACAAATGCATGGAAAAGTTTCAGAGTAATTTCATTTTAGATTGCAGACTATCAACTCAGATCAACTGTCTTGAACAGAAGACATTCTAAAAGCAAATGAGACTGAACTAGCCAGTTTTACATGAAGAAGAGGCTGCAAAATACACTGAGAGCAATTCAAGCATATCGAAGTTTTACAGAAACAGAAGGGATCAAATACAGTGAAACATATGGCACAAACAGGAAATGATATCTGAGCCACGAATGCAGGTGCTAGCAACAGTTCCAACAAATTCAACAGCTGTGTTACATTGTGGGTCGACTACATATTAGGACTGGATGTGTTTTGCAAATATTTAGGAAAAGTGCCTTGGACCTCACATGTTCTTCTAATTAATTATTAAAGCAGCACCCCCTTACTAAATCCTTATGGTAGTGTATCTTCTTTGAGGCTGACTCAAGATCTGAAGTTCTATCAAATCATTTTTGAAGCATGTGCAGTCCTCCCAATCTTATGGAAGTGGGATTCATGAACATTTCTTCACTTAGCGAGCACAAACATCTTTACGTTTTCAATTAAATGTCTAATATTAGTATTCTCTTTGATAACCTACTCAGTCTGGAGATGTGCCAACGTGTTGACTTCAGGATTCTTAATTCCTAGACAGCCTAGCCAAAAAAAAAAAGCTGAAGCATATGGGGACTGAAATCAAACTCATTTGGGGAAGGGCACTCAATGAATCCATTTTTCCTTTAGTTATTATTATTATTAAAACACACTTGACGCTGCAGTTCTATATACACTCACACTGAGTAATGTCCATAGGACTTCTGCCTATAAAGTGGTAGCTCACTTTGAATTTTTCTTCCTGTTTAATCTTAATATTTTCAAGTTTATTTCAATAATTACCTACTGGCTTCAAAACAGGCCAAGCACATAAATACCACACATTACCTAAAACACTAAATATTTTAATGTTTGTTTTTTAAGGTTTATTTCTGCCAAGGTTTTATTGCTCTTGGCCCAGCATCACTAGGAGCCCCATGTAATGTTGACAAGTCAGGGCCAAAATTTGCCCCTAGGAGAAAGTGTGCATTGCTCAACAAAGAGATCCAGTGTCTTTTCATTTCCTATAATATATGGCACTTCCTGGAAGGACTAAGCAGAACCCTTTTCAGTATCAACTGCAGAATTATTTTTAATACAATGCAATACAACAGCAGAGTTGGAAGGGACCTTGGAAGTCTTCTAGTCCAACCCCCTGCCTAGGCAGGAAACCCTATACAGTTTCAGACAGATGGCTATCCAACATCTTCTTAAAGACTTCCAGTGTTGGGGCATTCACAACTTCTGGAGGCAAGGTGTTTCACTGATTAATTGTTCTAACTGTCAGGAAATTTCTCCTCAGTTCTAAGTTGCTTCTCTCCTTGATTAGTTTCCACCCATTGCTTCTTGTTCTACCCTCAGGTGCCTTGGAGAATAGTTTGACTCCCTCTTCTTTGTGGCAACCCCTGAGATATTGGAACACTGCTATCATGTCTCCCCTAGTCCTTCTTTCTTTTAAATCAGGATGATTGAGATTTAGCTATAAAAAAATAAGGTGGGCAGAAAATGTCAGATTCTAAAGAAGATCCAGTTATACTGAACTAAAGACGTTTTGTAGAGTAGGCAGGGACAGTGAATGCTACCCTCCTGCCTACCCATCCACAAATTCTGTAAAGAGGTTTGTCAATTAAAATACACTGTGCCTGTATGAAAATGCATAGACTCATGAAAATTATAAACAAGCATGGTTATTTCTGTGAGATGAGCAACCATGACATTGGTTTCCTCATCTGGTCTACCTTGAAGGGGGCTGATAAAGATTGCTTGCATTCCTCATAATCTCACAGAATCCCAAATGTGTCCTTGGCTTTTAAAAGTTCTGCTAATATTTATGCCTCCCAAAAATGTCCTTTTAGCACTCAGAAAGGATAGCCCTACAATTTGGCTAAGAAAAGGACAAAGATTTAAAAGAGGATGGGGCTTTTCCCCTGGAAACATCCAAGGTTCAGCCTCTACTGGTACTCCATTATTTAGAAATCAGTTGCTAACTTTTCCTTCCCCTGAGCCAGCAGGCCTCTGGGTAGTCTACGTATCAATGAAGCCGTCAGATGGAATCAGCGCTTCCAATCAATTGGTCTAAAATAAAAAATGTTCCAAAAGGAATGCAATGGAAGCTGAAAATACCTCCTGATGCTGGTTGACAAAAGGCACTGTGTCCAGCTGGGCTGATTCAATGCCATTTGTCAGCAGGACAGAGAAGAAAAGACACCACAGGTGGTGAAGGGGAAGTCGGAGAGGCAGAAAAATCTCTGCAGACTTGCACATTGTCTCTTGTCACTTACAAGCACAAAGGGTAGGTTGTGTCACTGCAGAGTGGCAGCAGTGATATTAGTCCCAGGTGTGGTGGATGCATGAGAAAGAGAGAGAAAGAGACAGACAGGCAAGAGTATTGCTGAAAGAACAATGAAGAGCAACTCAGGTTTTTAAAGCTTAAAACTTTTTTCTTTCACGGATGCTCCAATGCTGCAATATCTTTTAAAGTGACAAATAATACTTTCCATTCAAGAATGCAGAGCCATTGATCTAAAACAGTTCACTATTCCATCTCTTCATTCAATTAAACTATAGTCACACGTTCTTAAACTTCTGAATAAATAGCAGATGGGGAAGTTTATCTAACATACTGCAGGACACATATAGCATATTACAGTGTGACATATTGTATGAATCAGACTTTTTTTTTAAAAAAAACCCTGGTTTTAACTATTACATTTGTCTATGCAATAATGCAGTTTGGGGAAAATGCTATTGAAAGGAATGTGTGTATTTGATATATTTTTAAAAAATCTGCATCATAGCAGGCCATTTTAGGGAACATTGTGTGACAGCAAAAGCCAGAGCAATGAACTTCAGACATCACCAGTGGGTGCAGAAATCAACTTAAAAAAATATAGCCCAAGACTGGCAATAAAATTATTTCATAAATATTAAGCATGCAATTTAGGTAATCTTTGCATGGATGTTTAGGGCTAAAATTTTAAGTACACGATACTTTAAGTAAAGCCAAGATACTTTAAACCAGTATGGTGGCCATAGAAATCTGCTGAATTTGAAAATCACACAGGTTGAAATTGCCAAAGCACTGCTTTAAAGTGTTCTCACTTCCTGGTGTGTTATTATATTTGTCTTTCATAAACCTTCTTTTTAGGTGCTAAGTAATGTATCAACACTTTAATTATTTGAGTTTGTCTTCTTTTTCAATATTTTCTATAATAAATAGTTGAATAAACTTTTTTTCAACAATGATTTTAAAAAACCTGCACAATTGAATGTAAATATGTCACCTAGGATTGCATTACAGTGACTGGTGGAAAAACGGGATATAAATGAAACAAAAAAGGAATTAATTGTAAATTTGATAATGGCAACTAGATTTATGATGGCTAAATATTGGGGATGCAATTCATTATACCACTCATTATATTTCTCATTTCAAAGAAATATAACAGAAATATAATAAAATTTGGAGTATGGCAACAAATAATAAATTAACAACAGAAATAAAATTTTAAAAAGGGATGATTAAAGCAAATAATTATAATGAAATATGGGGAGATTTTATAAAATCAGTGTTGGTGGAAGGCAAAGGGAATAAACCTACTCAAGAATATATCTTGTTTTGGAGGGGATAAGGGCACAATTGGAATATATTGTATAACGTTTAGTTGCTATAGACGAATAAATATAAGGGTTTAAAAAAAGGTCTGGGGGTGTTGCACTGTAATATTTGTTTTTTTTCCTTTTTCTTTCTTTTTTTGTATTTAATATGTTTGTATTATTTGTATGTCTTAGTCACCACTGGATAGCAACTTATGCCTTTTAACATTTTTTTTTTTTTGCTTTTTGAAGATAAGAGGTATCTCTTGTTCTTACTGCAATTCTTTATGGGATCACTTGACTACACCTGAAGCAGCTTTTTTCATAAAGCAGAACCAAATGCCTTCAAACTTGGCTTGAAAACATTGTACCATAGTCGAAAGTATCACCAATACAGAGAAAACAGAATTCTTGCAAATAATTGAATAATATTCTAGGATTGGCCTAATGTATATTTTGTAAGCCACATTGTAGACTAATCTTCCTTAACCTCCCTTTTCACATATAATTTAAAGGGAATTCTATCTGGAGGCACCAATGTAGATGAGCATTCTGAAAGTTGTAGAGTCACACATTTAAAGTACCAGGTTGGGAAAATGTTAAGAAGCAGATTGAGATAGACCGGACTTTTCAATTGGGTTCATTGTATTTTCAGTGCCAAGGCAATGTTTGAGAGATTTTGTTTCCTATGTGCCAAGATAACTTAATTTCACTGAATGGCAAAATGGGCACTTTTTCTATTTTATACTTCAAGTCACAAAATTGTCTTGGGACAATACGTGACTGAATATGAAAAACATAGGTAGGCAACTGTTCCTTTCTATCTACATTTGAAATGTACTGTTTTCCTTTTTAATAACGATAATTTACAAACAATATGTAGAAGCCCTTCATGATTGTATGAAATGCAACACTTTTTTCCAAAAAAAAAAAAGGCAAGGCTATTATTCCTGCTAACAAAAGCATAAATGGCTCAAATAATTGTGATTCTCCTGTTAGAAAACAGCTTGAGATGTCAGGTTGTCTACTATCACTTAGACATGTAAAACCAACAGAAAACGGTTTCAACAAAAGAGCTTTCTGTTCTATAGGAACACACCTGAAAGAAGAGGGGAAGCGTGATTCTCTTTAAACAATAGGCTCCTACCTATTGATAGAAAATGGTGCAATACTCCTGATAAGAGAAGCTTTTGCGCCCAGTTTAGCAGCTTCCACTGCTCCATGAAGTCGGTAGAGCACTGTTTTACCATAATTGGTGTAACGCTGGTTGTAAACAATAATCTTTCCACGGGCTTCATGGGCTTTCTTGTGTAGTTCATCAAAAGAACTTACCACCAACACTTCTGCTGTAATACCTGGAAATGAAAAATCAGCTGTTAGAAATACAGGCCCAGTTTTATTTTATTTATTTATTTATTAGCTTTATATGCTGCCCATCTTACCCAGCAACTGTGGGCAGCTTACAAACAAAAATAATAGCAATAGCAGTTAGACTTATTTACCACTTCATAGGGCTTTCAGCCCTCTCTAAGCGGTTTACAGAGTCAGCATATTGCCCCCACAGTCTGGGTCCTCATTTCACCCACCTCGGAAGGATGGAAGGCTGAGTCAACCCTGAGCCGGTGAGATTTGAACAGCCAAACTGCAGAACTGCAGTCAGCTGAAGTAGCCTGCAGTGCTGCATTTAACCACTGCGCCACCTCAGCTCCTTATTTACAATAAGAAGATGTAAAGATCAAAGTGGAGAGGTGGCATGGGGTGAAATCTTCTTATCCCATCAACCATCTCCAGTAAGGAGATGTTAGCAACATTTCAGGAGAAAACAGCCAAATAACTCTAGAAATGTCTTTAATTACTTTAAAATGGATTAGAAGCCTCCAAGTCAGAATATGAGGAGGAGGAAATGACAAACCACTTCAAAACGTTGCTAAGAAAACTGCAAGGACTTGTCCAAGCAATTGCCAGAAATTCACCTATCAGTAGTTTGCCATTGATTCCTTCTTAGGGCAGAGAGAGAGAGTGACTGGCTCAAAATTCCCCAGCAGTGTGTTATTTTATAGCCTCAGCCTTAACCATCACACCATGTGGTGTGGTGGCTCATATTCTGACTTGGAGACTTCTAATCCTTTTAGACGCCATTTTTTTTTAGATTAGCTATGCAGCATGTAGCATTTCCTATAATACTCTATGGAAGCAAAAGTTGGACTTTAAAGTAGAAGCGCTGATGCTTTTGAACTTTATATATTATATTTTTGTTATTACTTTTGAAGTTTGGTGTAGAAGGTTTTTGAGAATAGTGTGGACAACCAAGAAAATAAACTGATTGGATCATTGAACAAATCAACTCACTCGAGGAGCATATTAATCTACTTTGGACAATGTGCAAAGACCTAGCTCTCTGGAAAAGATTCTAATGTTGGGAAAGGTGAAAAGAAAGAGAAGAAGAAGATGACTAGCAGAAACATGGGTGGACTCAGTTACAGTGGCAATGAATGTACTGTTGGGGGACTTGAAAGAACAAGTTAGGGATGATTGTAATGGAGAAGTCCTATCTATGCGGTCCCTAGGTACCAAAAATAACTTGATGGTATAGTCAATCAATGAATCAAAGATAACACAACCACTGTCTATAACAAAATACATCTCCTTATTCTCAAGCTACAGAAACAGTAGAGAAGGGAATCAGATTTCTGACAGAGGCCAGATAATCCCTATCTTCCCATGTGTGTGTGTGGTATACAACAGTAGTGTGCATCGCTATAGGTATGCAAAAAAGATGAACACTAGGATGAAACAATACATATCACATGATTATACTTAATTTAATTATTGGAACAAATCTTTCTACTGTTCAAATGTAAAAATAACTTATTGTAAAAATTAACAATGAATATACAGTCACTTTTTACACACATACTGTATATAAAAGAGTGATTACCTGAGCCATGGTGGCTGAGTGGTTAGAGTGTAGTACTGCAGGCTACTTCTGCTGACTGCCAGCTTCCTGCAATTTGGCAGTTTAAATCCCACCAGGCTCAAGGTTGACTCAGCCTTCCATCCTTCTGATGGAAAATGAGGATCCAAAATGTTGGGGGGGGGGCAATATGCGGACTCTGTAAACTCCTTTGAGAGGGCTGTAAAGCACTATAAAGCAGTATCTATGTCTAAGAGCTACTGCTAGTGCTACATGAAGGGTGCTTGGATAAGGAGAACAAAATAAGGGGAATAATTATTTTCCACTTCTGAAGGCTGCTAGTTATTTTGCTAGAGTGGTATTGAAAGTTTGCAAGCAACATATTGTGATAAACAATTCAAAAACAATTCATACTAGCAATGATGTTATGACGTCTGCAAGAAAGATGTCTATGGAGATTCTCAGTCATCCAGGTCATGGTTGTCCCAAAGATACTTTTTTCAAGAGGCAACTGGACTTTCTGATTTTTCTTTGAAGTGAAACGTCTTCAAAAGAAAAACCAGGAAGTCCAGTTGCCTCTTGAAAAATGCATCTTTGGGTCTGCAAGAAAACAACCAAACTCAGAGAGCATCAAGGACTCCATATCAAATTACCCATCACCTAATCCATTTTCATCTCTCTTCCCCGTCATGTACAGTTTGGCCTTAAGGACCATTGTCAAGAATTACGTCAGAAAGAAATAGTGGGCGAAAAGGTGCAGTCGAAGTTTTAGATTAAAGATATACTGGTAATATGTAAACCAAAAAGTATCTGGTATGAATTCTGTTTTGCCCAGATGCTTGGGAAAAAAATTAGGACTGTTCCAGGACTTGCAAAATGTCTGCAAGTGGCTTCATACAGCCCATGAACTTCTTGCCCCTGATCCAGGAGAACAAAAATTAATCAAGTTATAGGAAATGAGGTCTTGACTTTTGCATCCAGAAACAGGTAAGGAAGGTGTGAAAAGTCTAATGGGCTCACTTTCCTGGCTCTCAATCTACTCTTTTTTTTTTTTTTTTTGGAGTGCAAGATGTGCCCTATTTGCGTACTCAGGTCAAAATCTACCGCTGCTATTGTTGGCATGTAAGTGAAGTAAACTGATAGGCTTCAGCCACTCTTAATGAGTAAGAGTTTCAGCTGCATGCCTCAAAAACATCTTGGTGACAGGAGCATGCAAAGCTGGAATTAGGCCAGTGGAGAGGAAGCCAGAGATCTGGAAATTTTCATTTTCCACTAGAAAAATCAAGGTCTCTGCAGGCTGGCACTGCAATCTATGTGACATATCAGCTTTCAAAACTAATGAGTAGAATTGACATCAGGTAATTCATCCCAGCTCTCCATTTATATCCGCGCCAAGTGATAAAACATAATAACATGGGTTCATGATTGCTCATCAAGGAAGAAAGAATAGTAGCAATTCTTGACAGCTCCTTGTAATAATGAAAGATGCTTCCTGCCAATAAGGTCTCAATATCCTGGGTCCCTTTCACAGCTTACGTAACGAACTTCTTCAACCGGCGTCTTCCAGAGCTGTGGGGATTGCAGAGCACAGAATTCCCCGCCAACATAGCAGAAGTAACAAAAATAATAGAGCTTCTGCTCTGCAGCTGACCACCCCTAGCAACCCCAGATGGCAAGGATTCTTGTCCAAAACTTTGAGAAGCTACTACAGGTCACTGCAAACAATATTGAGCTACATGAAACAGCTTCCTGTGAGTCACATTTCCAATATCTTTGAAGGGCAACAGAGCTACTCTAAAAATTATTCCAAATTTGGTTTTCCAACTGTGTGCCTAGTTTCTAATGAAGAAAACATGTGTTCTAAATACACATACAACAATAGAGAAAGAAATTAAATAACAGTGATGTGAGTCAGCCAATGATTCATATGATTTTAATGGATGTAGGACTGAAAGCATTCCCCATGCAGCTACTAATGATGGATCATAGCAACACTTTGGAATTGTTGCTGTTGAACTGTCCACAGTTGCTTCCCTGGTTGAGACATACTCATGGTGTTGCTGGGGAGGCTCAGGATCAGGGTTCAACATAAAGCTAGATCAATTTTGCTTTTTCAATTTTTATTCATTTATAAAATGAATCTCTGCTAAGTCCATCAACTTTTGCAGTCATTCATCCATTGTGGGAATTGAAATGTCCTTCCTTTTTTGTGCATAAAGTAGTTTTGCTTTGTGCACAAAATATATATAACATCATAGTTACAATCCCCCCCCCCCAAATCTTTTCCCATTAAACCCAAAAGAAAACTTTCTGGTTTTATTTTTATATTTACTTTCAGAATTTGTTGTATTAGAATGTGAATCCTACTCCAATATTTCTTTGCTTTATCATATGTCCACCATAAATGATAAAAGCCCCCTTCTTTACATTTCCAACATTCATTTGAAATATCATTATACATTCTTGATAACTTTTTCTGGTGTTAAATACCAATAATACACCATCTTATAGAAATTTTCTTTAAAATTGTGATTTGATGTAAATTTTAAATCTTTTGTCCACATATCCTCCCATTGTTCAAGCTTTACATTATATCCAAAGTTCCTTGCCCACTGAATCATGCAATGCTTTACATATTCACTTTCCCAATTCTATTTCAATAATGTTTTATACTGGATCAATTCTGGATTCGATCGGGATGTTTGGAAGATAGGGTCCCAAGGAGAAAAGAGAAGTTAACCATCATGAAGAACAATGTTCAAGTGTGATCAGAAGAAATACATACAGACTTTAAAAAGGTTTGTAATAAAAATGCAGGGGGTATCAATCTTTCTTAGGCTTTAAGCTATTGATTTAGCTGCCTCTTAGAAGGCTTAAGTTAGGCATTCTTCTATCCTCAACTTGCACATTATAAAAAATGAGTAGGGACTTTTCTGTAACTTTTTACTGGGAAGAGTGAACTGGAAAATTTAATAGAATATTACTTAGCAGAACCATCCCTCCTATTATGCAGGGGAAATGGAGGTGGGCTGGGGAATAACTGTGAATAGTGCCACCACTATCCATGTGCTTCAGCAGTGGAAAATGTAGTCTCAACTTCAGCATTGAAGAAAGTTTCAACAGCCAGCCCAGACAGCCAGATATACATGGGAAGGGAAATCTTGTTTTTTGCCGCAGGAAGCAACCATCTTGGGTTTTTCACACTTCAGGGGTGCACAAGATGCAGTCCAAACAAAAGCTCCATTTCCCTGAAGTCTTTTTTATGATCCTCCAGAGCTGGGGCCCAAAATATGACATTTTATGATTGTAAGGGTTCTTAAATCAGTGTTCCCCAACTTTTCCAGTTTTGCGGAGCAGCAGGAAGCAGGAGAGGTGATGGTTCCATGTGAATTAGTGTGTGCAGCTCCATTTGTGCAGGCATCGGCTACACATGCCTGCTCCTCGCACAAATGGAGCTGTGCACATGTGCAAAGCTTACCTGCCACTTCCACGGCCAGGTTGCGAATGGGCCACAGTCCAATACTAGGGCTTGGGGACTTCTGCCTTAAATCATACAGGGCTTCAACTCTTACAGTTCCCTAACAAGCATAAAGCTACTGAGGTTGAGAACCATTAAATAAAAAATAGGTCATATTTCAAATAAAAAGTAATACTAAGAGTGGCAACTGTTAAAAATCAGGCAGTCATTACCTTCCGGAGGGGTTGCAACGCTCCCACCAAGCCCCAACATGGCAATGGTATGATTGTATGGTTCAACCATCATTGCATTCTCTTCACCCCTTTCCCAGTGGGGTATTTTTACTGGCTCCAGGTGGACATTTCCTAAGCCATCTTTCCTCAAAGCGTTCTCCATGTACTGGATAGCCAGTTCTAGATTTCTAGAACCACTCAATCGTGGTCCAAAAGTGTCCACAAACAGCGCAAGCCTTTCGTAAGACCTGTTCTGGGCCTTGCCATAAACCGCAAGTTTGATAATCTTCTCAGCAACGTCCGAATAATTGGCTATTTCTCTTGCAATATCCTCAAATGTTCTTTGGTGGCCGTAACTGGTGTTGCTTAATAAACAAGTCATGCTTTCAGAAAATAGGCAGATGGAGATCATTAAAAACAGAAGCTTCATTTTTCTCTATTATTTGTGAACCTGTAGGAGGAAAAAGACAATATTACATTACAAATCAGCTCAGCAAGTTTTAAGTTATGAAGCGTGACAGCCTGAAAACTAATCCAGTTAAGTAATGTCATATGAAAGTGCAGTGACAGAAATTAAGAAGCCGGGTTTTGTGATGTGAGGAGAGGGGAGAATACAGAATCTCTGCAGCCATTGTCCACTCCTTAAAGTGCAGGCAGAAGCCTACTTTTTGAAACCGAGAACTAGAATTTCCAGGGAAAGCAGTACATGAATGCATTTTCTAAGAGCTTCAGATTTAGATAGGTTGGCAACATCAACCCAGTGGTGGGATTCAATATTTTTTACTGCCGATTCTGTGGGTGTGGCTTTGTGGGTGTGGTGTAGCTTGGTGGGCATGGCTTGGAGGGCGTGGCAGGGGAAGGATACTGTAAAATCCCCATTTCCTCCTGATCAGCTGGGACTCAGGAGGCAGAGAATAGATGAGGTCAGAGCCAGTCAGAGGTGGTATTTACCGGTTCTCCGAACTACTCTAAATTTCCGCTACCGGATCTCCAGAACCTGCTGAATACCACCTCTGCATCAACCCTCCCAACTTGGTGCTCTTTAGTTGTGTTGTACTATAATTTCCCATCCCCAATACATTTAGAGCAGTATTTCTCAAGCTTGGGCACTTTCAGATATTTGGAATTCAGAATCCTGATAGTTAGAAGTCCTCACATCTGAAAGTGGCCAAGGCTTAGAAACATTGTTCTACAGGGATGCTATAGAAACAGGTTAAATCTTGTCTCCAGTCTTTTAGACAGCATTTAGCTCATGCTTTAGTTTGATATTTTGTACTTTCTTAAGGCTTTAAAACATAATGTGTTCGGACATTTTTAAAATAAAACTGAAGCAGGATTTTTTTTTAATAATGTTTTTTAAAAGAAGTTTTTTTTTCTAACAGAAACCATCTTAAAAATTAAGATGCAGAATGGAAATCAAATATTTATTGTTACACATAAAAGAAATCAGAACTGTTAGTCATTATTTTAATATTAGTCAGACTTCAAATGAATTGTCAAGGTAGTCCTTGACTTATGACTAGTCACTTAAGAGACTTGATTTGAACTTATGAGGGACCTCCCTCAATGTACTTATTTCCCTGTTCCAAAGTTCTGAGAGATGGGCTAATCCTGTGATCATGTATTTCAGGTAGCCTGCATTTATGGGTGTTTGCAGCATCCTGCAATCAGATGACCACAATGTATGATGTTTTTGTTGAAAATCAGTTGGTTCTGGTTTTTGGCAAAAATGTCCCATAGCAAACAATGGGTTTATCTAAGGATTGCAGCTGTTGCTTGATGACTCCAGAAGTTGCTTTATAACTGACAAAAAGTCATAAAATCAGGCTGCTCATGTGGTAACCTGGTTTATGACAATTACAATTTATAACCTTGCTGAGCAGGTTCCAGTCCTTTTGTAAGTCGAGGACTACTTGTTCACTCATATATTAAATGGGGTTCCACCACAAAATCGCGGAGGACAAAATCGCGCTCGACGAAAGTGCGCATTTGACGTCATCACAGCGCGACGAAAACATCACGCTGTGATCGAAAAATGTAAAAATAAAGCTAAAACCTTACCCTAACCCCCCCAAACCTAACCCTAAACCTAACCCTAAACCTAAACCTTAACCTAACCCTAAATCTAACCCTAAACCTAACCGTTAACGTAACGCTAAACCTAACGCTAACCCTTAACCTAACGCTAAACCTAACGCTAACGCTCTAAACCTAACCCTAACCCTTAACCTAACCCTAACCCTAAACCTAACCCTTACCTTTATGTGAATCAGCTTGCTTTAATTTTAATTTTATTTCAATTTTTAATTTTTTTCGTCGCGCTGTGATGACATCACATGCGCGCTTTCGTCGAGCGCGATTTTGTCCTCCGCGCTTTTGACGGGTCACGATTAAATGGTAGGGGGAAATAAATCTATAGATGTATCTAAATTTATATTTAAATTTGTATTTAAGAGGTGTTTCAACAATAGGATCTGACATTAAAACTCAATTTTTAGCAAAAACTAAGCAGTCCTTAGTTTCTTAGAGTCTCAAAAACTCTTATTAAAAGCTAATTATAATCATCATAAAAATAAAGTAGGCTTATCTTTAAAGAACTAATCCCAGATGCAAAATTGAATTTTGTTCTACAAAGAATGTTGTTCAAGTTATTCCATGAAGAGGTGGACTGCTAATTAGTTCATTTTTAAAAGTGCTTTGAAATGGCTGTTTCGATTTTCTTTTTTCTTTCTTTTTTTCTTTTTTTAAACTCTCCTTTATGTTTTGAGATACGTTTCATGGACTACAGGGGACATTCTGCTGGGAATATCTCTAACTCCAAAGCAATTTCTGTTGACACAAGTAATAACACAGGAAATTTTGTCATCGCAATTGGATGAGCCTTGAATCTAGAACTGAAGCAAGGTAATTCAAATACCAAGTTAAATTTAGACACCCCATACAGCTTCAGTCTGGAGATGGAACTCTATAAGTTTCTGATCACAACTTGTACATCTAGAAGGAATAACTAATACCCTAAAAGATAGGTTCAACTTGAACACTGGGCCCTACTAACAAAATGAAATTCAATGTAGAGAAAAGTAAAGTATTACACTTAGGTAAGAAAAATCAAAAGTACATATATAAACTGGGTGAAACCAGGCTTAATAGCAGTGACTATGAGAGGAATCTTGGAGTCTTAGCGATCAACCAACTAAATATGAGTCAGCAGTGTGCAGTGGCAGCCAAAAAAGCCAACAGAGAGATGCAATCAAGATCAAGTGAGGTACTAATACCACTCTATAAAGCCTTAGTAAGACACCTAGAGTACTGCATCCACTTTTGATCACCACACTCTAAAAAAGATGTTGAGACTCTAGAAAAAGTGCAAAGAAGAGCAACCAGGATGATTAAGGGACTGGAGACTAAAACATATGAAGAACAGTTACAGGAACTAGGCATGGCTAGTCTAATGAAGAGAAGGAGCAGGGCAAACATGACAGCAATGTTCCAATATTTGAGGGGCTGCCATAGAGAGGAAGGGGTCAATCTATTTTCCAAGGCACCCGAAGGCCAGACAAGGAATAATGGATGGAAACTGACTGAAGAGAGATTCAACCTAGAAACAAGGAGGAACTTTCTGACAATGAGAATAATCAACCAATGGAACAGAACAGAAGTTGCCTTCAGAAGTGGTGGGAGCTTTATCACTTGAGACTTTCCAAAAGAGATTGAATTTACATTCATCAGAAATGGTGTAGGGTCTCCTGCTTGAGCGGGAGGTTGGACTAGATGACCTGCAAGGTCCCTTCCATGCTGTTACTCTGTTAATAAGGTACAGGAACTGGAATGCGAAGTGCTCCTAAAAATGAAGCAGAATGCTTTCTGTTCCAGCAAACAGTCAATTGTGTCTTGCTCTACTTGCTCTGCTGAGAATCTCAGCTTCACAGGACTGAGAAGAGCTTTTTTCTGTTATGAACTACTTTGTCACAAGTGGTGCCTCCTGCCCACGGATGGATTTTTATTTTAAAAAGCAAGCCAAAATAGCTATCCCCCCCCCCCCGCTTCTTTTGCCTTGCTCCAGTTGGTAGCACTAGCAGATGCTTTAGAGTGTGTCACATCATAAGAGGTTTTGTCATTAAAAAAACAAATACAGTTTGGGGTTATTTTGTTAGGCCTGGAAACCATCTTTTGCACTGGGCCTTCCGGCCTGCCACATTTAATGCTGTGGGAAAATGGGAGGGGGGATTATATGGTGTATGGGAGATATACAGGATAGTCATAACAACATTCCTTTCTCAGAGAGTCAAGGACATTTTGCCCTGTACTTGGAGTGGTGTAACTGGGAGACATTTCTAGTTGGGATGGTTCCTGATGGGGTCATGTGATGGACATGTGCGTGCTGGGTAGGGGCTTGGACTTTCAATTGGGTGGGAAAAATCTGGAAGCTTTCAGATCCGGGTTTTCTCAGATGTGCCAATATGATATCTCTAATAAAATGGAATTTTGAGAAACTTCAAGCCTCAGAGTCTTCTTTCATTGGGGGTGTTACTTGGAACCCTGACATATTTTTTGGGTTAAACACTATTTTTAATAGCATGGGGAAAGGGAACTTTGCCAAATCACAACATATACTGTTTGATCAATTGTTGGGGGCAATATGCTGATTCTGTAAACCACTTAGAGAGGACTGTAAAACACTGTAAAGTGGTATATAAGTCTAGGTGCTATTGCTATGTAGTATTTCACAGGTAAGCTCTATTTCATACATGTAGTATTTCACAGGTAAGCTAAGGATTGGACTTTGGTAGGGAGAACATTTGAAAAATATTAACTCCTTTTGGATGGCAAATTTACAGATCATCTCCAATCGTGTATATCAATGTTGGAAGCAACTATCTTTGCTTAGCAAGCCCAAATATTTGTGGAACTCTTATTATGCAACATCCAGAGTCAAAGAACATGTTTATTCTATGTTTATCATGCCTTTATTATTTTACAAGTAATTCAAGATAGCGATTATATATAATACTCCTCCCTCCTCCTATTTCCTCAACAATGACCCTATGAGGTGAATTGGATTGAGAGACAGTGACTAACCCAAAGTCACCTAGTTGGCTTCTGTTCCTAGGGAAGGACTAGAAATCACCGTCACCTGGTTTCTAAGTCATCACTTTAACCACTACACCAAACTGGTTCTACATTAATTACAGAAAGTATTTTTAGTGTTTTACTGAAAACCATTTCGTATGGAAGAGCAAGGTTTCTGGGTGTTGTGAGCCCTAACACAAAGTGGAGATGGCCATGATACAGATGTGGAGAATTATTTATTCTTTCTTTACTATTATATCTACTTTAAAGCTTTCATTATAGTTTTTGTGTGATTCCCACTTCAAAATGCTATAAGTTTTCCAATAGCTGTTAGTCAGGATACCTAGGAGAATATATGTAGTTCAGGGTTGAACCATGATGTTACTTAGTTGGGTCATGAAGCATCTGTAAGCAAACAACCAAGATTAGAGAGCATCAGAGATGCTACAGGACACCAAGGACCACAGAGATGGGTTTCAGGGAACAAGCACAGCTATAGAGCAACAGATTGTTCATCTATAATCCACAGCACACCAGCTCAGATCAGCACCCCTGTTTACTTTTTCAACTTCTTTCCAGATGCTGATTTTCCAAAACTGATTCTCACCAAATCCCACTTTTCATCTCCCCCACAATACAGGTAGAGAATTTCCTCTGTCCGCATGCTGTGTTACTTATCTGATTCAATGGTTCACTGGCTTTAGAATACAAAACAGAGAATTGATTACACAGTGCATATTCAATTGAATATATAATTTGACTCACTCTTAGGTACTAGAACAATAAGATTCATGTAAAAGGTGTGATATTACAAGTCCCTAAAGCAGTTAAAGCTGCTATTCTTGATGCCCTACACATTAAAGAAATCACACTGATATTAATCTGGTTATTCCTAGAAAACTGTTTCTTAAACCTAAACCTAAGTAATTCAATGTGCAAAGATTATTGTTTACATTTTTAAAAAGTACAAATTTTGTGTGTCAATTATCAATGTTAGAAAGCATAAATGATAGTGAAAAGATGACATAAATAAATACATTAATAATAAAAATATCATTCCCTAGTAAGGCATTACCTTAACATTGTGGAGCTTATGTGCTTTGAATAAGGTGGGAATTAGGCCAGAGGTTCAACCATACTGGACAGGTCTCATTAGAGGAGTCAGACAAAGAGTGTCTCTCTCATAAAAAATATGATGAGACATAAATTACAGGAACCCATACCAGCTTGGATGCCATTTGAGTCAACAAGGATTATGCTAAGTATTGGAGTTCCTGATGAAAAATGGGCTACAAGGTTCAGGATTATTGGCTAAGCAACCCAGGGACAGGAGTTGCAAAACTACTAGGGGAGGGGTGAGTCTTTACCCATCACAAATATTCAGAGATAGAAAACAAAGAAATTGTCTGTGTTACAAATTAAGTCCAACAAGAAGAGGGTATTTGAAATGAATGCATCGATTCAGAAAAGAACAATATCCAGAATCAGAAATAAGAGAATAAGAGGTTAGCAGATCAACATTGATTTATAATAAATAATAATAATAAAGTATTTGCTGAAGCAGAATTGCAAAGGTCTACCCAGGGCAAAAAAATAAAAGCCTTGCCAGAAGTAGCTCACACTGTAGAGGCACACCAGGAGAACTAGGCAATAGAGGAAGCCAACATAGCTATTTAATTGTTTTCATTAGAAAATCAGACATCCTCTCCTCTGCATCTTTAGGAAGGACAAAGCCCTCTAATAATTAAAGAAATAGTAGAACTGAAACAAAGAATAACTGAGAATCTAGACCAGGGGTGAAATGCTCTGAAGTCTGCTACCGGTTCTCTTAGCTATCAGTTCGCTTTGTGAGCATACACACTGCATGTGCTACCATGCAGTGCTGAAAAAGGAGGTTTAAGAAGCCCTCTCTGAGCCTGCAAAGGCAAGTAGAACAGCAAGGCATGGGGGTGGGGGGGCAGCTCTGCCGCACAATTTAGAAAGCAGGATTTCCTGCTTTCTAGCGAATATAAATCGTGCAGCACAGCTGATAGTCACACAGCTGATCGTCGGAACTACTGGTTTGCCCAAACCGGTAGTAAAAAAATGCTTCCAGTTTGGGTGAACAGGTAGTTCCAACAATCAGCTGTGCTGCATGATTTAAATCGTATGGCACAGCTGATTGTCGCACAGCTGATTGTTGGAACTACCGCTTCGACCAAACCAGTAGCATTTTTTTACTACCGGTTCGAGCGAACTGGCCCGAACCGGTAGCATTTCACCCCTGATCTAGACCAACATAAAAACAACAGAATAAGGTTGCCTGCATTGAAGCTTGTTACAGATAGCACAAGCATCAAAAGCTACCAATATTGTAATATCAGATATAAGCACCATTTCACTACAACAAACAAGCCAACTAAAATATAGCACAGCTGCAGTTATAACTGAATACATGGGAAGCAAAATCTACAAAGAAGTTGGAAAAAAAGCCAGACAGCACATCATCAAAATGGAAGATCAGGTTGGAAAATAAGATCAACAAGCTAAGATCAGATGCAAGCAAGTTAGAACTGATGAAAGAAAGAAAAAAGCATAAGAACAAGAAAATCAAAGAAGATCTTCTCAAGACATCACCTAGAAGCAAGGAAGATCAAGGAAGCACTGGAAATAACAAAGCACCAAATAACAGCTACAGACAAGACAATTAGCACATAGGAAGCTGGAATGGCAAATTATAGGCAGAATCTCCAATTTCAATCCAGTCTGAAGCATTTCTACCAATCCATCAATGAAGACACTGCAATGAATCAGTCAATAGCAATAGCAATAGCAATAGCAATAGCAATAGCAGTTAGACTTATATACCGCTTCATAGAGCTTTCAGCCCTCTCTAAGCAGTTTACAGAGTCGGCATATTGCCCCCACAGTCTGGGTCCTCATTTCACCCACCTCGGAAGGATGGAAGGCTGAGTCAACCTTGAGCCGGTGAGATTTGAACCGGCGAACTGCAGATAGCAGTCAGCTGAAGTGGCCTGCAGTACTGCACTCTAACCACTGTGCCACCTCGGCGTCAGTCAACACCTGACGAGAAAGAAACAGCTCAGTGCAGTTCTGGGCACGGATATGGGATAACCCAAAGAAATACAATAAGTACGCAGCTTGGTTAAAGGAGGTAGAAAAGAATTGTTCATTACCAGGTGAAGATGAACTACATAGTTTTTGGTTGAAACATCTGACTGGTCTATACCAGTGGTGGGATTCAGCCAGTTCGCACCTATTCGGGAGTACCGGTTGGTAAGTTTCTAAGCAGTTCAGAGAACCGGTTGTTGGAAGAAATATTTTGTTTTTCCTCACTTTACAGGGTTAATCCTGTAAGGAAGGCAGGAAGGAAACATTCTGGTGTTTATTGCCCTGCTTACAGAAACTGCCTCTCCAGTTAACCCTTATTACCATTGTAACAACTAAGGCAAAGTGCCCATCGACCTGAGTGACATCGACTTGGCCGCGCCTACATGATCACATGACCAGCGAGCCCCTCCTACCCAGCTGGTCATTAGGGCAGAGAACTGGTTAGTAAATTATTTGAATCCCACCACTGGTTCATACTCACTTGTTGCCAAGCAGTTTAACAACATACTCCAAGGAGGTGAAATTTAAGAGTGACTAACATCTGGCAAAACCTACCTGAAAATGAAAGATCCAGCAAAAGGGGCAGCACCAGGAAATTACCAGCCAAATACCTGCTTACCAACAAATTTTAAATTACTATTGTGGCTGATGCAGTCCAAGAGCCTCTAGTTGAAAATAAGCTCTTTCCACCTGAGCAGAAAGGAAAGCACCCAAGCAAATGTAAACAAAGCCAGAATTCAGAAGGCACTACAGACTGATTAGAAACAAAGGCATCACAAAGTAGCAACAATGGTGCATTGAAAGATCAGCAAAAAGTACCATTTGCCTGCAGGCAATAAACTGGTAGGACCACAAAACAGATAAAGTAATATAAGAGGAAGAAGCCAATGTGCTCTGGGACTTTAGACTTCAACGGGCACCTATCAAATAACACTCCAGACTTAATGGTTGTCAATAAGAATGGCAAAAAATCTGGAGAGTGGACTTGGCAGTACCTGGTGACAGCAGAGTAGAAGAGAAAGAACTGAAGAAGATAACAAAACACAATGACCTGCAAATAGTAATGAAACAACAGTGGCAAAAGCAATCAAAGGGTAGTACCAATTGCCTTGCAATCTCAAAACAAGTGGAGCACCACTTGAACACCATAGGCATTGACAAAATCACCACCAGTTAATTGCAAAAGTAAGCTGTATTTGGGACATCTTACATCCTGCAACAATATCTGCAACACCACCAAACATCCACTTCTGCCTATCCCTGGTGCTTGGATAGGTGTATAAACTTCATCCTAGCCCAGACTCAGTTGGTGAATAAAAATGCCAAATTCAGTCTGAACATCTGGCTGACTCTGAGACAAACCAAATAACATAAAATTTAAGTCTCAATAAAGGGCTAAATCAAATGTCTCCAGAAGACCAAAAGCACAAAAGCAGACCAACTTAATAAAACTTGAGCAATACTTTTATTATTTATCTGGTAGACCTTTTAAAGATTCTAACAAAAATGAGGCTCAATAATAAAGGCTCAACTTGTTTTTAATGCAGAATGACAAATGTGAAAAAGGAAATAAGCTAAGGTTCATGACTAAACTTAATGAGTAAAGTTCTCATATTTTATGAATAATTTGTTTTCTGTATTCTCTATTTTATTTTCCTCCAAGGAATACATGAAATCACTTCCTTAGAAATACAAGAGGGGAACTGTTTAACACTGACTTATACTTTAAAACTTCCAGGAAAAGTAAAGTACTTCAAGTACTACATTGATAAGTCTGATTTCATTAGTAGCATGCAGAAGTAAGTTTGTTATGACAGCTGTGAAAAAGTTGGCTGAGAAGTTAGCTGAATGTGTAGTAAGAAGAGGAATTATGAGTTTTAAAGTTATGGAGCTATTTTCTTTCATGAAAAGAGAGTAAAAAAATGGCTGAAAATGGGAATATGAAAGAAACTGAAATTTTCTCCCAGAAAGCATTATCTCTATGCTTTGGGAACTCAGTGCTGCGCTGAGAGGTGTCGATTTTACACAGAACTATTTTGGCCTAATGAAACCCCCTAAGTAAATGAGAACACATAGACTCTAAAACAAAACTGCACGCATACAAATACATTCCCCTACTAGATAGGATCTTCAATATCACTCTGCAAACCTCATCAATTGTTGGGTAACATATTTGGCAAAACCATCTCTTTCTTGCATTTAAAGACTGGTATCAGTTAAGATTTGCTAGAAACAGGCAATCATTCTTACCTGTTGGGGCATGGCACTACTTCACAGTGCTAGATTTACCTATTTATATTTGTGTATGTTACAAACAAGATACAGTACATCCACATATAACAGGGGTGTCTAACTCGCGTCATCACAGCATTGTCATATGATATATCACAACTTTTTCCTCCTTCGCTAAACCAGGCGTGGTCAGCACGTGATGCATTTGGCCCGCGGCCCACGAGTTTGACACCCCTGACATATAAAGTGAGACACCCTGAGAGAGCTGGATCTTGAAAAATGCCAACCCAGAGGTCTTCATGAGGATAAGAATTCCCCAAAATCATGCACAGAAGAGAAATATACCCAAGATAGGTAAGCAGTGTAATAGGAACATATACAAATTATTTTTTACTTAATATACATCTATTTATGATTCAAATCAAACTGTCTTCTCCCTGCTCCTTATGTGATCTTTGTTGTTAAGCTCTTACAGAGACTGGAGAAAAATGGGACTTCCATCTCTGGAAAGGTCATAATTATGAAAAACCTGCTGTATTGAAGAAAAAGCTAGTTAATAAACTATCTCAGTAACATCTAAATTTCTTAATATTTTAAATATATAAAATATTATATTTTATATAATATTTTAATGAGAGGACCTTTAACTACACCAATCCTCACAACTGAATAAGTACAGTTCAGGAACCGGTTTACCAATTTAACTATGTTTTTGAGAATCTGGAAAAGTTTCCTCCACCCGGACAAAACATGGTGCACAAGACAGCTGCAAATAGCATTATCTATACAATGTATTTATTTATTCATTGAATTTGTATCGCTGCCATTCTCACTAATAGTGACTTTGGGCAGCATACAACAATCGAGTGAAACAAGATATAAAAATAACAGATATAAAAATCGATTTTAAAAAATAAATATTTACAAAACCAAATATACAAACATTCCTAATTGCAACTTCACTGTTTTTTGCTTTAATGGATTGTATTGAGATAACCCTCTACATACATTGTACATTGAGACCCAAATAGTGAGTTAACAGGGCTGTATATATAAGGACAGGCCATTATATTTCTCATGGGTTCTTTCCATGCATGAAGCAGCTTATTTTCTGTGCACTACTGAAAATAAACATAAAGCTGTGGAAGAAGATGAGGAGAATTATTTGCTAAAAAGTATGTTAGTTCTAAAGAATTTGATAAGTATAATGAAGCTTAATTAGCACTACTTATAAATAATACAAAGTTGCAGGGACAGTTTAGGATATAGGTTATTTTGTTATTTTCATTTACTTTTATCCCAGTTTTATTATTTTTATAAATAAGTTAAACTGGTAAGCATATTTAATATTCCTTCCTGCTCCTATTTTTTCCATATTAATACCCCTGTGACGTCGATTGACTGAGAGAAACTAACTAGCCCAAAGTCATTGATCCCACTTTCAAGTCTAAGGCAGGATTAGAACACATGGTCTCTTGGTCTTTACATACTAATTTTTAGTCCCTTAGGTAGGCATTCTCTAGTCCAGGGCTGTCAAACTCACATTGTCACAGCAACATCACATGATGTATTGGGACTCTTTGCTAAACCGGGCATGGGCATGATGTATCCTGCCCACGAGTTTGACAGTTCTAGTCCCTTAGGTATGCAGTACGGATAGCTTGAAAAGTTTGACAAGTATCATGTTTAATCATCTTTTTTTTTTATACAGGTTGCCCTCAACTTACAACAGTTCATTTTGTGACCTTTCCAAGTTACAATGGCATTGAAAAATGTGACTTATGACACTTATGACTATTGCAACATCCCTTTGGGTCATCAAAATTCTGATGTTTGGCAACTGGTTCCTATTTATGACAGACGGAGTGTCTGAGGATCAGCTTTTGTTACCTTCTGACAAGTAAAATCAGTGGGAAAGCCAGATTCACTTAACCATGTTACTAACTTAACATCTGCAATGATTCACTTAACAACTGTAGCAAGAAAAGTCGTAAAATGGGGCAAAGCTCACTTAACAAATGTTTCACTTATTATCATAAATTTTGGGCTCAATTGTGATCCTAAGTTGAGGACTACAGTACCTGTATATTCCTCATTAGCTGGGAAATAATATCTACTTATCTAGGTCAAGTCAACTATGGCTCTTGCCATGTTCATGTGACCATAGACCAGTGGTGGGATTCAAATAATTTAACAACCGGTTCTCTGCCCTAATGACCAGCTGGGTAGGTGGGGCTCGATGGGCGCTTCGCTTTAGCTGTTACAATGTAATAAGAGTTAACCAGAGAGGCAGTTTCTGTAAGCAGGGCAATAAAGATTAGGCTAGAAACAACACCAGAATGTTTCCTTCCTGTCTTCCTTACAGAATTAGTCCTGTAAAGTGGGGGGGGGGGGCAAAATAAGATTTCTTCCAACAACCGGTTCTCTGAACTACTTAGAAAGTTAACAACCGGTTCTCCCGAATAGGTGTGAGCTGGCTGAATCCCACTACTGCCATAGACGTTGCCAGAATTTTCAATCGGCAACCTGCCTTTCTTCGTGTCTTTACCTTTCTTTGCCTCAGATATTGCTCTAACTTCTGCTTCTATTACAAATATTGAGAACAGCTGAAAATAGTAGGAATTCCTGTGATCACAAGTATCATCCAGTTGGGGAACCTCAACAGGCCATCCTGAAAAATAGCATTCATAACAATAAGACATGAAAAACAAAAAAAAGTATTCAGGCAGAAGCAAAACATATAATCTTTGGGTGTCTGGGGACAAAGATTTGATTTGCTCTGCTTCTTCCAACAGAACTGCAAGCAAAGGATATCTGGCAAAAGATTAACACACTACATTGTGTTTGCCAAGTCAACACTGAAATGAAACAATGAAAAGGCCTCTGGTCTGTCAAAAAGTTTATCAACCCTGAGGTAAGCTGGATAATGCAAGAACTGTTACTTGCTGTGAAAGTTCTCAGGTGTGATATCCTGTCTCTTTTTCTGCCAGCTTCTTGCACTGGGATTCAAAAGTGATCAAATTGTCAAATTACATAGCAGTAATAAAGGCATTTCTTGGGCACTCTTAAGCATCTCTTAGCAAAATGTTCCTCTGAAGCTGAAAAATAGATAACAAATTCTGAAACCTGCTGGAAAACTTTTCTGAAAATGGTGGAATACATTGGATTGCAGTTAAATAGTTGTGAAGTTTCTTCATCTATATATCAGCCTAATTTTCAATACCTTTTATAAACTAGAGATTTCCATTAATTTCAATTGTTACTTGGGAAATACCAAAGATTATTATCCTGTGGTAAAATAATTGGCCAATACATTTGATAAACAAATAAAATAAATTACATATCACATTCTTGAAACTGGATCAGCATTGCGCAGAACTTATTTGTATTTATTTATTTGTTGGTCTCAAAGAGTTTCTGATTATCTTTCATAGCTGTTGCAGCAATGTCATTATCAATCATGGTGTTCCCATGCTGTCAAATTGATATCCGACTTAATTATAGTTTATTGTGCAATCTTCTTGCAAGGCCCCCATTAATAACATTAGCGTGACACCTTATCACATAGCAGATGGAGAAACAATCTTTTTGTAGTTGATATCTATGCACCTTAAATGAATTTCTTCAACCTTCAAGGGCTTGAAGAAGTGTGGCAGTAACAGCATGATGTCACAGAGGAAATGAGACTGGAATTGATGGTCCTTTTTTATTTAAATATTTTTGGACTTAACACTGATGGCCCATCACCCCACCAAAGGACTTGGCATTGGCAGTTACCATAAACTGTTGGTAACTGTTATACATGTTTTGCTGATGCAATCTTGGGGGACCCTGAAGGATGGAAAAAGGGACCAACAGATTATCTGTACTCAGATTATCTGACATTGGACAATCTTATTATTTTTTAATGACATTAGTTTCCCCATTCAACACGTAGATGTCTGATATATTTTAAAGACAAACTTGAATATTGAAAAATAAAAATGCAAAGTTAGAATATGGAATATATCTCTGGAAGGATTTTTAGATGGATAATAGTTCAAATTATTACAATTGGTGGGGCCTGCAACCAGATGCCTTTCAGATGACTTTGATCTCAATTCTTCAGGGATCTTCTCAATTCATTACATTACATACAAGGAAAAAAGGAAAAGCACTGCTGGACATTTAGAAAGCTCTAGAGAACACATTTTTATGTTACTCCAAGGGAGACTGTATCAAGCTTCTCCATGCAAGATGAATAGAAAGAGAATAATTGATAAGTACATTTGTTGTATGAAAAACTAAACAAGTCATTATGAAAGAATTTCTGCAACTGTTGTGTATCAAATGCACGGCCTATTTATAATGAAATCAGATGTGGATGACGACCTAAAGAAAAATAAGAACTAAAAAAAAAAAATCCTCTCCAAAATAGACAAGTGAATTGAGCACTTCTATTTTGTAGAGTGACTGGGCAGCAAGTATCAGTAGATGAACAACTGGGTAGAATCTGGTACTGAGGGATGGGGGAGGACCTGGCCAAAGATGAAGTAAAAAAAGAAGTCCCTGTGGATTTTATTCTGCTAGTGCAGTGCTTCTCAACCTTGGCCCACCTGAAGATGCGTGGACTTCAACTCCCAGAATCCCCCAGAGCTGGCTGGGGAATTCTGGGAGTTGAAGTCCACGCATCTTCAGGTGACTAAGGTTGAGAAACACTGTTCTAGTGGTTGCCGACGATAGGGGTGGTGCTTATTTCCATATCAAGGCCATTAAGCTAGTGCTGTCTGAATACATTTCTGTGGTTACGTGGCCAACATGTCACAGAGTGTTGTCATCTTCCCACCAAGGTGGTATCTATTTATCTATTCACATTTGCATGCTTCTGAACTGCTAGGTTGGCAGGAGTTGGGGCAGCTCACTCTGTTGCGTGGTGCTTTGGTCTCAAATCCTTCCAGGCCTCAAGCCCAACGTCTTAATCACTGCCGCTAGAGATCTAATAAGCTATCTTTGAAAACATCATCAACAGCCAGTGCAACATGGTATTCAGATCCTTCTCACATGAAAGTTAGAAATAAAATCCAAGAAAATGGTGTCCAAATCTTATCGAGAGGCAATGGGGTTCAGCAGACTGGTTAGTTTGATAGTTAAAGGCTTGATAAAGTGGCAAATGTGACATGAAGATTCGTCGGCCTTGACATTTGTTTGGACACAAGACCACCAAAAAATCCTTACAGAAAGGTGGGTATACTTAACTGCACTCATTGTTTTGCACTCATAGCAAAACTTCAATATTTCTTCCTTCCAAAGAGGAGAAATATATTGTTAACTGTAAACGTCAACAAGATCTGTTAGCCTGGAGTGCCTTGCCCAAATGGGATCCAAGCTGGAAAAGTAGATTAATATCTTTTATATACATAAGTAAGAACAGACATCTCACCCCAAAAGAGGGAAAGAGAACAACTTAGAAAGGTAGAAAATCCCTTTATTGGTTAGCATCATTTGACTCATTTGTGATGTAGCACATGTGCTCAAAAACTTTATATGTTCCATGTAACATTTCATAGCATCCCATGATATTCCTAGCATGAGCTTATTAATGCTCATTCTCATGTTCAAGAGGTGTAGTTATTGCATTATAATGAGTTTGTGAGTTACTAAAGTTAAAATCTATGCATGATCCTTTTCCTTGACAGGTGTGAACCATTTTTTTATTATCAAACTCTACATTTGTCATGGACAACTTGTTTTGTTACTTCAAAGAACTAGAACATAAATCAAAGAAACTCCTAGCTACTGAAAACATTACTCAAGGAGGCCTCCCTCTCCTGTTGCCATCAATATAACTTGCTGTTGTTCTCATAATCATTGGATTTTATAGTTGGTTGTGCTCTGTCTAGTTAGACCACCAAAACGCCAGGGACATGCAGTCAGGGGAGGCAGGGCCTCACCACTGTCATCATGAAAAGAAAAAAAATGTAAAAGGAAAAAGGCAAGAGCTGAGGTCAGGCTGAGCTAGTTGCTGCCAGAGTCACCATGGATGACTCTGCTTAGTGCTTAACTGTTTAAAAAAGCCTCTAAAAAAGTGCCCTCTACAGGAGGCGGCAGGAGAATGACATGCCTCATCTAGACTGGCGTTTTATGATAACTTGAGCAGAGTTAAGCAAGGGTTAAAAGCCAAAAAATTCCTGACATAGATGAGGCACATAGTTCTCTTGCCTCCTCCTGTAGAGGGTGCTTTTTAGAGGCTTTTTTAAACAGTTAAGCACTAAGCAGAGTCATCCATGGTGACTCTGGCAGCAACTAGCTCAGCCTGACCTCAGCTCTTGCCTTTTTCCTTTTACATTTTTTTTCTTTTCATGATGACAGGCAAGAGCAGAGTTGAAATCCTTTCTGAAACAGCTGGAAAAGGTACGTATGGGTCGGAGGGAGGGGGAGGAATTCAAACTTCATCCTCCTGGTGCAACTGTGTGTGTGTGTGTGTGTGTGTGTGTGTGTGTGTGTTTGAGAGAGGGGGGAGGGAGCATATTTAGACAGTTCTTTAGTTTATGCACTATGTAACACTCTAATACTATGCCTTTGGGTCTTCTGAAATTTTAATTATCCAATCATAAGCAAAAACAATGTTTTCAGTAGAATGAATTTCAACTTCTACTTACACCTGCCAGCCAAAATGCTGCTAGTGGTATTGCTAACATGGGCTGAGGAGGAAAACCTAAATTTTCTGAATCCTGGTGCAACTTTGTGTGTGTTTGTGCGTGTGTGTGTGTGTTTGAGAGAGGGGGAGGGAGGGAGAGAGGGAGGAAGGAGAGGAAGGGAGAAGAAAAAGAAAAAGAAAGAAGGAAACTTATTTAGCAAAGGAGAAAAACAAATGCTGTTGCTTTAAATCGGAACTGAGCACGCCTGGCTGTGGAATTCTGGGAGTTGAAGTCCACAAGTCTAAAAAAATTGCTGCCTCACCAGCCATAAACCTCACTGCACGTCACTACAAAATGCATATTTAGTCTGGGCATTAGATTAGCTGTTCTTTTTTGCAACTTCCCAGTTCAAGCTAATTCAGTGTAGTTTTGCCACGGCTTAGCATGATTTATTTATATTATTTATTTTATTCTCACATATTAAGGTATAGTGTGGTCTTAGATTTTAAATTGCCACTAGATTGGAATGTATCCCATTTAGAGCTGATTTATGATTGTCATAACCTTGGGAAATAAATTAATAATGAAGAAAGAAGAATGCAATTATAAGTCCCATCTGGAAACAATCTGTGGGAAATTTCTCTGGGTTGCAAGGATATACAATTCACACTGAAGAATGAACACCTTCAAATTTCAAATTGTTATATTTCTCTCTTTAATCCATGTGATGTAAAAGGATAGAAACAGTCTCTTTTGGACAAGAAAAATAGACAGTTTCCACCATCTTTTGTTTTACTAACACTGTCCGCCTATATTTGTTTATAACCATCTGAGAGCAGACTATCATACATTATTCAATCCTAAAAAGATTCTTAAACTCACATTTACATAATATGTGCACACATTAATTGACATAGATGCATGCAGACTAGAAATTAGCAGTATTTATGCTTTGCTGAAGGATGTCAATCTCCTATCCAATTCAATTCAACAAGTAAACTCGCCAATTAATTTTCACTCTTCCCTAAATTAGTTTTTTTAATTTATCCATTATCCACTCCCACCCATATGATACAAATAAAAAAGCAATTTCTTCACTTAATCAACAAAAATATTTGAAATAAATAGAACATTGTGGTGTATAGATTTTCTCTCTCCACTTTGTAAATGTAGAGAACTAATTCTTTTCTTTTTAGAAAAGTGAAGTCTAACTAATGCAGTGGTTCCCAAACTTGGCAACTTTAAGACTTGTGGACTTCAACTCCCAGAATTCTCCAGAGCAGAGCTGGCTGGAGAATTCTGGGAGTTGAAGTCCACAAGTCTTAAAGTTGCCAAGTTTGGGAACCACTGAACTAATGGGTTGCTTTGCGTTGCATGTACAAGCATGTGTGCAAAACACTCAAAATGGAAGCCTTAAGTGGGGACAGCCATTGTTTCCTTTTTCCAGTGAAACTGGTGTGAAAAGGAAGCAGAGGCAATGCTATTTCTCTTCATAGGAATATCCCAGGGATATTTTACAGACAGAAATTAATTGGATGTGGCCAAGCAGCGTGTACAAATCTCCTTTCCTTTCTTCTAATCATCCGACTGTTGTCAGCCTCCATGGCTTCCTATATTTCAAAATCTGAAACTCTCCCTGCTGGACTTCTGCAAATCAAGTAATGTGGGTAGTCAGCCAGTATAGTGTTTCATATGAACAACATTTCTCTCAAAATATCCAAAGCAGTGTTGTGCTGTTGTCATTCAGACTCACTTCTTTTGTGAAACATGATGCAATGCACAAGATGTATAGGCTGCTTTCAACATTTGATGTCACCCACCTGTTGCCTGCAGATGGCCTCTGGTAGCCAACAAGAAAGTGATGGATAAGTTTGGAGTAGGAAAAAAGCAATATTATTTGCCATAATATAATAATACGGTACAATCAAAAAGCTTTATCAAAACTGAAGTGAAATACACTCTTAAACGCCATGATGGTGAAATTGAAAAAGAGAAGTCAGTTTCAAAGGGCATGAGGAAAATGTTGAGAAGTTGAACATTAACAGATAATCCTACATTCCCAAAGATGCTTTTTTCAAAAGGCAAGTTGACTTTTTCTGTTTTTCCTTGAAGACTGAACTGGACAAGCTTCTTGAATGAGAAATAAAACATCTTCAAAGAAAAACAAGAAAATTCTGTTGCCTTTGTTAAAGCACCTTTGGGACAAACATGGCCTGAGAATCTCTATAGACAGATAGTTCTAAAATATGATTAATACAGGGCTTTTCTCTGCTACAAAATTAAAATAATTCAATCTTTCAGTCAGCAGAAAACAACACCAGCATGAAATTGCTGTCCCTACTGCTAATCCTTATCCTGCATCTATTACTTTTGGTCCAGCTTGCTGCCAAATGATGAAGTCCTAACTTCATATATGCAGAATGGAGGTTACACAAAGCAATTGCTTCCTGGCTTTGCTACCCTATCTTCAAAGTATCACTATTGGCAGGAAATCCTCCTCTAGTCATAGTAACCGTAGAAGGATGCAATAAGGCTGAGGGCTTGGGAATGTAACGATTGTTGACTCGTGGCTTGATCCATGCTGTCCTCCTTCATGGTGCCTAGCAAAACAGGTGAGGGTGAATTCACTAACAACTCCACTGAATAGCTGAATAGTTTGGGGGGTTATACAGAGTTTTGAAATAGTTCTAAAATCACACACAAATGCTTTCAAAACTGAGCCTTTCTGGAAAGGCCAAAATATTTAAAGACCAAAAGTCTCCTGCTTTCAGAAGACTGTTTTCAAAACCTCGTATTTCCCAGCTCTTTCTGTGGGACAAAGGAAAAAAAAGAACAGTGGAGACTCAATGGAAGGTTTTCCTCCAGATGAGGAAAGCATCTGTTTTATACCTCTGGGCACAAGACATGGCACAGTAGGGATGATAACAGGGGATGTTCGTACTGTGCAAGATGCAAGAATAAAGCAATGTATTCTTATTCTATTTCCAACAGAAAACCTGCTAGAAACATATTTAGAACTACCTCATAGCCTAAATCCAGGCACATACTGTATTGTACCAAATGCACCAAAGACTGCCTTATTGATCATTAAAATTTTATTAATGACCAAGAACTCAATATCTAAATATTAAATATAAACTCTCTGATGCGAGATTGTATTTATTTACATGCCAGTCTTGCAATGGATGAACTCTCTATCCAATATGTGCATTGATCACCACAAAAGCCAAAACCCCAATCAATTTCATCAGAGTGCAACTTATTTTTATTTACATAGTACTTGATACAGTTCACAGGAAAAGCCCCCAAACAATAAAATACATTCAAACAAAACTAAGCATAGTCAGAAAACATTTCAAATTGAAAGTCAATTGCACAATAATCATGCCAGGCAGTGTTAGGAAAGAGTTTGACAGCAACATAAAAGTCTGAGGGTGCATGCTTTTTTCCTTGGTATTTCAATGAAATGCAGGGAGCCTAATAGAAAATATCAATCATTTCTTATTCAAGTTGCCAAATAAACAATTGTTTGCTTCCTGTGGCCTTAACTCAGGATGCTTGGATTGTATAACACACTAATGCTAATGCTGCTTGAAAACCATTATCTTTTAGGGTGATTTAGTTTTTAAGCAGTAATATCTGACTACATGCGTCAGGTTGGCAGAAAAAGATACAAAACAGTAGAATCATCTTCATCTATCTTTAAACTACTATAACTCTTGAGTCTGTAGTCTTTAACTGGGTGAAACAGTGCATCACAGGGCAAAATGTTTTGAACCAAGATACCTCAAATGGCTAACTTACAGAATGCATCCAAAATCTAGGATCCTTGACTGCCATGGGATTGAAATTTGGCAAATTTTATAAAACATTTTAGGGCATAAAAATGATCATAAAGCACTTTATAATACAAAATGTCATAAAACATTTCCTGTGGTCAGTTTCTAATGACCAACTGTGCTGTACAGTTCAACTTGGCTACTTTCAAAGCAGATACTTCCCCGAATATTTCCCTGAACTTTTAACAACTTTTCAAGTACATTAGAAGCTCTGCCACTGCTAAAGGCATTGGTTAATCTGTTAAGGGAATATCTCTGAAACAATGACTCAAGGGCCATAGTTATCTAGTGTAGCCTACATGTACATCAAATGTGTTCCTGTTATTATTAGAATTATAGGATGTATTGCAAGGAAATTGCAAGGAGGCGAAAATTACAAGGAAACTAGGCGTTCTCTTTCATTGCATTATTAGCTTTACTAGCCCATCATACAAATAGTTTAATTGGCATATCAGTGTTTCTACAGATACAGATTCAGGTTATCACAATATTACAAGACATCGACAATAGAGACATAAGCCAAAGTTGTGTTTAACTTTAGGAAAAACAAGCAGATCCAGTGACTCCTGAGAAATGGAATATACAGAGACAGCTGCTGTACTCTGCAAGCAAATTTTAAGAACCATGGCAATATCAAAACTCAGATGGAGCCATTGTGTTTAAAATTCTGAACTGGGCAAAGGGAGACTTATATTCAAGTTTCCAGTCAACCCAATTTATATTACAGGATTATTACAGGAGCCGTGGTGGTGCAGTGGTTAGAATGCAGTACTGCAGACTACTTCTGCTAACTGCCGGCTGCCTGCAATTTGGCAGTTCAAATCTCACCAGGCTCAAGGTTGACTCATCTTTCCATCCTTCTGAGGTCTGTAAAATGAGGATTGTTGGGGGCAATATGCTGACTCTGTAAACCGCTTAGTGAGGGTTGTAAAATACTGTGAAGTGCTATATAAATCTAAGTGCTATTGGTATTATTGTAATGATAATAAAATAAGAGCCTTCTCCCCACATGTGCTTCATAGAGGTCTTAGAAGTAAGGTAGGATATATATGACCATTACTATGCCATTACCATTACACTACTCTGAGATCATTTGGTTACCCATAGCTATAGCATGGTAAAAAAGAGATTAGATTTTACCTATATTAGGGATTATCAAGATGGATGAACACAGCCAGAGATAGGATTCATCAATCAAACTATGCCATGATTTGCATAATTATGATTTGTTGAATTAGTTACAGTGGGCTGGTGGTACTAAGCAATAACCCATGACTGATAAACAATGTCTTGATTTAGGTTGTAATCACATTATGGTTAGCATGATGTTGGGATATACTTTACATTGTTCCTCTTCGTCTCATCTCTCATTTGCCCTCTGTAGCTTTCTCCTTGCCTTACATTGACTACATGAATTGGCCTGTAATCAGATGCTTAATGCTTGTGAGCCATGTTGCCTAAAGCCCGTAACATTTTGAGGAGGTGAAATTTCTAAAAAGGCTTCCTATGTGGTTTTAAATATGTTAAAACCACATAGGAAGCCATGTGTTTATAATTGATAGCCTTACCATATGATTGCCTATAATTTATAGCCTTACCATATATTCCTTTAGTACAGGTATAGGTGAAAATTAAAGTTCTGCTTAAAATCTTTATGCACGATAATATGATCATGCCTTCAAGGATATAAAAATAATTACACACAAAATATAGTAATACTTTGGAATTTGCTATATTGTAGTTAGCAATCGTGAGACAATAATGGAATTTGAAGAGACTTAGGCCACTTCTTAAAATTATTGTAAACTCGTGTTGTGAGTGTGTGGGTTGTTGTTGTGAGGGATTGACACGCAGGAGCCATGTATGCAAGACAGATCTTTATTAGTACCAGATGACAAGCGATTCAAAGATTTCCCTTCAACTGTCAGGGTATTTATACTAGCCAGAAGCAACTGTCAATTCCAACTGTCACGAGGCCAGCCAATCAGATGCTGTGCCTTGACCAACCAATTAGAACGCAACACAGGTTGTTGCTGGGTTATAACACTCCTTCCCCCCAGTTATTTGTATAATAACCATTCAATTGTACATTATACATTTGCCCTTCTGTGTTGTACAATTCATTTACATTTTTGTCTTCCTGTTTTACCATTTGCAATTGTGTTCTCTCCTTCCCCCCAGTCAACCTGATAACTGTAACCACTTGTAACCACTTTAATGTAATGCTTAACTTTGTAACAGAAGTAGAAATTTAGCAACTCTGTCCAGGAACATTCTGGGCTAGTAGCTTCAATTAGTTTTGAAAATTACATTTGCAATAACAAGCAACTTTGAAAATTACATTTGCATATTTCCCCACGTTAAGTGAATTATTTTTTTATTAATACGATTCAAACAGCAGTTCCCCCATTTTTATTCCAAACCAGTTCCTTGAATGTACTATTAGCAATTCTCTTTCTCTTCCTCCTCCCTCCAGTAATTTTCATATTACGTTGCTCACATTTCACATTTTATTTCTTTATTTACATCTTTTTTTTTCTATTTTCCCCTCACAATCCTGCGCATGCCCAATGAATTCCCCAGTCCAGGCTCGTTGAAGGCCTCGAGCAGAGTGGGAAGCAGGTTTGTATCTTAGGAGACAGGCAGGACAGGAGGATTTCAGGCCCTGGAGGCAGCTAAGACAGGGAACGACGGAAGGCCGAGGAGGCGTCGGAAGTCCGAGAAGGCAGGCTTCTCCTTTCCCTTCGTTGAGGCGCGGAGCTGAGGCCAGGAGGCCGAGGAAGCAAGGCAGGAGACGGATGGCAGGGACACGCTTCAGTCCTCCTCCTTCTTCCTCTCTCTCTCTCCTGGTCAGGCAGGCATCGCGGGGAGGAATTCGTGCCCTGGAGGCAGCGAAGTGGAGACAGGGGCTTTGAGATGCTTGCAGAGGCATCGCAGGGAGGAATTCATGCCCTGGAGGCAGCGAAGTGGAGACAGGGCTTTGAGATGCTTGCAGCCTTCATAGGACGGCCTTGGCAGAGGCAGCTGGGAAACAGCTAGGTGCCTGGAAGGCAGGCAGGACAGGAAGGCAGGAAGGCAGGAAGGCAGGAAGGCAGGAAGGCAGGAAGGCAGGAAGGCAGGCCCTGGAGGCCTGTAGGCGCCGAAGGCTTGCAACGAGCGGCTTCGGCAGGAGTTGAGGCACGGCGGCAAGGCTCGCAGTGGGCGCAGGCAGCACGGCCGGAGAACGGAGGCAGCGACAGGCTTCTGGCTGTCCTGTGGCTCCTTACTAGTTGGCTGATGTTGTTTGGCTCCTGCGGGAATCGCATATCAATCCCACCTTCGTCGCGGGCTTCGAGGGGTGGAGCTGCCGCCGTCGGGAGCTCAACAAAGCTCCTGCCAGGACTCTGGTTCGTATATCTTATAAGATCTCTAGATATCTCCCCTTTCTGGCAGAAAGGGGCAGGGAGAAGGTCAGTCGTTAGGATCTCTTTGTAATTCATAGCTTTTCTTTTTGCTGTGAATGGAGAAGAGGTTCAACATTAGCTGAGCCTTTACTCCGGCCAGTTTTCCGCGCTGCCTTTTTTGCAGCCTAGGCAGATTGCCTCCCCCCCAGGACAAAGCTAAGCTATTTAAAAGTCAATCCGGGCGGGGACCATTCCCGAGGAATTTCTTCTATTACTATTTAAAATACCAGCTTCAATTTCGCAAAAGGCTCCCTTTCTTTTTTAGCTGCGTCACAAGATGGCGATCTCGTAGCTTTTGTGTTTGATCTGACGTACTTAGTTAGCCCTACCCTCCTGAAGGCTTCTCCGTACTAATTGCTAAAAGATTAACTGAGGGGAGCAGAGACTTTGATTTTTGGCTCGCTTGATTGCTTGTCTTTTATTTTTATTCTGGAATGGCTCCCAAACCTAAACAGAAGCGCTTCCTTAATAACATATCTTCAAAAACTGCTATGAAGTCGCTACCCTTGTCTCCTACACCCTCCACGGGAGATTTGCTAACACAAGAATTCCTTCTCAAAACGCTTAATGATTTCAGACAGGAGATTAATCAACTGATATCGGATTTATGTGATCAATTTGATGCTAAAATTGCTCAGGCAAAGCAGGATATGATCGGAGTAATGACAGTCATGACAGATTATATTGCTGAAACGGAGGACAAATTGGAACTTTTGGAAGAAACTAACCTTAACCTGACATCAAAAATTCAAACGTTACAACAGGAAATTGAAACCGCTCAAAAAGAACTTGTTATGATAAATTTTAATAAGACTGCTTTTGCTATAAGAGTTAGAGGACTGCGTGAAAACCAACAGGAGAATTTGAAACAGACCTTCTTTGAGGCTTTCAGCCGCTTGGTGGGAAGTCCGGGACTTAACTTTGATTGGCAGATTCAAAGAATTTACCGCCAGAATTCCTGGGTAGCAAAACACCGACAGCTTCCGAGGGACATAATAATATACTTTACTACAAGGGAATCTAGAAATGAGATAATACAGAGGCTCTACGGAAAGAGGTTGAGAATTGATGGGGAGGACTTGATTGTTTTTAAAGAGATACCATTTCAAATATTAAGAACAAGGAGAGAGTACGCTTTCTTAACCGAAGAACTCAGAAACTCTCAGATTCCATACAAATGGGAAGTCCCAGCTGGTATTACAGTTACATTTGGTAACCAAAAACACCGCATTAATTCTGTCTGTGAAGCCCGAAAATTTTACTACGAGACCCTGAAGGCGGGACTTCCTGATTCATCCGGATCTGGGGAGAGACAAGGAGAAGGAGAAGACAAACAGCGAGACACGTGGCTACAAGGCGGAGGGTGTTGCTTTCCTCTTCCGGAAGGGCAGAAGACTAAAGAATAAAGACTAAGCGATGTTTTTAAAGCTTTATGATTTCCGTCTGGGATAAAATGGAAAAGTGGCATAGATGATGAGACATGGAGACTGAAAGAAGCGTTGCTGATTGTGGACATATATTGTACATAAGTTTTGTCTGAACTCTAACTCAAATTGTGCATGAACTATTTTCTTAGGCGAGGAGAGCGGAAATTGTGATCTTTTTGAGTTGTGGTTTGGGACGAACGGAGTTGGGAGGTGCGTGGGAGAGGGAAGGGTAGCGAAAGCTTAATTAGATTACCTGGGGCTAGAACGCAAGCTGATGTTTGTTTGAGTTGCTATCTCAATATAAGGTTAAGAAAGATTGGTCGGAGAATCTTCAGGAAAGTGGAGTAAACATGGGAGGAGCAATGAATGTGGATAAAATATATATGTGGATATGGATAAAGGCAGGGTGGAAGGTAAAAAATTTATATGTGGAGGTGGGTAAGGATAGAAAGGGAGGTGTTGGAAATGAAAAATGAAAGAAGTATTTGAGTTTAATGGTGTTATAGAAAGGTTTGGATATTTGGATAAAAAAGAGATAAATTAAAGGTCTGAATAGATAGACAAAGCAAGGAGACTTTTAGTTGGGGAATTCTAATTGATCAACTTACCTGGCTCTAATACAGTTTGAAACCCTGCAAGTAGCAAAATAATCGAAATTTGGAATGAGTTACATTGTTTAAGATTTACAGATAATGGGAAGCTGTGTTAACGTAGTGGGTTTATTGACCCTTTTTGTTTCTTTCTTCTTTTTGTGTGTGAGTGTGTGGTTTTTTTTTTTTTTTTTAATTTCTTATTTTCTACTATTTTTCCTTTTTCTTTTTGGCTTTACTTTTATCTTATTTTTTTAATTTTAAAGTTAGCTGGCCTTATTATACTCAAATGCTTGTTAAAGAATTATGCCGGGTATGGGACCTGCGAAGCCGTAAGGGGGTTAGGGAGGGGGGATTATAGGGGGGAGGGGGGAGGGTGGAACTACAGTTTCAATCCTTAGAACAATAAGAATTCACTTGTATACTGCGGCTCGTTTTTTTTTTTCTTTTTTTCTTTTTCTACTTTTATTTTAAAAACAAACTGAATTGTATGGATACACCAAAGTGAGGAGAAGAGGGAAAGAGAAGGGAGAAGTAAAGAGGGAGTGAGAGGGAATGTAAGGAGGGTGAAATGGAGGGAGGGGGAGATGTCTGAGGGGGTAGGGAAGTAGAAGAGGGGAATGCTGGAGGGGTGAAAGGAAAGTTGGAGGGGGAGAAGAGAGGGTGTATGGGGGAATGAAGTGTTATGTTGGGTTTTTTTTTTTTCCTTTTTTCTTTTTTTAAAGCACAGTATATAAGTGATTGTATAAAATGAAAATGAAAATGAAATAAATAAAATGTATTTTGAAGAACAATCCCACCTTCGTCGCCAGTATTGTAAACTCGTGTTGTGAGTGTGTGGGTTGTTGTTGTGAGGGATTGACATGCAGGAGCCATGTATGCAAGACAGATCTTTATTAGTACCAGATGACAAGCGATTCAAAGATTTCCCTTCAACTGTCAGGGTATTTATACTAGCCAGAAGCAACTGTCAATTCCAACTGTCACGAGGCCAGCCAATCAGATGCTGTGCCTTGACCAACCAATTAGAACGCAACACAGGTTGTTGCTGGGTTATAACAAAAATATTGACCAAAAACTGTTTTTTTAATAATTAAAAAGAAATTATATTAATGTATTAAATTTATATGACATCTGACTCTTAGGAACTTTTGCGGTTTGCAATAATCAAACACCCTGCTTCTTGTTTTGATCCATTTTCAAATGCATAATTTATTGTGGCATTTTTCTATAACTCTCACTGTATTATTTTCTTTTTCAGCTACTGGCTTCAGATAAGATACTGATTTCAAATAAGATTGGGAAGCAAACAACTTCAATTTCCTTTGTTTCTAATATAAATTGCGAGGTTGTGTGCACCCATCTTTTGGTATAGGTAATTTAAAACCGAGAATGACAAAAAGAGAGAAAAGTAATCTCATTTCTTCATGTATCTCCTCTAAGAATTTCTAGATGAACGATCTGAAGTTGTTTCAATCTCTTTGTCAAGAAAAATAATAGTTTTAGAAACCGTGGAATAAGCATATTGATGAAATGCACTTGTTATGATAGAAAAATTAAGTTTATGAATGTGACCCATAGAAATAAAAACCACCTGTTAAAAAGTGTGATTCCTTTGGGATACTTCAATATTCATGTGAAAATTGAAATATAAAAGTCCAGTCCACCTCTTTTCAATGGTGGATAGATGCATATTACTTCAAAGCTCACATAAACATCTTGTGATTTTTCTATTTGCTCCCAACAATTATTATCCAAACTATGGAAGCTATAACTCATTCTTACTAAGATTGTCTAAGCCTATTTAGGATTGTCCATGTTGTAGCTATCACATCTTTTGGCAGCAAATTATATACGTACATTAAAGTTTATGTTGTATAAGTAACCAGACCATAGGTTATCCTGTAGCACCACTAAACTGGTCTTGGTTGGTTTTGGAAATAAAGCATTCTTTGGTTGGTTTTGGAAATAAAGCATTTGAGAACTATAGGTAGTTCTCAAATTAGCTGAATTGAGCCCAAAATTTCTGTTGTTAAGTGAAACAGTTGTTAAATACGTTTTCTGCATTTTATGACCTTTCTTATGCCCATTAAGTGAACCCCTGCAGTTAGAACAGAACAACAGAGTTGGAAAGAGGTCTTCTAATCCAACCCCCTACTTAGGCAGGAAACCCTACATCACTTCAGACAAATGGTTATCCAACATCTTCTTAAAAACTTCCAGTGTTGGAGCATTCACAGCAGGGGTGGGTTTCTCGCCCCGTTCCAACCGGTTCGGTTGGAACGGGGCCGGCAGCGTCCTCGTGCACGCGCGCAGTGCACGCATGCATACTAGCGCCTGTGCGATGCTCCAGCTGCTCCTGGAGGATCGCGCAGGCGCTGTATGCGTTCTGCGCATGCGTGGAAGCGCAGAACTCGTCAAAACCGGGTAAGAAACACGGGCGGGCGGGTGGATCCTTTGGCGTTCCCGGAAGTTACTTACTTCCAGGTTCGCCGACCAACCAGTTCGCGGGGACCGCCGTGAACCGCCTGAAACCCATCCCTGATTCACAGCTTCTGGGCAAATTCTTCCGCTGATTAATTGTTCTAACTGTCAGGAAATTTCTTCTTAGTTCTAAGTTGCTTCTCTCTTGATTAGTTTCCACCCATTGCTTCTTGTTCTACCCTCAGGTGCTTTGGATAATAGCTTGACTCACTCTTCTTTGTGGCAACCCCTGAGATATTGGAACACTGCTATCATTCCTCCCCTACTCCTTCTTTTCATTAAATTAGATATACCCAGTTCCTGCAACATTTCTTCATATATAGCTGATAAGTTAGTAATACAGTTGCTAAGTGAATCTGTTTTTCTCACTGACTTTATTTGTCAGAAGGTTGCAAAAGGTGATCACATGGGGTACTACAACTGTCATAAATATGAGTCAATTACCAAGTGTCTGAATTTTGATCACGTGACTATGAGGATTCTGCAATGGTTGTAAGTGTAAAAAATGGTCATAAATCACTTCTTTCAGTGCCGTTGTAACTTCAAATGGTCACTAAATGAATTGTTGTAAGTCAAACACTATCTGTACCTGAAAATTATAGCAATTAGACTTATATACCGCTTCATAGGGCTTTCAGCCCTCTCTAAGCGGTTTACAGAGTCAGCATATTGCCCCCAACAACAATCCGGGTCCTCATTTTACCCACCTCGGAAGGATGGAAGGCTGAGTCAACCCTGAGCCAGTGAGATTTGAACAGCCGAACTGCAGAACTGCAGTCAGCTGAAGTAGCCTGCAGTGCTGCATTTAACCACTGCGCCACCTCGCCTCCTTATAGGCTTGTTGAGAGCCTAAATTTGAGAGTAAAACAGAATCTAGTATAAACAAATATTAAAAGTTCAGAGCCATGACAATGACAACTGTTAAAGCCACTTAGCTTATCATAAACATGTATTATCAAGAAGGTTCTAAAAGAAATATCGATATCTTTGAATTGTAGTGCTGGAGAAGATTGCTGAGAATACCTTGGGCTGGAAGAACAGACTACTCATTGACAGATGAAGTACAAACAAAATGTTCACTTAAAGCACATCTTTAGAAGTATTTGGATATATAATGAGATGGCAAAAATCAAGATCCTGAGGCTTGGACAGAAAACCAATGATATCTTTTGTTTATATAAAAAACAAAAGCATAAAATAATATTTTTTTGTTATGGACCGCCGTGAATTTCACAATTCAGTCAAAGTTAAGTCAGGTCAATATTGTTCTGTCTAGCTCAAACTCAGCCTTCTTAAGAACATAGATAATAAGCAGCATCTAGGTGGATGGGATTCATCCATCCCCTAACTCAGGGCTGTCAAACTCCCGGCCCGTGGGTCGGATGCGTCACATGCCAGCCATGGCCACACCCAGTTTAGTGAAGGGAGGAAAAGTCCCAATATGTCATGTGACGCCATCGTGACATGAGTGTGACACCCCTGCCCTGACTAGTCTAGCAGTCTCTTCTCACAGCAGCCAACTAAGTGCACAAAGAAACCCCTTAGTCTCTCAGAAGTTGGCCTCCAGAGATAGTCACATTTACATTAAGACTAATAGCCACTGATTCCCATGGCTTCCATGAACTAGTCCCACTTTTTGTTTGTTGATTCAGCCAAGATGATAGCCAGCACCAATCACGATAGCAAATTTCACGTTTAATTATACGTTGTGTAAAAATACAATCCTTTTATTGATCCTGATCATTCCAGGATTTAATTTCACACAACCTTTCTTAATAGGGAAACTGCTCCAGCTTCTTGATCATCTTACATGTCATCCCCCAAATCTATAATTCTCTTACATCCCTTTTAAGATGTGCTGACCATAACTGCACACAATCTTTCAAATGCAATTACATCACTGGTTTATAATATTGGCATCTATATTTTCAATACTATTTTTATTATCCTTAATAATTATCCCTATTCTACTCAGGTGAAGAAGACTGTGGCAGAACATTTTCAGGCAGCTGAAAGGGAGTTTGGGACATGAAGATTTGTTGCACAATTTAATTGTCTTTAAATTGATGCTGTAGAGTCTTTTCCTTATTTATTTAATTTATATGTTGCTTATATCACAATTGTGGATGGTTCATATAAGCTCCTTGCAAAATCCTTTCTTGTAGAAGAACCATTCATTAATACAGGCAAATTGTTTGTTGTTAGCAAGTAGTCAATGAGCAAATTAGCCATGTTAATCTAATTTGCATGTAGTCTTCATTATGTTTAAGGAGCTTCTTCCATTGAGTTATCTTTATAATATTTGTTATACAGATAAATATGTCCATTTCTTATGTGTTTGTTGTGTGTTATTATTCAGATAAAATTGGGCTAAAATGCAAATTTTCTGCATTTAAGTAATGACAGAAAACTATTGCCAGAATGGCATCAGTAGCTGCATTGGTCCAGGACAGAAAGACTAAATATCCTTGATGATACATGATAATTTATAAAACACTTTTATTTTCAGATTAGCAGCCTTACCAAATGCTCACTTTCCCTTTAGGTGTCTGTGCCAACACCTGACCTAAAAGTTCTGCTTTCGAGAATAGAATAGAATAGAACAACAGAGTTGGAAGGGACCTTAGAGATCTTCTAGTCCAACCCCCTGCCTAGGCAGGAAACCCTACACCACTTCAGACAAATAGTTATCCAACAGTGCATGACAGAATGAAGAATACCGCTTACTCCCATGGTAATTTCCGCATGGTTTGCCCCCCTTCCATTTCAGTAATTCTCTATTGCATAAAACAATATGCAGCCATGCATTAACAAGTCAAGCGGGCTGTGCCAAGAGCGACCATCGCACAGGCACGTCAGAAGGAAAAGAAAGCGTAAAACTTAAAAGTTAGATCCCCTCCTTTTCCCGTTTCTCGACATTTTCGGGCTGCAAGCACGGGTTGTGGTGGGGAAGGAAGAGGTCGTAGATCCCAGGCTTTCGTTCCGGCCGCTCGGAACAGCCGCGAACGCGCTCTGCTTCCGCGCGCCTCCGAATACGCGCCCCCGGGTACGCGCACCCGCTTGAGGCAACTTTGAACTTACCCCCTCGCGGTTCTTTGGCTGCGGCCCTTTGCCTGTCTTCAGCCTGCGACTTATCTGAGAAAGAAGCGGAAGCAAGGAGCCTCTCCTGAGCCCTCTCTTATAAGGGAACGGGGCGGCTTCACCGAAGCCCAGGCCTTAGAGGAGGAGCGTTCAGGTGTAGATTTGCCTAGGCGTATAGTGTAGCAGCCAACACGGAGTCCATCTCCCCCTTTTATTATCCGTGGGCAGGGGCTTTTTGGTTTGCATCACTGTGGGTTTCCTGAGCCCACCAGGTCCTTGGAACAGAGGAGAGAAGTCTTCCTTATTTTGAGTTGCCTTTAAAATGCCAAATAGGTTTTCAATTACTTTGAAGTGTGCATCCCCCATAGATACGCCTTCACCCCACTTTTGGCAGGCTGCTGGCTTGTTGACAGGAACAAACTTCATACTCCTTGTAGTAGTAGAATCCTCTTAGCTACAGCCCGGTGGTCTGCTGCAAAGTGAGGGCTATTGAAAGAGAAGGGGGAAATGCATTATAAACAATGTTACAAGTTTTTAAAAAAACTTTCTAAATGCATGCAGTGGGGAAACTTGGTGTGTTTATCTTGGGGGTTGACTTGAAGTGCACTTCATCTGTCTTGGAATCTGCAGAAAATTAGAGCGAGAGGTTTGTTTGCTGCTTGCTGAACCCTATCCTGCCTTGGGTGCCTCTGCTCAGCTACTTGAGTGGCTTGATTTCCCTCTGTCTATGGCAGTGGTTCTCAACCTGTGGGCCGGGACCTCTTTGGGGGTCGAACAACCCTTTCACGGGGGTCGCCTAAGGCCATCGGAAAAGACATATTTTTGAAAAATTTTATGATTGGGGGTCACCACAACATGAGGAACTGTATTAAAGGGTCGCGGCATTAGGAAGGTTGAGACCCACTGGTCTATGGCAATGTTTCTCAACCTTGGCAACTTTTAAGATGTATGGACTTCAACAAGTCCCCATCCGGCATGGGAGTTGAAGTCGACACGTCTTAAAGTTGACAAACACTTCTATATGATAATGGGTGCCCAAAGCTTTTGAACACTCAGGGTTGCCTTTCAGCAAAGTCAGGTTAAGGGAGGGGGAAATACCTTCATGCTGAGATGCTATGGGAAATGTGCTGAAGGCTTTGTGCTTATGAACTGAGGTAGAAGAAAGGATAGAGGATATGGCAGAAAAGAATTGTTGCCAGGGCATGTTTTGGCCATTGTTAAGTGCAAGTCTGAACCTTCATATGGATTACTTTATCCAATAAACATTATTCTTGAAAGATGCTTCTGTTTGCTGCCAGGGCAAAAGACCTTTCTATGTGGCGTTTAAGCAGAGGAAAGTAACAAAATGCTTTTCTCACAGTTTATTGCCTATGGAGTGTTAACAGTGCTTTCATTCAGTAGTATTATCTTTCTCAGATTTTTTCCCCTTCTTCCTGACTTACGAATTTGTCAGGATACATGTACTACTCAACTTTTGAGCATAAATAAGCCTGGAGTTACGGTCACAAGTCATGCTTGTTGTTAAATGGGTCACCATATGATTGTGCCCTGTTTAATGACCTTTTGGTAGTAATCCTTAAATGAATGCTTTGTCCGCAAAGGCCATTTTTGCTGGAAACTGGAAGTAAATGGCACATGACTCTGGAACACTGGAAAAGAATGAAATTGCCAGCTAGTTGCTAAGATTCCGCAAACACAATCACAGTGACCATGGAGGGGGCCTGGCCATCGCAACTTCAAATCTGGCCCTGGGGAAGGTCCATCTTGACTTTGAGCAATTGCTAAATGACTCTCCCTAAATCAAGGACTACCTGTACATAAATTTCCAATTAGTATTTTAGAATTCCAAATGCTTTTCAATTACAGTGCAGTGAAGAACTGTAATGTTCTTCTGTTTTAGCAGTAGACATTAATTGTGCAATTTCATTGTGCAACTGAGTGCTTTCTACAACAGAATCAGTATTGCACAAATAGTATATTGGTTGCTAGGACACCTGGGAAATTTAGATTTTCTATATTCTAGGAAATTACTTTTTGCAGGATCCACGGCACCTGGGACACTGCCTTTAAGCATTCAAGGCATGAGGGATGCTTCTCTGTGGCTGCTGTTTCTCCTTATTATCAATAGGAAAACAAATGTTGGAGAGTAAAGATTTACAGCAAAGTTGGAGGAGCAACCACACTTGACATTTGGAATTCAAAGATGGGTGAACAGTCCAACTATCATGAGTTCCTTATTTTTGTTCCAAAAAATAATTTATTCTGTTTCTCTGCATTCCAAATAAAGATGTCCTACATTTCCTGTTAGGCCTTCAGGCATTACCTAAACTAAAAATATTTTTTGGGATATTAACTTTTGCCCCCAAGCATGAACTCAGCATTCTTTTCAACAAGATTTATGAAAAGAGTAGTTTTTCAAGAATTTCAGTGGGTGAAATAATTTTCACTCAGCGCAGGGTGCATTAGTTGGAAAGTTTGTGAATCTTTTTCTCACAGTTTCCTACTACACGAGAGGGAAAGCAGCTCTCTCCACTGTTAATTGAGAAGTCTGCAGCTGGTTGTTTATATAATGACCAATTAAATCTTGAACAGTCTGAGAACCAACTCTTACATTTCCTCAGCACTAATTTATCTGCCTAATTTAATACTGAGAAAAGTGTAATCGGCTTTTATCTTCAGACAACTTTGTTTCCCCCATATTTTATATTTGAGAAGGAGGGGAGATAGGTGGAGAAATGCCACTTTTTCCTTCAGTGTGTTGAAAGTAATGGTGTGCAAAAATTCACATTGCATTTTTTTAGAAATGTTTTTTCCCCTGCAAATAAAAAAAAGGCCTCGATTTTTCTAATTTATTATTTTGGTTGTATTTCTGCACTATTGTTGGCGGTGGTAGAAGATCCTACATCTGGCACAGTGATGGGTTTCAACTTTTTTTAGAACCTCTTCTGTAGGTGTGGCCTGCCGGCCATGTGACCGAGTGGGAGTGGCTTGGCAGTCATGTGACTGGGTGGGCATGGCCAACTTGTAAAATGTGCTGAAACTCACTTAACAACGCTCTTGCTTAGCAACCAAAATGTTGGCTCAGGAACTCTGGCATTTGAAGCCCGCAAGTATTAAAGCTGTTAGGTTACAAGACCCTTGCATCCCTAACCCTTTAGAAAAAAACCCCAGGGGTGTTCAAACTTGACAGCTTTAAGACTTTAAGGTTTAGATAGGACTCTTAGAGGCAGGCAGGGCGATTGGTGAGCCAGCCAATCAATGAGCGGCGAGCAGGGCAAGCGTGCTGCGGACAGGCGGTGGGAGAGAGCTGGAACCGGTTCGAAACAGCATGGTAGATTTGTGAAACCTCTTCTATAGAAGAGGTTAGAACTGGCAGGAACCCACCCCCGGTCTGGCACTATGATATATTTTCTTTTCCACAACGTTCCATCATTCTGAAGCCTTCTTGGTTGCCCACACTTCCAAATCTGAATAAAATAGTGAATTTGAAAAAAATCTGTGAAATGGCTGAAACTCACTAGAGAGACAACTGTACAAAGAAAAAAGTGTATTATTGAGATGCACATTCCTTAGTCCATCTTGTTGAAGTATGCCATATTTTATCCATGGAAATTCTTCTGAAATTGCATTCTCCTGTGACAAAAAATATTGAGAAGAAATTCTTATCAGGTTGAAAAAGAATTGATAGAGAAAAGGCAGAAAGTTGGGTGTTGTTTTGAGGGTTTTCTTTTGGAAGGCATTAATTAGTTCTTAACATTTTATGATGCTGAATTATGTTATGAGCTGAATCTCTCTTGGAGGGAACTGAATTCTGGGAATACTATGGTACACATGTTTGCAGTGTTGTATTAAGCTTAAGGGATTTGGCATTTAAGAGTAGAAATAATTAACCAAATTTTTATATCTCCAGGGTAATGAATTGCTGGTCAATCATTCACCATCTTCAGATTAGAGAAGAAAGGAGAAGGGAAGGATAAGAATGTGGGAATTCTTATGAAACTCTCACATTTGAGGTCTGCAATTATGCTTAAGCAGGAAAGCAGCATATGACTGGGGTGGTGTCTTCCCCACTCCAGCTATCAATAGTGCTTTTCCTTTTATAAGAAAATCTCCCCCTTTACCCCTCCCTCCTAACTTGGTATCTTTGTCATATCCTCTATTCGTTCTTACAGAGGAAATAAGATCTTTTCTTTCTAGTGGGGAAAAGTTCTTAAATTTATTTTTTTTCTTCTTGAACTTTCCAGCAAAAACTTATTTAAGTTCAGACTGATACTGAATTTTGAATGCTGCTATTGCCAGAACTATTGCACCATCTTATTACAAGGTCTTTCAGTGGCATTTAATGCAAACACCGATTTTTGCACTGCTACTGATAAGAGTACTTTTATATCTCCCAAGCAAGACTAAATCCTTCTGATTTGTTGATACAATTTTAGTTTCAGTTAACTAAATGGAAAGCAATAATAATGTTTCAAGAGCTGCTGACTTTGTGCATCTGTTTCTAGAGTTCTGTTTTTCCTACTAAATAAAAAAATACTGTAAGAAGATATCTTTGTCAGCTCTTAGAGCTGCTATCCTGCCAGAATTTGAAACAATTCAGCCATTTCACATCTCACCAGTCTTTTTTTCCTCTCTTTTCCCAACACAATCGTTAAGAGGTTAGAGGAAGCAATTACATTTCCTTCTTTCTCTCAATAACCCTCTTACAGATTGCTGGTTTACCATGATGGCTAACAGTAAAGGCAAAGGCAAAGTTTATTTTGTGTTTGATCATCTGCAAGCTACAAAAGTGGTTTGGCCGCTGAGTTGGCTTTGCAAGCTGCCAAACAAATATTGGGATTAGGACAGTATGTTACCTACTCCTGCATCAAACCTGTAATAACACTTAATAGAAGAGATTATGGTGCATAGTTCAATGAAAATTTAATGTGTGTGCATCTGCAATGAAAAAGGCAGATTTGAGGATTAATTAAAGAAATTTAAAGTAAAATAGGCTATCACAAAGCCTTTATATATTAAATGATAAAACAAATATGATAATGGTTATGATTTTGCTGAGTTCAGCTATGAACACTGGTATATTTTTGTTGGCAGCTATATGGAAGTGGTTTGCCATTGTCTTCTTCCAAGATATAGAGCCCTGATATTCTAGGAAGGTCTGCTAAAGCTCTTGCCTATTTTCTGAGTCTAAGCAAGTTCAGCCCAGTCTTGGCACTGATAAACATCATAAATCAGCCACATTCAAGAACAAGACAGGCAAATTGCTAAATTTGGCATAGTAGTTACAGGCACTAGGTTAGAAATGGGAGGATTGTGGATTCTAATCCTGCTTTAGAAACAAACCAGCTGGTCAAAGCCAGAAAGTCCTATTCACTCTCAACTGGCACTCAAAAACTCTGTCTTTTTATTAATTTATTATTAATTAGACTTATATACCGCTTCATAGGGCTATCAGCCCTCTCTAAGTGATTTACAGATTTTTTTTTTAGCAAATTGAGTCAGCAACTTGCCCCCACAGTCTGGGTCCTCATTTCACCCACCTCGGAAGGATGGAAGGCTGAGTCGACCTTGAGCCGGTGAGATTTGAACTGCTGAACTGCAGATCACAGTCAGCTGAAGTGGCCTGCAGTCCTGCACCCTAACCACTGCGCCACCTCGGTTCTATTTCTTTTGTTGTTGTTTGATTTGATTTGATTTGAATGGCTGCCCATCTCATTTAAGTTACACTGGGTGGCTTGCAACAGGTAAAATAGTCCAATAAAAACAAATTGAAAACAAATATACAAACATATTAAAAGTATACATTATCATTTTTTAAAAAAAAATCACAATTAGCAGCACAATTCTGGTATGGTAGAAAGGAGGATAATAACAGGTGCTGGGAGAGATCATAGCTTCTTAAGTGCAACTTTGCTTTCGATGGGAATTGAACTAGATGATCTCAATGAACAATGAGATGAGCGCTGCCCCCTAGCGTCGGGAACATCTAGCACGTATATGCGAGGGGAACCTTTGCCTTTATTAATAAATAAAGTAGACTGGGAAGCCTAATTACAGGAAACATAAATTGGAGAGGGAAATTGTCTTCTCATTCTGGTATTCTCTGGCCACCAAGGAAACAGAATGATGGATTAGACAAATTTTTGGATGAATTAGCACAGATCTGCTTATATTCTTATATTCTAGTTCAGTGATGGGCAACCTTTTTGGCGTGGTGTGTCAAAAATCGGCAAAAAATCGAGCATAACTCGTGTTGTGTGTCACTTCAACAAAAACATAATTTTGCGCAATTTATAGTTTAAACTACAAAAATGTATAATGGCGCTCACAGTTCCCGTTGGCACTCCGCTGTTCCCTGCTGTGGTGCGGTCGTAACCGACAGTCCCAGGAGTAGACTCTCTGTGCCAGCCTGACTGGAGAGAGGTGCGCACTGTTCCCGCGCTCCTCTCCTGCGGGTCCTCCCTCGCCGCGCTGATGACGTGTGTGCGCACGGCACGCGCGCCTTACCAGCAGCCCCTGTGCTCAGAAAGGGGCGGCAGCGATACAGTAAGTGAGTGTGGGCGGGGGAGATCACACGTCCCGCCCCCCCCGTTCCTCCAGCACAGATTCTTTCATCCTCGGCGGCTGTGCAGGAGCCGAGGATGAATCGCATGAAATCCTGTGCGTGTCACCCCAAATGGCTACGCGTGTCAGCACTGACACGCGTGTCATAGGTTCGCCATCACTGTTCTAGTTTAATAAAAAGAAGGACATGGGGTGACATGATAGCAGTGTTCTAATAAGGGCTGTCACAAAAAAAAGAGGAGGCCAACCTATTCTCCAAAACATCTGAAGGCAGGAGAAGAAGCTATGGATGGAAACTAATCAAGGAGATATCACTTAATGACCCACTCCTCCTGCCTGCTCCATGGTGTCAACTTGAAGGTTTGAAGGTTTATTGCATTTATATGCTGCCCTATTCCCAAAGGGACTCAGGGCGGCTAACAAACCCAAGGGGGGGGGGTGTAAAACAAGAAGGTAATACAACAAACGAAATACAAAGAGAATTTAAAAAGACAATCAACAGTCACACAATTCGAGGGGGGGAGGGAACTCGTCAACCCCAGGCCTGCCGGCACAGCCAGGTTTTTAACGGCTTTACGGAAAACCTGGAGGGAGGTGAGGGTCTGAATCTCCGTGGGGAGCTCGTTCCAAAGGGCCGGAGCAGCCACAGAGAAGGCCCTCCTCCGGGTAGTAGCCAGGTGACATTGGCCAGTAGATGGAATCCGGAGGAGGCCTAATCTGTGGGATCTAATGGGCCTTTGGGAGGTAATTGGCAGCAGGCGGTCTCTCAAGTACCCAGGTCCAATACCATGAAGGGCTTTATAAGTGATGACTAGCACCTTGAAGCGTATCCGGAGACCAATAGGTAGCCAGTGCAGCTCACGGAGGATAGGTGTAATGTGGGTGTACCAAAGTGCACCCACAATCGCTTGCGCGGCTGCATTCTGGACGAGATGAAGTCTCCGAATGCTCTTCAAGGGCTGCCCCATGTAGAGCGCATTGCAGTAGTCCAGTCTTGAGGTCACGAGGGCATGAGTGACTGTTGCGAGTGCCTCCCGGTTCAGGTAGGGACGCAATTGGTGCACCAGGCGAACCTGGGCAAATGCCCCCCTGGTCACAGCCGACAAATGATGTTCTAAGGTCAGCTGTGTTCCAGTCATTGGCCATTTTCCCCAAAGGTAATGGATGAAAAAAAATCTAAAGTTTGTCTGTATTTCAAGGCTGCATTTGGATGGTAGGATGGGAATAAGAAGGAAATACTGTTTTTAATATCAGTACAACTATGGACCTCTTTAAATGTGCCTCAGTCATGGCTGATGACAAAATGAAGGCAGCTATGTTCGTGCTGTGGTTAGTTAATTCAGAACCAAAGTCTTTAATGTGGTATTTAAACAATAATGGATCATAATAAAGCTGCATCCATAAGATGTGATTTCACATTGTAGCTGTATAATCCTGCCATGAATATGAACTTTGGAGAAGGGGCTTGCATTGATGATTGCATTTATCATAAATTTCATATTAAAATCTCTTCAGAGACAGGAAGGAAGAGGAGCTTCAGAAGCATGAGATAGTTTAAGACATTTGATGTTTTCTGGGTTTTAGGGCAAGGGAGTGATGAGAATCACCAGATGTTCTGAGATCCTATGGTAGGGATGGGGAATAAGTTCCACAGCTGCAAGCCAGCTGCCAAAAAAATGCTTATACCACTCGTACTTTTGCAGTTTCATAATTCTTTGGGGTATTGCTTTAGTAGCAGGCCATGAAACACTTAAGAAGGTATTTTTGCGTGAAGTATACTTAGTCCAGGTTCAGAAATCCAGTTGGGAAATAGACCGTTTATTGCAATTAATGAGGCTTTATGCAACTCACAGCTGAAGATAAACAAGCTTTTGGCCAGTGACTGATGTTCTTCCAAAAGAAAAGGGAGGGGCACATAGCTCCTTCTCATGCCAAAATTAAAGTGCTATTCACCAGACATCAAGCTGGCAGAAGACTATACCAGCATAGCATTATTTACTTATTTATTTATTAGTATTATATATTGCCTTAGTCTCAGAATGAACCCCCATGGTTAACAATATCAAGCTGATTGCATGAAAGAGTTGAATGATTGTTACATATTAAATAAAACATTAAAAATAAAGTAGAACAAAATTAAAATAGAATGAAAACTCATCAGAACAGTAATATTCTAACCCAAGATGGCTGAGGAATTCTGGGAGTTGAAGTCCATAAGTCTTAACAGTCGTCAAGGCTGGACAGCCCTGATCTAACCCATCAAATTAAGAGCAACCTGTCTTCATTCCTTGAAAATTCCTTAGAACTGTTCCATCTTTGCAAACGTTTGGAAAACCAGATATCTGGTGTCAACATCTGGGGAAGTATAATGATATGTGAGAAATTTTGTGATCTCACATAGTAAATCCTTGCTTAAATATTGAGCTGGTTGATTCCATTTGGAGATGGCAGCCTAGAAGTTATGTAGGAACCAAGCATTTAGGGCTTTACAGGTTAAAACTAGGACTATCTGTTGAATCTGTAGACTTATGGAAAACCAATTCAAAGTTCACGTTATAAGCATATTCCAAAAATGGTCCATTTCATTTGTCACTGATTTTCCAACTGGCCTTAAAAGGGAATTCCTGTGGCACTGGTTCAGAGTCTGAGTCATCATCACTAAAGTCTCTTGTTCCTGACTGGGCAACATCTGACATCGTCAAAGTTGGGCAAATGAACCCCCTGGCACATCCTCCACCTGCCCTTCAAGCAAGTGCATTGAATCTAAAAGGATCTGTGTGACATAAATCTGCTTTTTGAACAGTTAAAACCTCAACTAAAATAAAACATAGGTCCATCTTGCTAGGATTTGCCTTTAGCCTGTTTTGTCCAATTCAAAACCCAATGGTTTTCAGACAACAGGTTAAGACATTCACACCATCCTAGAAGCATAGTCACAAGTGCTGTAGGTTGACATTATTCATGATTCTTCACTCCAAGCAATTATCTTACCTTCTAGTGCTTTCATATAGTAGCTATGGTATCATAAACGTAGTGCTGGCAAATGGTATATTAATTAATTTATATAGGACATGCTAAGGGACAGAGATTGATGGGCTCCCTTGGTTTTATTTCCCTCCCTCTCTCACACAAATGTCATCAGATTGCCCTATTCTAACCCATACTCTGTTAGTGCAGAAACCTCTACCCTACTTAATGTAGGTTAGACAAGGTGGGGAAGGGGATATACATGGCTTGATTGACCATTTTCTTTTGATTTGCTTTCTTGGCCCAGAATGTTTGTGTAGATGTGTCAAAGAGAGTCCAACTATCAACCAATATCTATTCACTCTCTTCATAACTGGAACAGGCCTATGTGGGCTGGAAAAGTCCAGATGACTACTACAATATAAGGCTAGGAGAGAAGACTTATTTGCTAATACCCAGCTTTCTACAACCTACATATGATATCACTAAAGCATAACACTCTAGTTTGCATCTAATCAGGGAACAAACTCACCCTCTCAATGGTTTTTCTCCTTTTGGTATTTGTAATATTGCCATCATCTCATTGTCAGTATGTACAGGCTTAAGTTGTCCTTAACTGTTAAAAGAATACTGAGACATCCAAGGATATGTAGAATATAATCTTAAGGTACCGTATTTTTCAGAGTATAAGACGCACCGGAGTATAAAACGCACCAAGGTTTTGAAGTGGCAAATTTTTAAAAAAGTAAGTAGGTAGATACAGGGATAGAGAGGGAGAGAAAGAGAGAGAAATACAGTACGTAGGTAGGAAAAGAGATAGAGTAGGTCGGTAGATAGATAAAGGAATAGAGAGAGAGAGAGAAATAGAGTATATAGATAGAGAGAGAGTGTGGGTAGGTAGGTAGGCAGAGGGATAGAGAAAAATAAAGATAGAGAGAAATACAGTAGATAGGGAGAGAGAGAGTAGGTAGGTTGGTAGATAGTGGGATAGAGTGAGAGAAATAGAGAGAAATACAGTAGATAGGTAGGGAGAGAGGGTAAGTAGGTAGGTAGGTAGATAAGAGTGGATAGAGAGATAAATACAGTAGATGGGGAGAGAGAGAGAGAGTAGGTAGGTAGGTAGGTAGGTAGGTAGGTAGAGGGATAGAGAGAGAAATAGAGAGAGAAATACAGTAGGTAGGGAGAGAGAGAGTAGGTAGGTAGGTAGATGTTTCCAGGTGTATTTATCCAAGTGCTGGAGAAGGAAATCACTGACAATCTGCAGAACCTAAGACTGTTTCTGCTGGCACAGCACTTGATCAATGTAATTCTCATCAATTAGTTAAAGAGCTTTCCAAAAAGGGGAAAAAGAGGTTTTGCACTCTACAAACCTCCCAAAAATGACTCATTTTTTTTAAAGGCATGAATAACCTTGGGGGTGCTTGCAAAGTGTTTTTTGGGGGGGCAAAAATGAGCAAAAAATCACCCATTTTTGTAAAAAAAAATTGCATGCATAGCCTTATGGAGGCTTATTAAGTGTTGCTGGGGGCTGCGTAGGGGGGGGGGAGGACGAATAGTCCATTTTTTGCTCATTTCTGCCCAGCCCCCAGGAGCTCTCTGAAAACCTTCTAAAGGCTCTGCACGGCCATTTTGGTGAAGGGGCAGGGCTTTGGGAAGCAAAAAATGCTGTATTCAGTGTATAAGATGCACCTAGATTTTCAGCCTCTTTTATACTCTGAAAAATATGGTATGTTATTTTCAATCTAAGAGTGGGCAGGTAGCAACAGAGGGGGATAGACAGGGCTTTAACAATTCATCTTTAAAATTGTTCATTTTCTGGAGTGTTAGATTATGTACAGTGCAGACTACATCTTACCCTATTATCTTGGTCGCTAATTCTATGTGTTGGTCCTTGTACTTTGCTTGGACTTTATTTCTGGTAAACATTAGGACAGTTTTGTACTAGTCCATTAGACCTGAAATACAGCTTGCAGCCAATTAAGAGTAGAAGTGATGCAATTCTCCTCAAAAGCTGAACTGTTTGGCCAACATTAATGAAATTGCAAGCTTGACATTGGTATCAAAAAGACTGCATTGCTGATGTTATAATTTGAAAATTGAATGCAGGTGATTTTCCTTTTAAGGATGAATCTCTACATTAGCTAGCTGAACAAGTATCATCTGCATGTGTAAGATATAATTGAATTTAATCTATGTATTTAATGTAGATGAGAAATGCAAATTAGTTGCACACAACAGACATGAGAAAAGCTGGAATGAAGCCCAGATATATTAGTACTAGTAAAACGCAGGGCTATCTATTTTCTGAATATGTAACAATAACATTGCTTATTTCCATTAACAACATATAAAGGAATATCCACTTGCAATCATTTAGAGAGTGCTAATAGATGTCTTATGCAACTGTATTTTTTACATTAATACTGTCTCATGCAGCATACTTTTCTCTGATAGGGAAATTATTCTGCAGCTGGGTTCCCAAGGAAATATTTTGGTGGAAATGATGTACAGAATGGATTTGTGTATCAGTTCAGGGTTTGTATACCTGATCCTATTCCAACAGAACAGATGCTGTAGATTTTTACTCTTCATAAAGTTGATTTTCTGGAATCAGATGTCATGGGAATCCTGTCAAGTGACAGTGGGAATAATCCATATGAAGGAAAGGATTTGTAGTATAATAGCTTTATTTATTTGCTGGTTTCAAAATATGATTTCCAGATATTCTTCTTGGGATAAAATTATTTTGAAAATATACATAACTGCATCAAGAAGTGTAAAATGTCCAATTCCTCAGGAGGCTGGAGTTATCTTGAAAAAGATGTCTTTTTAGAACAGACACAATAAAATAGAAGTTGCTCCTCTAAATTTTACTTCTTGTTCCAAAAAAAGGTTGGAATAACATGAATTTGGCTAATTTGAGCAAATGTATGTATTGGGAGGTAGTTTGATATAGTGCAGTGAAGCCTGGAGATTTTGAGTTCTAGTCCCATCTTACGCCTGACATCAACTGAGTATCCTTGGGCCATTCATTTTTTCTCAGCCCTAGGAAGCAAGTGATGGCAAACCACCACTGAAATCTTGCCAAGAAAACTGCAGGGACCAGTCCAGGCCGACACCAGGAGTCAACATTGACTCGAAAGCAGATACACAAAAAAATATTGTGTATCTAGACAAAGTCAGTTATCTTAGTAAATCAGTTATGGTTTGGATCAATATTGATTAGATGTAGCATTCTGCGTGCTTTAGCTAAGTCTGACAAAAGGCCTTAAGATGAGAGATCTGGTAAAGGATGAACTCATCGCCAGAATGAGTGACTGTTTCTGTGGATTTTCAAAGCTGTCTAGGGCAGCATCAACTCAAAAAATAGGCCAGGGAGTTGAAAGTCCATACAGCTTCAAGTGCTGAGTTGTGAAACACTATATTAGAAATATGTAAACATTAAATAAATATTAAATACAAATAATAAATATTTTGTACCCACTCAAGCATTTCTGGAGGATGGTTATTTAGATGCCTTTGATCACACTAAAAATGCATCATTTGTTCCCATGTAATATATGGCCACCTTTAAGGAATTTATTGCAGTGGTTCTGAACCTGTTGCCTGTGGACCCCCCACCCCACAAAGTTGTCATGGGGTCGTGAAGGCTTGGAAGAAATGCTCGAGTTACGTCTTGGTAGTCTGTGGCCATGATCCATGTCCACAAAAGGTATTAATCCATGCTGAAGAAACGGATGAGAATCACTGATCTATTGTATTGTCAACTATCAGGAACAATGAGAAATAAGCATCAAACTGTACAAAGAAAATTGTTTAACTACAATAGTTTTCATCTTAAAACTTTAAATTCATAGTATACTTCACAACAGTAGTTAAGAGTTTTATTTTGCTTTGTTGAGGGGGATAATTGTCAGAATATTACATTCTACTACTTTTACCTTACTACTTTGTTAGCTCTGCCACATATTGTGTAATTAAGGAACACTTGCTGAACACAATTTTAAAACTGCTCAACTTGTGACAAATCCAAAGTGTAGCATTTCATTAATTTTCAAGTGTTATTCAATAAATTTGCATAGCAGAAAAATAGTTGTTTAACCTCTTATAAGTAATCAAGAAAGAAGGAATTAGTTCAACCAAATACTGAGATTTTAAAAAGCATAAATTATATCGTAATAAAGATTGCATTCAGACAGTTGTAATTTATCTGTATTGCTGTAATCGGTGAGATTTAACATTAATTACAGTCGATCGACGTGAACATAACCAAGTTTGTTTTCATGACACATATCCTAAAATGTTTGCTTATTTTTACAGCTTTGTGTGCCCTGAAAACATAATATCAATTTAGATGTCACTTGACATGGTTTCTGAATTAAGAAAAGGTGCAGTTGTCTAGAAAACAAAACCATTTATTCAGTGGGAAATATGCCATTAAATCTCTCCTGCTCAGATTAACTGACTTCCATCCTTCTTTTTTCTATTTTTGATTACATAATTTTCTGTTGGCACCACCATGATCCCCTCCTCTTTCATTCTTTTTGTATGTCTCTATATCATTCTAATGATGAAGAAGTACTAGAAAAATAGTTAAAATATCTATGGTACCCAAATTACAACATCTGTGCTAATAGCCAGCAAATTAAAGCTCAATTAAAATGAATTAGCTAAAATAGTAATTGAAGCCATTACAGAAAAAAAAACCCATCAAAACACAGATAAATCCAATAGACCATCAGAAATTTTCAAGATCCATTTTTACCTGCCTCCAGAAAACAATCACTGAGAGAAGAAATCTAATTTATTAGGGATAGCTGTTGATAAGACTGAGCTATTACAGAAAAGCAACATCTGCTTGCTTCAGTCTCCTCACTTCATGAAAATGATAAACTAACAATAGTTTCTCTCATATTATGTAAAGATTTCGATGGAAAGTGGTTCTCTAAGTACCATCTAGGGCAGGGCTGTCAAAATCACTGCCCGCAGGCTGGATGCGTCACACACTGGCCACGCCCAGTTTAGCAAAGGGGAAAAACTCACAATACATCACTTGATGACACCATGATGCCGTGAGTTGGACAACCCAAATCTAGGGCTTTATAGGTTACAACTGTCTCTTTGAATTGCACCATAATCAATGTTCCTGGTAACTAGCAGAGCTAATAAGCAGCCTTCTGTATTTTGATTTAACTGCAGTTTTTAGGTGATTCTCAAAGGCAGCCCTATGGAGAGCTCCTTGCTATTGTCATAATAAGTTGGGATAAAGTATCACTGAACATCCATTCACTTTAGATCAGAGCTGTTTAAGTTGAAGCTGATCAATGCCCATCCAGCAGTAGACATAAATCCAGGATGTGCTTCAAATATAATATGCTCAGCCAAGACATGTTTGTAGAGACTGCTTGTTGAAAATGCCTGTGTGACAAGAGGGGACTTGGGAGCAAGCATTGTCTGCAGCAGCTCTTCCAATCAGGTGGAATTTGTAACAGCATAACAGAATTGGAAGGGTCCTTGGAGGTCTTCTAGTCCAACCTCTGCTTGAGCAGGAGACTTTATATCTTTCCAGACAAGTGACTGTCCAATTTGTTTTTAATAATCTCCAGTAACTCCTGGAGGGAAACCGATCCACTACTTAATTGTTCTCACTGACAGGCAGGAGGATTCCACCTTCACTTAGTATTAAAAAGTATTTTTTTTTAAAAAAAATACTGTATATCCATCTATCCCTCCCCCTCTCCCTCCCTCCAAATTATATCACCACCCAACTATCCAAGGAACCCTCTGGGAAGAAAAACAGAACAAAAACAGAAAATTACATTAAAATAGTAAAACTGCATAAAGGTTCAATTGGAAAAAAAAAAGACCACTAGGTAAATACACTCTTGCCTGATAAGCTTTCAATGGTTTTCATATGCACAATCAAGAAAAAAGATTTAATATAGATAAAAAACCTGAGTTGAATTGAACAATATAAGACAGAAATTTAAAGTGAATTACATACAAATGAACATGTAATTGCAAACATTAGATCATTAGATTTTTTAAAAAATTAGGTGTTTTTTTTTTACTCTTATTACTTCTATAAGTAACTCAAGGAGGCAAAACATGCATAAGCTTTTTGTTAAGAATTGAAACTGGAGATGAAGAAGTTAAGGACTGCATGATGAAAGGGCTTATGAGTTTTGGTAATGATATACAAATGGATAAATGAGAAAGAATATAGATAAATAGACTGAAATTCACATTGTTTTAATTTAAGAGAGAACTTGTATAAAAATATGTACAGCTGGTATATTACCTAGACAAAACAGATGTATATACTGTAGCAGTGGTGGGTTTCAAAAATTGTTCGAACCTACTCTGTGGGTGTGGCCTCCTTTGTGGGAGTGGCTTGCTGCCCATGTGACTGGATGGGAGTGGCTTGCCACCCATGTGACCGGATATGAAGATGCCGACGACACTTGTCAGAACCACCTTAAATTACCTCACACACAGCCCTGGCATGCATAAGAATATGATGTAAACTTGTTTTTTAAAAGGCATCTTTGGTTTGCGTTAAAACAACTTCAACACACACAATGTTCTGATTGCACCACAAACGCAGTAGTCATCCTTACCTTTCACAGAGGCACTGAGTTTTATAAATATGAGCATGATAGCGTAGAATAATCATATCCAAGGACCAGTGGTGGGTTTCAAAAATTTTTGGAACCTCTTCTGTAAGTGTGGCCTGCTTTCTGGGTCCACTGGTGGAACCTCTTCTAACCGGTTCGGTAGATTTGATGAACCGGTTCTACCGAATAGGTGCAAACTGGTAGGAACCCACCTCTGTACTGTAGGTACTTCAGATGTTGGAATGCATGGTAGACTTATGAAGCAGTTAAAATTATGAATACAATTATATAGTGTTACAAAAAAATAAAGATTAATACTGAGGAAAAAAACAGAACTATTTTTATTAGTATTTATGGACAGTGGATTAGGAAAAATGCATGGAAGATTCATTTTATATATGGTAACTGCAGCAAAATTATAAGCACAGTGATGAAGAATTCCCACAATGGAGGAAAGGACTATGGCAGAAATGGCAAAAAACAAAAAAAACAAACAAAAAAAACCCCCTTTTTAGCCAGGGAGGAAATGGTAAGTACTTTTCTGGGCTTTTTGCTGAAATTAGAGAAAAGCAAAGTGACAATTTATGGATTTAATGACTGAAAAATAATATGCAGGTGAAGGGATTTTTGTAAAGTTGAAAAGGAAGGGTAGCTAGTCAGTTTGTTAATTTCTGTTGCAAAGAAAATCAGAAGTCACTTATTTTTGTTTCTTTAGATATATTTTTTTCTTCATACCTTTTCTTTTTCTTTTATTCTCTTTCCTTTTTTCATTTAGATTTGTCTTATTGTTTAAAAAATTGTCATATATATATATATATATATATATATATATATATATATATATATATATATATATATGTATATATATATATGTATATATATATATATATATGTATATATATATATATATATATATGTATATATATATATATATATATATATATATATATATATATATATATATATATATGTATGTGTATATATATATATATATATATATATATATATATATATATATATATATGTATGTGTGTATATATATATATATATATATATATATATATATATATATATATATATATATATATTCATGCCAGAGCAGGGTATATTAATATCATAATCCCAATATCTGGGATAACTTTTCAAAATGGCCAATTTTTACATTTAAGAATGAATTCTAATCCTTCTGCTAGATTAAGTAGAAATTCTATTAAGCATTGTTCTTAATATGAAGTGAAAAAAATGTGGTTCGCCTATCACATCCAAAATAATATCTGTAGCTTAAAAGTACAAAATAATCCATCTGTCACTGATTTATGAGATCACAATCCTTTAAACCATATACGTGTTTTCCTGATGTAATCTCCAAGTTTCAGCTACTCCTAAAAAGCTTTCTGAAATGTAGAAAATCATAAGATGTCCACTTTCAGTGTCTTAAGCCAAATGGTTAGGAATTGTATTAGTCATGAGTTTACCTATTTGTTAACATGGTACCAGTTGTTAATATCAGAATGTTTGAATTAAGAATCAAATTAATGAAATCCTCGACTTACGGACCACAATTGACCACAATTCCAGTCATTAAATGACTTACCATGTGACTGGGCCCGATTTTTGCAGCAGTCATTAAGTGAATCCATTGTCTGCAATGGGTGATTTTTGCTAGAAACCAGAAGTAGACACCAGTTTTCAGTAAAAAGCATTGTAAATGGCAGTCATGTGAACACAGGACACTGGAAACAACTATGAATGTGGACTGGTTGCTGAGCATCCAAAATGTGATCACATGTTGGGGTAGGGAGCAGCTGTTGGAACTTTGAATCTGGATTATAAATCATCCTGGGAAGTCCATGGTAACTTCAAATGGTCGCTAGGCAATCAGTTATAAATCAATGAAATAAGATTTATATAGCTAAAACATTCTGAGGGATGTTTGACCTGGCTGTGGTTGAACTTTGAACACATTGAAGCTTACGTTTTTCTTGTGTGCAGAGACCTCTGCTTGTAATTTCCTCTGTTCTGTAATTTATAAGCCACTGGAGTGGGTATACTTAAATAACCCCTTCTTGTAAATTGTAACCTCAGCAAAGAATATGATTTAACGGAGAATAACAATTTGCTTACATGAATTGATAAAATGCATTTCATTGTGATATCCTTGTTTGCTTGGCAAGAATGAGCATGGAAGTTCTCAGTCAGCCTCTTGATATTTGAGACCTCTGGCCAAAGGCCACTGATGAGAGAAAAGTCATAAGGAAATGAAAGAGAAGACTTTCAGAGAAGGAGCAGTTGGCCAAAATTGGGTTTTTTGGTATATAATATTACTATAAATTAGTTTTCAAATACATCTTAGCAATAACGGCAGAATTATTTGATTTGTCCTATTCTCGGTTTCAGACTTCTCCCATGTACATCCCCCATACTCAGTGTCTATCAGAACAATCATTTTGGCCAAGCTACAGATATTTTAAATCCTCACTGTTTATTGCTATAGAATAATTGTGCCCCTTCTCCTTAAACTAATTAACATCAAGTTACTAATTTCAATAGCCAAGTAAGGGGGAGAAATCATATAAATAGCAATAGCATTTAGACTTATATACTGCTTCATAGTGCTTTACAGCACTCTCTGTGTGGTTTACAGAATCAGCATGTGGTCCACAACAATCTGGGGACCTCGGAATGATGGGCTGAGTCAACCTTGAGCCAGTGACACTCGAACTGCTGGCAATCAGCAGAATTAGCCTGCAATATTACATTCTAACCACTGCGCCACCCTGGCTCTAAGCATACTGTATTTTTCAGACTATAAGATGCACCGGAGTATAAGATGCACCATTATTTTGAAGAGGTAAATTTTTTAAAAACGTTTTTGCACTCTGCAGACTTCCCAAACCCTCTGCATGCCTCGTTTTTTGAAAGAAAAAAAAAAGACAGAGGGCATGCAGACCTTTGGGAGGCTTTTAGAGTGCTCCAGTGGGTTGGGGGGGGGGGGGCAAAACAAGCAAAAAATGGTTCGTTTTTCGCAACAAAAAAAGGGCATGCAGAGGGTTTGGGAGGCTTGTAGAGTGCTCCTGGGGGCTGGAGGGCAAAAACTTTTTTTGCTCATTTTTGCCCTCCCCAGCCCCCAGGAGCACTTTGCAAGCCTCCCAAACCTTCTGCACGGACATTTTTACAAAGGGGGCAGGATTTCGGGAGGCCAAAAATGCTGTATTCAGTGTATAAGACACACCCAGATTTTCACCCTCTTTTTTGGAGGGGAAAAGTTGTGTGTTATACTCCAAAAAATATGGCAAGCTGCAGAGAAATGGCACCTATTAATTACTACTTAAAATCTGTCCTGTGTTAAAAAGAATTAGAAACTTTAAATGCTGACAAGGCAATAGTGATTTTCTACTGCAAAATGTTGCTAATGGTCTTCTGAGATCCTTATTTTCACACAAATCCCTTTGTCACATAAAGGTGCTATTTGTAATATGCAGGATGATGAAAATAAAAACCCCAAATAATATATTTCAGTATTAGGCCACATGATTTATTCAGTAGTGTTTATGCTTCCAAATTACAATTTATGTCTATCCATGTAAGACTACAAAAGTTACCATTAGAATTGTCTGTGCTTATAAAATATCAACATTTCTTTGTTTTAATGTTATATATTCATTAACACCAGTCTGCAACAAGTTACATAGAATCATAGGCACTTCAAAGGCTTTAAAAGACATTTACTTTAAATGCTTAAAAAAAAGAACAAAGGATTCAGATTCATTTTGAATTCCATCTCGTACCTTCAAATTGAAATTAATAAAAAAAAGTGGCCAAATAAATTTTGCAGCAACCCCTTGCAATACTGTTAAGAGTCTTTGGGTTTATATAGGCTTGTCAGTAGCTTACTGAAAGATCTCCTATAAAGATTTGTTTTATAAAGGGAAGTTGTAGTAGTCCAATTTTACACATTAATTTTCCGCTTTAAATTTCAATCAAGCTACAGAAACCATTGAGAAACCAACGGGTAAAATTACTTTCTGACAATAAAATTTATACAAAATGGAGGTTAAGGTTTACATAGCTGAAAAAATACATTTACACTAAGAGTTACATTATCTGAATTATATGAACACAAATTGCACTAGGACAACTACAAAAAGGCATTTTATTTTTAATTTTGGAAAACAGATAAATTAATGAAATAAAAACTAACTTGTGAGAGTCATCAGACATGCTGACAAAATTAAACAACTTCCATTGAACCATCAGATAAAACAATCATTTCCACTTATGCATAATTTTTTTGTAAATAATTCGGTGAACATCAACGGCTATATAAAATCATACGTTGCCACTGCTATTCACAGAATACTGCAAAATGTTAAGATTTTATTTTACATTTTTTAAAAGGAATACATGAAAAGTTTTAAATACAATGGGATCTCTTTTTTTTTTCTTATCATAAAGGTGCCATAAAGGCTCTTTAATGAAAAAAAAGTTCTTCATTATTCTAGGCCAAAAAAAAAAAGCTTTATTTAAAAAGTTCAGTGATCTCTGAAATAGAGACACTACGTTTAGAGTTTTATGCATAAAACTCTTTAGTGGGTGCCTTCTGATAGGCAGCGCTGGAGGGTTTACGCTCCCCGAGGTCGTAACTCCCTTCGTCCTTCTTTCTCATGCGGTACACCAAAAGCAAGATAAGGAAGATTGCAAAAAGAAAGCCAATGATTCCACCTGCAATAACCGCTGTAAACAAGAAGAAAAAAAGTTCCACTCAATTCCATTAAGTTACTTTTAACCGTGCAAAGTCTATCCTTGAGAGAAAATGGGAATTTGACTTTTCATAAGTGCTTTATTGTAACAACAACATGACTGACTATAACAACTTAAAATGAACATATCCTTGGATTCAGTAACTTAGATCATAAAATGGGGATGTGAGGGAAATCATAGCATTTTCTGGAGAGAACAGTATCCAATGTTTCTTGACAGCTCAGTGTTAATCATCATCACTTTTAAGTCCTGCCAAGTTCAAAATGATTTATTTTTTGGCGGCTGTATTTAGCATTGCAGCCTAAGAAGCAACATTAAAGAGTGTGTTTGAATCTTATACTTGAGATTCTCCTTCTCTTGGGTACAATCCTGCACAGGTAAAGGATATTTACTTTTTCCCCAGGTTATCACTCAAGTTGAACTCTTAGTGTTTTAATATTATCAAGATGTAAGGAAAGGTAGTTTCACTCTAAAGTAGCAGCCTTACGTCTTATGGGGGCTCTCTATCATATAGATATGATTGTCCCAAAGGTGCTTTTCTTTTTTCAAGAGGCAACTGGGCTTTCTTGGTTCTTTTACTTTGAAAACATTTTGCTTCTCATCTAAGAAGCTTCTTCAGTTGTAACTGACGAAATGGTGAATGGAACTATTTATGTTTTATGACTGGACTTTGGGTGGGGGAAGCACCTTTGGGAGAACAACCTTGTCTTGTTGGCTTAATGTACTTGGGCACAAAAAGAAAAAGGGGGAAATCTATTCAAGTGGGGAAGACACATTGCATAACCTATAGCCATGATGGCCAACTTATGGCACGCATGCTACAGGTGGCATGCAGAGCCTTCTGTGGGCATGCGAGCTGTCGCCCCAGTTCAGCTCCACCGCGCATGCACACGTGCCTCCTGCCAGCCAGCCAATTTTTGGATCTTTGCTGTGCATGCACAGGGGGAAACTGGGGTGCAGCGCCCCCTCCCCCGCAGCCTGTTTTTGCTCCCAAGAGGTTGTAGGGAGGCCTATTAGGCCCAAAAGCTGGAAGGGGGGGGGTCATGCACATATGCGTGGGGGGCGGGGGAGCCCAGAGGAGCACATGCATTGCATTATGGGTGCAGGCACAAGCACACTTTTGGCATGTGACAACAAAAAGGTTAGCCATCACTGGCCTAAAGCAATAGGTTGCAAGAACCCATCAGGAAATGTAGACATTTTGGGGGGCTTTTTCTAAAACTAAAACTATATTGATGCATGGCCCTTACCTGCCAGAACCTCTGTTCTCTGAAAAAGGTTCTCTGAATGTTTCCGAGTAAATACATCAGTATCTTCAATTGGCTCATTTTGAGCATTTCTGTTTTCTGCATCAGGCTTAAGCATTTTTTTATCAATCTCCTCAGGTGACTGTGAGAAAAAGAAGAACACCAAATCAATACAGACCAATAAAATACGGAAACATCCACACGCCTCCTGTTCTGGCTTTACATTTCTACAGTACTCTTTCAGGGCTTGCTACTTGGCACAGGAATATACGGTACATTCCTTTCCTGGAAGCTTCAACTACTGTCTCAGAACTGTTCTTGCGATTCAGTTTTTGTTTTTTACAAATCATATAAAATGGTTCAAATATATCATCATATGGTTCAATAATATTTCATCTGGTAATCTGAATGTGGAGATTTATTCATTTTATTTTAAAACTTTCAACATCAGGTAGAGCTTAAGGAATGTACTGAGTCAAGGACCATTCGGTTTCACAGGATACCTGCAATTCCACTTAACCCTGGTCAGATACTGTACTTCCACAGATTCAAAGGTCAACTGGTATTATTTCCATTTTATCAAGATGAAGCCACAGTTGTTTGCTCTCTTCCCATCCATCCCAATACTGCCTCCAGGCACCATTTAGATGGAGTGACCCCAGCAAATTATTGGGAGGAAAGAAAAAGTAGAGTTGCAGAGAATCTGCATATTGATCACACTGTGATTGAGTTCTTGGCTTCAAGCATGAAAAAGGCAAGACTCAATATAACAGGAAAGAGCTATGAGGCAGAAGAAGAGTTCACATCATTACCTGCTGAACAGTTTCCTTCAGAAAGGACAGAAGCTATTATAGTAAATCCCTCAAACTTACTGTCATGGCTGTTTCCTAGACAATACACAAGCCACTTTCTTAGCAAAAAAACCAACAAAAACATGTTTCTTTAAAGATATCTGATATTGAACTTGACTAAGGAGACCTTATATGTATATTGAACTGGACACAAGCATTTTGAAGCTTTGGAGTTAAAGATTTTTCACTAGAACAATCTGATACTAAGAAACAATCTGTCCAAACCAATGTGGGCTCTCTATTCTTAAATGCAGAAAAGTACTTTTTTTAAACAAAACAATTCCATATGTTCTTCTATGCTTTCCATTAAAGTCTTTTTCCTCTTTGCAACTGAGTTTTCAGCAACAAAGATATACATACTGGAAACAGTATTGTTTACTTAATATGGTGTCTTATAAAGCTGATAGGGCTATGCAAATGGTTAGAGTTGTGTATCTGGGTATATTCCAGAATAACACTTTTTATATCGTTATAGCAGTGACATCTTATCCCAGACTTGTATGCTGCTTCAGAAGTTGATCCCAGCTGTTTTTCCCTCTTTGTGTGTGCATGCATAGGTAACCTTCTGAAATACAGTCATGTGAAAAAGTACACTCCATTGAAATTTTGACTTTTTCAACATATTTCCCCATAAAAATATTTGACATTCATTTCAACAATATTGACAAGTAAGGAGATATAACAAGGAGCATGATTATTTTGCATGTTTTAGTTTAAATATAGATGCAAATTTCACATGTGGAAAAAGTAAGTACCCTCCTATATTTATGACATCTCAAATAATTAAACTTAGGATCAGGTGCTAATGATTAGAACATTGCGACAGACAATCTGGGAGGAACTTGTTTAATTTAAAAATCTGACATTTGAGTTTGCTCTTCTCATTGAAGTGTATGACATCACCATGCTTAGATCAAAAGAGCTGTCTGAGACCTTCCGAAAGATTATAGATGCCTATGAATCTGGGAAGAGATTAAAAAGGTTGCCAAATAACTGGGCATAAATCATTCCACTGGCTGGAAAACCATCTACAAATGGAGATTTTAAACAGCTGCCAACTTGGCTGTCCAGAAAGTTTAGTTTTAGAACAGAATGCAAGTTGTTTAAAGAAGTATTTAAGAACCCCAACATTTCGTCACGTGACCTACAGTTTGCTTTCCCCACTATCGATGTCAAAGTGCATGATTCTACCATCAGAAAGCAGCTATGCAAATTAGATTTCTGTGGCAGATGTGCCAGCAGGAAGCCTTCACTATCCAAAGAGACTATCAGGGAAAGACTAACGTTTGGTGGTAAAATGTTATGATGCTACATGAGGCCTGGGCAGCTCCTCACAGAATTCACTATGGATTCTTCATTGTACCAACAAGTTATTGAGGATAATGTGAAGCCAACTGCCAGAAGTTTGATGCTCAGCTGCAAGTAGATTTTGCAACATGACAATGATCCTAAACAATTCCCCAAGGAATGGCTGAAAAAAGGGAAATTGAGGTTTGTGAAATGGTCACGTCAAAGCCCGCATCTAAATCCCATCCAGATGTTGTAGGGTGATTTGACATAGGTTGTGCATGCAGGAAACCCCTCAAATATTACACAACTGAAAAAAATTCTGCAATGAAGGAATGCAGAAAATTACTTCTACTTTATCTCTGACACTGGTAGACAATCGTAGTAAAAGAAACACATACTTATGGTTGGTTCTGCCAAAGAGAGTACTACCAGGTATTAAAGCCAAGATTATACTTATTTTTTTAACAGAAGGTAACAGTGTAACTTTAATTTTTTTGCTGAATTAATGATTGCATAGTCAATTTTTCACTTTTTTTGCTCAATTAACATCACTTTTATCTTTACATACTGTTTGAAGATAACATATCAATATTTTGAAGTATGTGAAAAAAAGAAGACTTTACATTGAGTGGACTTACTTTTTCATATGACTGTAGCTACATAAATCTGGAGAAAGATACTGCTGTTTTAATTTTTTTAAGAACTGCTTTACGTGTCGTCACATGAGGATTTGCCTCATTTTAATAGGCATCAGGGGTGGGTTCCTACCAGTTCTAACCTCTTCTATAGAAGAGGTTCCACAAATCTACAGTGCCTTTTAGAACCAGTTCCAGCTCCCTCCCTCCACCTGTCCACACATCATCAAGACGAAGACTGAGAGGAGTTGAAGTCCACAAGTCTTAAAGCTGTCAAGTTTGAACACCCCTGGGTTTTTTTTCTAAAGGGTTAGGCGTGCAAGGGTCTTGTAACTTGACAGCTTTAAGACTTGCGTGCTTCAAATCCCAGAGTTTCTGAGCCAACATTTTGGTTGCTAAGCAAGAGCGTTGTTAAGTGAGTTTCACCACATTTTACAAGTTGGCCACGCCCATCCAGTCACATGGCTGGCAAGCCACTCCCACCCGCTCACATGGCTGGCAAGCCACTCCCACCCAGTCACATGGCCAGCAAGCCACTCCCACAAAGCAGGTCACACCTACAGTAGAGGTTCTCAAAATTTTTGAAACCCACCACTGATAGGCATGCAGTACTTTTAGCAGAGAAGAGCCAAGTCCAATGGTCCTCTTAACAGATTGCACTGTTTTAATATACAGTCATCCTTACAACTGATCCACAGCTTTGCACCAAATCTAGTAAAACGCCTTAAAACATAACAAAGTGGTATATCTAAAATTTATCACAGTATTTGAAACAAAGCAGCATCTCCATCTCTTCCTCTCTTGTACACACCTTCGTTTGTGTAGGTACCTTGGTCTTTGTTTTCGGCGTAGTTCTCTCAATCGTAGGAACATCACTTGTTGGCAGCATCTTTGGAGGCATTCTAGTGGTCAGCACTATTGTGTTTTCTTCTTCCTCTTCTTCTTCATCCCCTAAAGAGTATGAAAAAAGAGATGCAAATTTAATTTTATTATACAGTTGCTCTTTTTATGGTTATGTGTGCTCCCCTTAAGACTAGTTATAATAACGTTTTTAAAGACATCCTAGTTTTAAGCATTTACATGTCAAATCCAAGACATTCAGAGATGTATTTTTTTCCCCAGAACAATCTATAAGGTCACTTAGGAGAAAAAGTAGAAATACATTTCAGATCTCCGGCAGAATTAAAATTTCAATCCACATGTTCCAGACTCAACCAAAAGTAATCAAAACAATTAGTTTCCTGAACAGAAGAGTTTCACAATCTTAAAAGAAATTACTCAGCAAGTTTTTGTAAGTAATAAATTCCAACAAGTGGGAACTGACACTAAAAGGTCTTGCTTATTATGCTGATTATTACCTATGAATAGCTTGACAACCAATTTCATCTGATGACACAGAAAAGGTAGATATGGGAAAAGGCAGATGAGACATAGCAGTAATTTAAGGAGTGATGTTGTTTTAAATAGGGCTGTGTAAACAATTTTATGCTAGATGTTAATTTTAGAAAATTTAGAAAATTTGGGATCATAGCACATTTGATTATGTATTACAAGCAAATGTTTTAAAAGGCCAAGAGAAACGTAAGCATTATATAGACCAGATGTGGGGAACCTGCAGGCCTCTGGATATAACCAAAGATGATAGAAAATGTTTAGCAACATCTGGAAAAGTACTGATTTCTCATACCTGATTTAAACCAGCAAACAAAATGACACATGAAAGCCAGAGTTAAAAACACTTAAATAAAACAAAATATTTTTCTCTTTCATCAGCTCTGGAGGTCACAAGTGGAGCCCCCCCCCACCTTTTAAAAACTGCTTCAAACATAATTCTTTTGCTTTTAGTGTTTTTTAAAGCATTAACTCCATTTTGTTGCACAGGGTTATTAAGACTTGTGCTTGACTTTCATACATGATTTCAGTAAGAGGAATTGTGTTAGTGTAACAAAGGGTTTTGCTGCATATGATGTGATAATGGTGATAATCTGACTTGAGCTTTATAAAGAAAAGTGCAGTGTACATTTTTAAATAATAAAAGCAAAAACAAATCTTCAGAACCAATCCATAATGCCTTGGCTTCCTTTCTACCATTTTCAAAAGAAAATAAATTCTAATAGCCATCTTCAAAACATCACTTGTTAGGCAAAGACTTTGATTTTATACAGTATAAGGCAGCTTTGATCTTCATTTTCAGAAAATACCTTTGCTCAATCAGAGGCTATCAATATCTATTTATGGTAAAGAAACCTAAGAAATGAAGAAACTACCCGTGTTTCCTCAAAAATAAGACCAGGTTATATATATATATATATATTTGCCACCAGGTCATATTTTCAGGGGGAATATTGTCCACTGACTCACCTCACTTGTGCGTGTCGCCCCTGGCCTCTTTTCACTGTCAGAGGCCTTCAGGAACTTCTTCTGCGGCCAGCAAGACTTTCCTGAAGGCCTCTGCAGCAGTGGTGGGATTCAAAATTTTGTACTACTGGTTCTGTGAGCACGGCTTGGTGGGCGTGGCAGGGCAAGGATACTGTAAAGCCTCCATTTCCTCCCCACTCCAGGGGAAGGTTACTGCAAAATCCCCATTTCCTCCCGATCAGCTGGGATTCAGGAGGCAGAGAATAGATGGGGGCGGGGCCAGTCAGAGGTGGTATTTACCAGTTCTCCGAACTACTCAAAATTTCCGCTACCGGTTCTCCAGAACTGGTCAGAAACCTGCTGAGTACCACTTCTGCTCTGCAGCCAATAACTGAGCTCTGGATCGATCTGGAGCTCGGTTATTGGCTGCAGAGGCCTTCAGGAAAGCCGTGTCGGCTTTGCCGGCTGCAGAAGAAATGGGCTGGCAAGGGAGGTGTCAGGATATATGAGGCCTGGCTGCAACTATCTGAAGATAAGTAGTAGGGAAACTCCACCCATCCCACGCTAACTTAATTTTTATCCTTGAACCCTGGAGTGGGCGGGGTCTTAATTAGGGCTTATTTTGGGAGGTAGGGCTTATATTAGGCGCAAGTGTAAAAATCAAGCTAGGACTTACTTTTGGGGTAGGTCATATTTTGGGGTTAGAACATGGTATTAGTGGGCTTAAAAAAACCTCATTGGTTAAACCCTTGAATTTTAAACCTTAGTATAGTTTATTATGGCACTTTTTGGTGTTATACTGTTATTTATATTGAGATTTGCATTTTTTCTCCCCAACAGGACAACTTTCAATATACAAGAATTTATTCTCATATAATTGTATTGTTTCCTTAAGCAATACTTGTTTTGGTTATACTATCAGACTTGGGCTGCAAAACTGATATGACAACTAGATAACAGCAAACAGATAGGGAAAACATGTTGCTGCCATCTACTGGTCATTTGGATTTTGGCAGCCTGGATCTGACCTAGTAAATCCAATTTCAAGAATGCTGTGGTATTTTAAAAATTAACAGATATAAAATTAGGGTTTGTAGCTTTTGATTAATTTCAAGATATGCACAGAAGTGAGCGCCAATGAGAAGAATTTGTGTTCTTTTAAAAGACAATAATTTGAATATATAAAGGTCATCTGAATGAACAACTCAAATCCATTATATAAGTGTTAGCTGAGCAACAACTATATTTTCAAGTTTCTATAGGTTGACTCCTCTCTTCTGCCTCTATCCATTGTCTGTCTGTCTATCTATCTATCTATATCCCACCTTTATTATTTTTACAAATAACTCAAGACAGTGAAGATATCCAACATCTCCCTACTCCTATTTTCCCCACCACAACCACCCTGTGATGTAGGTCTGGCTGAGAGAGTACCTAGCAGGCTTTGAGCCAGTCACAAATCCTCTTTAACCCTCACTTCTGTGCATTAATTGTTTTGTACGACGCGAGGCGTGAGGTAAAGTTAACAGCTTTATTTAACAGGCTTCAATATTAACAGTTCAGAACTCGCGTGCAGGACAGCGCCACCTGACAGCTATTTATACGGATAGCTGTTAGGCGGCCAGCCAATGGGAGAGGCGCAATTCTTCCGCCAGCAGCCAACCGCGCCTGGACCAATCAGGTTGCGGCAGGGCGTGGTTTGGCTGCCGGCTGCGTCAGGAGGACGCAACACAATATTATCTGAACCCATGAATGCAGCTTCTTTCCCAAAATCAATTCCATGGTTCCATATAATTTCATTCAATGAGCCAGTAAAATCATTATTATGAAACAGACATTTTTTTAAAAAAAAAAATGCATCTCATTTTTGATGAGATGCATGTAATTTTGATAAAAATGCATGCAAACAGCATCACTGTTAGGATGCATGGCACTTGTGATCTCAGATTAGAAGAGTGGAATCAAACTTATTCACAGAAGCTTTTGGGGGGACCTTCAGCCAATCACTCTCTCTCAATTTGACTTAGGCCACAGGACTGTTGTAGAGGGAAACCAGATGTAGGAAGGAATATAGGCATGCTATCTATGTTCCAGGTTATACTTCTAATACACACACACACACACACACACACACACACACACACACACACACAAACCCTACACATACATATGTTGTTTTCTGAATTTTCTACAGTCTATGAATTACGTACATTCTGTACACATTGACGGTAATAAACACACACTCACACACACACACACAATCATTCCTACACACACATACATTTTTTTCTGAATTTTCTACAGTCTATGAACTAGGTACATTCTGTACATATTGACTAAATGTTGCCTCACACATTACAATCCATTAGGAAGACATAAATACCAGTCATGATGATACATATAGGGAGCATAGAAAGTTGTGTATTACTGAGTCAGATTACTGCTCTGTCTAGTCACTGCCATCTGCTTTGACAACTCATACTTCACTCCTCTCTAGAGCCAACAGCTGGAAGAGAAAGCCAGACAAAGGTTGCTTTGCTGGCTACGTCTTGAAGTATCTATTGGATACACAGCAAACCCCGACAGGAGTCTGTGTCTCTTGTCTCCCAAATCTGATTGGAAGAAGTAAAAACACATTGCAGATAGTTCTTGACTTACGAGAAAATTCCTATTGCTAAGCAAGGCAGTTGTTAAATGAGTTTTTCCCCCATTTACAACCTTTTATGCCACAGTTGTTAAGCAAATCACTGCAGTTGTTAAGTTAATCATGCTGTTCTGACCCAAACACAACAAACCCTCTGAGGTTAATTCAAAGATTCCTTTATTAGGAGTGCCAGCAGCCCCAGCAAAAAGTTTCTCTCTCACCACAGACTAACAAGTCCATCCGGCTGGGAGATGAATAGTTGTCTGGCACATCAATTCATCTCCACCCCCTGACTTTTATCCCCAGAGCTAGGGTGGGCTTTCGCTAGCAGCGGTGGCTCATCCTTCCCAAGGATCAGCCCACAGATTTCCACTGCTCTCCTCTCCTCTGCCTTCTGTGCATCCGCACGTCAGGCACTGGACCGAGCTGTTCCTTCTCTTCGTCATCAGCCACCTCCAGACCTCGGGGCTGTTGGCTTTCCATCTAACGGCTGATGGACAGCCCAGACTCTGCCTCGGTCTCTCTCTCTCTCTCTGCCAGTTCCATTCCCATTTCCCCCTCGGAGCTCTCAGTTGCTTTAATGCTGACACCGACTCCTAGGCCTCCTCCTCCTCTGATTCAGCTGCAGGAGGGGCCAGCGACCAACAGGCCACAACACCTGCGATCATTACATGTGGCTTGTACAAAGGGTGATTTTACGATTCTGCGACAGTACAACTGTCATAACTACATGCCAGTTGCCAAGTGGCCTGTATTTTGATCACGTGACTATAGGATGCTGCAATGGCCATACGTATGACTCATATATGTTTTTTCAGGGCTATAGTAACTTCAAATGGTCACTAAATGAATGGTTGTAAATCAAGGACAAGCTGTAGTTTGCTTTGGTTTTGTGTGCAACCAAGGTTTGGCGCCGCTTTTAGGTGCAAAAACGGGATCCTGGCTTGATTTCAATCTGCAGTTCCGCACTGCAGAGTGGTGGGATATTAGGATGAAGGAGACATTCCTGGCTAATTTCAGACTCAGAAGAAAGATGTTCTTCTTCAGCTCTCCAAAAACTGGCTGTACTAATGAGAATGGCAAGTGAGATGACCAATCTTTCCTACTGCCTATTATTTTGTGGGGGGAAAAACCTCAAAACCCTAGCGAAGTTAAGAATTGAATAAATTCTCTCATACAACATGTTATATAATTTATAATCCTTTCTTCTTACAGGCTAGTGACTTACCGGAGCCTGATCCAGAAATATAATCATCGTCATCAAATGGGTAGAGTCCTGATGCCTCCTCAATAGAGCTGTTGTCAAGGTATAAGTCTTTATCAGAGGTCAGTTCTGCTCTCTGGAAATGAGCATAAAACAAATGCATCATTAGTTCCCTGCCACATTACAGAGACAACCAAAACAACTTCTGATTTAGAGATGCCCTGGTAAATCAATACTGTACAGGAATGGGGGAAGCAACTGTGACAAAAAGATAGTGGCAATTTATTTTGAAATATCAACTTTTAACATGGAACGGTGCTGTGAGACTATAAATCGCAGTCAGTGTTGAAATGGATTTACCAAACAGTTAAGACAAGAGAAATGGAGGATTCATTAAGTGTCATCTTTGAGCTTAATGAATTGGTTGAAACAGAAAGTTTGTATTTCTTTGGCTCAAGAAGGCATTAAAAGTTACATTAAAAATTAAAAGGACTCTAGCTCCTCCATCTCTTTGGATATCTATGCACAGGGGTGGGCTGTTATGGGTTCACGAGAACCCGTAGCTAATGTTATGGCCGGTTCGGAAAACCTCCAAATCCCACCCCTGGCTGACCCCACCTCTCCCACCACTCCCCTCCGCTCACGGGAGTCTCCACGCGGCCCATTTTGGATGAGAGGTAAGTACAGGGCCTGTGCGGAGGCTCAAGGAGGGAGAAAAATGGGCCTCCTGGAAGTTCCAGAAGGCTGGAAACAGGCCCGTTTCCAGCATCTGGAGCCCAGTGGAAAGTCTCCGGAGCTTGGAGAAGGCAAAAAGCCCGCCCGCCTGCAGAAGGCTGACTAGGCCACACCCACCATGGCCATGCCCACCCAGCAATAGAGCAGAGAACCAATTGCTGAACATTTTGAAGCCCCCCCCCCCTGCCTATGCATCATAACCTCTAGGAGAATATTCCCAATGCTGCAAATTGTTAGTTACTGACATGATCCATGTATTAGAAAAAGGAGATAAGAGATCACTTATTTTCCTTTTATGTGACAACTCACAGATAAATGAGTAAAAGCAGTATAGACAAGCAAAAATCTAGGGTTAGGGTTTCAGTTTAGTGTTTCAGTGCTCCAGAAGAAGAATCGTAGTCTATCAAACTTCAAATGTACCAACATGGGGGAAGAAGGCACTGTTTGTTTCAATATCAGGATAAACCAAGCTATTTTCCAGCTGTTCAAGAAAACAGGTGTTTGTTGTTCCTAGTTATAGAGAACTGGGGTGGATTATCTCTGGCTAATATTTCGTCTGCCATTCCAATCATGTGATTAACAAAATAAAAAGGTAAATGTGTGCGCGTGAAAACACACAGATATGCAGCCCACCATTCATTACAACTCATGTAAATATAAGAAGTCATACGCAAGCTTTCCAAAACAGTCAAGCTCCTAATAAGAATTCTCTTTGAACCCTTTTAAAGGGGCAGAACACTTCCAAGACTACCATATGGTAGTCATTGTTCTGTCTCTTTGATAAAAGACATGAAAAGCTGCTGCTCTTTGAATACAAATAATTGATGACTTAAGTAAAGTTTATTCATATCACTTTCAAGCTTAATGTCTAAAAGTGTGCAAAAATATGATTTCAAAAAGCTTAAATCAAGGCAAATATGTTTAGTATACAATATGGTACATAACTTAGAAGTAAAGGTGTGAAACAATTATGATTTTAAAAAGCTTAAATCAAGGTAAATATGCTTACGATGCAATACGACACATAACACATAACTAAAAATCCAACAAAATTTAGCAGGATTTACTTCCAGAACAGTTTGTATAGGTGTCATTCTGAGGCATTTAGCATTAGACTCATAAAAAAACTGCAGAAATTCTGTTCAGCACACTTAATCAGGGATTGCATTCCCATCCAGCAGTTATTATCCCACTTATACTGATATTCTTAGAGTATAATGCTGAAAAATCCTCTGACCTAAATTCTTCACATATTATAAGGCAATGATCTTTGGTGCCCAGTTGAATATTGAATAAACAAGAATAAATCTAAATGGATGTGCAATAGATTAATGCCCACTAAGCACTAAATACAGGTTGCTTCATCTCAAATATCTGCTGAATGCAGACATCTGGAAATAGCTACCCTATTACAAGACATCAACACATTTCAAAATGTATTTCTACAGAAAATATTTCCTGTTAGACCTACATTCAATGATACTCTCTGGTGTTAATTTTCAAGAAGAATAAAGTCTATAGGATGGCAATTGCTTCCCTTCCCTGTTCAGCTAATATATTTAAGTAAATAGAACTATTCTAATATTCATTTTAGAATAACTAGAGAAGAAATACAGCAAAGCAAGTATTAAAAAATGCTTATTCTGACATAACAGTATTCATGTATCTACATAATAGACTCATAGCTATTTCCTTCTATGATAACTACGGTAATTCCATTAATGATTTACAGATATAAGAATTCTCAGAATCCTTATAGAGATTATAACTCTCAAGGTGCTTTTTCTTACGAAATGCTGAGATAAAGTATTTCTTGAAATGATTTTCCATTCCTGTTCATTTTTACTACTTCTTACTTGATATTTGTATAATATATAGAGAGTATCTTCAGAATGATAAGCAAAATATTAATGCATATAAAACATTTTGCTAAGAATGTAAATAGTTTTGATAGCATTTCCTTTCTAAATAGATCTATTTAAAAGTCTGTGTAAATGTACAAATAATGGCACTGAAAGACATACTGTATACTCTTTTCTCTCAGATTCTTCAGCGTCAGGGGAGTAACATTTAATAAAGGATCGAGTCTTGGAAGAATCTGCCTCGGGACTCAATAAGTTTTATTAAGCATTCTTTCTACAATGAAGTTTTCAGTGACATAGAATATCAGCCCGAAAAAGTCCACCACTGAGAAGGTTGAATGGTGTTCAAAAATTAAATTAAACTTCATTGTTTCCTTTCTCAAACCATTTTTCCTGAGACTGACTGATTGACTGATAAACTGACCAACCAAGATTGTGTCTTTGGACATTGGATATATCTTTATATGTGTTTTATATGATGCTGAGTTCTTCTCCAGACTTAGAAACATCTGCACTTTAAGGGATTAAGACTGATGTCCTTTCCTTAACAACCCTTAACTATTACCATGGCTCTCATAAACCATTTGCTGTCTTGACAAGGGAAAACATAGATATACATGTATTTCAGAGTCTGTATTCAGCATTCTGTGTTAGCAAAACAACAGTGAAAATTAGCAAACTGTATGGATGCTTCAACATATTCTGGATATATTCAGCATTTTATTTATGCAGTTCATTAAAACATTATTCCCACCCATTAACTCAGAAATTGGCAAAGATGTGCCAATGAGACCAACACACTCATAATCATTTCTCTATGCTCCCATATTCCTTCACCATCTTCCATTTTTAAAGGAGAACTGGTATTCTGCAGTTCCAATCCACAGTGTAATGTTTATTCACTGTAATATAATATTCTTAGAAATGAAAACAATGTATATTTTTAATTTGAAAATGTGTCCGCCTACTCTTAAGGGCAAAAGTACGCTGATGAATCAGAATAAATAATAAGTAGGGCGGGGGGGGGGGAGAATCACCATTTGCTTTCTCTAGCTTTAAAGTTTCCATGACCACGATGGCATTTAGTCCATAAAATAATATAAGCACATGGCAGCCATTTTTCAAAATTATCCTCAAAAATCCAAAATATTCCTCTCAATGCACAAACATTATCATTCCCCATGATGGTACCCTATGGATTCCTAGCATTTCCAACATCTTCCAGCTAAAGGAAGATGTCTAGAACTCCACAAATGCCTTGGTAAGGCCACACTTGCAATACTGCATCCAGTTTTTGTTGCCAGGATGTAAAAAAGAAGTGGAGACTCTAAAAAGAATGCAGAGAAGAGCAAAAAAGATTATTAGTGGTCTAGAAGCTAAAAACATATTACGAACTGTTGCAGGAACTGGGCATGGCTAGTGTAATGTAAAGAAGGACTAGGGAGACATGATAGCAGTGTTCCAATATCTCAGGGGTTGCCACAAAGAAGAGGGAGTCAAACTCTTCTCCAAAGCATCTAAAGGCAGAACAAGAAGCAATGGGCGGAAACTAATCAAGGAGAGAAGCAACTTAGAACTAAGGAGAAATTTCCTGACAATTAAAACAATTAATCAATGGAACAACTTCCCTTCAGAAATTGTGAATGCTCCAAAACTGGAAGTTTTTAAGAAGAAGTTGGATAACCATTTGTCTGAAGTGGTGTAGGGTTTCCTGCCTAAGCAGGGAGTTGGACTGGAAGACCTCCAAGGACCCTTCCAACTCTGTTATTCTATTCTATTCTATTCTATTCCACAAACCTGGGAGGTCATGTTAGTTTGAGGAAACTGAATTTATCCATTGCTTCAGTAAAGGCTAGAAGGAATGCAGAGTTTATTAGGAATTCAGCTCAAAGCGGAGTGTGTATGTGAATCTATTTTTTTTTCATCCAGTTAAAAAAAAGATGAAGACATCCTCAAGATGAGTTGATTCCTAATGACTACATAGGAAAGGTCCATGATTTTTCCTCCCTTGATCACAGCAAAGAGTGGTTTGCCATTCGCTGCTACAAGAACTGTGTTCTCTGTGAAACTATCTAAAAGTTCTAAATGCAATATCCATTAGGGCTGGTCTTTCTGTTATTATTTGATATACATACTGAAGTTTTATTGATTTACTGTCAAAACCAAGAAACGAGCAAAACGACAAAGATTGTGTATGAAAGGAATGCATTGAAAACACAGGTCTATTCGTTTACCATAGCATTAAACAGCTTTTATGGGTATCTTGGTCATCGTAAATATTATGCTACAATAAACAGGAGTTACAACTGGGGAAAAAAACCAATTAGCAAGCTTTCTTGGAATTTCAGATGACCTGGTAGCTAAAATGAGAACATTCTCCTCCTCTCAGTGACTATTCTATAGTTTAATAAAGGCATTAATAGGGAGCTTCATCAATCCATTCACAAAGACACTGTTTCCCTTAACAGGCACAGACAAATTTGGACGGCAAAGCATTAAAATGAACAAGAGCAAGAAGTCTCTTGAGACCTGGTCAAAGATACCAAGGTAGATACTTGGCATGGGAGAAAGGTCTTGCAAACGGAACTACCTGGTTCAAGGAAAAGTTGTACTAATGTCATACTGAATATTATTGTCATGGGCCTACTGCTTCAGCTGTCACAAAGCTTTCTCAAATCAGTGACCATTCTTAAGTCACATCAAGTGTTGAGCTGATGACCTATGGAATTTTATATGTAGGTCACTATCTTCCATGATGACATCCTTGCAACCTGCAAGTGAAACCAAATCTGAGCCCAAAATTCAGCATGGTTTCATGTGAATCTCTACAGCAGGGGTATCAAAGCCTATTTCGTTGAGAGCTGCATCAGAGTTGTGTTTGACCTCAGGGAGCCGACGTCACTCGTGTTGGGGGTGCCTGTGGTGGCCCAAGTGCTCTGCCAGCAAAAATGGAGCTCCGGGGGGCTGCCTGCAGTCCTCCCGAGCTGTGTTTTTACTGGCAGAGGTACTGTGGGACAGTCTTTTGCTGTTTTCAGGGTGGCCCTACAAGGCAGATCTAAGCACCCTGCGGGCTGGATCTGGCCCCTGGGCCTTGAGTTTGATATCCCTGCTTTACAGCATGGGTATCTGCAGCAGCTCGCTGCTTTCATCAGGAGCATCATGATATAAGCTCTGCCCCCTTTGAACATACATGTGGCATGACTTGCTTCACAGTACTATAATTCTACTTTCGCCATTAGCTGCTCCTGCTCCCACTCCTCTGTGGATGCTGCTGCTTTACAGCAATTAAATCAATTTCCTATCTCGGAAACAAATCAGATGTATGAATTTGGACTCCGTAGCTTCAAAAAAACATAGCTAATAAAATATCAAATTTCCCACCAGATACTAGATGTCCTTGCTCTTGATATTTTATGTTTGTTACTGAGTTTGGTGCGTTACAGGATAGCTTTTGAGAATTTGTGAACCTTGCTAAAATGACAGCCTTTTGTTGTTCTTTCCAGATGTTTGAAAAGAAACACCTAGGTACTTAAATACACTAATCAGAAGTAAAATTGCTCATTTTCCCAGAGGGATGACAGATGACAGTTCTTTTGGGGAAAGCAATTATTTTAGCTTTATCATAGTTAACAACCAGTCTTTCCTCTCCTCGACAGAGAAACAAGGCTTGAAGACTCAATCTCAGCCCAACTTTGTGAGAAGAATTACAGCTCTACCAACTGACAAAAGAGCTGAAACAGGTCGATTGATCAGCTCTGGGTGATGAAACTCATGAACCATGACTTGCTTCACAGAATTAATTTAAAACTGAAAAGAGAAGAGCCACGACATGCCCTGGTTTCACCCTCTGAATGGAGAGAAAGCATGCCAGACAAATCTTATTGCATTCTTTGGCAAAGTACCGTATTTTCACGACCAAAAGCCGCACCGGATTAAAAGCCGCAGTATCAATTAACGTTAATTTTTCAAACTTTTTCCACATATAAAGCGCACCGGGTTATAAGCCGCACGTTTCCCGACGCTTCTGGACATCTGTTGCAGTCGCGAGGAGGAGCGGAGAACAGCACGAAGGTTCTTGGCGCTCCAGGAAGCTACGAAAGCAGTTGGGAGAGGCGCACGGCTTGGTTTCTCCTCCCTGGACGTCACAGCAGCAGCCCCAAACTCACCGATCTCAGTGTTTTTCGCATCGGGGTGTGCTGCAAGAGCATGCCCCGATGCAAAAAACACAGAGTTCGGTGCGCTTGGGGCTGCTGCTGCGACGCGACGTCCAGGGAGGAGAAACCAAGCCGTGCGCCTCCCCCAGCTGCTTTCGTAGCTTCCTGGAGCGCCAAGAACCTTCGCGTTGTTCTCCGCTCCTCACGACTGCAATAGATGTCCAGAAGCGGCTTTTGGGGCTAATGGGGATTCGATTTCCAGCTCGATAGCCCCTGCCGCTTCTGGACATCTATTGCAGTCGTGAGGAGCGGAGAACAGCGCGAAGGTTCTTGGCGCTCCAGGAAGCCCCGAAAGCAGCTGGGAGATCTTTTTCCACATATAAAGCGCACCGGGTTATAAGCCGCACTGCCGGTTTTGGATCAAATTTTAGGATTTTCAGTGCGGCTTATAGTCGTGAAAATACGGTAACAAAATTAGTAAACCAGCGAAATGCTATGGACATAGTATACTTAGGTTTCAGTAGGGCCTTTGACAAAATAGACCACAACCTACTATTTGCTATGATAGAAAAAAGTGAGTTAGACAGCATCACCATGAGATGGATTTCTAACTGTCTGACCAACCGCACACAACGTGTAGTCCTTAACGAAACTGTATCTACATTGAGGTTGCAGTTGGATACCCCAAGGCTCTGTCTTAGGCCCAGTACTTTTCATTTATCTTCAAGTTTGCAAGTTTGCAAGTTTAATAACATAGATATGCCGCCCAATCCCGTAGGACTCCGGGCGGCTTACAGTACAGAAATAAATCAAAAAAATAAAATACAGGGAAAGAAAAGATAGATTTAAAATAACACACCATGCACTCAGTTCTAAATGGGGCTGGACCATATTTTGGGGTCAACAGCCCCAGGCCTGCCAGAACAGCCAAGTTTTAATGGCTTTCCGGAAGGCCGAGAGAGTGGGAGGGTCCGGATCTCTGCGGGTAGATCATTCCTCAGGGCCGGGGCAACTATAGAGAAAGACCTCCCTTGAGTAGTTGCCAACCAGCATTGCCCCGTCGACGGTACCCGGAGGAGGCCCAACCTGTGAGATCTTATGGGTCGTTGGGAGGTGTATGGCAGGAGGCGGTCCCGCAGATATCCAGGTCCCAAGCCATGTAGGGCTTTAAAGGTAACGACCAGCACCTTGAAGCGCATTCAGAGACTGATGGGAAGCCAGTGCAGCTCGCGGAAGATAGGTGTAACATGGGTGTACCTAGGTACACCCGATATCGCTCGCGCAGCCGCATTCTGGACCAATTGTAGTCTACGAACACTCTTCAGGGGCAGCCCCAAGTAAAGCGCATTACAGTAATCAAGCCTAGAGGTGACAAGAGCATGAGTGACTATTTGAAGTGCCTCCCGGTCCAGGTAGGGCCGCAACTGGTGCACCAGGCGAACCTGGGCAAAAGCCCCCCTGTCACAGCTGACAGGTGGTATTATAATGTCAGCTGAGGATCCAGGAGAACACCCAAGTTGTGGACCCTCTCTGAGGGGTGAAGAGTTGGGGGCAACATCAATAGCCACTCAGTCTTGTCTGGATTGAGTGCCAGCTTGTTCACTCCCATCCAGACCCTGCCAGCCTCCAGGCACTGGCACATCACTTCTACCGCTTCGCTGAGTTGGCACGGGGCAGACAGATACAACACGGGTATTTAATCCCGTGCCGACGAATAATCTCACCCAGCGGCTTCATGTAGATGTTAAATAGGAGGGGGGACAGGGCCGAGCCCTGAGGCACCCCATACTTTAGGGGCCTAGGGGTCGACCTCTGTCCTCCAACCAACACCGACTGCGACCTATCCGAGAGGTAAGAGGAGAACCACCGTAAAACGGTGCCTCCCACTCCCACCTCTCCCAGTCGTCGCAGAAGGATACCATGGTCGATGGTATCGAAGGCCACTGAGAAGTCAAGAAGCACCAGAATAGAGGAATGTCCTCTATCCCTGGCCCGCCAGAGATCATCGGTCAGCGCAACCAAAGCAGTTTCGGTGGAGTAACCAGGCCTGAAACCCGACTGAAAGGGGTCTAGATAATCTGCTTCATCCAAGGTCCGTCGGAGTTGAAGGGCCACTTCATCAATGATTTAGACAAGGGGATAGAAGGGGGAATTTGCAGACAACACCAAGCTGGCAGGAATACCCAACACTCCAGAAGATAGGCTCAAGATACAGAAGGATCTTGACAGATGTCAACATGAGCCGTATCAAACAAAATTAAATTCAGTGATGACAAAAAGTTCGACATTTAGGCAAAAAAAAACAAATGCACAGGTATAGAATAGAATAGATGGTACCTGGCTCAATAGTAGTAACTGCAAGAGGGATTTGGAGCCCTAGTGGACAATCACTTAAATGTGAGCCAGCAGTGTGCTGCAGCTGCCAAAAAAGTCAACATAGTCCTAAACTGCATTAAGAAACAGAAGGATAGAATCAAGATCATGTGAAGTGTTAATGCCGCTTTATAATGCCTTGGTAAGGCCACACTTGGAATATTGTATTCAGTTTTGGTCACCATGATATAAAAAGGATGTTGAAACTCTAGAAAGAGTGCAGAGAAGAGCAACAAAGATAATTATAGCACTGGAGGTTAAAACATACAAAGAACAATTACAAGAATTGGGTATGTCTAATTTAATAGTAATAATAAAAGGACTAGAGGTGACATGATAGCAGTGTTCCAATATCTAAGGGGCTGCCACAAAGAAGACAGGGATCAACCTATTCTCCAAAAGAAGGCAGAACAAGAAGCAATGGATGGAAACTAATCAGAGAGTGAACCAACCTACAACTAAGGAGAAATTTCCTGGCAGTTAAAACAATCAGCAGAATGATTTGCCTCTAGAAATTGTGAGTGCGCCAACACTGGAGATTCTTAAGAAGAAATTGGATAACTAATTGTCTGAAATGGTATAGGATTATCACAAAAATTGTTGTATGATGCCTGAAAATCATACAAGAGCCGTGGTGGCGCAGTGGTTAGGGTGCAGTACTGCAGGCCACTTCAGCTGACTGTTATCTGCAGTTCAGCGGTTCTAATCTCACCGGCTCAAGGTTGACTCAGCCTTCCATCCTTCCGAGGTGGGTGAAATGAGGACCCGGATTGTTGTTGGGGGCGATATGCTGACTCTGTAAACTGCTTAGAGAGGGCTGAAAGCCCTATGAAGCGGTATATGTCTAACTATTGCTAACTATTGCTATAGAAAATACTGATGGATACTTGCAGAGCCTTCCTTATGAAAGGGTCAACCAATATTTAGAATTCATACTTGTACCCACAAAAGCATTAGTTTACAAATCTAATGTTTGTACACTGGAGATTCTTAAGAAGAAATTGGATAACTAATTGTCTGAAATGGTATAGGATTATCACAAAAATTGTTGTATGATGCCTGAAAATACTGATGGATACTTGCAGAGCCTTCCTTATGAAAGGGTCAACCAATATTTAGAATTCATACTTGTACCCACAAAAGCATTAGTTTACAAATCTAATGTTTGCCTCTGGCAATAAATACTCCAGATCTCATGATCAAATTCTTCTAGTATTGTATTGTTTGGATTGTTATCACAGTTCCTATATAATGTGGAGGAAGCATCAACAATATTATTCACATATTGTGTATCTGATGATTGATATTTTCTTGGGGCTGCATAAATAGTGACATAGCAAGAGCTGTAAACTTTCATTCTACACCTTTTAAAAAGACACTTTTTAAAAAATTGCAAACATCTGAAATTACATTAAAATGCTGCATAGTGGGATGAAAGGGATTCTTGAAAGTGAGGTCATCTATATAAACGTGATCTGAACTGTTAAACATATCTTTGACACGAGAGAGAGGGGGGAGGTAGGGCGGAAGAGAGAGAGAGAGAAAACAGAATGTTTTTGAAGATACTTAATTGCTTCCAAACATGTAAGATTACAACATCCATCATCCCGCATAGCAAAACTATGTTATTCCCATACTTGTGGACCAACAAATATCCCCATTATCAGCATGGCTGGAGGTCTTCAATGACTGGCTAAAGACAAAAAGTGTAGTCACCCAGTGTGTGTGCAATACTGTCATTGTCAGCCTTGCAATTTTCTTGAGTGCTCCATCTTGAAGATATTTACATTTCTGACTTCCACAATACAGAAGTCTTCCCCTTCCAAGTGGGTAATGATATTTCAATGTACTTTTGTTGGACATATGCGGATGACTGCCAATTAACATTAATCTCATTAAATTTGTTACCATCTATTTCAGTAGTCTCAGGGCAGTTTATAAATCCAGTACAGGTAGTTCTCACTGACTAACTGCCTTGTTAGCGACATTTAAATTTACAACAAAGTTTCAAAAAAGCTTTATGACCAGTTCTCACAGTTACAAACCTTTGCAATGTTCCAGGGTCACATGATTGCCATTTGGGGCACTTTGCAACTGGCTTTCTGGATGTCTTGTTTAGCAACTGCAGTGTATAGCGACAGAGTTGCTGGTTCAAATTATGGTTGGTTAAGTGAGGAGTACTTGTACACAATACACAGATAAACCTCCAAGTGGCCTTAATGACTCTCTAAAAGGATGCAAATTACCAGTTGTCTGCAAGGAATATAAATCCTTCCATTCCCCACCACTCAATAAGAGTTGAATGAAACATCTTCAAAGAAAAAACAAGAAAGTCCACTTGCCTCTTGAAAAATCACCTTTGGTGATGACCCATGACCTGGATGACTGAAAATCTCCATATACGAATATTTGTACACAGCTAAAATGATTAAAACATACAAGATAAGTATGTCTACTCTGTTTCCCTGAAAATAAGACCTCCCCAGATAATAAGTCCAATCAAACTTTTGGGTGCATGGGCTATTTGGAAAATAAGCTCTCCCCGAAAATATTGCAACACAACAGTATCCATGATGTGACCATGCTTATTGCCTCCTGTACCTCAAAAATAATAAGACCTCCCCAAAAATAAGGCCAAGCGCTTATTTCGGGGGTTAAAAGAAAATAAGACCCTGTCTTATTTTCAGGGAAACACAGTACTTGTTTAACTGTACACATTTATACAGTAAAAAGTGTCTCTCAAGCTTTAGATTACTGCAATGTGCAAATGTAAATCCTCTCTCCTCATTTTAAGCGCAGAGCCTTAAGTATCCAGACAAGAAACAAACCAAATTATGTAACACTTTCAAGGAAATGTTTTGTACTGTTCTGAGTTAAGGTAAAGTCTATTACTCAATTATTTCTGGCTGTGCATACTCTCTAATTAACATGCCAGTGTGAATTGCATTGCTTCTCTTTCTTCCTCTGACCTCTTTAAAAGACATTTTGACGTTTCCTTTTCGTTTAGATTTAACTGTCTACTCCGTTGTATTTGTGTATTGGTTTTTTTTAGGAGCCGAAAGCCTCTTTCCCCCCCAAAAAAAGAATAACATTCAGTTTTATTTTTTAGAAATGTTTTGCTTCTGGATTTATTTAAAGTCTGGTGCTTTTAGCTGCCACCATATTTAAGCTCTTAGCTTTCTTTCCGAAATGGTTGGTGTCTGAACATCGCTCTGAAGAAATCTGAAAAAGGCACTTTTGAGAAAATCAACTACTTCAAGACTGGTAAGAGACACTACAAGTTGGAGTTACAAAGAGAATTTCTTCTTCAAACGGTTAACAGCAGCAAGGCAGTGAGCTAAATAGACTGCTGCCTTATCAATGGATTAACTTCAATTAACAATTCCACATATCTCGCTCTTCCTTATTGAAAAAGAAAAGTCCTTGGTGAAATGGCTTGAAAACAGCAAAGTGCTTGCTGAGATGGAAAACACACATTTTCTGGACTGCACTAGAGTCAATTTAATGTTCACACATTTGGGACTCTATTTGTTAATAGCCCAGATTTTATTCCCTCAATTTATTAACAATCAGGAAGTTCAGGGTAAGGTGCATGTATTCATACATACGTATTTCCTCCGCCTCCTTTTTTCTCCTTCCAGGATCAGCCTATTGTATTATTTAAACCCCAAGGTAACCTTGCTGGCTTACATGCTGGTAATTCTAACCCTTAACCTTTTATTTGGTCCTGCTTGCTGGCAGTTAAGTGCTAAAATGGCAATATATCCCCCTGGAAACCTGTTAAATTTTACATCCAACCACCCATCTATCCGTCATTGGAAGAAATATCCATCTGGTTTAGTTACAAGCGGGGAGAAAGACACTGGAAACATGGATGCTGATGGTTTATTGATCGAGAGGACCACATGGGTTTGAGGTCCTGGGCAGCTGACCACATGGAGTGGAAAGGGAGGGTTATTTATACCCTCTTTGGGCTTTGAACTTGAGCTTCCTGATCCTGTGGCAAGGGCATGCATTCTATTGATTGCTGCCAGACTCCCAAGGGGCTATGCAGGGGTCATAGCTGAGGTCGTAGCTGAGGTCGTCTAAGCTCTCAGGTTTGGTTAAACCTTGGGAGGGTGATAATGGAACCAAGAGGCTTGTGTTCTGAAAGGGTGTTGGGCAATTCCTATTGTGTCTTAATGGCTTTGTCCTGTTTGCATCTTGAGTGAGGGCTAATCCCATCACCCCGAGGCTGAAGGTCTTTTGTCTTATAGATAGGCTGGCCAGTCTTGCTGGGACTATTAAAAAGGTGGGGGCTCCTTTCCAAGAACATGTTTCTCCTTTAGGGAAATATAATGTTCTGCCTTTTTAATATCTATCTACCTACAGTATCTATCTATCTATAGTATCTATCTATCTATCTATCTATCTATCTATCTATCTATCTATCTATCTATCTATCTATCATCTATCTATCTATCATCTATCTATCTATCTATCATCTATCTATCTATCTATCTATCATCTATCATCTATCTATCTATCTATCATCTATCTATCATCTATCTATCTATCTATCATCTATCTATCTATCTATCTATCTATCTATCTATCTATCTATCTATCTATCTATCTATCTATCTTCAACTGAGCAACTGTACATCAATAAGTAATAGGATGTACCAAGAAAATAATTGGCAACCTACCCCTCCCTATTAAAGTCTCCTACCCTCCCCCAGTTAAATACCATACCTGAAATAAAAGCCCCATTTCTAAAGCTTGCTTTCTAATGTGGAGCAATAACTAGTGTCAACAATGAATGCACTGTATTGTTACATAATACGGTAACACTGAATAGGCAATTACAACAAATATAACTGGAGAGTTTTTATTAATTTTGAAAAACATTACTATGATCATTAGAGAAGCGACATGGTGTTCCTAGTATTATTTTTTATGGCTTACTTGCTCTTTTACTCTTGTACAAAATGCTGCTTTCAGAATAATTGTAATCCACTTTGGGCACTGTTTTCCTTTGGAAAACAGATATAAATCTATAAAATGAACCAATTAAACTTATCAAAGTGCTACAGGAATTTTAATATCTATGTTATGGCCAGACCTTTAATTTTCAGGCTCACTGGTAACATTCCAAATAAAATACATCTATCTTTTGTCATTACATTAATTGCTAAAGGCAGTTTTGTTCAGAACAGCTTAAATCCTGCAACAATATCTGTAACACCATCAAATACCCACATCTGCCTATCCCAGGTCTTTGGGAAGGGCTCGATAGGCAAACCAAAATGCCAAATCCAGCATGAATATGTGACTGACTGTGTGACAAACCATAACAACAACCAAACAGTATGATAAAGTAGCAACAATGGTGTGCTGGAATATCTTCAAGAAAAAGCACTTGACTGTAAGAATATTGGACACTGTAATATCTGGGGACAGTAGGTTAGAAGATAAAGAAATAGAAAAAAATCACACAATATAAAAACCTGCAGGGCTATGACAAAAGATAGCAAAGGGAGTATCAATAGTGATATGAACCTTCAGTGCAATTTCATCTGGAAGACCATTTGAACAGCATTAGCATTGACAAAATCACTACCACTCAATTCCAAAAGGGAGTTTTACTTGGAAAGCCTTATAATATTCTTCAACAGTACTTTTAATTTTATTAAGCATCATCCATTATCACAGGTCCTTGGCAAGGAAGATAGAGGGATACAAATGTCAAATTCAGTCTGAACACCTAACTGACTGTGCAATCAAACATAGTAATAATTTATTGAATTTCTATGTCTGACTCTTGGTGGTCCACAACAAAGGAATTACAATTAAATCAATAAAACATAAAGAGAGAATGACAGTCAGAGAAATGGAATCTCTTTTTGAAAATTATCTTGTGATCATGTTGGTGTAATAAAGACTAGGCCTGTGATGGCGAACCTATGGCATGCGTGCTACAGGTGGCACACGGAGCCATATTTGCTGGCATGCCAGCTGATTTTCAGCCTTCCAGACTGGCCGGGGAAGGCTGTTTTCACCTTCCCCGAGCTTCAGGAAAACCTCCGGAAGCTGGGGAGGGTGAAAAACAGGCCTTGTTGGGGCAGTTTTTTGCCTACCCAGTCTCCGGAGGCTTTTTTGAAGCCTGGGGAGGGCAAAAAACAGCCCCAATGGGCCAACCGGAAGTTTGGAAATGATCCGTTTCCTGCTTTTGGAGGTCTTCTGGGGAGGCGGGGGAGGCTGTTTTCGCCCTCTCCAAGCTTCAAGAAAGCCTCTGGAGCCTGGGGAGGGTCGCGTGTGCATGCGCAGGTGGGCAGGGAGGATTCAATTGGTGTGGGCACGCATGAGCGCATGACAGCATGTGGGCACACAATTTGGCACGCCATAAGAAAAAGGGTTGCCATCACTGGACTAGGCAATCCAGTTCATCACAGTCTGAGGAAATAAGTTTCTAATATGGCTGACATATATGAATTAAAAATAGAATATACCATTGAACCTTGAAGAACCAGGAGGTGATAGTGGTGGTAGTAGTGATAGTAGTAGTAGAAGAATTGCTGCTATTTTGAAGGCAAAGGGTGGTCACACCAAAGATTGATTTGATTTAGATTTTTCTTTTGTTCGCTCATTTTGCATTTTGAAAATTTGCAAAAATAAACAATCATTATTTATATTTCTGAAAGCATTCTTTGTTTACAGCATTTTTTACACCTGCCTACAACTTTTGCACAGTATTGTATGTGTAAAGAGAAGCTGGTGATTTCAAAAACATCCATGTTGTTTTCTTGGTAACCGCTTCTTGTACTGAAGGAATGAAAGAAGGCACCCATCATTTTGCATAAATATATTTTGCATTCTGCATTTGAATACGATTCTGAATTTCCTGGAATCTGTTTTGTGCAATCTTTACACTGACCCTTATTTATTATTTTTCAAAATTTATTTTCATACATTATTAAATAAGGTATAGATGTTATCATTTTAATATTAAGAACACATAACATTCTGATTTACTGAGTTTATTTAGCCACTGAGAATAAGAACTACATCGTTGAGCACAGAAGAAAGCTGTATGTCACAGCAAGTTTAAGATACAACCCTTCGTTCAACTCTTGTGACTAAATTGAAATACGTTTAGATATTACACTGCAAAATACTCAATATATTATATTTGCCAAATGTGTAATGATAGGGAACAATGAAACATTTTGATTCAAATTTAATCTTCATGAAATATATGGCAAAACTCTATTCTAGTAGCTATATTTCAGTGAAACTCTTGAATATTGAAGCATTGCGATTCTAATGTTTATAACAAAAATAAAGAAGTGGGAATCAGTTACTAATAAATGTCAATCAAATCCTCTACTCATATTGCTGGCTATAATAAAAAAAATGTATTAATCTTGCTGTGTTTCTATAATTCAGATGTCGCTGTCTCTTCCCTTCCCTTTATATCTAGTTCATTAATAATGCCAGTAATTCATTTTTTTAAAATTAGGACCTAAAAGGAAAGAACTTAAATAGTATGTGTGTTGTATCCAACAGTGACTTTATATTTGCAAAAAATACAAGGGAGAGTGCTTAATGCTTAATTTTTTCTATTATCCCCAAATCCTTCCTCCAAAAGCTGCTCTTAAATGTAGAAGAAAATATAGAGAATGAAAGGAAAGGTGGCAGCATGGAAGGAACAAAAATGCTTTCTCTAAGGCAAAGAGGCACCATGGGATGTAATCACATTTGGCTAATTTCAAGAACAAGAAATGTGCAATAAGCAGGCAATAGTAAACAAAAGCAAATAGGAGTTCAAAACTATGTGCATAATTCTTTTTTCTCTCCAAGAGATTAAAGGAATTTCAAAAGCTGCTGTTAGCCAATAAAGAGGATAATTTACAATCACTGTCATGAGAATCCAGCTTGTAAGAAAACCAACGATATAAATATAGATAGAAGTTTGTTTTTTCTGGTTCTGAACATTAACTTTTAAACATAAAAAATGAAAGTAACACCACCAGGGATGGCTACAGAGGAAACTCAGTATGTTTAGTCTTGAAAAAAGATGCCTGAGGGGGCATAATAGCAACATATTTCAGGCATTGGAAGGGTTATCACACAAAAGAAAGCCAAACCCTGTACTTTATCACCCCAGAGGGCAAAATATTGGAAGACAGGAAGTTTTGTTCCGCTGAACTTTAACAATAGCAGCAATCTTGAACGGAATAGTAGGTTCCCCTTGACTGGGGATGTCAGAGAAATCTTAATTTGGATTTCTATTCTGATTAGGGCACCGGATTCCACAATCTGAAAGGCCTTTCCCAACATATGGTCTGTTTCAGATTTCTTAGTAGATGCCTCTACAAAAATCTTTATATTCTTCCCAAAACCAAGTGAGATATTTTAAGAAGCACTTACAGTCATAACTACAAGCAGCACTTTTCTCTTGAAAACAACACACCGTTCCGATGTGGTTTATAAAAAGGTTTATGAAATCATTGATGTACTTTTTGTTCTGAGGACATGAATTCTGCACACGCACGCTGACACAATCGAAACACTATAAATCGTCCCCAAACAGAATTTCATTTAAGCTCTTTGTAGAATGTCTAATATGAAGTAGGAAATGGTTTAAGAAAGAAACGAGTGATGTATGGCCAAAATCAAATAAAAGGTTTATTTTAAAGAGAAAATAAGCCATCTTGAAAGCTAATGTTTTTTCCCCTTCCTGCTGTCCATAGGGAAAATTGTTGTATCTTTTACATATTCAAGGGCAGTGGGGTAAAGGTTAGTAATATCTTCACATTCTTCTGGAATCATCTGTCTTCCTGGCTTACAAAGAACTAAAATAGTTACTCTATGATGTCATGTTAACTATGCATATTAAAGGAAACCTTACTAGCATCTTTGGAATTTGGACCACTGGTAAATAATTGTGATGTGAAGTGTGGTTTGGACAAAGAACAGTGATTCAAAGGGAAACAAAACATCTGAGACATATGCTATCCACCCAAAAATATACTCAGCTCTCTTTGCTCCATTTGATTCTTTTTTTTCCTGCTTCTAATTGCATTTTTGGAAAAACTCTCTGGCTTTTTATAATTTTATTCACAAGATGATTTGTTGTAACTGTGCTTGACCAATTTTCTGCAATCTGATTAAAATAAACACTGATTCTTTTCATATGTTCTTCCCCTCCTACCCAATATTAATGAAGCATTACTTTACATCCTTTAGCTAGCCACTTATCTACCAGATCTACAAGTTTTCCAGTGACTATACCCTGGAAATTGTAGTCCTTGATTTACAACTATATGTGATGTGATAATCATAAATCAGGTCACCCACAAGGCAGACCCAATTTTATGACATTTTTTCTGGTGCTAATAAGCAAACAAACACTTTGCTATGGGCTGGTTTTGATTTTTAAAAATGGAAGTAAATACTCTTTTGGGGCAAAACCATTATAAAATACAGTCATATGACTGTGGGACACTGAAATAAAGGTAAAAGTATCTCTCACACATATGTGCTCGTTCCCAACTCTAGGGCGCGGTGCTCATCTCCATTTCAAAGCCGAAGAGCTAGCGCTGTCCGAAGATGTCTCTGTGGTCATGTGACTGGCATGACTAAACACCGAAGGCACGCGGAACGCTGCTACCTTCCCATCAAAGGTGGTCCCTATTTTTCTACTTGCGTTTTTACATGCTTTCGAACTGCTAGGTTGGCAGAAGCTGGGACAAGTAAAGGGATCTCATTCTGTTACGCGGCACTAGGGATTCAAACCACTGAACTAGTGACCTTTCTGATCAACAAGCTGAGCATCTTAGCCACTGAGCCACCGCTCAGTGTAAATGTAATAATGTAATGTAAAATAACTGTAAATTCAGGATGGTTGCCAAGTGTCTGAATTGTGGTCACATGACTGTGAGTGGAGTGGCTGTTGGAACTTTTTAATTGGATCGTAAGTACCCCCCGGGGAGGCCCATTTTAACTTCAAATGTTGTCAGTTGAGCACTACCTGCCTGAAGGTTAAAAAAAAATCTGAAATGTGAATTGACATTTCAAAATGCAAAACCTAATTTTCATTATTTGATGTAATTGGCTATGTTGCTGAGCATGCTTATCTTTCATGAGACTGAATAGAGTTGGGAAAATTAAGATCCTACTTATGTGCTGCTACTTGTCTTGCTCTTTGGTGACTATCTTCTAACTTGTGGCTTATCCAACTCTCTGAGAGATCCATTTGGGAAGATCTCATCAATGTTTTGGTAGTGGTGTTTGGATTAGGGAGGGTGTGTGTGTTGTAAAAAAACCTGAAAGCCAGATAACAATTCCTTTGGGCTGCACACAACATTGGTTTTTTTTTAACGTGTGAATGAAAATGTATTTTTACAACATATAGATGATGGAACATTTTACCTTGTTAAATTTGAATAACATTCACGCGAAAGTATTATTGCTTGAATCCCAGCTTTTCTGACCTGAACATTGATTCTAAATGCATACACCTTACTGGGAGGGGAAGGAGAACCTTTTCATCTTTTCAAAGTAGCAATCATGGTGCAATCATAGGCAACTGACGAAAACTGTTCATTTCCACTGCTGACATATGTAGAATCTAAAAATACAAGCCCATCAGATTATAGATTTGTACTTTCTTAATTGATGGTTACATGATAACTAACTTGTCTCATATGTAATGCTACAGTTGGAAGCGGTGTAAAACTACGCAATTCACCAGTAAAATGTATAGTATAAAATGTAAACGTGAATATAGCAGTTCACTTACTTACCAAATATCTCTGAAGTGCAGAAAACACTATTCAATGCAGCAAATCTTTACCTCTATAACTACAACTGTTGCAAATAATTTGGTCAATGTACACAACTGTCGGAACTGTCACAACTTACAACCATTCGTTTAGTAACCATTTGAAGTTATAGCAGCACTGAACAAAGGAACTTATGGGCATTTCAAGATCAATTGAGGTACTAATACCACACTATAAAGCCTTAGTAAGACCACACCTAGAGTACTGCATCCAGTTTTGGTCACCACACTATAAAAAAGATGTTGAGACTCTAGAAAAAGTGCAGAGAAGAGCAACCAGGATTAAGGGACTAGAGGTTAAAACATATGAAGAACTGTTACAGGAACTGGGCATGGCTAGTCCAGTGAAGAGAAGGACCAGGGGAGACATGATAGCAGTGTTCCAATATTTGAGGGGCTGCCACAGAGGGGAAGGGGTCAAGCTATTTTCTAAGGCACCCAAAGGCCAGACAAGGAATAATGGATGAAAACTGATCAAGGAGAGATTCAACCTGGAAATCTGATTGCCATTTGTAACCTTCCCAGATGGCTTTCAACAAGCAGAGTCAATGAGGAGAAGCCAGTTTCATTTAATGACCGCATTATTCACTTAACAGCTGCAGTGATCGACTTAATTATTGTGAGAAAAAAGTTGTAAAATGAGGCAAAACTCATCTGCTTAGCAGTGAAAATATTGGGTTCAATTATGGTCATAAGTCAAGGACTACCTGTAATTCATTTATAGAACCCAAAGATGTCCAAGAATATGTTCTGACCTAGGCTTCCTAACAAACCATAAATCTCACTCTTAGTCCCCAAAAACCTTCTTTTATTTAAATGGCTGTGAATTATGGTCATTCATAACCCGTAATGATTCAGTCAGTCTGTGAAGATATCTGCTCAAGTTGCCACAGTTTTTCAGGGTAATGTTGGTAAGCACCCACCTTTATCTCCCTTGAAATGCTGCCAGAGACCTAATTGCCAATTAGTTTTGCCAGGCCAAACTTAGCACAGAGTCAAACGGAGCTTCTCAGAGATTGAACTGACCAGAATGAACTAATTGCTTCCTGCAAAGGCTCCTGTCTATTGGCTCCTCTTTTATGTCTTATGGGAGGGGCCAATCATCTCCAAGTCTTACTTCCGAATTTTTTCTTAATTGTTCTTGCCGCCCGAAGTCCTACGGGATTGGGCGGCATATAAATTTATTAAATTACAATTAAATTAATTCTGGTAGCTCTGTGCATGCGTGCACAGGGAACAAGCTCCCCCTGTTCCTCTGCCTCGCTGATGTCATATTCCGGAGGCAGCACATAACTACCAGATGGCCTTGGCCCCCTCTCTGCCTCCAACTTAGAGCCTTGGTCCAAACCTTCCCCCAACTCCAGAACTGGCCCATGTTCCTCTCCAACCTCCTCATTGTCCGACTCTGCTGCCAGCTCCACTGACCCTTGGCAGACCATAACAGAATGTTGAATAGAGAAGGGGACACTGCCTTAGTTATCAATCAGTGTTGGATCACAGCATGGGAAAAGTGGAGCTGGAATCACTTCTCAAGCCACCTTTTTAATGTTTTTCCCCCTATGGATGATTGCTATAAGCATTCCAGTTAGGAGCTCTGTTTCAAGCAAATATAGTACTTGTATTGTAGCAGGAGCTCCAGGCTCATTCATTCAAGTTCCTTTCAGAAATTTATTCTGCAATGAACCTGCCAAGACAAATAATAATATCCACAAGAAGTTGCAAAGCAGCTATTTACAGGAAATAACATTCTTACCACAGTTCCTTTTCAAAACATGATGCTGAAATTGTATTGCCAAGCAATTAACAGTGATAATATTTTTTGCCATTGTCATCAATATCTAGACTATACTTTTATGTTTTTATAACCTTTTATGATAGAGATTTAAGATTAATTTTTCTTCAATTTATTTTATCTCCATTGTTCCACGAAGAATTTATTGAGTTTCCATGATGGCTTTGCTATCAAAATGTAATATTGATTTATTTAAAGAACATATATGGCTGCCTAGCTCATATAATGATTGTAGGCAACTTGCAACAATCCATAAAAACATTGCTAAAAACAAAAATAACTTTTCTCACCAGGGACCAAACCAGCCTCCTAGATCAACCCCTATCATAGCCTAATTCTTGGGGGAAGAACCAGGTCTTCCAAAAGGCTAGAAATATAGGGATCCCTTGCATCTCAGTAAGAGTGTTATTTCAAAGGGTTGAGGCAACCACCAAGATCCTATCAAGAGTCAACATTTAAGGGAGGATAGACGGTCAGATCCTGAAGATGAAACTGGAGTACTTTGGCCATCTAATGAGAAGGAAGGACTCACTGGAGAAGAGCCTAATTCTGGGAAAGATTGAGGGCAAAAGAAGAAGACAGGGAATGAAGTGGCTGGATGTAGTCACCAATGCAGGCGCCTTGAGCTTAAATGGACTCCAGAGGATGGTAGAGGACAGGGAGGCCTGAAGGAACGTTATCCATGGGGTCACGATGGGTCAGATATGACTTTATAACTAACAACAACAACAACCTGGAGTGCATCAAATATTGGGGAAATAATTAATTTAATTTAACATGAATTCTCATCACTTATTTAATGATATTGTTGTAAAATATCATTGGCTTTGTAAAAAATATTTTTATTATCATCCTTTCCCATTTTTCTGTTTGTTTGTTTTTTTGTATAAGATTTGAATAACATTGTTTAAAGTAAATAATTCATTAATGTTGGAAGAACATTCCTTTTTGATACTGATGATTTCTGCAAGGCTAATATTTAGCAAGTTGTTAAGAAGTTTCTACTGAAGGTAATATTGTGAATCCAAAGCCTAAATGAACAATCAAGCAGCAACAACAATAAGATTGTTGTTTAAATATAAGAACATACTATAGGAAAATAGAAGTCCCAAAGCCACAAAGTATGGCCTGCAAAGATCTGCCTCATTATCATTACCAAATATAAATGGTAGCAGTTGAAGTAGGATTACACTGAAACTCAAATATCTTAGATCTTAAGATAATTAGGAACTGCTACTCAGATTGTTGGACAAGCAGGTACAAAACAGCCAGGGAAGTGAGTCCTGATTTACCCCCAGCTTATGAAATACTTATGGAGGGAGGAGCTTGACAGCACAAGGAAACTACAGCCAACAATTTAATAGCCAGCCATCAACACCCCAATCTACATCTAAAAAACTACAGACAATAGGCACCACACACAAAACAGCCCAAACCACACAGAGAAGTTCCCTGAGGATAGGCTCCAGCATGAGTCCAAAAGCTTGGAAGACAAAACCTCTGGTCTGTGACTGATTCAGAATGGAGCCTGCATAATTAGCAAAAAACAAGCAAACATTCCATGCCTTTCTCTCTTTCGAGAAATTCAGGAAAATACAGAAAGTCTGTATTACCATTCCCTTAAATGTGCCTTTCTAAAGAAGGTTGAGTTCAGCCTACAATCAAAGTAAGACTGTCCATTCACGATCCATGCATTTGGGGAAAATGAGATTAATGGAAATGTAGATAGGGAAATTAAGGAAACCATGCCTACGCTACAGATGGCTCAGGGGTTTGCTGAGAAAGTTAGTACCCACCCCTCCTAGAAGAATGAAATATTTTGGGAAATATTAAGGAGGCAGAATACTATATTTCCCTGGATGAGAAAAGGAGAAACAGGTTTTTAAAGACAAAGAGCAGCTCCCTGGCCCCAGCAGATATTTGGTGCATATTAAGACTGGGCTAGCCTATCTACAAAACAAGAGACCTCAGCTCCAGGGTGAGGGGATTAAGATATGACCCTTCAGGACATAATAGGATTATCTAGCTCACCACATGGCACAACCAAGCCTCTTCATTACATCACCCAGCAAGGTTCAACTAAACTCGATTCAGACAAATTTAACTTCATATGGGAGTCTGCAAACAATAGGATACATGCTCTTGCCACAGGAACAGGAAGCTCAAATTCAAAGCCCAAGCCGTGGATGCAAGACAGATCTTTATTAGTACCAGATGGCAAGCGATTAGAACTTTCCCTGAACGGTCAGGGTATTTATACTAGCACTCAGACCAACTGTCAAAATGACCAGCCAATCAGGTCGCAGCTGGTATTTGCATATTGAATATGCAACAATTAGTAACAATTTTGCTCATTTTACAAAAGCAGATGCTAGTATTATCAAGCAGGTAAAGGAATGCAAGAACTATATATTATAATCATTTAATGGAAACTTAGTCATTTTTATAGTTTTGTACAATTGCATACCATATTATTAGGTAACATACAGTTGATCTTCTTAGGTTCTTTTATTTTTCTTGGGTGGGGAAGAACTTGAAAGGGAGTAGATGAAATCGTAATTTAAGTCAGGTCTGTCATATACCAACAGGGGAGATTTAACATGCTTCTTTTCCAGAATTACATGGATCTTATTCTTCCACAAAAGGCCTCCAATTTTGTTACACTGGTTGTTTTTAACTTTGCATTAAGAACGTTCAGATAATTTTGGAAAGATAGAATCACTGTGGGATGAAGCCAAGTGATATTCTGCTTACTAATCACAAACTAATCAAGTAAATTAGCTGCATTTTACAAAGTTAATAAAGCATACAATCTCATCGGAATCAAAATTAGCTCTCTAAATTTCAACAGCATAAGTAAATGTATATCCAAACAATTGTTTTTAGTAAAAATGGTAAGTATCCCGTTTCCATTATTTAATGGGTTTTCATACCCCTCAAATAATAATTACAATGATATGCACCATCGTGAAAGCTCCATGAACTTTTATGTTTAAAGACTCTGAACTTTCAATGAATCTGAACTCTGAATACAGGGGGGCAGGGAGTGTGTGTGTGTGTGTGTGTGTGTGTGTAGCAAATGAAAATTGTATTTCTACCATTTCAACCTCTATGTAAAGTTTGCAAAGGCAGAATATCAAATGTTAGCCAAATGTAGGGAAGATTAAGGGCTCAGTATTGTAACCTGAAAACAAATCCCCTCCTTTTTAAGCCCTTTATTATGAAATAGCTATTCATAGATTCCTGAAATACCAATAATTCTTTTCATTCACTATTAAGAAACTCTTATAAGCTTAATGAAAGGAAGAAATACTATCCTCAAACAAAGACAAGATGCTTCAGGAAACAGAAGGAATGTCTATTCGGTATTAAAAACCTGTACAGAAACCATTAAGGCAAAAAGTATGGGGAAAGGATATAGATAAAAGGAATCTATGCTTAGGGACTTTTAATAATAGTGAATCTGTTTGCTTAACTGCTAAAACATTTCTGAGCTTTTTTATGCCTACCCCTACAAAGCAAATGCATTTTACAAAATATTTGAAAATCAAATCAAAATCAAATATTTTCAAGAAATCAAGAATATGAGTATATGTTCGCTTGTTTTACGTGTAGTTCCCTAGAAATGTTTCTAGTGTAACCCTTTTCAAAGGACTTGAAGTTTTCTAAATCATTCAAAATTCTTCTTTTGTTTCCCATAACATTCAAACCTTACAATATTTTAACCTAATTTCCAAACCAAAGCTAATCAACATGCACGAATGTCTTCATTTTGTATTAAAGCTCATGATTGCAATGCATATAGTCCCCAAATTCCTTTTTTCGGGGGGGGGGGGGAAATGTTTGTGAGGCACAATCTGCTCAAAGACTGTTTCAATAGTAAATTAGAAGAAATATTTGGTGTAGACAGAAAAGTGTACATCTTTGTCCTACTATGATAAAAATCACCATTAAAGTAATAAAGAAAATAGAGTAAGAGATAATTCAGGGACATAGAGGAAGTCCCACACTTACCATTATCAATAAGATATGGGGTACTGAGGTACTGGGAGGCCATGCCACAAGTCACATCTTTGACACATTTCAGCATCTTCTAATACAATGAGAAAACCCTGAAGAGCCATTGCCAATCACTGTACAGTAAATAATAAAGAAAAGCATGTGCCAATGAACTAACATCCAAACAAATAGAAATCTATAATCCACATCAAATTCATGAAATAGTAATAGTAATTCAAAGTGGAATTATAGTAAAATACTGCAAAGGTTATCTCATTTCTAACAATTTCATAGTAGGATGGAGAACCCGCAGGCAAAGAGAATGGACCAACATAAAATTGGAAGGGACAATACAAAAGGATATTGGTGCGATATAAGGAATAGTTGTACAACAGTGTTACTTATAAATGTGTATTGACACATTTCAGCATCTTCTAATACAGTGGTTCTCAATCTTTCTAATGCTGCGACCCTTTAGTACAGTTCCTCATGTTGTGGTGACCCCCAAGCATAAAATTAGTGTCTCAGTTCCTAAGACCATCGAAAATGACTTGTTCTGGATTGATGTTCATCCTCCCCTCCACTCCACCTTCCCAATTTGATTTACAGCCCTGGTATTCCTTTGGATTTATTTTGGGTTGCACTTTGGTGGCATTTGCTATTCCAGCCAAAAAATCTTATGAACTTTGGATATATGAAACTTGCATATTTTTCTACATTTCTTGCACTCCAGGGCATATTGGCTGGAGTGAAAATATTTCAGCATTGTTAATCATAATCCGTCTTCCTGTTTTATGCCTTTCTTTATTATTTACTGTACAGTGATTAGCAATGGTTCTTCAAGGTTTTCTCGTTGTATTAGAACAGTGGTTCTCAACCTGTGGGTCGGGACCCCGTTGGGGGTCGAACGACCCTTTCACAGGGGTCGCCTAAGACCATCAGAAAACACATACTTTCTATTAACCTCCCGAGGACTAAACGTCTAAAGCATCAGAGATACCTTTTTTTAAAAAAAATCCTGTCCAAATATCCAGGTGTTCTATCACAAAGAATCTCTGCAACCACTGTTCTTTGTCTCAATTTGCAACATCTTTCTAAATCAGTTTCCAGAATTCAATGACCACTTATCCATAGAAGACTTAGCAGCAGTCCACTATTTACATTACTTATGCACTATAACAACTAAATATAATAATGAGGTGTCACACATTATTAAGTCTGTCAGTTGCACCTGGGTTCAAATCTTGATAGTGGGCATTTCTAGTCAATGTAAGTATGGAAAATCAGTACAAACCATTAATAACAGAATAACAGAGTTGGAAGGAACCTTTTAGGCCATCTAGTCCAACCCACTGCTCAAGCAGGAGACCCTACATCATTTCTGATAGATGGAAGTCCAGTCTCTTCTTGAAAACTTCCAGTGATTAAGGTCTCACAACTTCTGAAGGCAAGCTGTTCCATTGGTTGATTGCTCTCACTGTCAGAAAATTTCTCCTTATTTCTAGGTTGAATCTCTCCTTGATCAGTTTCCACCCTTTGTCTGGCCTTCAGGTGCTTTGGAAAATAGGTTGACCCACTTCTCTCTGTGACAGCAATTCACTTTTCTGCTCAACATAGCACTCAAGGCTGCTGACAATAATTAAACAAAACATATGCAAAAAAATGAAAAAAAACACAACTGAATTACTAATTAAAAACCTTCAATAAAGGGTTTTTAGTAAACTGCTCCTTTAAAAGCAAAAGATAAGGCACATTTAAAATGAAACAAACGTGCTCCATAGCTCAGAAGTTATAGAGGAAAGGTCTTTGCTCCATGCTCTACGACCAAACAAAACCATTTTTGTTACCTCCACTCCAACAGAATGGAACAATTCATCATCTTCTTACCACTCTGCTATAAAAAGATTACTCATTAAAAAGTTTCTATTACAATACTTATTCTAATATCATCTGAATCAGGGAACATTCACCATAATGTGAAGATAAATGTAGGCAATGTGCAAGTCCAATTTAATTCTGGATTAATTACATCAAATGAACATGATCTTTAAATGAAATGCATTTTGCACAAACTGATCTCATGAACAGATCATCTGAGAGAAATGAGAATCCATAAATGAAAATGGGGCAGGGAATTATAAAAAGGAACTAGATTGACCTGTCCAATTTTGCAGAGCTAAACTTAGAAATCTATGGATGGCCATAAGGCTTTGCCAACATCTTAAAACCCAGGTCTTTCCTGAGAAAATTATCAAAGCCCACAAGAGTAGATGCAGATATGTACTCAGTAATAGCACTTATTAAAATAAAAATGGTAATAGTATAAGAATTGGCTAAAATTAGTAAATATCCATATCAAATCCTAGGTTAATATCTGTTATTGACACTTGGTGGGTAAGTAAAAGAATAATAAAATACTTATTTTTCATCATGGCAATAGGAAATTACATACTGCAAAATAGTGAATCAAATCATCTCTAACCTCCAGAATTAGCATGTAATTCCTCCCAACGATTGCAAAAAATCATAATAAAAGGAGGAAAAGCCTGTTTATTTAAACTATTCTGATGCAATGTCTGGGGATATGTATACTTACCTACCCATCTGGAAAGGCTTATTTCACATAGACTGTGCTATGTTACACTATGCCTCATTGGATTTAGCAAAGTGCAATGTTTCAACACAGGCACTGTGATTTTTAGAGCATGCTGTAAAGCCGAGATAATAGTGGTGCATTCAATACAATTAAATAACCACTATGATTGTTGTTACATAAACCATACATATTGTACAAGTCCAGCCACAATTTAAATTCCCACAGTTCCTGATGTTGTAGAAAATAGTTTGGATTTGGATCTTCAGCTTCATTTTAGAAGATTCAAAATAATTGCCTTCTCCATGTCAAGCAATGGCACTAAATGTCACAATAATCAAACCTTTCCCCAACATTCTTCCAGAGCTGCGGCAGATAATCTAATGTCTCAGTGTTGACTATGGACTACACATTCCATGTCTTCCATAACCTATGCTTCCCTCCCCCATGCTTCTATTGTAATGAAGCCAGATTATTCACCACATGGTGGCAGAATAGAACTATGAAGATCAAAGCAAAATGTTATGGAGTCACAAAAGGGAGGCCTGAAGCTACTCACACTAAATGTGTGTTTTATCCTCCTCCAAACAAATGAAATTAAAAGTGTCATCTTGGTGGCGCCTAATGACATACGAATCATATTTCTACTTGCTTTTATTTGACTCCATGATGGGTTTCAAAATGATAGCGATGATACGGAACTTAGAATTAAGGTAAAGTCTCCCTGCGCTCAACCTCTAGTGAATACATGGTGATGGCATGCGCTTTTGTTGACTTTACCATTGCTATTTTCCAGATTTTTTTTTTCTGATTTGTTTGGTAAAGTCTACAGTTTTGGGATTTGCTGCTGGTTTGCCACAACTGGTGTGATCTTGCTAATTATTTATTAAATTTGCTTGCTCCCCATCTTTTTGTGATCAGCAAGGTCAGTTGAGTACTGCATATCACCTGTTTAAAATTAGAATTTACTTTTTTAAATAAAGTGATTTTTATTTAAAAGTTTCAATTCTGTATTTTCAATGAGCTGTATTCCACGCAACATTTCCTTCAGCTGCCCCCCCCCCCCAATTCAACCTTGAATAGGCATTGGCCTCTTTCTATTCCGTGATTCTACATTCAACTTTGATTTATTGTTCCAATGTAAACAGTGTCTTAAAAGTGTTTAGAAATCCAAGTGTTTCTAAGGAAATTTGCAGTAAAGCCAGTAAAATGTCTCCCTAACAAATGCTTTGAGATGGAGGCTATGACTATCTGCAGGATTCCTAGAGAGCTTGAGAACCGAGAGACGGTTTGGAGGGGGAGTCAACACCACGTTACAGATCAAGCAACACATTTTGTGCAAGGTGGAAACATTTAAGAAATGGAAGTCAGAAGGCCCACTGCCATTCTTTAATACAAAATGAAAAGATATTCTCCCTTTCTTCTAATATCATTTAAAATAATGCAAAGGACTTTTTGCATGAAAAAAAAAGCCATTGCAATTGATGTTAACACTCTGATGTTAATACCAAGTCATTAGTCCATTTAGCTCAATATTGAGTGCTACTAGCCCTTCACAAACTGGAAGTCGGTGTGTTTCATTGTTGTCCCAAAATGGGTCTTAGTATGTTAGGAAGGAGGTGTGTTGGTATCAGCCTGAAATGGACATAAAAAAGATGTTGTCTGGATATGCTATACTTGTGGTGTGCTCAGATGCCAGGAGGAAAATTTTCGATCAAATAGATTTTATAGATAAGTAATTAGGATGTCGCAAAACACATCTGCTATTATTATTCCAATATCACTCTTAGAATTATTGGGGAAGAGATTAAAAAATGGATCATGATATACTTGCTCTCTTCTTCAGGTTAAACATTCCCATGCCAGCAGTCCCATTATTCCTCTTGGTTGCTCTCCTCTGAACATGCTCCAGTTTGACAGCATTCTTCCTAAGGTAGGAAGTCATCATAGTTGCAACCTGACCAAACGATAACTCCTCTTGATCCTGACACTATACCTACCTGTTGTAGCCTAGGAAGGCACCTTTTTTTTGCAGCTGCATCATACTATTGGTCCATGTTTGGTTTGTGATCCAATAAGTGAGCTATATTGATTTAACTAAGTTATTATAGGTCCGTATGACAATACACACCAATAGGTTGCTGCTAGGTATGTCTGACATGGCAGTTAATGGTTATCATTGATTACCTGGAGATTACTACTGCAGGAAGATTGGGCAAAATTCTGAATGAATAAGATTTTGAGGGAAAATAAGTTCACTGACATGTGTGAACTAGATGAGAGAATACAGAAAAGGTGACTGGACCTTATGGAAACCAAGAATAAACGAGATTGTTGACTGGTAAGCATCTGGTAAGCATGTATTCACACATGACAATTGAGTGAATCTAAGAGCATTATAATTTGCTTATGATAAGTTATGAGAATTAAGAAAAAGTGTTATCAGTTTTTTTATTTGTCAAGCATGTATAACAGATATAAGTATAAACATGATTATGAATACAGGAAATGGATACAAATAAATGGGGACAGTAGGGCAGGGACAGTAGGCACTTTGGTGTGCTTATGCACGCCCCTAACAGACCTCTTAGGAATGGGGTGAGGTCAACAGTAGACAGTCTAAGGTTAAAGTTTTGGGAGTTTGGAAAAGAAATGACAAAGTCAGGTAGTGCATTCCAGGCATTGACCACTCTGTTGCTGAAGTTGTATTTTCTGAAATTACATTTTGAGCCGTTTTCCTTAAGTTTGTATCTATTGTGTGCTTGTGTATCGTTGTGGTTGAAGCTGAAGTAGTCATTGACAGGTAGGACATTGTAGCAGCTAATTTTATGTACTACGATTAGGTTGGAGCTAATAAGAGCTGTAAATGTGGGATAAGCAATCTGTCATGTCAAAAGTGAATCTTTTACTTAATAAATAAAATAAAAAATGAGTAGAGTAGAACAAATCCTAACAGAACAGAAAGGAATAGAATCAACAGCAAGAAAAAAAAAAGTCCTATATGCAAACATACCAAAAGATAGATTACATTTCCCAGTAGAATGAATGGGAAATAGATATAAAGAAATAGAATGCAGAAGCTGTTTTAGAGTCAATGGAACTAAATTATGTTCTGCATACAGTAAAGGTGTAAAGTTATGCTAATAGAAACTATGAAAAGAGATGCTTGGAGGAATGACAAAGTAAAAAGGCTGTGAATATTAGAGAATGATTGCCGGGAAAAATGATGAAACATATTGTGTGTATTAAGAAAAAGATTGTGGCAAAGAATACAGTCAAAGAGAGAAAAGCCGGCGAAGATTCGGCTTATACACAGAATGGTCCTAGTAGATAAATTTGCATACCTTGATAGAATGCTTACTAAAGATGGGGGAATGAGTGGGAAACATTTAAGACACAAAAAGCTGGTACTGCAGAAAAGAAGTGGCTAGCGTGTGGTCTGCTGCGTGGATTTTTTTTTTTTTTGGTCAAAATAAGCATTTCTTTCTTTATTTTTTTGAAATGCGCTTCTGCTTATTTTATTATGGAGGTGAGAGTTGCATGTATCAAGAGAAAAATGCAAGGAAACTGAGTGCAGGAGGAATGGCCTACTTACGAAACACCCGCTAAAGCAAGAAAAGGATACAGTCAAGAATGAATGGCTGTTAAGTGAATGTGGACTGAACACAAAAGTGTATGAAGAAGTATATTGAAATAGCTCAGCCAAGAGGAAGGAGAAGGCTGCAAGTTTTGTGATTGGATGGAGTTGGAGACCCTCCAAAAGGAGGAGATGAGAAGGTTAAGGAATAAAGACACTGCATGAAACAGTGTTTAGATGGGAAAGAGGTTTAAACGGATGGAAAGGAACACAAGATGTATTGATGTAGCCTAGGATTAGCAAATAATTCCTTCTCTTTTTCCTAAACTCATTTTTAATCTTTTGTTTTGCTTTTCTTCATTAGATTTATATCCAGCATTTCCTCCAGGAGGTCAAACCAATGGACCAAAAGTTTCCTTATACTAACAGCCCTAAGAAATAAGTTGAATTGGGGGAGAGTGATGCATCCCAGCATGATGGATGTATGTGATTTATATTCAAACAAAATCTGACTTCCAGTAATTTAAGCTTATCTTTAGTTTATAGATTTTCTTGCAAAGTAACCAGTATATCATAAATGAAGAAAAAGCTGATGCAATTGGCTAATAACAACAGTACATGTATTTTATCCAGTTATAATTATACAAATCTTTATGTGTCTGTATGTAGCCTATGCTAGAGTACCTATAACTTTCAACACTACCTTTGCCTTTTTCCTACCCCACCCTCCACCTCACCCCGCCATAACTACAGACTGGTATTGCCCACTCAAAGAAAAGTAGGATCATTAAAGCTTGGTGCCCCACTCTAAAACCTTATAGGTGATCCAGAAAAATATCATGGCCAGTAGTATAAAAAAACTGATGAGAGATCTAATAACAGCAAGAGAACCGTGCTCCCATCCTACAAAAATGGAATTATTACTTTAAATAGCTGACTGTTGATTATAAATTTGTTTAGTCCGTGTAACATAGCATGGATTTTAATGTAAGCATTCAAAAGATCAAGTGTTTTTTTAGCATCCTTCAAATTTATACTCAACATATTTTGTCACTAGCAATCTCAGCAAAACAGAGAAATGATAAAGCATTCCTAAATGTTGACTTATCTCAAATATGTAATATATAAATATATAATAAATATAAGAACCAGTTTGGTGTAGTGGTTAAGGTGCTTGTTCTGACCGAGGCTTCCCAAGAGCATGAAGCAAACTCCTTGTCCCAACAAAAAACCCTTTTATTAATTTTACTGTGAATTCTGATCATTCACATCCAGCAAAGTCTTTCAGGGAGAATTTACAGTCACAGACCTTATTTGTCTTGGAAAGCTGCCAGACCAATATCTGTAAAACTTGGCAAGGAGTCTCGGAGAGTCACGAACCAATTAAGTGAACTAATTGTCTCCTGCAAACTCCACTCCCCTTTTGCTCCTTTTATTTCCTGTGGAAGGGCCATTCATCATCCACCTGTGGCCTTACTCTCAAGTTGACCCCTGTTCTTTAGCTGTTCCCTTCACCTGGCAACTCTGCGCATGCACACACTGGGAACAGGCTCCAGCTGTTCGTCTGCATCACTGATGTCTGACTCTGAAGGCAGCTGATAGCTCTGGCCCTCTCTCTGCCTCCGACACAGAGCCCTCATTAGAGCCTTCTCCAGACTCCAGACTGGCCCATGTTCCTCCCCAACCTCCTCACTGTCCGAATCAGCTGCCAGCTCTGCTGGCTGCTGGTGGGCCACAACACTGTTGGCCTACAAACACCTAGTTTGTTTGACTGTGAATTCTAGTCCCATTTTAGGTATGAAAACCAGCTGGGTAGCTTTGAGACAGTTTGAAAATCTGACATTCTTGAATGGAAAATGCACAAAAGGGAACCTGAGAGAGACCATTATTGTGGTTACAATCACAAAAGACAACAGCCTGCTCTGTATAAATTTATTGAATAAATAAAATGAATAAATGTATCATGTAGAAGTTTAAACCTTAATTCCTCTTTTATTAGTTTATAATATAAATACAAAATACAAAAGAAAATAGTGGAAAAGTAAGGGAGGGAGAAGAGAAGGGAAAAGTGTAGGGCAAAGGGAAAAAGAAAAGAAAAGGTGTTGACTTCCAACTCACTTTGGTGCAGTACAATAAGAAAATAGCATCACACCTCAACTTTTTACTTTTACATTGTAACATAAACTAGACATTTCGGTAACAACAAACCTATCTAATTGGTTTAAATTTAATTCATGAACAAACTAAAAACATAAAATGTGAAAACATCATAACATACAAGTCATTGGAAAAAATAACTAATTGGAAATTATTTGGCTTATTGTAATATTTATTTTTAATTTTTTCCCTACCTTACTAAAAATGTCTTTCCTTCTAACATAGATTTATCTTTCCAAGTTTATTTGAAACAAAACAATCTCTTCCCCTACAATCTCACTTTAAGGTAAAGGCAAAGGTTCCCCTCCATGCTAGTCGTTCCTGACTCTAGGGGGCAGTGCTCATCTCCATTTCAAAGCAGAAGAACCAGCACTGCCTGAAGACGTCTCCGTGGTCGTGTGGCCAGCATGACTAAACGCCGAAGGTGCATGGAACGCTGTTACATTCCCACCAAAGGTGTTTCCTATTTTTTCTACTTGCATTTTTACATGCTTTCGAACTGCTAGGTTGGCAGAAGCTGGGACAAGTAACGGGAGCTCACTCAGTTACACGCGCTAGGGATTCGAACCGCTGAACTGCCAACCTTTCTCATTGACAAGCTCAGCGTCTTAGCCACTGAGCCACCGCATCCCATGAATCTCACTTCAACTTGCCTAAATTCTCATCTTGTAAGTTTTTGAGTGGGAAAACGTGGAATGCAAATTCATCTTTATGCAGGCACAGGAAAAAAGGAAGACAAATTCTCTATTGTCTACCTCCCCCAAAAAGATTCAAAATGATGTATTAAAAAACAAGAAATACAATCTAGTTCTCCACAGATACCTGTTCTCCTTTTGCTATAAAATATGTCCCTTGAACTATACATAATGTATGGCTTCCTGAACAGAAACAGTGTTTGTAGATATATTGTTGTTCTCTTTCATTTTGTTGTTCTTTCTTTCCTTTCCACTGAGAAGGAGGTTAATTTCTCCCAGAAGAACTAGATTCCCAGTATGCAAGCACAACAAAGCTTTCAAAAGCAGTGACCTATTGTAGGTAAACAGCATTAATAAAGTCTACACAGTCTTTCTTCTACCCAGCTTCAAGAGCTTGAGATAAACCTTTGCAGCCATTACAAAGTTCTTGTGCTGTATTCATTGCCTTAAGGCTGATTTACTGATAATATTGGGCATCTAAAATACACACGGTCCGGTAACTGCATCCTAAAAGAGCAGAAATCTTACACAGAACAGAAACAGTAGTGAAGTTACAGCATGTGTATGTATTGGAGATTTTTCATTTTCACAATGCACTAGTAAATAAATTGAAAAATGCAAAGTTTTACAACCAAGTTTTCCCTTTGCCCATACAAAAGTCACACCTGCAAAAGACATAAAAACCTGTAATAAATATTTGAGCGTTTAAAAAAAAATGAAAATGCTTTTCTCTCTGTGTGTGTGTGTTTGTGTGTGTGTGTGTCTGGAGTTCAAGAGCCTATGTGGGCACTTAGTATTTTACTGAAGAAGGGAAGAGAATAAAATATATTTTGAAATATTACAAAAGTGCATGTAGAAATGGGTACCAATTTGCTTCTGGGTCCAATTCAAGGTGTTGATTATCACTTTTAAACACCCTCATGAGGCCAAGTTTTACCTGGGTAACTATCTTGTCCAAATTATAACCTCCCCTCCCACCCAGCTAGACAGAGAGAGTATCAGAAGTGGTATTCTACCACCTCTTGCCCCAGTTCATCTGAACTGGTAGTGGAAATAGCAGGTGACTCTGCCTACCTACCCCGGCCAATGGTGGGCTTCAAAATTTTTACTGCTGGTTATGTGGGCATGGCTTGGGGGCATGGCTTGGCAGGCGTGGCAGGGAAAGATACTGTAAAATCCCCATTTCCTCCTAATCAGCTGGGACTCGGGAGGCAGAGAATAGATGGGGGCGGGGCCAATCAGAGGTAGCATTTATTGGTTCTCTGAACTACTCAAAATTTCCGCTACCGCTTCTTCAGAACTGGTCAGAACCTGCTGAATACCACCTCTTGCCCCGGCTCTAAGGCATCCCATTTAGGCCCCTTTTTTTAGCCAAAGTGCATGCGCGGAAGCCTGAACATGCACTCACATTTGCAAACCAGTAGGAAAGGTAAGTGAATACCACCCCTGGAGGGTATGCATTTAAAAAAAATTCTGCTGACAGGATCCAAAAAGAGAGCTTTCTTGGCCATTGCCCCCACATTCTGGAACACCTTAACCCTCAGAGTCCTGCCAGATTTCTCTGGCCTTCAGAAAGACTGCTACGAACTGGGCCTGCCAATTGTCAAAGTATGATATGCAACCCTGGGGTTGGTTGATGTTGTGAGGCTGTTCTCTCCACCATGTTTATTAAGTCTTTAACTTTTAACGTTTGTTTTTTAACTTTGTTCTTATTTCTGCTGTTATGCTATGCTAACTATATGTTTTTTTATTGTCAGCCACCCTCTATCATTTAGATGATAGGTGTAAAAATATGACAAATAAATAAATAAAAATTATCTGCTAAACAATTATAGATTGAATCCATGCTGAGAAAAAATAAAATTCCCCTTAGCCCTCTAAGGATAAGAATAACTTTTGCCTTATGTTTATTAGAATATATGAACACCTTTCTACATTGTTCCAGCAACCATTGCTTCATGTCTATGGTCTACCAAAGTTGCATAGTTTTTTTTTGGGGGGGGGGGGGCGGGGAATAACAATAATTTTGAATCTAAGATACAAAAACTGCTGAGGAACTTCATAAAGAACTGACAAAGAAAGAAATCCAGATGTAATGCATTATTTATATTTGGGGTTTTAAATAGGGGTTTGTTAAAGTAGCCAGGATAACAAATAATGTGAAGTATGGTAAATGAGTTCTTATCAGGGCAAAAAATAACAAATTATATTGAACCTTATGGTAGTCTTTCTCAACTGATTAGCTTTAGATTAATTCAGATTGCAAGTCTCAGAATTCTCTAGTCAAATTCATATTTACCACTGAAATTAGTGAAGGTTAGTTTAGCATTAAGTATGAAGCAAGTCATTGTGTTTCCAGTGCTACACCGAGCAACTTAAATACTCTCCTGATATTTTGGACTATATGTCTAATAATCTCTTGTACTCAACTATAATAGCTAGTCCAAATATCTTAAGAGATCAAACTGTATACTTGACAAAGTCAGTACCATTTCAATATTCAATGTATCATATTTATATAGATAAGTTTTGAGTTTAAATAGTTCACAATGGTAGTTTATAATCAGCTAATTATGGGTAGAAATGCATTCATGTGGAAAAACAACAGAAGCTCTTTAGGAACAAAGCTCAGGACAGACATGGATGGACTATTATAATTCCAGAGTTATACAAATAAAGCGACACAAGCAAGCAATTTCCGAAAGTGATTAGAAAGAAAGTATACAAATCCAGTGTCCTGACTATAAAAAGATAGCTATTCCCTCGTCTCCCAGAGTTCTTAACCCACAGAGTTCACGGTCCTGCAATCTACTCGGAAGGAGCAATTGTATGGAGCACTTATGGGTGATCTCAAGTTCTATCTTTATCTGCACAAAAATTACAAAGAGCCAATCAACTCATTGGCTCTTCATTCCACCAAGGCAGACAATTCTGCTTTTTAGCTTAGCCATGTTCACTCCAACATTTCTTCAAGTTTTACAGCACAGATTTAACTGTTTGTTTTTAGGTAAGAGATCGAACATGCAAAGAGATCAGTTGTCGCATTTTAAGAAAAGTCTATAAATTACTAGAATTATTTATGCTTGTAATGAAGAGGGAAGCCATTTCTTCATATATTTCTTTTCCTTTTCTTTAATAAATTCTTATTTTTTATTTTTCTTTTAACTTTCATTGTTTTAGTTTTTATCTTTTTAGTTATAATTTTAATAAAATCACTGCTTAAAAAATAACGTGGTGCCACTACATAGTACAGTGATGGTGAACCTTTTCAGCACCTGAGTGCTGAAAAAGAAGTGTGCACACGCACACGTGCTTTGCACGCTCGTCTGAGCCACAACCCAGAAGAGAAACTGCCCAGGGGGTATGTGCACTCCAGAAAATGAACTTCTGGTTTCCAGCACCAGCTTGCTAGTCTTCCAGTTACTGGTGCGCATGCACGCGCAACAATCAGCTGGCCGCATGCATGGTCACACCAGGAAACGGAAGGCCAGCTCTTCCAGTTTCTGGCACAGCTGAACACACAAAGGCTAGCTGATCATCGTACACCCATGCACGCCAGAAACCTGGAAAAGGAATGGGCGATGCCACCTGTGGCAGGTGACATGGCTCCGTGTGCCACTTCCAGTATTGTTGAAAAATCCAACTCTCTAACCTCTCTGAGAAAACAAGACAAACTAACCTACTCAGCAACTATTTATATTTGCAATGTAGGCTGCACCCTTTGGGTAACTATCTCAATTCTTTGTGCATGGTAAAACAATTCAGAAAAAAAGAAACACAAAAGCAGGCATTAATACAGATCCCAAACAGAAAAGATTTAATTCTTAGAAAAGATTCCCAAAAGTCTTGGGAACTTTCTTTAGTTTGGAAGATAATATTCAAAATAATATTTTAAAGCTACCTATACAGTATACACTTGTCCCTCTCTTCCCAGGCCATGTTTTTTATCTACTTCCCTGTTTTCTTTACTCTTCTTTAAATAACCTTCATGCCAACCACATTACAGGGAGATTTTACAAAGATTTCAGTCAGCATCAGAAACTTATCTACTTTTGAGAGGGGGTGGAATCCACCAAGAAACAGTTAATGTCCAAGATGTACCAGTTTTGAGTTAATTTGATACATTCTATTACAGAATTCCCTTTGGTACCCTTATTCTAGGGGACGCAGTGGCTCAGTGGCTAAGACACTGAGCTTCTCGTTCAGAAAGTTCAGCAGTTCGAATCCCTAGTGCCACGTAACGGAGTGAGCTCCTGTTACTTGTCCCAGCTTCTGCCAACCTAGCAGTTCGAAAGCATGTAAACATGGAAGTAGAAAAATACGAACCACCTTTGGTGGGAAGGTAACAGTGTTTCATGCACTTTCGGCATTTAGTCATGCCACATGACCATGGAGACATCTTTGGCTCTTCGGCTTTGAAATGGAGATGGGCACTGCCCCCTAGAGTCGGGAACAACTAGCACATATGTGCGAGGGGAACCTTTACCTTTATCTTTATTCTGATTTTTTTAAGAAGACTTAGGAAGTTGCTGGACTTCTGCTAAAGATATTTACTCCTAAGTAATCTGACTTTTGTTAGCTTTCAGTAGACAGACTGAATATATTTAAGGCAAGATTGTCTCACTAATGTTTGAGCGACTTCCTACTCTAAACTTGGTACCTTCCAGATTTGCTACACCATCTCTTAGCGGCCTTCTTTAATTGAAGTCTGATGCATTTGGCAGGTACCAGGTTGGAAGAAAGATGGTCTTCTGAGTTAATACATTGTTCAAAGTTCAGAATGTTCATAAGCACGTTCTCAAACAGCAGCTGCTGAACTGGAGATAATCCATCAAGAGTTGTGTTATGAAGTCTCTGTTCTCTCTTGCTGAGCAAGACAGTTTGGCAGTTGGCCTGAGATTGTTAGACCGTATGTTCCAGACACATTATATGCTTTTGACTGATGCTTCTGACTCAGCGAAAGCTATGAATTTGGAGCCTTTTCTACTGCAAATATAGCATCCTTTTATGGTTTTCCAGGAAAGGAAAGCAAAGGAAAGGAAAGCAAAGGAAGGGAAAGGAAAAAGGGAAGGGAAGGGGAAAACTCAATACTATTAGTACGATTTTAGTATTTTTTATATGATCTAAATGTGCCTTGACATGAGATAAAGATAAACATTAGAGAAGATGCCAATTAGATGGAAAATATGAAAATCATAGCTTATGCCAACCTTCTTTGACTAGGTTCTCTTCAGTTGGGGGTAGCAAATGTGAATAGAGTTATGCTGGCCACAGGGCCATAGAAGGACAATGCTGGTTCCCTTGGCTAAGAAACAGAAATGAACATCACCCCCTAGAACATCGCCAACCACCAAATGCTTAAGTATTCTTTACACATCATATCCTATGAATAGCACCCCCACACTACTGCTTGCATTACCTTCCACTTTAACAAATGGCAAGCACCTGCATGGAAGGCTGAAGCAAAGGTGGCCAGAGACAATAAATGCAGACATGAAAGTTGCCCAGTTGGACCAGGATGTTGTGCAGGAATGGTGCAGGAATGTGCATCATTGTGCAGGAATGGTGTTCACCAATCGAAAAAGTGAACCATGCACCTGCGGGGATAACATCATGATGATGATGATGATGATGATGATGATAATGATGATAATGATGATTCTTTGATATTGAAATTGAAATTGAAATTTAATAAATTTGTATGCTGCTCAATCCCGTAGGACTCTGGGCGGCTTACAGAGACAAGATAAAAAGTTAAAAATTAAGAATAAAAAATACAGTTTTTTAAAAATAACACACCATCCATTCTGTCTAGATGGGGCTGGACATTGTTCAGCAGCCCCAGGCCTGCCGGAACAGCCAGGTTTTGGTGGCTTTTCGGAAGGCTGAGAGAGTGGAAAGGGTCCGGATCTCTACGGGTAGATCGTTCCACAGGGCCGGAGCACCTACAGAGAAGGCCCTCCCCCGAGGGCCGCCAGCCGGCATTGTCTGGCCGACGGCACCCAGAGGAGGCCCAACCTGTGAGATCTTATTGGTCGTTCGGAGGTATGTGGCAGGAGGCGGTCTCTCAGATAGCCAGGTCCTATGCCATGTAGGGCTTTAAAAGTAATGACTAGCACCTTGTAGCTAGTCATTACTTTGAGCTTTGTTTTGAGCTGTGAGCCGCCCTGAGTCCCCCTCGGGGGAAAAGGGTGGCATACAAATGAAATAAACAGTTAAACAGTTAAACAGTAGCGCGTTCGGAGACCAATAGGGAGCCAGTGCATCTCGCGGAGGATGGGTGTAACATGGGTGTATCTAGGTACACCCGATATCGCTTGCGCGGCTGCATTCTGGACCAACTGTAGTCTCCGAACACTCTTCAGGGGCAGCCCCATGTAGAGCGCATTACAGTAATCAAGCCTTGAGGTGACAAGGGCATGAGTGGCCATTCGAAGTGCCTCCCGGTCCAGGTAGGGCCGCAGCTGGTGCACCAGGCGAACCTGGGCAAAAGCCCCCCTGGTCACAGCCGACAGGTGGTGTTCTAATGTCAGCTGCAAGTCCAGGAGGACACCCAGGTTGCAGACCCTCTCTGAGGGGTGTAGAATTTCACCCCCCAGGCTAAGAGATGGAATGTCTGGACTATCCTTGGGAGGCAACATCAATAGCCACTCGGTCTTGTCTGGATTGAGTACAAGCTTGTTCGCTCCCATCCAGACCCTGACAGCCTCCAGGCACTGGCACATCACTTCCACTGCTTCGCTGAGTTGGCACGGGGCGGACAGATACAGTTGAGTATCGTCTGCATATTGATGATATTTGATCCCGTGCCGGCGTATGATCTCACAATATCTCTTGCTTACTCCCATTATTTCGGCTGATCTAATATTGCATCTGTTGATGACTAGGAAAAGAGATTTAAAATACATTGTTCTGCAAATAAGGAGCTGAGGAAAAAGATCTCTTTTAAATAAACACATTATTAGAAGTAAAGAGAACAGCCCAAAATTCGCCCTTAAACAGGCACCTGCAGAATGGCATACAAATGTACGTTCTTGTTATTCAGGTATGGAGCAAACTGTTTCAATTCACCCTCCATTCACAAAAGCTTCAAGCAAACAAATCTTTCATAATAAAGGCTAATTGACAACTGCAGAGCACCAAATGAGGGACTGCCACAACTTAATTGTAGGTCAGTTCTCTTAAGCTTCATGCTATATTTAACATTAGCCCAGCAAAGGCTGCTGCTTGCGCCAAAGGCTCTATAGCAAAGTTTTGTGTATAAAGAATACATGAAAAAATTACCTCGACTTTTCTAACAAATAAATAAGAAAAAAGCCAGATTGCACCTTTTCTCACAACAATAGGTCATGACTTCTCTAAATGGCTCCATTTAAAGACATTGTTTAGAATATAGATAAAGTGCTGTTCGATAGATTCAAAAGAGTTATCTGAGAAATAAGTTTATATATAACTATTGCCAGAAAAATAGATGATAGCTAATTTCTTATGGACAGTTTAATCACCTCTGTTCCACAAAATAAGTAATCAAAAAAGGATCCACTGAAATGTATACGAGGAATTTGCATTTTGGGGGCTTTCAAAAAAAGCAACATGGTAAAATTTAGCTTTGAAAAAGGGGATCAGGTAATAGAACATTCTTCCAAGTACCCTTTTCAAGGAGAACTCACTCCTGTACTCCCTAGGGCTCGAGTCCTAGATTCCAGTTGCTGGCAAAAACTTCCTAGGGGTAAGAACTATTCAACAGTTAATCAACTAGTGAACGCTCAATTTCCAGAAATGCTCAAGGAGAGACAAGACAGCAATCTATCAAGATGCTTTAATTTGGATTCTTGCACTAAGCAGAAACCAGGACTCAGAAGCCTAAAAGCTTTCTTTAAACTCTAAATAATCAACCTTATTTTTTTATCTCTTTCAAGCCAAAGGGGAGGCTGCAAAACCATTATTCTCCTAGCCAACTATTATCTCAGCAACTGCTTCATAGGGTGGGGTGGGAGAGAAGATAATACTAAAGATAGGAGCCAATATTTATTTCCAATGTATTGGAAGCAAAATTTACTTCAAGAAAACTGGAAAGACTATGTGCTATCTTATATTTGTCTACTTTATTTATAGTTTTGTCCAGAAGCCCAAGAGGTCATGCAAAGTATTCTCTCTTTCCCAAAACAACACTGAGAAATAAATTGGGTTGAGAGTGTATCTGGCCCAAAGTCACCCAGTGGGTTTCCAAGGCTGGGAGAGACTCAAAGCTTTGTCTTCTCCGTGCCAGTTCAACATTTCAACTAGTGCACCACATTAACAGATCTCTTTACCATTATAAATCATTCTTCCCCCAATTTATTCCCTTCTAAATTACCGTATTTTTCAGAGTATAAGATGCACCAGAATATAAGACGCACCAAGGTTTTGAAGAGGCAAATTAAAAAAAAAAGTTTTTGCACTCAGCAAATCTCCCAAAAATGGCATGTTTTTCACGAAAATGGGCCCATTTTTTTAAAAAAAGGGCATGAATAGCCCTAAGGAGGCTTGTAGAGTGTTTCAGGGTTGGGGGGGCAAAAACGAGCAAAAAATTGCCCATTCTTTGCTCATTCCTGCCCTCCCCAGCCTCCAGGAGCTCTCTGAAAACCTTCTGCAAGCTATGCACAACCATTTTGGTGAAGGAGCGGGGTTTCAGGAGGCAAATAAATGCTGTATTCAGTGTATAAGACACACCCAGATTTTCAACCTCTTTTTTTGAGGGAAAAAGGTGTGTCTTACACTCGTACGGTAATTGACAGCTTAATTCCCAAGACTTCAAGCCAGCTTCAATGTCTCCAGAGGGTATATGACTAAATCTGAGCCATAACATAGTCCATAGTAAGGTAAAGATTCCCCTCGTACATATGTGCTAGTCATTCCTGACTCTAGGGGGCAGTACTCATCTCCGTTTCAAAGCCGAAGAGCCAGCACTGTCCAAAGATGTTTTGGTGGTCACGTGGCTGGCATGACTAAATGCCAAAGGCGCATGGAACACTGTTACCTTCCCACCAAAGTGGTCCCTATTTTTCTATTTGCATTTTTAAGTGCTTTTGAACTGCTAGGTTGGCAGAAGCAGGGACAAGTAACAGGAGCTCACTCGGTTACGCGACACTAGGGATTCGAACTGCCGAACTGCTGACCTTTCTGATAGACAAGCTCAGTGTCTTAGCATCAAATATTTTGACAAAAATAAGGACAGCATTTGCATTATGAAGTCTCTGCATCCATGCCATCATTTTCATGTAATCTTGATTTCCTGAAGATGCCTCTACATTATGCCCCCCTAGGAGCTGTAAAACAGCATTTGGAGGGTCCTGGGCAAAGAAAACTATCATATATTAATCACAAAAGTTACAATATTGCCCGTTTCTGAGTTCTCTGTCATATTAATGACATCAAATTTAAATCTCTGCTTCTCTATGTCTTATTATTTTATTCCCATTTTGTCTTTGGAGATCGTTGATTATGCTATTTACATTATCTATTTCTGAGGAAATATTTTAATCAACACCAAATCCCTCATCACTGGAGGGATATTGTGGTGATTAAAATATCCCTATATTTATATCTCTATATTATAAATATCCCTATATTTTAATCAACATATTTTTACAGATTTATGCTTTGGATGGGAATACTGCATGGAACTTTGTGCAGTATTCAGACCTAGAGTGTATTCTATACCAAATACAAAGTACGAAAAGAAAATAATAATACCAAGTAGCACAAAGAACACTGATCTGGGAAAAAAAACACTGGGGAAAAAAACCAAGCTTTGATTTAGTCACACCTCACACCACATAAGAGGCACTGATTCAACTGTTAAGCAGAATGTTGCTTATAAAAACTATGAAGTAAAGATACAAAGGGAGAAGGCAGTGTTTAAAGAAAGTTCAGAATCCATCTTCTGTATTTTCGGAAAGACTGAAAAATCTTCTTTTCAAAAAGATGCACTTGACTCTTGCTTGTTTTAATCTTTCTTATTTTACTCACTGCCCCATCCTTCTATTTCAGACAATGGATTGGGCAGAATCCCACCAAGCAAAGCACAAGTAAATAAACATTTTTTTGTTAAAATGCTAAATGCTCTTCCTCACCCAATTTAGGAAAAATCAGAAGGCCTCCCCGTGATATCACCTCATCTACTCTGCATCTAAGATCTGTACCTCATAACAATGTGTTTATGCTTTTCGCCAGTTCTTCAAAATATCAAAACTACTCTAATATACTTTGCTCTGCTCTCATTTCATCTAAGTATTATTCTGCCTCAGTGCTGAAGCTAATGGGATTTCTCCTGCTTCACTGTGCTGATACATATACTGAGTTCCTGTCAAATTTGGAGAGGGTGGGAACAGGCTGACAGGTGGCAGGGAATCAACTCTTTAACCCAGCGCAATCATTGATGGGGCATCTAAAAACACTGCTTCTCTCTCTGCTTCTCTTCCTACTTGTGCTAGGAGGGATAAGCAGGGGAATTTGGGAGAGCTGGCTCTCTGTTTTGTTTCTTTGCCAATTCTCTTAAGAGGAGGATAAGTAGGGTAAAACAAATGGATGGGTACAGAAAGAGAATCTTGCATGATGGAATCCTGTTCTGCCATGAGCAGAACAGACCTAGGGAAAAATGCCCAGAAGCTACAGGGGCATAAAGCAATCAAAAGGAAGTGTAGACTATATTCTCACCATCATAATGCTGTAAATTGCATTTATGATAAAGCTTGTTTTGGGAGAAGAAGAAAAACATTGCTTTCATATTGGATCAGGTAAATATTAACAATTGGGGATGAGACATAGACATTGCCAAGAAGATCTCAAAAAATGTCAAGTGGTATCCTCAGCCACAAAAGACTGCCCATTCATATCACATTCTTGACATTCTACTTGCATTACATGATTGGTAATTGGTAATGCCTTCAAGTCAACCTAGACATCCCTAATTTAGCACCACCCAGATTACAGAAGGCTGCCATATTATCTATCTATCTATCTATCTATCTATCTATCTATCTATCTATCTATCTATCTACCTACCTACCTACCTACCTACCTACCTACCTACCTACCTACCTACCTACCTACCTACCCACCCCTCCCCAAAATTAAGACCTGATGCCTTTTTTGGCAAAAAAAGACATGGTCTTATTTTCAGGGAAATAGGGGTATTTATATAATAAATATTACACTATATTGTATTGCATATGTTATATTATACAACACTAAATTATATTACACTACACTACATTATATATTATATTATTATACTATATTATATTATCCCGCCTCTATTATTTTTACAAACAACTTGTGAGGACAAAATATCAATACATCTTCTTCCTCCTCCTATTTTCCCCATAACCACTCAGTGAGACAACTTGGATTGAATGATGATCATCGCTCATTATGCCATTATGATATTCAATCTGAATTTTTCAGAAAAAATATTTTACAAAACAAATACAGCATTTTTTAGAATACAATGGAACACTGTTAATATTACTAAGTAATAGTAATGTATCATTCTTACGACGGTACTGTATAATATCACTCATGCTACTATAATTGGAAAACTATTTAAATAAATGCTGTGACAACAATTTACTTAGTCTGCACTCATGAATGCAAACAAAATGAGTGGTGTGAAAAAAAACCGAGCAATCTGAACGAATATCTCTGCATACGGGAGAACAGAGCTGTGCAATAATATCTTCTGTGGGAGAGATATATAAGCTCCAATGGGCATTTATTTAACAAACTTGGCATTCTGACAAGCATAAATAGTAAAGCAAAAAGTGCTTCTACAGAGAGCTAATTATAGCATATTTGTATTTTTCAGCCTCTCATTGCAGAAAATAATATAAGAATACTTTGATGTTTTTTGCAGGGGGGAAAAAAACCTTGGATGAGGTTGCTGAATCTTGCAATCCACATTATGTTGTTAAGGGTAGCCCAAGAGAGAATTGTTATTCAGGATTCAGGAAACAGTATCAATCCTAGATCTCACATCTAGCTAATCTTCCAATCTTCCTGCAAAATAGATCAATATTAGTACAGTAGCTTGCCTAAAGCCCTCTAGAACAGTAACGGCTAATCTTTTCGGCACCAAGTACTGAAACTGGAACACGGACTTGTGCACCAGAGTGCCGGAACCTGGAAGAGAGAAGCTGGCCGCCGCACACATGTGCACTGGCCAACTGCTGTTTTGGGTTCCATCGCACGCATGTGTGCTGGCCAGCTGCTCTCTTCTGGGGTCCAGCATGCATGTACACAATGGAACCCGGAAGAGCAGCTGGCGAAGGGATGTGTCACCTCTGGCCCGCATGCCATAGGTTCCCCATTACAACTCTAGAGACTTACCTATCGAAGAGCCGTGCTGGTTAGAATGCAGCAGGCTAATTCTGCCAACTGCCAGTAGTTCGATTCTGACCAGCTCAAGGTTGACTCAGCGTTCCAGCCTTCTGAGGTTGGTAAAATGAGGACTCAGATTGTTGGGGGGCAATATGGTGACTCTGTAAACCACTTAGAAAGGGCTGTAAAGCACTGTAAAGTGGTATATCAGTCTAAGAGCTATTGCTATTATTACTCTACCAGGAACAAGTCTCTCGTTCAAAGTTTCTTTGCAGCTAAACCTTTTCTCGTTTTGCCAAAAATTACAGGGAAGGTTCTGCTACATCTATACAGCTGAAAAGCTAGCTAAGTTTTCCCAATGGAACTTAATGTGGGACATACTACACAAAAGATGTTCAAGAAATGATGCAAATACCACAAATTGGGTGACCAAGAGAAAAGGTCCTACTGAATGTCTGCATTGATTCAGCGGTTCAGTTTTCATATAAACATGTACAGTGTTGGGCTGTTACTCAACCGAAATCTGTACTTGGAGGCAGATCCAATTGTAGATCAGGCTGCTAGATACCCAAGTGAAACTATAAACATAAAGCTAACACCAAACTCAGCAAATTTATTAAAGAAAAAGAAAAAGAAATAACAAGGGTTTGACATCCCTTTAGTCTCTGGCATGATTCATGCCATTTTTTTATTTCAAAGCTCACATTACAATTGAAATGCCAAGCCTCATAGATAAGTAATAGTCAAAAAGATTAGGCTAAAGAAAAAAATGTGCAAACCCACAAAAAACTGGAAGCATGTTGAATATAAAAATTTCTCGGAGTAATAAAAACAACAGTAATGTTAGTTCAAAGATCTACCCTGGGGTGGCAATTCTGTCTCCATGAAGTGAAACACCATTTAATATAAAAACTTTAAAACAAATAAAAAAAAATCATATCCCCATTTTTAACATTTCATTCAGATTCATTTGGAATAAATCAAATTTATTTATAGGAAACTTCAAATTGGCAGAATAACCTAACAAGAATGTGTGTCAGCTATCATGGCTGTTTTCTTAAAATCCAAGAGCAATTCCTACATACTATAGATTGGAGCCAATATGACAGAAGTAAATAAATTACATCTCAGGAACAGGAGTATCGATAGGTCTACGATGCAACTTTTGACCCACCAGATCAAACATAGCATTTCTGCTACTTAATATAATTGGATTGTTATTTGACAAACTTCAACTTTAAATGTCAAATAGGCATCAAAATAGGATGAGGTACCACATGTCCATGGCAAGTGGGCTATGATCAACTTGTATAATTGAGAGTATAATTGGTGTCAGCTCGACTGTCATGATTGGAAAATTGCCTAAGGCAATAATGCAAGCTACTGGCAACAGAAGTGTGAATCTTTAGTTCTGCTCAAATCACAGATATGTAGTGAGGACTTCATCTCAAAGTATATTTTTGTCTGTTTGCTTTAAACCAGTGGAGATATTATTAGTTACAAAATAATAAAGATGAGTAAGTTACCGCAATGTAAAAAAATTATGGACTTGTATCAAGATTTAAAGAAGACTTAACATAATTCTTCAGAAGAATATATATATATATATTTTCAGTAAGTGGATTGATTGGCTGTGTAGTATCATGATTGGTAGATTGGTGCTGATTGGTGCTGGCTGTGTGTTTGTTGTTTTTTTGTGTTGTAACGGCCTGGGTCATTTGTTGACTAGGGCAGGTTTCCAGATGTCTGGTAGGCGGGAGGTATCGTCACGTTTATTCATGTTGTAGGGGTGTTTCTCTGTTTTGATAGCTTCCATAATTATTCTCTAGTTGAAGTGTTCAGTTTTGGAGATTAATTTGGTTCCTTCAAAATCAATTTCATGTCCTGTAGCTTTAAGGTGCTGGAAAAAGGAGGAAGTTTTTTCTTTTTTTCTTACTGCGTTCTTGTGTTCTACGACGTGTGCATTTATTCTCCTATTGATGTTTAATAAATAAATTGATGTTTAATACATTTATAGGCCGCCCAATCCCGAAGGACTCCCCGGCTATTAGTTTGTCCTATGTATGTTGCCGGGCAGATTTTGCATGTATTTCGTAGACTCCTTGGTTTTCGAGCTGGATTTTGTCTTTGAGGTTTCTTAAGATGTTGGCTATTTTTTGGTCAGTGTTGAAGGCTGTCTTGATTTTGTGTTTGTGGAGAATTTTGCTGATTTTATCTGTGGTGCCTTTGATGTAAGGGAGGAGGGCGATGCCGTTGTCCTGTTCTGTGTCTCGGTTCTTGTGGGGAGTCTCCCTTTGGATTAGGTTGGTAATTGTTTTTCTTTGGAATCTGTTGGATACACACTTACACATACACACACCTTGGGTTTGCTCAGATATACAAAGATAGCTTATTAGTACATGTAACTGAGCTGATTGTCCCTACTGTTGTTATAGAGGATGGAACTGAAGTATATAGAATCAAGGAGACTCACCACACCCAAGACAGCCCTCCGTGCAGTGTATTCTCATTGTAAATTATTTAGGATCTTGACTATGAGTTAAACCAAACATGGCATTAGTCATATACTTTGGCTCTTCATAGTTGCCTTGTCTTCATTAAACAGATAGCAAAATGAGGACAACATAACTTAAAGAGAGCATTAAACCTTGCTTTCCCATTGTCTTCCTTACAATTCCATTTCTGAACAGATTTCTGGTTTAAAACAATGGAGGTATGTACAGCCAAACCATATGACAAACATAACTGAGTTCAACTCAGGCTGAAATAACTTTTTACTGCAACTACTATATTAATCAGAACCTCATTTCCACTAAAACAACTTTGAGTCCGCATCTATTTCAACAGGGACAAAATTCTGATTAATTATGTAACCTTATATCTGGTTACTCTGGCCAGGTTCATTGAGTTCAGCATGAAGTAGCTTTAATGGTAACTTAGTGAAATGGGGATAATATCTATGATGTAGATCATGATCTATGATATGAAAAAGGGAATATTGGTAATGGTGTTTCTTAAAGAAACATTACAGTGTTCTGAAGAAGAAGAGTGCAAAGAGTGCATTTGAGTTATAAGTGTGGCCAGCTTATAACTCAAACACAAGTTTAACAAATTTTAGCAAAGCTACCAAAATACATTTACCTTTGGTCTGAAGCTACTTGCACTGGGCTAAAATTGATGCATTAGTGGGTTTTTTAAAAAAATGCCAGCCTTCTATATGTTTTGTTCCTTTTAGATATTTATGAGTAATATGAATGCATATAGTTTTTATGTATTTCTTAATAGCTCACATAAAGCAAACTAAGAACCGGACAAAAATAACTCTCATTGCTTGTTGGAAATAGGTCCCTGAAGGTTTAACTCTCTGCATATGATTTTCCCTTAAGAAAATGTGTGGCACTTAAAGATAGTTACTTTCTTTTTATATTGCTCCTCAACTAATACAGAACTGAAAACAACAAGCAGCTACTTTTCTTTTTTCCATTCAATCATGTACAATTCTTGGAGTCCTTGCAGTTTTCTTGCCAAGTGATTTGCCATTGCCACCATCCCAGGGCTGAGAAAAAGTGACTAGCCCAAGGTCACCCAACTGGCTTTATACCTAAGGCAGACTAAAATTCACAATCTCCTGATTTCTAGCCTGATGATGCCTTAAGCAGTACAGGTAGTCCTCAGCTTAGGACGAAAATTGTAACCAGAACTTCCCTTGCTAAGAGATTCGTGCCCAATTTTATGGCTTTTTCCCCCATGACCATTAAGTGAACCACCATGTTTGTTAAGTGAAACATGCAATCATTTAATGAATCCAGCTTCCCCTCAGACTCGGAAGCTTGAAAGGTAGTTCATATGATGCTGGGATGCTGTAATCATCATCAATCCATGCCAGTTAATAAGGGCCTGGATTTTAATCATGTGACTGCAAGGACTATGACGTCTGTTAAGTGTGAGAACCAGTGGTGAAATTCAAATTTTTCTACTACTGGTTCTGTGGGCGTGGCTTAGTGGGCGTGGCAGGGGAAGGATACTGCACAATCTCCATTCCCACCCCACTCTGGGGCCAGCCAGAGGTAGTATTTGCCGGTTCTCTGAACTACTCAAAATTTCCGCTACCGGTTCTCCAGAACCTGTCAGAACCTGCTAAATTTCACCCCTGATGAGAACCGATCGTAGGTCTCTTTTTTCAGCACTGTTGTATCTTTGAGCAGTTGTTAAATGAATTGTTGTAAGTCATGGACCACGTATACACCAAACTGAATCGCTATTACATATTAAACGAGTTAGCTGATTTTGTTCAAGAGGCCTGCAAATTATGCTACACTGTGAACAAGAATGATGTTGTCTTTGGAGAACTGTTGATACATGGGAGGTCTTAGAATAAATTATTGGGGCAGTAGATCACCAAGCTCTCCCTTGCCTTGTAAGCAGACAATGTGGTCAACAAAACAAAATATTGTTCAGCGAATAATACCCTGAAGCCAACCCTCCAGTCCCAGTTACAACAGGAAGCCATGCCATAGCATTTTGTGTGTTGAACTGAACCCAAATTTCTCACTCAACTAAGATGAGAGACAAACAGAAAAAAGGGTTTTTTATTACTTTTACAGAAATGGTGTCTCATGGGGGACTAAATGCCATCTCTCTATCTTCAAAGCACAGCATAGCTTAAAAGAAATAGTGATGTTCAATAAGATGACAAGGATGCTTTTGAACAACAGGCCGTCCCCTTTTATGTCCTCTATGACATAAATAATTATTTCCCATAAGTAGAACATTGGAAATGGTGAACTGAACAATTTTAACTGATTTATTAAGGCAATGCTACCCTATGGTGAGATCGGTGGCCAATAAATTTAGTTAAAAAAATTTTAAAAAATGAAATCGTTTAAGAATAATTGAATAATTATTAATAATTGAGGGAGGGAGGGAAGAAGTAGGACCGTTGTAAGATAAGATGGATCTATGGGATGATAAAAAAGCAATTTTCAAGTATATTGTCAACAGTAGGGAAAAATTGTTATAAATACATATTATTAATAACAGTTATGAGATCATATAATTGTGAATGTATATATGAAATTGATAAAATAAAATAAAAAATTTATTTTTTAAAAAAAAGAATAATTGAATGAAGAACTAAAAAATCAGTATGCTATACACAATTGTCCAAATACTATCAGCATGTGCCTTTTTTCTTGTGGCAAACTCTCATATAGAAATAGAAAATTGCAAGGAATCCTATTTATCTGTGCTATTTATGTATATGTTTACATTCACTCCTTCCTCTATTTTGGAGCAAATAATTATTCAAACTCACTACCATTAATTTCCTGGTCTTCTCCATGGCTTGCTGCCAATATACAAATCAGCTTACAATCACAATAATAATAATCATAATTATTATAGGTGACAGGCTCTCATTAATCCATCTAAAGATCACCAAAGCATTTCATCTTAATTAGGAAGAAGAAACAGTTGAAATTGCCCTGGTTCAAACTCCTACTTGAGACTTAAAGCATCCTTGTATTATTCTATTCAAAACAGGCGGCTTGTATATCTTGCCATACACAATGGTCCTTTTCAGTTATGGTACTTGATATTCCAGAATATACCCTATCTTTACGTAACTCATACAATATTTGATGCTGCCCTTCCCCTCTTAAAATGAGTGGCTCCATGCAGTTATCAAAGCAAAAGAGCAAACAAACATTAAAACAGTAATTTTTTAATGAAATTATCCACACACACACCCATAAAACAGCCTGAGAGGACTACTGAAAGGAGAGTTAATGACAAATAAGATAAGCTTCTCTAGAATAAGCATCCATTTAGTTATAAAGCTCTGCAGATGGTGGCAGAAAACAGATACCAGAAAAAAAAAATGGATAAAAGTTTCTATAGGTGGGGGGGGGACTTCCACAATAAATTTTCTTGCGATTTTCTATTTATATTGTCTCTGAAGGCAAGGGCATGTATTGTCTCCCAAACATTAGCTCTAATGCCCCATAATAGCTCTAACCCCCTCGTTTTTTTCTCTAAAAATTCTTAATATTTCTACAAATATCAGGACTGTTTCAAGCCTTCCTAATATCTCAATCCTGGATTTGGCTAGTGTCATTCTGGATGCATATAAATGGCATTCCACTTCTTAGTAGAAGAAATGAATTCCATCTGGCCCTTTGAAATATTTCAGCGGAACTTAAAAGGACTTCTTTTCAAAGCTTCTACCTGTTTGACAAATCTAAGCAAAAATGCGGTGGATCTCTCAGATTAATTTTGAATGTATGGTATTAAGTAAAACCTACAAATGAAATCCTCAAGTGACATGGGCCAACCCAAACCACGGTACTCCTCCCCCCCATACCTCCCCCCAAAAGAAGTCAACTATTGTGATAGCTGAACTTTACTTCAAAGTGACTGTAGGACATGCAGGACAGATAACAAGGACGCTTGTAGGTCTGTTCTCTGGCACCCTGCTTGTCTGAGGCACCTGCCTCATTTCGTCTATGGAGTCTCCGATGCTTTCTGGGCTTGGTTATTTGCTTGCAGACATGCCATTACCCAACTGGAACTTCAACTGCAACCAAACAACTCTCAGAGAACATCAAGGATGTCACAGTTTAACCTTGAGCTGCATATAAGTGGTCCTTGATTTACGACCACCATTCAAAACGGTTCACCGACAAAAGGACGAACGACAAAACCGCGCCCGACTAAACCGCGATGACAAAACCACGTGTTCTAAAGCGCTCTGACGAATGAGCACTGAATCGCACCGACAACAGCACGGCGACAGAAGCGCGCTGTAAAACTAACCCTAACCCTAATCCTAAATGTAACGCTAACTCTAACTCTAAACGTAACCCTAAACCTAACCCTAAACCTAACCCTAAACCTAACCCTTACCTTAACTTGCCCTTCTGCCGACGCGCTGTTGTAAATCGCCCTTCTGTCGACGCGCTGTTGTCGACGCGCTGTTGTCGGCGCGTTGATGACATCGCGGTTTTAGCGACGTGGTTTAGTCGGGCGCGGTTTTGTCATTCGCCCTTTTGTCGGGTCACGCATTCAAAACAACATTGTTTAACAGTGATTTGAAGTTACCACAGCGCTGAAACAAGTGACTTACCACCTGTCCTCAGAGTTACGGCTGTCGCACCATCCCTATGGACACAATTCATGTGCTCGGAAACTAGCAACATGTATGATGGTTGCAAGGTCCTGCAGTTCCCTGTTCACAATTTGCTATCTTCCCAACCAGCTTCTGACAAGCAATGGGGAAGCCAGCAAGGAAGGTTGTGAATTGTGATCATGTGATGTTTCATGTAATGACCAGGTTGATTTGCTTGATGACTGCAGCAACAAAGTTGTGCAGTCATATGATTCCTCATTTACTGACAACAATTAATTTGCCACCCCCAACTGCGGTCATAAACTGAAGACTATCTGTATGTTCTCTTCTAGTGGAAGCACATTATCTACTATCAGGGCCACCCATGGGTGGAATCACAAATTCTCCATGGATCTCTTTCCTGCCTTCTCTTATACTCCCAGAGAGAAAATCATTTTGACTTTAACAAAACAACTTCTAATAACAATGAAAGTTTTTTTTTTAAACTGCAGTGTAAAATGCAGATAATTTTCAGAGAGATTCGATTGGGAAGGAAAGGACACATATTTCTAGTCACAAATTGTAATAAATTAAAATTACACTCATAAACATTCATTTTACTGGGTTAACAAGCATATAATTCCTTAGCTTTTGATTGATCGTGGGTATTGACTTCAACAATCAAATACTGTAGATTTGGCAGATTACAAAGACCCTAGTTTAGCACTTGGTTTCTCATATATAGGAAGTGTCAAACCACATTAACAACTGGCCAGATAAAAGAGCAGGGGAAATAGAAATGTCCTATCACTCCTTAATTAAACATCAGCTTAGCTGGAAATATTGAAATCCCAGCATAGCTGGTGGGCACCAGGTTGGCAAAGACTGAGCTTTGTCATCACAGTGTATAGCTGTGGCTGATGAAATCATATCCTCATAATTGCCTGCAGGAACAATTCTGCAGCTGGAACAAACACTCTGTGGTGGCAACGTGGATGTTTTCAAGACATCCAAATATAGTTGAAGGAGAGGATGCCAAGTACTTTACCACAGCTCTGCCACCACAATTGATGGCTTTCTGCATTTACTGTAATCCTGATACAATTTTCTTTGCAACACATGCTCCCTCATTTAACATACCACAACGTCTGTAATTTCTTATTTCTCTTGTAACTGCAGCCAGAAAAACAACTCTTCTCCTGTTTTGCTATTTTTTTTAAAAAAACAACAACTGTGGACTAGAACCAGGGGTGGGTTCCTGCCAGTTCTAATCTCTTCTATAGAAGAGTTCCACAAATCTACCATGCCGTTTAGAACCGGTTCCAGCTCCCTGCCCCTGCCCGTCCGCACCATGCTTGCCCCGCCCGTCGCTCACTGATTGGCTGGTTCACCAATCGCTCTGCCCGCCTCTAAGAGTCCTATCTAAACCTTAAAGTCTTAAAGCTGTCAAGTTTGAACACCCCTGGTTGTTTTTTTCTAAAGGGTTAGGGATGCAAGGGTCTTGTAACTTGACAGCTTTAAGACTTGCATGCTTCAAATGCCAGAGTTTCTGAGCCAACATTTTGGTTGCTAAGCAAGAGCGTTGTTAAGTGAGTTTCACCACATTTTACAAGTTGGCCATGCTCCCCCAATCACGTGACTGACAAGTCATCCCCACTCGGTCACATGGCTGGCAAGCCACTCCCACCCAGTCACATGGCTGGCAAGCCACTCCCTCAAAGCAGGCCACACCTACAGAAGAGGTTCTAAAAAATTTTGAAACCCACCACTGACTAGAACTTACCTTTCCAAAGAAACAGAAACAAAACAAATCAGAAAAGAATAACTAGATATGGGAAAGTATAATTTTTTGGTTTAATGTAGCAAAGAATTGTGTTTATACATTTGAAAATAAGAATCGATAATACCACAACCATAGCATTACTGAGTCAAGGCTATATGCTTCCAGCCACACAGAGGAAATCTATATGAAATTATGCAGTCAATTGTAAGTGATAAAATAGAAATTGTACAGAATTGTGGGGATTTATTTTTGCATTTCATTCAGAAAGACCCCGAGAAAGTTAAACAGAGAAAGCTGAACAGAAATGCAGTCAGTAAAACACTCCTCTGGATATTCCCTTGAACCACAGTCCCCAATGATTTCACAGAGACTTCAAAGCAAATATACATAAACATTTGCTAAATGTGATTCAGTGTTATCTGAATAGGTACCTTATGTCTCAGACAGTAACCAGTTTGCTGCTTCAGGGTGATGCAACTTGTAGTTAGGATCATATGGAAGAGACCAGATGGAGGAATTTCCTTCTGTTTATCAAAAAAGACATTTCCCAAAGGGTATTTCCATTCTATAATTCTTCAGAGTCTGAATGGAATCAGATTTCACCTTAAAAATTTGAGAACAATGCTATAAAACAGGGGTGTTGAACCTTGGTTGAACCTTTAGGACTGTGGACTTCAATTCCCAGAATTCCCCAGCCATCCTTACTATAGCAGTTGAAAATTGGGGAAAGGGGAGGAGACAAGAGCTAAAATTCTAGCAGTGGGAGAATGGTTGGCTACAGATAAAATGATTCAAGTAAAAGGACCACATTTGCTTCAATCTCAGATACATCATACCTGAATCCACAATACATAGGCTCATCACTGATATTGTGAAGCTGAACTACTTTGAAGCTGATCTTGAAACAACACAAACTCCCATAAAGAAGGGGCAAAATTCTCAGGAAGAGACCTGCTTCAGAATATTCTAATTTCTCCCTAACCCATCTATTCCTTTGCCCTTCCTTCAGTTCAGCTTAACAAGGAACAGGTTCTTTGGATTCATCCTAAACACTTGAATGAATTCATGTTTAATATAACAACATGGATCAAACCCATAATTTTTAAAACCTTAACTTTTATGGGTTTTATCATGGTGGAGGTTCATACAGTCCTTCCTCACAATATTGTTCTATTCAAACAACAATTAGCTCAATTAAGTCAGCCAACCAGAACTCAATGTAACATACATACACACACACACACACTCACACAATACTTGCACACACAACCATTCACACACCACACCTTGCCCCTCTGATGGATCCTGGGCACCACTTAGTCAAGCATTTGAATTCTTTTCAATTATTGCAGTGTGCTATAAGTCCAATTCTCTTTGAAAAAATGATTCCTAATTCCAGTTGGATCATCTCAGAGCTGCTAACATTTTTACTGGCATGGATGAAAGAAAACATATTTCAGTGCTTTAGCAGATATACAGGCAACTAGTCTGCTTCTAGGAGAATTTCACTCATTTTGGAGAGATGGATCTAAAGGTAGTTTTCTGCTCTGTTTACCTGTTCAGACACAATAGAATATTCTCTGAAGAAGGATGTTCCTCTTCTTTGCTTTACACAATTGATTTTGCAAGTGAAATTAAATGGGGAGCTAATCAGATAAAAGGCATTTTCAGCTGCATGGTCTATTATGGGGCATGGCCTCCTATAAAACTTACATGGAATTCTTACTACTATTGGTTCAACATCAGGTAATTTCAATCCAATTCAATGTACCCGTTACCTATTGTTCTGTTTGTATGTATTATTTTTAAAATCTTCATTTTATAATCTTGATCATGCAAAATTACATTGTTTTTTTTCTATTACATCAATAAAGACCCAGTTCACAAGCAAAATGCATATAAACCTCATCAATCCTAGACTGTAAATCTGGGATAGTTGATAGTGTCTTTCCATCATAAAAATTTTTTTTGGTTGCTATCCTTTATGTTCAATATATTTACAGCTTTTTATATAATGAGGATTCCAATTTGGGATATACAATTCAAAATCACATTCACATCTATAAATTAGATTATTGTTCACAAAAATGTGCAGATGTTAGTCCAAAACAGGAGCACAGCAGATATGTATTATTCCCTTTATCATTTTTCACTTTCAACATGATGAAATTGACAAGTATCCTTTCCAATGCTCAATTTTCCACAATTAAGACTGAAAATCTTCTAGTATATTGCCCCCCCCTGGCATGCACCCCCCCATGGATACACATGCATCCCCCCACTCATGTGCAGCAGATACCTGCTGACCAGCTGGCCGGCAGGAGGCATGCACACATGTGCAGTGGGCTGAACTAGGGCAATGGCTCATGTGCCCACAGAGAGGGCACTGCGTGCCACCTGTGCCATAGGTTCGCTATCACGGGTATAGGGACTCCTGCTTGAGTCCCTATACCCGTGGACTAGATCACCTCCAAGATCCCTTCCAGTTCTATTCTGATTGATTGATCAAAACACCATATGAAAAACTAAGAATTATAATCAAATAAAAATAAATTTAAAAACCTGGAATGGTCTTCATCTAGTAATAAAATAGTGCCAACGTAGGTGCCTGTTGAGCTTCTCTGGGAAGAAAAGTCCAAAAATAGGATAATACCAAAGAAAAACCTCCCTCTTTGGAAAGGCCCACCTCATCTCCTTTGATGAAGGGATCTAATTTAGATGGTCTTATAGTCTTGGTAGGTACACATGGGAGAGGATGCTCCTTCAGGTAACCTGGTCATAAGTCAAGAAACATATATGCAGCTCATTAAGTTTACTCAGAGATACATATCTGAGGTAAATAGAGGCTCATATGACTTCTGTGTAAGCACAATTAATTCTCTCCACATTCGATCTAATTCCCAGTCACCATCACAAGAGATGTGTTATATAAAATATTTAAAGATCTGGCTACCAGTTATAGTAACTCATTACAGCAAACTGAATATCTAAAATCAGTCTGAAGGACATATATGATTCTATGTAAAGATTACTAAAGTAATTTTTAACATGAAAAAAAGAGTTCAATGACAAAAGAAGTTTTTAAGCTATGCAGAGGATTCTCCTCAATTCTTTGGGGGAGGGGGGACGTATCGGAAATCAAACTATGTAAGAACAGAGAAAGTAAAATTGAGGCCACATCAAAACACAGAGAAGGAAAAGGAAAGTCTGAAGCATTCTCAGATTTCAGCTGGGATTTCACTCTTGCTATTCAGCAGTGATGCCTGCATTACAAATGGAGAATCACAAATACAAGCATTCTTCTCCAGAGAGTGAAATTCAGTATCTATTGCAAATTTCTCAGATGCAACAGAAGATGAACTACATCTAACCTTGAACAAGGGGGAAAGAAACACTAGAAGAATAAGTCAACAGTATTTTGATTATTCCACAAATATACAGGAATAAGCCACAAAGGCATGTTCAAGATCCGCAGCTGAACTCATATTCTCAAAGGACACGAGCACTTTAACTAGCAGAGATCATTGGGGATTTTATCCACCGAAGAGACTTTCTCTCCAACAACTTCTCCACAGAAGAATTTGGGCAATGGAGGACAGAGTTTCTTCTGCAATAGATTCAGATATATATATATATATATATATATATATATATATATATATATATATATATATATATATATATATATATATATATATATATATATATATATATATATATATATATATATATATATATATATATATATATATATATATATATATATATATATATATATATATATATATATAATTTAAAATAATCTGGGTTTCATTTGCAATTGTTGGCTCATTTCCAAAACCAGTACATTTCATCTTGTGCATACCCAGTGTGTATTATTGTAGTATTATTGTAAGGGAGAAAGGACACCAGAGAAGAAAAGGCAATGTTTTGCAGGTCTCTTAAAATATTCTCTGGACTTTGTCAAAAGGTTTATTCTCTGGCAAGGATGGATCAAGTTGTGGCTAAATATATATATATATATATGGGAATGGAGGACAGAGTTTCTTCTGCAATATATGTTTTTACGCTCCTCTCTTTCAGAGTTTTTCCTGTCTTATTCCGTTTTTTGCCATTTGCAATTTTCGGACAGATTTTTTTTGTTTAAATAAAACCGTATCCCAAGAGTTATCCCTAGCCTTTCCAAAGAACTAAGGCCCCCTCCAGTTCAAAAGCCTGCTTCCCATACACACACACACACACACACACACACACACACGGCCAAATCCCAGGAGGAAAAAACATTTTCTACCCGTTAAATATAAATATAATGGTTCTCTCTGCCCTTCCCCTCCCCCCGTTTCACATACCATTAAGCAGGGCGCCCCTCCTGTTTAAAAAGTTTTGATCTTTGCAAATGACCTTAGCAAAACTTCTGCGCAGCAGATGTGGGAACAGCGGGGGCGTCTCATCCTTTCCTCCCGCTCCGGATTGATCCCCGTCCCGCCGCCCTTCTTTCTCCAAGTCGAGGCCGAAGCCAGTTTCCGAACCAAGAAACTGGGATGTCGGTGCTGATTTTTAAAACCAGCTCCCCTCCCATCGCCCCAGGATCCAGCTACAAATTGCCCGTTCAGGCAGAACGGCAAAGAAGGGGAAAGTTCCCCAAGAGTTAAGAGCAGGAAAGGAGAGGCACCCGCTGACCCAGTGGACGGAAACCGTCCGGATCCAACACAAGCGCCCCTCGCAACAGCCTCTTGCCCTGCTTCCCCGCTCCCCAAATGACACGAAAACAAACCCCCTTACCGTCTCGCCCGAGACGCAGGCCGACAAGGCGAAGGCAAGCACCATCCACACGTTCCACATTATCCCCACGTTGCAGCTCTCGCTCCGGCCCGCCACGGAAAAGGAGAGGCGTGAAGAGACGCCCCGCAGATTCCCCCGAAGGAGCGATCCTCACAAACCCCGGGGCAAAGCGCTGACTAACGATCCGGCCGGGAGCGACGGCCTTTCGTTGGCTCCCCTTTCGCTTCTCCTGCCTCTCTCTTTCTCTCTCGGCTGTTTTCCCCCGTTGCTCCTCACTTGTCGGCGTGCTTCAGGGCGGAGTTGACCGGCTGGCGGGGGAACGGAGGGGGTGGTTGGTTGGTTGGATGGATAGATAGGTGGGTGGGTGGGCTGCTGCCCGACGGTCCGCGGGCCCGAGACCTCGCCTGCCCGGCTCTCCCGCTCTCTCGAGGCTGCGGGCGCAAAGAAGAAAGTTTGCAGTCCGGGCGGCAGCAGCAGCGGCGGCGGCGGCGGAGCAACCGAGCCGCGCGCGCTCCCGAGCGTTTTCCTCGCTTTCCCCCTCTGGAGGATGGGAAGGAAAAGCCAAGCCGAGCCAGACGAGCCGGTCCTCCTTAGCTGCTTCCACTCCGCCTGGCCTCGCTTTTCTTCCGCCGTCTGCGAGAAGCGACTCCTAGTTAAAGCCTGGCGAAATTCCTGCAGGATTACAACACAGATTGGCAGGTCCTTCAGCCACTGGGAGGGCGCTCGCCGCGGCAGCCCCGGCTCGCTTTGGCCTTTTGCGAAGCTCGACTAATCCCACCCCGGGACCGCTACCCACCTCTCCTCCTCCGCTTCTTCGCCGCCTGTCTGCCCGGCCGGCCGCCCAGCCTCCCCCCCCCTCCCCGCTCTCCCGCGCCTGCTGCTCCTCATCCACCTTGGATGCCCCGGGAAAGCGCTCCGCCGCCGGTCCTGGCCGCTCCAATCGAGCGACGCTCTTCCCGACATCGGCACCGGCGCTTCAGCTTCTCCTGTCGTCGGAAAAGGCAGAGTTTTGAGCAAGAGAAAGGCAGAAGTGCCCGCCGGATACTTGCAGAGGTGCAACTTAAAGGGAGGCCACTTTGCTGGTCTTTGCTAATGAAGGAGCATCTCCGTCCAATTGAAGAAGCATGTTGGTTTGCTTGAACTATTTAAATGCCCCATGCAGAGGCAGCTGTATAATGGAATCTTCCCTACGCTTTTTGCTCCAGCATTTTTCATACATGCTCTGTAAATGCTAGAGCATTTTTCGTACATGCTCTGAAGAAGCACTTCCCCCAGTTTCCAGTCCATGTAGTCTCCGAGAATAATGCTCCCCCTCCCTCCCTCCCTCCCTCCCTCCCTCTCTCTGTATGTGTGTTTGTGTATCTTCAAGTCAGTGTTGACTCCCTGTAACTGCCTGGACAAGTCTCTGCAATGTCCTTGGCAAGGTTTTTGAGAAGTGGTTTGCCATTGCTTCCTTCCTAGGACATAGGGAGAGACTGGCCCAAGCTCACCCAGCTGACTTCCTGCCTAAGACAAGACTAGAACTCACAGTCCCCCAGTTTAGTCTTAGTCTTAGTTTATTTATATGCCGCCCTTTTCCCTGGGGGGACTCAGGGCGGCTTACAACTTAAGGGGGGGGAAACAAACATTTAACACATAAGACAGTACATCATTAAAAGCACAACATTCATACTATTCGGGTGGGTTACAGTCTTTAATCCCAGGCCTGACGGGATAGCCAGATCTTAAGGGCTGTGCGGAAGGTCTGGAGGGTGGTGAGGGTACGAATCTCCACGGGGAGATCGTTCCATAGGGTCGGAGCTGCCACCGAGAAGGCTCTCCTCCGCGTGATTGCCAGTCGACATTGACTGGCAGATGGAACTCGGAGGAGGCCTAATCTATGGGATCTAATTGGTCGAGTGGAGGTGATTGGCAGTAGGCGGTCTCTCAAGTACCCAGATCCACTACCATGAAGGGCTTTGTGGGTGACAAGTAGCACCTTGAAGCGTACTCGGAGATCAACAGGTAGCCAGTGCAGCTCGCGGAGGATAGGTGTTATGTGGGTGAAGCGAGGTGCACCCACAATCGCTCGCGCGGCCGCATTCTGGACTAGCTGAAGTCGCCGAATACTCTTCAAGGGCAGCCCCATGTAGAGCACATTGCAGTACTCCAGCCTAGAGGTCACAAGGGCACGAGTGACTGTTGTGAGAGCCTCCCGGTTCAGGTAGTTTCTATTCTGGTGCCTTAATCACTAGGTCTGTGATGGCGCATTTGACAGCAAGCGAGCCATCAGGTCCAGCGTGGATGCGCACACCGGCCATCTGATTTTTGGCCTTCTGGAAGGCCAGGGGAGGTATTTTAGCCCTCCCCAGGCTTCAGGAAAGCCTCCAGAGTCTGGGAAGGACAAAAAAACAGGCCCAACAGGCCAAGCAGAAGTTTGGAAATGATCCATTTTCGGCTTCCAGAGGTCCTCCAGGAGGCCAGGGGTGGTCGTTTTTGCCCTCCCCAGGCTTCAGGAAAGCCTCTGGAGCCTGGGGAGGGCAAAAACTCTCCCCATATGGGAGGGTTCATGCGCGTATGCACAAGACAGGAGTCGTGCGCGCATGCACAAGTGGGCAGAGCCCATTCCATTGTGGGTGTGGGTGCACATACAATTTTGGCACACCTTTACAAAAAGGTTCACCATCACTGCACTAGGCCAAACTGGTACTGACTCCATTCCCTGACCACAGACCATCTCCTCTAGGTAGCTAAGGAAGTGATTGATTACTGAAAACATTTTTTTTTCTTAGCATATGGCCTTTTTTCTTATAGTATTTCCACCTTTCACTACCATGATGGAGTAATAGTATAAGCCTATGTACTTCTCAGTATGAGTTGCTGGAGCAAAAACCAAGCTAGCTGTGCTATTGTCATCATTTCCTATCGAGTGCATTGGGTACACAATGCCTATTGTGTACCTGATGTTCTCAATGTTGTGCCCTTTGTGTACATTAAACTGGGGCATCTTTTTGGCTTCTTCCAACTGGCATTTACATCCTTAATAATTTCCCTAGAAAGTTGGTCGGATTCCAGAGGAGGCTATTACTGTGCCATCGTCCTATTTATTGATCTAATTTCACAGAAGGGACGTGGGATCCAGGACAAAGCCTTTTACTGAAAATCTCTCATTTGGTCTTTTTTTCCTACAAAAAAAAAAGTATTGACGTACTGTACTGCTCTATCATTACGTGAATGGCATTTGTTTCTGGGGTGAGCTTTTTCCTTTCTTCATTTTTTTTCTAAAATTGAGACAGCAGCTATATTAAATTAAATATTGACAGCGAAAGCAGACATTATAAACACCCTGAATAAGAGGAAACCAAACTGATCAGAAATATTTATCTAGAGCAATAAATCAGTTTCTGCCTATTTGGTTCCCATGGTATTGTACCATAAAAAAATCCAAAAAGATATGACTTTAAATAAACGTTGCTATACAAACCAATAAGGAAGCATGTCCAATCCACAGCTCTTGGGGCACATGCAGTCCTGAATAGCTAGTAATTTTAAAAAAATAAGGGAAGTTTGCTGTTTGTACACATTAATTACATTATATATTTTAAATGCAGCCCAAGACAATTCCTTTTCACTCTATACAGTCCAGACAAGCCAAAAGATTGGACATACATACTGATAATATTGCAGAAGGAATAGTCCAGCTAAAGTACTAAATGTCGAGCTAGGAAGAACCAAGGAGTTCTATAAATGGGAAATATATTTAAGATTATTATCACAAGATCTCTAATAGCAAAAAAAAAGGAAATTGCTAATGAAATTGGAACAAAAAAGGTTTAAAATGAGAACTAAAATTTCAGTATAGTTAAAGCTGTATTTCAAACAATTATAGTATTCTAATGTTCCTTCTTAATACCACTAGCATAGTTTGTTTAGCCATTATCACTCTTCACTTCCCAAATTTTGGTCTCTGTCACCTCCTGATCCCTTTTAGTCAGAATTTTCTGTACATACACATGGTTCGATATCTTTATCGCACCCTCATTTGCAGCAATGGCCATTCTGTTACATGCTGCTTTTTAAATCATCCATAGCCTTTTCCACTTCATCATCATCCACTTCTTTTTATATGTTCCCCACATATGTAATTTCACAACACTTTTTTCACATTCTTTATTAGAATATTTTTAATCCATACCAAACAGCTTCCACATCCTGTTTCTTAAGTTTACTTTCTACTTATTCTCTTAAGAGATGTTAAGAGAAGTTTACACTGTGCTGGTGGGACCACACTTGGAATATGTTGCCCAGTTCCAGTCACCATGATATAATAGAGATGTTGAGACCCTAAAAAATGCTCAAAGAAGAGCAACAAAGATAATAAAGGATTTGGACACTAAATTGTATGATAAATAGTTGAGGAGATTAGGTACGTCCAGCTTATTGAAGAGAAGGATTAGGGAGAACATGTTAACTGCCTTCCTGTACTTGACAGGCTATCAAAAAGAAGAGAGGATTGACTTATTCTCTAAGTTTAAGGCCATAAGGCAGGGTCAGAAGTAATTGATGGAAAGTTGTTAAAGAGAGGTCCAACCTAGAAATAAGAATAAATTTCCAGGCAGTGAGAACAATTAATAAATTGAATGGCTTGCCTCCTAAGGTTTTGGGCACTCCCACACTGGAGGTTTTCAGATAGGCTGGACAGCCATTTGACTGATTGTATAAGGCTTTTGCCTTAAGCAAAAGACGTCAGAGGTCCCTTTCAAACTACGATTATATGATTTTATGATTCATTGCTTAGTGGGATCTTGTGACAAAGATGGGTAACCTGTGGGCTTCCAAAAATACAACTCATCACAGCTACCAGCATGGTCACTCTATTTATAACTTCTAGTAGTCATCTTGACAATGGAAGCTGTACCTATGCCTCACTGAATTATTTATGGTTTACTTCTGAAGTACAATACAATAACAGAGTTGGAAGGGACGTTGGAGGTCTTCTAGTCCAACCCCCTGCCTAGGCAGGAAACCCTATACAGTTTCAGCCAAATGTCTATTCAACATATTCTTAAAGACTTCCAGTCTTGGGGCATTCACAACTTCTGGAGGCAAGCTATTCTTATTTTTAATTTTTATTTTCTCCTGGAGTGACAGTTTAAATATATATTTTAAATAGTAGAATTATTAATATGTTACAGATTTTAAAACAGCTGAAATTCAGATTCCTGATTTCAACAGTTGCTGTACTTGCCATCGGTCCACTCATGCTTTCTTGGGAAAAAGACTCACTGAATTCAGCAGAACTTATTTTCACAAAGGTGTATTTATAACTGATTAGAAAGGGAATCAAGTTTCTTTTTCAACCCATGAACAAGCTTTGAGATGTCTTGGTCAGCAGCATCTAGAGAACCAGAAAGAGCAGATTCAATGCCCTGCAACAGCAATAAAACCAGCACTACAAAAGTATTTGGTACTACTCAACATTTGTTGTAGAAACCATCAATGTTTTTCTCTCCTCCGGAAATGGAAAAGAGCTAGAACTGGACTCACATGAAAAGTATTAAGAAGTTATTAGTCCTCCTTCAAACCTTCAAAGAATCTCAACAAAGAACAAAGTGGGGGATAATTGATTTTTAGCAATTAGGGAAATCATTATCTGAAAGCCAGAAATTCAATTTCCTGTTGTGTATTATATATGTGCATGCACACAGATATGTACTAGTAAAGTAGAATTACAAACATGCATTTCAAAAATGATTAAACAGCTCAAATTTATTAGAACTCATGCTTGTAATTAATTGATCAATTACATGTCATCAAGTCATTTTTAACTCCTAGCAACAGCATACAAATTGCAGTAGCTATTTCATTTTTTTAAAAAAATATTTAAAAAACATTTCTTTAGCTTATATAAGTGCCCACTCAACATGCTTCATAACACGTCTCCTTTCCGTGAGCTATTAAAATTGAATTAGTAATTGTAGAAAGGAAATATTAACTTAACAAGACAAACATATCATGGACATTCTCTGAATAGTAGCTCCCTAGATTTATTTTGCTCCAGGCAAGTTGGAGCCAGAATACAATTAACTAATTGTTAATCCTGGAAAATGAAAGAAGTGTGCTTTTAAGTGACTATCTATATGGCAGATTGGCTCAAAAAGTTATTTGTGGTACTTGGGGAGCTTTTGGTTCTTTTTCTGTATTGAATAGATTTATATGTGGTGCAGCATCATGGATTTTGTTGCCAGGGCATTGCCTCTTTAGGAATGGATAGTACATCTAGAGATGAGATGCAGCTGGAACGGTGGGAAAGGATTTAACAGATCCAGCAATTCAGGCAACCCACATGCTCTTTGTATTGATCAGGACAGTTTCATGTGTTGTACAATAACAAAATCTGCCCTGCTAGAGTTCATTTATATCTAATGATTGATTCTGAGGAAAAAAAAATGTTTATGTCCTTCTGCATCTCACATGCTGTCGGAACAGCTTATAATTTAAATAATAGGAAAAACAACAAAATACCAATAAAGTAACAGATACAGGACTCTTCAACAAGGCTAAACTAAGTGATGGACCTATGGCTAAAAAAAAAAAATCTACACTTGTGTAATAACCTTTGACTAAATGCTGATCAGTCTCTGCACTGGACTTTCCACACATCCACAGTACAATTCTTATAGCTATAACTTCAGACATCTTGGGCCCACAATTGTGGAACAGCGTGGTACATCTGCTCAAGCAAAAGCTGTGCTAAGCACGCTAGTGCCCTCTGATGATATACTTTCAAATACCCATTGCTGTAATCCTTATCTGATTCCCACAGCTGTTGTCAATCCATAAGAACTTTCTTCAATGAAGCTACAATAGGCCCAGTTTCCTTTGTCCTCCATTTCTAAGGGGGCTACTGCAACTGTCAGGAAGATACTGGCAGCTGTATAACCCGAACAGACCATAATGTAGACAACTAGCAGCATCTAGCCAGCTTGGCTAATCTTAAAAAAAAAATAAGGAGGGTCAGAACTGATTAGTATTTGGATAGAAAACTGGCAGGAAACGTTATAGACTGCATGGGGGTGGTTGTTTGTGTGCGTGTGTACATGTTTTAACATTCTGGAATGGAAGGCAGCAATGGCAAACCATTTCCATGGTGTTGCCAAGAAAACTACAGAGATGTATCCATATAATCAGCAGGAGTCAAACATAACTGAAACCAGGTTTTCTCTTTTTTGGACAATATTTTTGGTGCCAAAGCTTGGGTTACTTAAGAGATTGGGATGTTGTTACATACAGTATGTAAATACATTATTTCATCCTCTTCCTTCCAACAGGTCATTAGGAGGGAGAGGGAAGCAATAAGATTTCATTCTCCCTTCCAACAGCTTTGTTTGAAGGTTGCTTATTCTGTACTGTACATCAGTAATTTTGAGTAGATTCACTGGGAGACAAGGAGAAGCCAAGGTCTGCTCAGTACTCAGTACTATAATTTTGAAAGGATCATTGAGAAAGAATTATTTCATAAAAGCGAATTGATCTGCTTGATAAACTATACCAGGGGTCAGCAACCTGTGGCTCTGGAGCCACATGTGGTTCTTCCATTCCTCTGCTGTGGCTCCCTGTTGCCGGTCAGTGCCACAATTTTGAGAGGAATTTCCAGTTGGCATGCACGCCAGGAGGAGACTCTATGGCAAGGGACGGTCAGCTCCACAATTAATAGGGCTTTTGGTTAGGACAGATAGATGAAAAAGGACACTGTGCTAGGAGGAGACTCTATGGTGGGGAACAGGACTTCCGGTTGGCTCCAGAATTGAATGGGAGGGCTTCCAGTTAGGACCTTTCTGGCCCTTTGAGTGTTTAAGATTGCCGACCCCTGAAATGTACACTTGACAATTGGAAAAAGATGAGGTGTTCCCTAAGGAATGAATATTTGCAACCAACATGCAGCCTTGAAACCATAGCTTGCCCGTATGTACTTCATAGGTCGAATCTTGTGCTTTGCGTTTTATGGATTGGAGGCACTCAAATACTTTTTTTCAAGGGAACAGATTGATATTTAATTGTAGCTTACAATTGCTCTTATCAGCCATTCGGTCATGCCCAACCTCTGATCATTCTATGAGTCAATACTCTCCATGCCCCTCTGTCTTGCACCACCTCCTTCAGATCCTCCATGGTCATCTGGTGTCATCCTTTATAATGCCAGCCAATAGGTATTAGGGAAGTCCCTTCTCCTTTTTTCATTGATCACTCCTAGCACGCTTGATTTTTCAAAATGAGTCAGCTTGCATGACGTGGTCAAAGTATGATAGCCTTTGGTGATCTTGGCTTCAATTGCCTTGGCTTACAAATGCCATTTGACCAGAAAGGAAAGACAAAGTCCATCATTGCTTAACTTCATAATATGTTTTGTATCTGTAGATACGTAACAATGGCTAGTTTCCATTGTAACTGAGCACCCACCAAAGCCCCCATAGCTTCTCTCCAAATGCTACCAAATTGTAATTTTTAATTGACTGAAATAAACATAATACTTTAAAAGTAACATAATTGTACAATTTAGGATTCTGTTGTCAATCTATATTATTTTGGTGTGCAAGCTCTGGCATCATGTGGCTCTTGTCTCTAAATGTCTGCCTAGAAAAATCTCACCCAATATCTGCTGAGCGCATACCTTTCACATTTTCCCCCCCCCTTTTTTTCTATTTTCCTTTTTCACACCCTAATCTATATAAGCTCTATTTGCATCTCAACAAAATTGTTAGATATATCGAGTGAGGGGCATCCTTTCTTCATATTTTAGCCCAATACTTTTTTACCGCAATCTATCCACTCTGAATACTTCATCTCTCAACTAGAGACCATCATCTCTTTCAAGCTTTTTGGCTTTTTATTTTTGCATCCATTTGCACTGTATCTGTCTCCTCGGTATGCATATCTGTATAAATAAACATGTCAGCTATGGCGCTTTATGCATTTTTATGATTCTCAGATTGTGTTTTCTAAAGTAATCACAAAGTTTGAGGCATGGCTCAGAACTCGCACTGCCTGTGCTGTTTTGAAATGTGTTGTCTTTTACTATTCAGCTCATTTCCTTTCTCTTTTTTTTACATGTACATATGCAGTAAATTTGCCTACTGTTACGGGATAAAACTCATATGCTGAAGAGAGGGTCTCAGATGACATCTTTTTGAGATAAAAAGGCAGCTGCTGCTCCTAACTAGTAGCTAAAAAGAAGGGAACTCTCAACAAGATGATGGATGAAGGAGGTGGTGATGATAATGATTGATAAATTATATTGATAGATATTACAATGGTGTGTTCTGCAAAAGTAGCTATTCTATACTTAGGAAGTCAGAGGAAATAGAAATGGTGGACACCATAGTTAGCGATTGAAGCCCCATTCCTTTTTAACATATATCATCACATGGATGTAAAATATAGGTATTGGCTGGGTTTTCAAGTTGTACCTTCCATTTTAACATTGTTTACCACCCCCTGCTGGTACTTACACTTATCTTCATATGGCAATGGTTTTGGAAATCAGATAAAACAATAATATTATATTATTCTTTGCTCTGTAATGTTTATGCTCATTGGACTGTTCCCTCATTTGATGAGCAAAACTGGAAGAGTAATTATTAGAATGACTTTGTGGCATAATAAATAAATTATGAAGATACATACAACTTTTTTTTTAATTGTGTAAGTAATGGAGGATTGCCATCTTATAGTGATTTTATGTTTGGTGGCTCGATTCAGTGAAGCAATGATTGATATGTCAGCAATGAAAGAGATAGACATGCAAATATATGCATGCCGATCTCTTGTGTCAGCTTCCTGTCTTAAATAAAGAATGGAACTTATTGCTAGGATTGCATTATGCGCAACAATCCATCTTGTTTCCCTGGCAATAACAATATAAAAGTAGTTGCCATTCCTTCCTTCAGGACATTTTTTCATCCTCCTAGATTGGATAATATACTAATTTTCTTAGCAATTGCAATATAAGCCAAGGTCATCTAGTTGCTATTTTCTGAATGAAGGTAAGACAGGACTGGGTAAATGCATAAAGATTTCTGCTATTGTAAGGATAACCAACCAGGTTTATTTGTTTGTTTTCTTTTTGGGGCCGAGAAACTTCCTCCAGATCTGAACTTTACTATTTCAACCAGCCCCTGGAGATGGATCTGGGACAATTTAGCCCAGGGGCAAAATCCAACTTCCTATTTCTGATGTAAAGAAACAGTAACACAAATACCTCCCTCAAAATAGCGTATAAATCAATATTTGAATAATAAATTATCATGTGGCTTCGTTTAGGTTACTTCACAACTAAGTTACTTAGACTATATGTGATTCTAATAGGCGCAAACCACATCAACAAAGATCTACTGATGTGGTGACATAAAAGACAAGGGTCTGTGCACCAGATTTGGTGCCTGAGTTGGAAGCTGTCTGGTTTGGATGTGTCTGCCTGCTAATACAAAGATGAACGATTTTTAAAATCACATTATTGATACAATTTATGATTTGGAGGATTGTTGCACATCGCTCCTGGTTGGTGGAAGGTGGGTTATCATATGCTAGCTTGCAAGATAGTTTCTACATTTAAAAACCCAAGTTGTATAAAATAGTTTGAGCATGGTTGAGATAAAAGGAGGTTTTGAATGAGTTTGTGGCGTACTGATCCAAATGCCAAAACTGACTGTACCAATTTTACCTCATAAATATTAAATTCAAGGCAATGAAAAATGTTAAACAAGATTCGGTTAAAAACCTTGTAGCTAGCTACAAACACATAGGAGGTTTGTCATTAGCCATAATTGAACAGGGAAGGAAGTCCACAACCAAGGCACCTACCCTGAGGCTCTCCTCTTTCAGCTTGATGCAAGATACTTTCTTCATAAATGTGACACCATCGAGAGTACATTTCTGCTACCAATCACTGATGGGGTTGGTACCTAAAGGAGAAAGCAATATTTTTATATCTAGATCCTAAATTCTATAGGACTGGAAATATGAATATAAGCACCTTGTATTAGTTTGGAACAAAATGGCGGTTTATGTGATTCAGCAATTTGTGGGACAAACTACTCTCTTCCCCAAGAGCTAGCCAAGATGTAACTTTTCATAATCAGATGCTAATAAACCGAAAGGATCCTCAAAGTTCTCCAGCTCTGGGTTGATGATATTCTGAACCTTGAAAAAAAACGTAAGAGAAGGAAGAAAAGTAAAACAATTGTCATGAAAATAATGAATCTCCCAGAGCAAAATTCCATCATTGGGTATCAGCCAATCAACACCAGGTTTATTCTGGTATTCTATTAACATTCTGAATTGCAACAGTGATGAAATGTGTTTCCATTACATGTTTCTTAATATGTTCCAGCTGGTCATCATCCAGTGTCAAAACAAAAGGGCCATGCAAGCTCACACAGGGTCACAAGAACTTTGATCTTAGCTGGGCTTTGTAGTTGTGGAAAGAAATGGGAAAATATCAATAAAGGCAGAGGGGACTGTAGGATGGAGAGTGGGAAAGGCAAATAATTTTTCTGGGAGCAGAAAAGAAGTGTTTTATTAAACATGTGAGAAGAGATAGGCATAAGTCTCCTTGTTTTGTTTTTATGATGGTGATGATCATCATCTTTTTTCTAAAATAGGAGTTGCCCGGCTGGTAATGAGGAAAGCCAGCATGCCTCAAAGAAGAAGAAACTTGTATTGATGAACAAGAAAACTCAACTATTTCATCTATAAATGCTAATAAGGAAAATCGGAATGGAAGGGAAAAGCTGATGCCATAAAATAAAGACAAGGATTTCAACATGCTATCATGCCATCAGGTCATATTAAAGTAGAAGGGTAACTCAAGAAAAGGCGCAATAGAAAAAAGGCAAAATAAGACTTCATGCTATTTAGGACCCCAAATGAGTTGAAAACTAAAAAAAAAAAGATCTAGCAGTTCCAAAGGGAGAGACTAATAGACCAATTAGGTCCTCTAGATCAGTGGTTCTTAACCTGGGCAATATCTCCGCCCAGGGAGCAATTTCATTTTTTCAGGGGGGTGATGGAACGAAAAGGGGCAACGCGGGGGCGAAGGAGGGCAATGGAGGGCGATGGAGCGAGAAGTTTTGGGGATACTTTTGAGACTTTTTTTCGTACAGTGAACCGCTGAATATCTGTCGTACAAAAACATCAGATCGCTCGCTATTAGTGGATTGAACTGTGTTTTAAAAAGTTTCTTCACCTAGCTTCAGTACAGAACACCGTATATATGTGAATACGCATCGCTCATCTTCATGCGCGTTATGCAGCAGCCTCTATCACTCTACCCATACAGTGGCGCACCATTGGCCAAAATGGGCAGTGATGGAGAGGTGAGCGCTTCTTTCAAAACATCGCATCCTGTCCCCTGTGATGTCAGCTGTAATGTGAACGTAACTGTTGAAACTAGGTGTGTGTTTTATAGTGTTCCAGTGCAGTCAAAAATTTAATTTGCAGTTAGTGCCTTTCATTTCAAAGACCTTTTTTTCGGGCATTTCATTTTCTTGCAATTGAATTTTTTTTCCAGTGGTCATTGCATTTAAGTGTCTTGAATAAATAAGATAATAATGAAATACATGTATCACGAAGTTTGGGAGTAAAGTGATGGGTGGCATCAGAATTTTTCACACAGTTGTGATATGGGAAAAAGACTTGAAATAAATTATTTGCATCGATATGTCCTGATGACAATTTTAAAGAAAACAAAAAATGTCTTTGCATAAATTGAAGAATTATTTCCCTGTGATTGAGAGGTTATGTTGGGGGAGGGGGGCAATGATAACTTCCTCAATGGCTCAAGGGGGCGATTCTTTCAAAAAGGCTAAGAACTGCTGCTCTATATTACAAATTCAAATCTAGAACTTCTGCCCCTGTGTAGATACTCACCCAGTGATATTTGCACTGATTCAAAGAAATATTTAATAACTATCCATAATGTGTGGTTCATTGTGAGCTTTGTTTAGCTTCAGCTCTGATCTAATTATCAATATTTTTTTTAGTGACCAGACATCTATGAAAAACCTATTTGTAAGAAATGACTCACCATGCTAAAATCTGGGAAAGTGATGTCTTTCCGAGAGAGGGTAATAAACCGGGGGGGAAATCAGTTTAGAGAGACAGACTCATTTTTGATAGGTGTTGAACTAGATGTAGGATCCCTCTGCTAATTCCTCTTTTTAAGATATCAATAATTACAAAAACATACAAGAAATATAATTAAAAGGCTGGGGTTTTATCTTCTAGTTTTGTTTTTCTTCGTCCAAGGCTACACTACATTTAAAAAAAAAAAGGCCAACGATTACAGAGGTCATAGAAGTGACATGATGTAATCAGAGCAGGAAGTTGTAAAATATGGGTTCGTTTTCTATCAAGTCATGTACAATTTCAGCTTTAGGGAAAGGTTTGACAGGTGGTACAGCCTTACTTGTCTCCCCTTCTTAAAAACAACAGAAAATTCCTGTTTGCTTCTAAACTTTGTCAATCCATACCTGGTGAGTGGCTTACAAAAATAGATATCAAAGCTATACGGTATGTCTAAATTCAAAAATTTCATAGTGTTGTTAGTTGCAAAGTCATGTCTGACCCATCGCTACCCCATGGACAACATTCCTCCAGGCCTTCCTGTCCTCTACCATCCTCTGGAGTCCATTTAAGCTCACGCCTACTGCTTTGATGACTCCATCCAGTCATCTCATTCTCTGTCATCCCCTTCTTCTTTTGCCCTCGATCTTTCCCAGCATTAGGCTCTTCTCTAGTGAGTCCTTCCTTCTCATTAGGTAGCCAAAGTATTTGAGTTTTGTCTTCAGGATATGGCCTTCTAAATTCCAGCCAGGGTTGACTGGTTTGACTGCCTTTTTAGGCAGGAGTCTTCTCCAGCACCATAGTTTCCTTCAGAACAACCCCAGTATACTATTAGGCAGAGAGGGGCAGGCAAGAGGGAGGGACGGAGAAAGAGAGAGAGAGGGAGAGAAAGAGAGAGAGCACAATTTCACTCATCCACCCACTAATACTAGCTTTGGCTTCATATACAAATAAATGGAGGAGGAAAATGTATTGGTTATGTTTATTGCCTTGAATTATTTCTAGAAGTAAACAAGTTGGGATACAAATAACTAAATTTTATTATTATTTTATTAATAATTAAATTTTATTAGTGGTCTGTTATACCAGCCTTCCCAACCTCCGTCTTCCAGATAGATTGAATTATATCCCACTTCACTACAAGCCAGTATGACCAGATATACAGTAATCCATGTAATGCATGGATGGGAGAAAACGAGTTACTAGATTGTTACCCATTTGGGTCTTCACGATCCAAACCCCATTTCAGGCATACTTTAGCTATGGAATAGCCAATTCTCTCAAAGCGTCATTTCATGTCATGACCAGAATTTACCCTTTGCTGCTCAAAGGCCAGATTTTAGATCAGCCATGTACAATTGCCACAGCTAACTGTGGCAAGATCTAAGATGCAAGGACCTTTCTGTCCTGAAACATTGACATTTCCTAACCCGTGTGATGAAATACAAATGTTAAACCTATTGATTTTGGCTCAGGGGATGGAAAACATAGGACAGAAGCTGCGGAGTGACTCAGAGAGCATTGGCAGCTTTGATTTCTGATTCAAGAGTGTTACCCTCTGAAAACAGCATACTGGAATGTAGTGGAAATATGGCTTTCTTTGTTCGTTTGGTTGCTTTAAGTCCAAGCTTCACTTTGGTTGAAAAGGGAGATGTCTGAATGTGAGCAACAGCTTTAAAAATCTGAGAAGCAAACAGAAACATTTCATCATAAGAGTGTCTTCTTCGGTGCAAATGCTGCCTGATCCTTTATTTAAAGAAGATTGTCAGGCACAAGAAATCAGGCACTAGGGTTGTTTTAATGTGTACACATTTATTCCATACTGTTTCTCAACAAGAATCTGAACTATTAACGGTCAAGGCAAATTGGCAGTAGATAAGAATCAATGGACTCTTGAATGGAATTCAAGGAGTGCTAGACTTAGAGCTCTTGTGAGCATGAAGAGTCTCCAAATTGATGATGTGCTTGATCCTTCCCTCAGCTCAATCTGGTCATCATCTACAAAGATAAATAGCAAAAAAAGAGGGATAGATTCTAGGGAGAAGTCTATTTTTATTTACTTAATATGTACTTAATGTATTTCTGTATTGATTCCATATCTTGAAACATCTGAAACTAGTGCACACACAAAAAAAACCCTGTAAGAGGATAATTTATAAGGATAGAATTATTATATATTTGTTAATTAAAAAATTAACAAAGTAACATTATGATCGGTTTAAATCAGAGGTGAAATGCTACCGGTTCAGACTGGTTTTCCCAAACCAGTAGTAAAAAATGCTACTGGTTCGGGTGAACTGGTATTTCCAACGATTAGCTGTGATGCGCAATTTATATTAGCTAGAATCGTCATATTTCCTGCTTTCTAGTTAATCTAAATCATGTGGCACAGCGGATTCTCCCCGCTCGCTGTCCTACTTACCTTTGCAGACTTGGAAATCTTCGAAATGTTCCTTTTTTTAGCACTGTGCTGGTGCGCCACAGCCGCACTTGTGCGCTCTCGGTAGCAGACTCATCAAACTGGTAGCAGACTTCAGAGGATTTCACCACTGGTTTAAACCATTCAATAAAATCTCCTCCATGTTCATTCATGGATGAAAAGGTGAATTTAACATCTAAAATAACATTGACAGATGTGCTCTCAGAACCACTGAACAAAATCTTTCAGACCTCCTGGAGCACAAGGAAGTGTCAGGGGACTGGCAAAGAGATGATATTGTTCCAATCTTCCAAAAATGGGTGGAGGAGGAGTAGATCCAGGCAACTATGGAGCAATTAGCCTGACATCAATATCTGGGAAAACCCTGCAAAACGTAATCAAGGAGCGGATTTGTGAATTAGAGATGACATGATAGCAATCTTCCAGTACTTGAGGGACTGTCACAGAGAAGAGGAGGTTAACCTATTCTCCAAAGCACCCACGGGCAGGGCTAGAAGTAATGGGTAGATGATCATTAAAGAGAGATTCAACCTAGAACTAAGAAGAAATTTTCTGACAGTGAGAAAAAATTAATCAGTGAAATAGTTTGCCTCCAGTCTGCTCAATTCTCAATCACTGGAGGTTTTCAAGAAGATATATATATAAGATCTTCTGGTGGAGCAGGTGGTTGGACTAGAAGACTTCCAAGGTCCCTTCCAACCTTGTTATTCTGCCTTCTATGTTCTATATTCCACTTTATTTATTTATCCTATTGAACCAAAATCAGACTGAAACTCATCTTCATGAAACAGGCCATGCAAACATGGCTTGCAGTAGGATTAGGCCCTATTTTTCCATATAAATCATTTCCAGCTGCATCTTCTGGCCATTTCCCAAATATTTGAGCTGAGAGTGCCTACGTTGGCAAAGTAATGTCTGTAGAGATGAGCCGCAGATTATGAATAAGTTCTCTATGCAGTCAGAGTACATCCTTCCATACACATCATCTGTTTTCCTTTGTGGAAGTGATGATATGCAAAGTGGAGAAAACAATTAAGGAATACTATGAGAAATTAAAGGCATGGTATATGGAAAGGAAAAATACAACGATATCTCATTTACACCAACACCATTCACTGCAATAGTGCCTGTGCTTTCATTCTTATGAACAAGCTTTTCTCAACTTCAGCAACAGACTTCAATTCCCAGAATTCCCCAGTCTTGAAAGTTGATCAGGTTGAATAACAGTATTGTAAACTATCTTTGCTTCCGTCACATCCATGCCTAATATATTATCTTTTCTTTCAACTTGCCTCTTTCTTGTTGAGGGTCTCATCAACTTTATCCAGCCATGACTTTCTCACACTTCTCCTTTCTCTCAATTCATTCACTCTTTCATATTTTTGTTTTTCAATTTGTTCTCTTTCATAAGTGAAACATCTTAATGCAGTACTTCCCAAACTGTATTCGTTGGAATCCTTATATTTCTTCCATATTAGTTCCTTATCAGTGAGATATTATGGGTCCCTTTGTTGGAAGAAAATTTCCTGAGTTCGTTCCCAGCTGGGAAGCAGCTAGCGATGCCGTGAAGAAATAGACATGGAAGTAGCTGCCAGAAAAGGGATCCTTTAATTCAGGAAGGCAAGAAAAGTAGTGATGCAGCTAGAACGTTCCTGACTTGCAAGCAAACTTGGAAGTGTGACTCTAAGCCTTTTATGCTTAATTTGCCTTTGAAACTCCTGCAGCTTGATAGGTTTTGATGTGTTTCTGATTGCCCTGGGTTTTGTATTCCTGTTTTAGTGGGTTAATTTGATCCCAGGTCTTCTGTTTTTCTTGTCCTAGGAGTTAGTCCTGTCAGGGAGGCAGAAAAAAAGGGAGTTTTCATTTACTTTGGAGAGTTTATTTACAGCCTGACTCCCCTTATTTTAATGGCTCTACCTAAGTTCTTAGAACAGCAGTTCTAAGTTTTTCTTGGTTTTCTTAAAGGGGGAAGGGCTGGCTTGAGTTTATTGGCACTGTTTTCTGAGATTTCTGGTACTGAAAGGGTTTCTCGTACTGTCCTTTTGGAGTGTACCTCTAACACCTCAAGGGCAACCATTGCCTAATTTTATTCCAGTTATGCTCACACGCTTGTATACTGTAATATGCAGTCTACATTGAAAACCAACATATTTCTATCTTCATTTCACCAACTTAGAGGTAAATGCAATATATTGACCCAGGCACTTTTCAGATCAAGTGAAGTTGATATTATTTCTGCTATTACTATAAAGTAGTAACATCCCTGACTTACAAGCATTCATTTAGTGACCATTCAATGTTATCACAGTGCTGAAAAGTGACTTATGACTGGTCCTTGCACATATGACCATTGTTGCATCCCTGGGTCACAAGCTCACGATTTGGGCACTTAGCAACTGGCATATATTTAAAATGGTTGCAGGTCATTCAATCACCATTTGTAACCTTCCCACCCAGCTTCCAACAAGCAAAGTCAATGGGAGAAGCCAGATTCATTTAATTACCTTATAATCCATTTAACAAACATACCAAAAAAAAAACCTGACTACGAATCACTTAATAACCTCATTACAGTGGTGGAAATTGTAGTCTCAGTTAAGGTTCCAACTATACCTGTATGGTGGTTTTATGTGTCACGTCATCATTTCTAAAATGCTGAGTTCTAATGCATATTTGTAACTTACTTATTCATGCTTGACTGTGTGTAGCAGCATTATACTCTTATATAAGCATAATAGTTTTTTGCTTTTGAACAACAGCAACCAGACGTTGTTAAGATATAATACATGTCTGCTACCATCTGTTGCTACAATAAAGAGTTACCTGTTGTAAATGTAGATTCAGAAACCGTCTTACCATATATTATAAATTTATATATTTTGTTTTAAAAAGCAGTAGTAGGAAAAAGGCCACTCAATGACAGAGGCAGATTTTTTTTTCCAACTTAATGCATGACATATCTTACTTGATTTGCTCCCATAGCATTTAAGGCCTCTAAGGCAGAGATGTCAAACTGGATTTCTTCGAGGGCCAGATCAGCATTGTATTTCTTCTCCACGGGCCAGCCAGGGGGGGTGAGGAGACACCTCCTGCAGTACTCTGCTGGCCAAAAATGAGCCATCGGGGTGGGGGTGGGGGGGAGAACATGCAGCATCCCTTGCCCCATTTTGGCTGGCAGAGGCATTACAGATTTGGCTGGTGGGCCTTGAGTTTAATACCTCTGTTCTAAGGCCTTACATTAGCTGACATTGAAAGAAGAGATTTGCTCATGTCAGATGATCATTATTAGATAACAAATGCTAGCATATTTTCCATGAAAATTTGGATATCCAGCTACTTTTTTTTTTACTTTGCTGGAATGTTATTTTCATTCACATAAATAACAACAGATAGTTTGGGAGAGATTCCTACTTGAAGCAAAACCTGTGAGGCGTATATGTATTTTCCTGGCATTCTCCCAACTCTTTCCAAAGATAAAGTACATGATGAACATCTGGTTCACACTATTAAAACCTTAATTAAAACTGAATTTCTTTTCCAGAATAACACCATCTGTCATAGCTCAAGCTCTTGCTTTCTAAACAGAGAACCATCTCTTTCCCTCATCCCCTTATCCCATAGAACAATTCTCTAATTGTTTCTATCTGCCAAATATCTTTTCTTGAAGACCAAAATTAGCAAGATCTTGCTGTTTTATTTTTTGCTCCTTTCAAGGAGTCATTGGATTTGATTTAGGAAAACCCAATTTCAGTCATATTTATTGGATTCTAATAGTAAATCCTTAGGCAATTGTGAATAGATTTCTATTTTTCATTAAAAATGGGGATTACATTGGTGATTATCCTTTTAAATATTGATGTTTGCATGTGTCTTTGTGTGCGTATATATATAGTCTGCATGCTTTTAAAAAGAGAAGAGATTTTAAAAGTCTGCATGCCTTGAAAAAGAGATCTATAAGCTTATCCAGACAACTTGCTGAAATGAAAAAGATTACCATCTCCAATAATAGCAAGTAAACTAAGAGCATATTTTCTTGATTAGGTTAACAAAGCCAAAATATTGCTCAATCAGTCAACCTTTCTTTTTAGTGCTTCTGTTATCATCACAACACAATGAATACATAGTTGGAATTTGAAGCAAATAGTCTGAAGAAATAATGTGAAGCTTTGGATAATGGTGTGCACCTTTGTTGATTTGTCGGTTTAATTTTCTTTATAAATATTTTTAGTTATTTTCTGCTTCTTTCTAGTTTAATTCAAAATCTTCTTCTAAAGTGAACTCTGACCTCTGACCTCTGACCTTGACTGTTCCTAAAGTTTCTGCCCACTTGCATCAAGACTGATAAAGTCTTTGAGCCAAGAGAAATTGGGCATTCCTGCTATAACTCAACAGGGCGTCAAACATCAAATGACACATCTGTACATCCCTCTGAGATCAGCTGGAGTTGCCTTACCTCCTTCAGCCCTAATTCCTTGTGCCTCCCATTTTAGACTTTAGGGAAAACAATGGATATGTCCTCTCCTCTACCACCCTCACCCCCCCCCCCCACCAGCAGGGAATTCCATCAATCACTGCACCTGAACTTGCCCCGTAGTAAACTGTTAGAACTGAACCGGTCTTATCACCAAGGCAGAGTAGAGGCAGCTTGTGCAGATAGAACAAGTCTACTTTATGTTGCTTTCCAGACTGGAGGACAGCATACTGGCTGCCTCAGTACGACCAAGGGATAACTTTCTGTGGGGCTAAACAAGGTGAGGCAACCATGATGGAAAGCCATTTGGCGTGTTTTATTTTGGCGCCAATAACTTCCCTTTTCATCTACCTTAAGGAAAATTGTCAGAGTTGAAGGATCAGCGGCTAAATGATCTTCCGCAGCTGAACAAGATAAGAGCAAACAAACCAAAGGTTAATCCAGACAAGACAGAAATGTTCTCAGTCCTGGAAAGGGCATCAGCCTGTGCTTGATTAGGTGATTATCCTTTGTTTAAATATTCAGCACTGTAGCTTGAATTTGAATGTGAATACCTAAGTTTTTTGTTGTCCAAGATTGCATTTACAAAGCTGCACACTTCCAAAAGATTTGAAACCAGACATATGCTTATTTATATAGTATAGCCCTTTATATAGCCCTTCTTTGACATGTTTGATGTTGACATTTTGTTTGTTTCTTTTGAGATAGTTACCTATCTCAAGTAACTGTGAATAATTCTGAGGAAAAAGTTCTTTGAAATCTAAGGTACTCCAAAAGGTTATATCCAGATTAGTGATCCAAGGGGTACTTAATTCAAAGGCATCTATTTCCAACTATGATGATGCCAAAATGGCAAAATGTACAATATGATGTCTCATTTAAGGACATAAAGGTCATGGCATTACAACAATGTGATGCTTATTTGTCACTGTCTCCTTCGTATTCTCATTTCCTACAGATGTCTATGATTTGTCTGGACACAAAAATAAAACCCTACATCAGATGGAGAAAAATTACTGCCTCTCAGATGTTCAACTAGAAGTCTGAGCATTCCTGATGACCTCAGATAACATGGTCAGTGGGAATGATGGAAGCTACAGTTCTGTCACATTTGTTAGGGTACAGTGGTTAAGGTACCAGACTAAAAACTGAGAGACAGTGTGTTCTAGTCCCACCTTTGGCATGAAAGCCAGTTGGGTGATATTCAGTGGTGGGTTGCTAATCGGTTTACTACCAGTTCACCTGTGCTCCTGCGCACACAACACATGCGCAGAAGCTTCTGCGCATAAGCAGAAGCATGCAGGTGGGTGGGCGGAGCCTCTCGCCACCACCACTACCGGTTCAGCCAAACCAAGCCAAAACGGGAGCAACCCACCTCTGGTGACTTTGGACCAGTTACTCTCTCTCAGACCAAACTTCCTCACAGAGTTGTCATTGTGGGGAAAATAGGAGGAGGAAGGAATGTTAGGTATGTTGGCTTCCTTGAGTTATTTATAAAAGTAATAAAGGCAGAATGAAAATAAATAAAATATGACCCAGTAATCAGAAAGACATTTTCCCAGAGCGATCCACCCAGATTTTAAGACAATGAGACCATGTGAAATGGAGTTCTGGGTGACTCCTTCCACGTCTTGCCAAAGAAAAGCTGTTATCATTTGAACATTCAGAAAGAGTTATTATATCCATGCTGATTTGCTATTAAATCTATTGGATTCTGCTTCTCACCTACCCTCCAATGCCATCTTTGTAAAAGAATGAAGAATTGGGAACTGAAGAAAAGAGACCGTGACTAGGGGACAATCAGACAAGAAAGGGGGTGGGACCCTGAAATCACTGAATGGTCAGAGAAAGAAACTTGGGAAAGACCCACCCTAATTAATCAGATGGCTAAAAGTAGCAGTGGAAGTTGATATGTGCAGACTTGTGAGATTCTATTAATACAGACTTACAATAAAGTAGACTTAGCTTATGTAGTCATGTAGTCATGCTTACCTGGGAAAGCTAAAAATCTTATTGATTTTGAGTTTCTGAGTGTTAATATTTTAATTATAACTTGATTTCATTGTGAGCTATCTTGAACACACTTTTTTTACACTAAATCAGGATAAAGTCTTCAATTGTAACTTCAAGAGAGTGTGAAGCAACTTCAAACAGATACACACACACACACACACACACACACACACACACATCCTGGTCCTTAAGGATTTTCATCTAGTGGGACATAGGGTAGTAATATAGTATATATACTACTGTAGGATAGTAATAGTAGCCTTTTTTGTATTTATATAACATCTGACACCCAAACCATGTGTACAACTTCATGTACTGAACAATTCCAAATGTTATTTTCCCCATTTTAACAATGGAAAGAAATGAAGAGCAAAGGACTCAGGGGCCTTATGCCAATGCCAGGCTGTAACGCCACTAATTTTAAATCCTTAGATTAATATAATTTTCCTTTTGCAACATGGTGGTTGGGGGGAGATAATAGGTAGCAGTTAAACATCATATGTCTTACTTGGTGATAAACACCATTTTGTTTCTGAAAATAGATGAAAAATAATATCAGCATCTATAACTTTTTTTAAAAAAAAACTTGCATTCATAGTTCTCTAGCTGCTCTCTGTCTATAAAAATCTATATTTAAAAAGAAGAAACAGTGAGTATTAGCTTCAATGTGTTTCAACCAGCATGTCCTGTCAGTCCAGTTATGGAACCAGAAAGAATTTTTTGCTACCCCAATCATTTGTATTCTTCAGATTAACTTCACGATCCAGGATATTTGACCCCAAATCCAGCTGCTATTGAACCACTGATGGTCAAACACTAATGAGGTAAACAAAGAAAGGAATAACTACATAATACCTTGCCAGGCAAATAAACTGGAAATAGTTTACCTTAAGGGAATTGCCATTGGATTTTGGGGCATAGATAGGGCAGAGGAAATGTCTATTAAGAACCAATCCTTGCTCAATCAACTTAAAGAAATTACAAACAAATGAAAAAAACTTTATGACATTTCCTACTTTTATTTATTTTTGTCCATTAGTAATGTACCCAATTCTCTCCTGGCAAAACAAGTCAAGAACAATAAAAAAAAATCAGGTCAGAATAAGATGATTTGTAGAGTTTTACATGCCCTTTCTCCCTTGATCATGTGATTGGTGAATCGATGGCTACTGTAGGAAGTTAGCATCCACCCCTCTACTAGAAGAATGAAATATCCTAGGAAATATTAAAAAGGCAGAATGTTATATTTCCCTGGGTGAGAAATGGAGAAAAATGTTTTTAGGCAGGAAACAGATTCACTCTTAATAGCTTCCCCTGCCCGACTTTCGTCAATGGGCCATTAAGGCCTGAGTCAGTCTATTCTACATAACAAAGATCTACACTATTTCATTGCCCTTTATTGCACCACCCACAAGTTTCAACCAAACCTAGCACACAGACAACCTACAAAGCTAGCTATGACCTCTAATAGCAACCAATCAGGATACTCTTCCTGTACCCCAGGAAATTCAAAGCCCAGAGACAGCATAAAACCCAGGGACTCTCAGCATCTCTTCCCCTTCACCCAGGAGCTCCAAGGCATGTGATCCTGTCCACCATTAAACCATCTTTCCAAACAGCCTCCATGTTTCAAGTGTCTTTTTCCCCACTTGGAACTGAACCCAGATGGACATTTCTTCCAACCCTACATTAGTATTCCTTCAGCTATGAAAGGATATTTTCAAATAGTAGGTCAGCAACCCAACTGCCCTGATAAATTTCACAGTAAAGCAAATACCTTTTTCCAATACCCAGATTACCTCTATCAATATTCCCAATTTTGCCCAATTCTGCTGTATGAGGTAGCAGAACCCAGTGAAATCCAGACAGACATCAAAGGCTTTTTTAAAAGGAGAAATTGCAATCCAGGGAACTAGAATATGAGGCACTTCAAACTTTCCTCCATTGATTCCCTGGGAGTGGACTTTTTCAAAATTTAGTCTGCTTGCCCTGTTAGACTGTACTGTAAATTTCAGTGGAAATCATTGTTATAAGAGAAACATTTTCAGCTGATTTCCAATGTAACATATGCTGGAATCATAACAAAACAGTTATGCTCAGGTAGATGTAACATATTTAGATTTTTAAAATATCCCAGTTGCTCAAATTGCTTAACTATTATGGGACTTCAGAGCTACACTTTTTCTGTCTTCTGCAACAGCATTCCTCCTGACTGTCTGAACTGAGGATGCTTCATGGATGAGTAGTGAAATGTCTTCAAGAAAGAAAAAAAGCAAAGTTCAGTTGCTTTTTGAAAAAGCATCTTTGGGACAGTCATGACCTGTTTTACTGAGACTTTCCATAGATGTTTATTCCTCCTGATTCTGCACAGATTGACTATTAGGAAAGCTTGAAAAAAATAGTTCTTCTGGCAGATCAGGGCATTCTATGTGCCTGTTTAGTAATAGGATATTTTAATTTGGGGGCAAAGGCAGTGGTGGGTTCAGAACGGTTCGGACCGGTTCAGTCGAACCGGTAGTGGTTTGGCGGCCTGGGTCATTGAAACTGGCAGCGACCAAGGCCTGCCATGCCCCTGAACCGGTTCTCTGTCTTGTTTTTTGTTTCTGCACATACGCAGAGCAATTTTTATTGCACTGTGCATGCGCGCATGCGGCACACCCACAAGTGAACTGCTGGAACCCACCCCTGGGCAGAGGTAACTTTGGCATTTTCTAGCATGGGGTTTTGATTTTATTTGTTCCCCTTTGGTTGGGATGTTTTGTTTTGCTTTTAAATATGTATTTAATGATGTGATTTTAATTCTTTGTATGTCACCTTGATTCATCCAGCTCTCTTCCATTTTGGGATATTATTAATGGAATAAAATAAATGACTGAGAATCACAGAATTAAATTAAATCACATCCCCATCCTTTTCAATTATGCCAGTGACTGTCCTTCATATTGCAACTTTATGCTGTGGCTCTTCCTCCTATCCAGGGGTGGGCTTCAAAAATTTTAGCAAGGGGTTCTCTGCATGGTTGCTGGGTGGGTGTGGCCATGGTGAGTGTGGCCTAGTCATCCTCCCCAGGCTCTGGAGGCTTTCCTTGAGCCTCTGGGAGGGTGAAAACGGACTCCTCAGATGCCAGAGGCCCTTTGGAGCCTGGAAACAGGCCCATTTCCAGCCTTCCCAAACCTCCGGTAGGCCTGTTTTTTTACCCTGCCGGAGGCTCTGCACACACCCTGCACTTACCTGCATCCAAAATAGGCCGCGTGGACTTCTGGGAGGGGTATAGTGTGGTGGGCGGAGCCAGCCAGGAGTGGGATTTGAGAGTTGTCTGAACTGCAAGAATCTTCGCTAAAGATTCTTCAGAACTCCTGCGAACTCCCAGCAGCCCATCCCTGTCTCTCAAAGTTATTCTCACAGCCCATTAAATGGGGCAAAATGGTGTGTAAATATAAAATATGTACATGTAACCCTTTGCCTCTCTTTGAAAATCACTTTTCATCCCTTACATAATTCATAAATGCTCTCCATGTTAGGGAAATAAGTATAATACTTTTCTCCACAGTTGTAAAGACGACAACAAGATTTGTGACATAACAGAATCTATGTAAAAATTGAATGTTCTTTTGAGGGAATACTGGTGGAACTTGCAAACATCAAATACTTATGAAATTTAAGACGGTAAAAAAAGATGCCTAATCCAGTTGATTTCTCTTCACATTGGTTAATCAGAGCCAGGGGTAGCCTGCTATGGGTTCACCCGGGTTTGGGAGAACCCATAACTAACATAAGAGAACCTCCAATTCCTATCCCTGGCTGGTCTGCTACCCCACCTCACCCCGCCCCGCCCCACCCCTCTTACACCACACCACCCCTCCCAGGAGACTCTCTGGAGCCTCTGGAGCCCAAAGGAGGCATTTTTTGCCCTCCCAGAGGCTCAAGGAAAGCCTCCAGTGCCTGGGAAAAGTGAAAACTCCCCCCCCCTGTGGTAGAGGAGGCACTAGGTCACGCCCACCATGGCCACGCCCTCCCATCAACCAGGCAGAGAACCTGTTGCTATAATTTTTGACGCCCATCCCCGATCAGAGTCTATGAAAAGCCCAGGAGCAAGATATTAGTGTGTGATCGTTTCCTTTCCAATAACTGGGAGAACTATAGAATCACTATATATGTGAAAGTCACAGTATATATGTGAAATTTTAACTATTGTATTCTTATTTTTAATTTATATAAATTTGTGTGTGTGTGTGTGTGTGTGTGTGTTTTGTCTTGCCTGTAAGCCGCCCAGAGTCCCAAGGGAGTGGGCGCCATACAAATGTCAATAAATTCAAATTCAAATCACTGATACCAACAGCAATCAATACCAATCATGGCTATTATTCTCCATCAAGTTGTCAATTCCCCTTTTGAAAAACACCAAATTGGTAGGCATTACTGACTCCTACCCTAGTGAATTCCAGAATTCAGCTATGTACTTTATGAGGAAATACTTCACAAGGATTATTTTATAGTATCTCTTTTACAGGTGGTTTAACCAATAAATCTCTCTGGACCTTGTATGGAGTTTTATTCATGTAACAGTTTTCTTTATCTACATCTCTTTCTCAAGTCTCTTTCTAGTTTTCTCCTTTTTGACTTCCTTTATTCCTTAGAGAGAATGCTTTGAGGTATTGTACCGCAGAAATATCAACGAAGATATTCCATCACTCATCACTTAGTTTTGTTGGATAATAAGGATTTTGCCTGGGAGAATGAAAATTCTACTATTCTATCTACTCTTCCAAATCAGTCTCTCTTTTTCTTCTTCCCCTTTCCCTTCCCCCTACTAATTTTTCTTCACCCATGATGCTAATGCTCAAGGATAATTACTCAACAGTGTGATTATCTCCCCCCTCCCTACTGTACACCTTTTTCTGTTGTTGTAAAATCTCAAATGCTTAGAAAACCATCAAGCAGTATTTTTCCCTGAGGTGATAGAATGAAAATGGGTTATGTTTTATTTTCTTTTTGTCACTAAAATAGTAGAAACTGGAGTTGGGAAATTCTTACTATGATCATGCAATTAATATTATGACAGCTCTCTGAGTATTCCTATCCTTCATAATATGGAAACAAATTTCAAACTGGCTTTGTGCCATTTCATTTTTTGGTCTTTTATTAGCAGATATTTGGCATAAGTTAAATTTCTTGCAGGAGTCTCTGGTGCAAGTATCACTTTTAAATAGGCACATTAAAAATTGTAAAGAAAAATAAAAACAGTGAAAAGAATATTATGAAGGAAGAAGATGCTTCTTGATGAAAGGAGCTTAAAATTACTTTATGCAAACTATACTTGAATTGTCCTACATTTCTTAACTTAATAACTTTCCTTTGAAGAATGTTATTAAAAGCTGGTTTTGGTACATTTTGGTGATTCTGAGATTAATCCCTGGCAAAACAGAACCATTATATATGTGAAAAGAAAATACTGTGGGCTTTAATCAAAATGGTTACTTTCCAACCAGCAAGCCAACAGAAATCTAACTTTAACTGTCCTAATCAAAACATAGAGAATTCACATATCAGTTTGGAACATCTGATAAATTGGAAGAAAATGTGTTTCTCCATAGAGTTGCCGATTCCTGGAAATCTTTCCCAAATATTTTTTTTATAGATCTAACTAGGCTCTATCCTGTTTTCTTCCGGTTTCCTGATCTTGCCTTTCTGTCTGTCAACATTGTAATCTCAACTATGTAGTAAGACTGGAAGAAAATGTTCTGATCATGTTGCTACATTTTAATTCTGTCTATTAGATACCACTCCACCACCTCTGTAAATAGGTATTATGACACAGATATTTCATACATATGCAAGTTTTCATAGGAGATCTTTATTTTTGTTTAGGGGAGAAACTTCCCTAACGTTTTGGGAGAGAAACTTCCTTACAATATACAGATGTAACAGATTAAAAGAGTTGGAAGGGACCTTGCAGGTCATTTAGTCCAACCCCCTGCCTAAGCAGGAGACCCTACATCTGCCTCTGCCTAGAGCTTTGGGCTTTTTTCTTACTTCATAACAACCACTGTCAGTTTTCATCCTCTCTTCTTCCTCAAATATTTCAGTGAGAATCTATCTCTAGATCATACTCATACTACTTAATTTAGATTTGGTAAGCAGTTTCAAAGAAAGCCTGTTAGCCTAATCGGAAAAGTACTGTAAATAATGTGCTTCTATTTTGAACCACAACTTCACCTCCCACATAAAAAATGCTGAAATTATTTTTAAAAACCATTCTTGTTCAAACAGAATATTTAGTTTAGCTGACTTGGCAAAAGGAAATAACATTGCTGAACTCCCACTTCATTGGGGAAAGTGGAATATATATTATGTATAGATGCATCGTTTAATCTCCTGAAGGCAGTGAAGGTCACATCTATGTTATTTGTTCAGTGAAACTAGGCATGCTTCCTTCCTTCTTTATTATTATGTCTTTAATTCATCTGATGAATTAGATTTCATGCCTGTATGAACTAATGCTAAAGGCAACTACTGCTGCCTATGCATGCAGCTTAATGCGTGAAAGGTGACCCTATTCGTACATTTCCATTGATGGGTGGACAGGAAAGGCAGTACTCAATGCACTACAGAAAATGAAGGCATAATAGTTGTGGGCATCGGTTGTAGTCATCACCCTGCTGGCTCAGGAATTCTGGGAATTAAAGTCAAGTCATAAAAGGACCACCATTTTCTACCTTTGGTTTAGAGCAGGGGTGGGTTTCAAAAATTGTTCGAACCTACTCTGTGGGCGTGGCCTCCTTTGTGGGAGTGGCTTGCTGCCCATGTGACTGGATGGGAGTGGCCTGCCACCCATGTGACCTGGTGGGAGTGGCCAAGACAATGTTATTACTAGATATTACTAATTACTAGATATTATTAATATTACTAGATCATTATTAATGCATAGATAACTGCGGGACATTACACACCCACCCACACCCACACCCACAAACTATGACAGTGCTAGGAAAACACCAAAAAAATACCCCCCCCCCCCAAAAAAAAGACTGCCAATGAAACCAGTTTTTTTTCCCTAAGCCTAAGAACAGGAAAGACAAAGTCACTGGAATAAAAACCATCAAGGCAATGTGGAAAATTATAAAGGACAGGCGCTCACAGAACCATCAACCACCTCAGAATTATCTAAACAAGGAGGGTGAAACACACTGCCTTGCAACAAACCTGGCCTGCCCATAGAAAAGCAGCCACTTTGAGACACATAAACCTGGTCTGAACACTTAAAAGCAACATATTGCATCACAAATAAAACATTTGCAAAAAGGAATAACATTTCTTGTAATAAACATTCTATAAACAATAAATAAATAAAAATTCCCTAAAATAATTAAAAACTACCATGTTCAGAGAACACCAAAGGACCCCACAGTCCTCTCCCTCCTTATCTTTTTCCTTTTTGTCCTAACTTTCTCCTCCTTCCCCCCCAACCCCACTCCCTTCTAGCACTGATGATGTTACCAAACTAGGAGTGCTGGAGAGGAGCTCTCACAGGGCGAAGAGCTTCCCGCTACAGGCACAATCTATCTGCAGCTGTAAATGACTGCAAGCAGCAGCTTCAAGCACCTGCTCGCAGCTGACAGTTGCGTTTGGGAGCGGAGGTGGCGACAGCAGAAGCGGGCACAGACGGGATGTCCCCGCTTGCTGAGTAGAACGAGGCGGCGGGGATGCGTTGTTTCAGGGTGCCCCAAGCGCCGGCTCTTCTGAGTGTAGCCCATTCCCCCTCCCAAGAAGACCGTTTTCTTTTTAAAAACGCCTCTGCAGACGATCTTGAAAACCTGCGAGGTTGCTTTGGGAGGAGGAAGACAGGCAGCATTCCCCCACCCCATCTCTGGTTGCCTGCAGCCTCGGAAGCTTCCGCAACTTCACAGTAAAAGCAATTAAGAACTTCTCTCGCTCGTGAGATTTTCTTTACTGTGCAAAGGCTTGCTTTAAGGCTGCAGGCTCCCGGGGAGGGGGGCAGGGGGAAATGCTGCCCATCTGTCCCCTTCCAAAGCAACCTTGCAGGTTTTCAAGATCATCCGGAGAGGCGTTTTTTAAAAAGAAAAACCCTGCAGGCACCCAGCAACAGGGGCCAGGAGTGGTACTGGCGTTCCAGAAGTTAATTACTTCCGGGTTCACCGACGAACCGGTTCGCACGAACCGGTGCGAACCAGGAGGAACCCACCCCTGGTTTAGAAGATGGAGGTTCCGTGAAACACCATGGGAGAACATTATGGATAGGACAGCAAGAGAAATCAGGAAGGTCCATAGCAAGTATCTTTATTGAGTTGATATTTTTCTTTCTCTTTTGACCCTGGATTTCTGGAAGGGTTGGTGGATTTACTTTCTTTTTTAAGGCAGTAAATGTTGCTTTCTTTTCTTTTCTTTTTAATTAATGGTACATTTATCTACCCACCTATTCCTATTAATAATCTGACAGCTGTGTTCTGAATTTATTTTTAGTCTTCAAGGTTAAACGTATGCATTCATTAAGTTCAAACTGGGTCACTCTAGGCATAGTACTGTAGTCTAAACTGTACTTAATACTACAGAGTATCTAAGGTATTACAGATTTAATACTATCTCCAAACTCTGTATCTGAGCTTCCAGAGAGGGAAAGATTTCATCCAGTAGCAGCAGTAATACTAGTCTTACAAGTAGCAGTAGAATATTGAGGACCACGGTGGCCATTATATATGCATATAATTATGTACTTATCTAGAAAATGCTGAAGGTAAAATTATTTAATACATGCTATAGCAATTACTATACACCAACCTTAGTGTGCTTCTATGATTATGTTTTTCTCTCCAGGATTTTTCAACATTTCAATAAAAGTTGAAGAAAATTTGCATCTCTAGATTTCTTTTTTCTTCTGCTAGTCAGCAAATAATTGGAAGGTAAAACTGTCCAACTTTATTATGCAATGTCTTGTCATAGGAGACAAATCTAATATTTTAATAAGGGACTTGTTTGGAAGAAAGAAGAGAGAGAATGAATGAATTGTGCTAACTGACTGTGTTTTGTAACCTCATTTTGCAAAGAAACAGGATAACATAAATTATAATTTACTGTACATTTCAAAATTATCATTTACACCAATTGGGTTTATTTGACATGCTAAACTATAACAAATCAAATTATTTGGATGAACTATGCTAAAGAAACTTAGAAGAGAAATTTTGTATGAAAAGTTAAAATGTTTGAAGGAAGATCTTTTCAAAATAAAATTAAAGAAAGGAAAAAGAACATCAGTAACATTTCCATGTCACACATTACAAATTAGCTCAGTTAATGTGGGTCATTTCGAAACAAAAAAAGCAATAGAATGCTCTATATAACTGAAGTAAAAAAACTGCATCCTACAAATATTAATAATACAACTATCTTTGTAAAAATCAACTTATTCTAGAATTAGGGGTATAATAGTTTCCAACACTTTTATAATAATAGTGGCATTTTACAGCAATCTATGGCATTAGAGAGAACTGTATTTTCTTTGCATATAGTCAGCATGGCAAAAATAGATTTAGAAACTTCAGCAAAATATCCCTTTCCTGTATTATGATTAAATATTGTTAAAATGGGAAGGGTTGGTATCATTTGGTTCAATATTTCCAAATTACTCTGGCAATACAGAAAAGTTCTTAATGATATAGCTAGAATGTTGTTGACCTAATATTATGACATTCTGCCAAAGAGACATTATGACATTCTGTCAAATAAAAATCAGCAAAAAAGGAATAATCTGAATTATAAATCATACCACATATATATTTCTACAAGGAATATTTCACAGCAATTAATCAACAAGAACAGTTCAATGATTTACAGACTTTCATAATAGAAAAAAATGAAATATATTACGAAAAATGCATCTTGCGCCAAATGGCACCCTAGGCTAATGCCTATCATACTTGATAGACCTATTTTAAAGTTTTGTGTGGCAAAATACAATTATTATCATTCAGTCATAGGCTAGAATCAACTGAGTAACTGTGGCACTCCAATTTTGTTGAACTAGACATTCCACCGCTGCCTATATTTCCTAGATATAAAATTATAATCGGGCAACTATTTGAGTGCCACAAATTGGTTTTCCTTGGACTAGGACAGGTTGGTATAGTTTTTTTAAAAAATTTACTTTTGGTCTTTAACTTTCATGCAGTTATGACCCTATTGTATGAATTCTGATCACTGAAAGAAAAGAAATGGAGATGAGATTCTAGAGCAAGTGTGTCAAACTCGAGGTCCAGGGGCCAGATCTGTCTCATGGGGCCAGCCTGAAAAAAGAGAATGATTGGCCCATGGTGCTTCTGCCAGTGAGGGTTGCTGGTAGAAGGTTGCAGGAGGCCATTGCAGCCAAAACGGAGCTTGTGCGACTCTCCTGAGCTCTGTTTTCGGTGGCAGAGGGTTGCAGGAAACCGTCGTAGCTGAAACCAGAGCTTGGGAGCCTGTGTTCACTGGCAGAGTGCTCAGGCCACCACAGGCATCCCCAACATGAGTGGCATCCCCAACATGAGCTGGCCATACCCATTGTGGCCATGCCCCTCCCAGCCCCCCTGAAGTCAAACACATCCCTGATGCGGCCCTCAATGAAATTGAGTTTGACACCCCTCTTCTAGACAGATTCTTAATGATCCAGGTCATGGTTGTCCCAAAGATTGTCCTATGGTTTTTAAGAGGCAACTGAACTTTCTTATTATTATTGTTTTCTTGAAAACATTTCCCTCCTCACCCAAGAAGCTTCTTCAGTTCTAACTGAATGATGGGGAATGGAAGGATTTATATGAATCCTTTCAATCCCCACCATTCAATCAGAACTGAAGAAGCTTCTTAGATGAGAAGTGAAACATTTTCATGGGGGGGGGGGAGAAAGGGGAGGAACCAAAAAAGGACGGTTGCTTTTTGAAAAACACCTTTGGGATAGAGATTAGATGAGCAGCCATGGGAGACAGTTGTTTTGAGATCTCAGGGGCGGTTGGGGAAGCCATGTCTTCTTTGTTTAACAACTTTAAAATCTGACCGTGTGTGTATTCCAGGTCTGATAAAATGGTATCACCAGAGTGGTGGACCTATGAAGACAACACTCTAATAGCTTTCATGCCAGGCTGTTTAAAATCATGGTTCATATTCAGAAGGGCAAACAAAGAGGACATAGTGAATTCATATGGAAGCAAGTAGCAGCTTCTGGAAAGTATTGTGGTCCAGGATAGACAGTAAAATACTGGCAATAATGTCTATTAATGCCTCTGTTTTTATTTACATTTCTTTGACTCTGACTTAGCTCTTTTACTTGGACGTGGCCTGTTGTTATACTATACTCAGCACTTGATCCAACAGACTTAAACACTTTCTTCTGGTAGAACAGGGGTGTCAAACAATGGTGGGTTGCCAATTTTGTTACTATCGGTTTGGGCACACTCCCGGGCCAAACTGGCAGTAATCCACCTCTTGTGTAAAACTCGATTTCATTGTGGGCCACATCAGGGTTGTGTTTGACCTCGGGTGAGAGGCATGGGCGGTGGGGGGGGCATGGCCAGCTCGACATTACTTGAGGGTTGTGTTTGACCTCTGGTGGGAGGCATGGGCAGTGTGGGGACATGGCCAGCTCGACATCACTCATGTCGGGGGTGCCTGTCGTGGCTCGAGTGCTCTGCCAACAAAAATGGGCTCCAGAGCTCTTTTCAGCTGCCATGACCGCCTGCACCTTCTGTCAGTAAAAATGGCGCACAGCCCTCCCGAGCTCTGTTTTTACTGGAAGAAGCTGGTCCTTCGCTGTTTCCAGGGCGGCCCCACAGGCCAGATCTAAGTACCCTGTAGGGCAATTCTGGACCCCGGCCTTGAGTTTGGTGGAGTGCTGGAGTTTGAAAATGTTTCTGGCCATAGTAGTGGCAAGGACTGTACTGTAAAACAAGGAATAAGAGATGCTAGGACAAAACTAAAATTGGTTCCATTTCATTTACATTTAAATTTAATTACAAGTACAATTAAATATTTATTCTTGTAAGTCATCTGTACCCTTGTAAATCCTCATATAAACAGAAAGGCATTGTTAATATTATTGAGTTGTGTACTTAATACTTTTTCACATCTGTCATATGAAAAATTACCATTTTTAATTGAATTGGTAGCTGTAATTGTAACTGGGGAGGCATTTAAAAGTATGGAAATTGCTTTATAAAAAATACACATAACAATAATAGTTTGAAGACTGTTACAATTGAAGACAGATTTATTCAAAGGCAGCCACCCTTTTTAATATAATTAAAATAGAAATATTGACTATGGATGTTTAAAATATTGACATTTTCCTTTAAAGTTATAAAATATGACTATTGAGATAGTTACATCCATCAAGACTTTTTTAAAAGCCAGTTTTATTTTCTCATTTTATATTTTATGTACTTTATATATCTAATAAGTAGACCAGGGGTGGGTTCCTGCCAGTTCTAACCTCTTCTACAGAAGAGGTTCCACAAATCTACAGTGCTGTTTAGAACTGTTTCCAGCTCCCTCCCTCTGCCCATCTGCACATCATCAAGATGAAGAGCGAGAGGAGGAATCCTGGGAGTTGAAGTCCACAAGTCTTAAAGCTGTCAAGTTTGTACACCCCTAGGATTTTTTTTCTAAAGGGTTAGGGTGCAAGGGTCTTGTAACTTGACAGCTTTAAGACTTGCACACTTCAATGCCAGAATTCCTGAGCCAACATGACTGGAGGAGGAATTCTGGGAGCTGAAGTCCACAAGTCTTAAAGCTGTCAAGTTTGAACATCCCTGGGTTTTTTTTCTCTAAAGGGTTAGGGGTGCAAGGGTCTTGTAACTTGACAGCTTTAAGACTTGCGTGCTTCAAATGCCAGAGTTTCTGAGCCAACATTTTGGTTGCTAAGCAAGAGCGTTGTTAAGTGGGTTTCACCACATTTTACCAGTTGGCCACATCCACCCAGCCACATGGCCAGCAAGCCACTCCCACCCAGTCACATGGCAGCCAAGCCACTCCCACCCAGTCACATGGCAGCCAAGCTACTCCCACAAAGCAGGCCACCCCTACAGAAGAGGTTCTAAAAAAATTTGAAACCCACCACTGAAGTAGACCGTTATCCTTCTCCTTTTGTTAAACAGTTGGATTATTGGCTTCCAGAAGAGCAGCACATAAAATTTTTGAAGAGGGCATGAAGCTCCAAAGCCAAGGTTACAGATCTCTAAAGCAGGGAGTGTTTAAACATTTCATTCTGTTGTGCTACAGTTGCAATATTCTATGCTTTCATTTAGCTAATTATCCTCTCATTGATAGACACTTCCTGGTTTCCTTGTTGTTATACAAGGCATAGTGCTTTGTGGCATGCTGAGATAAGCTAAGACATTTGAAGTGGCTTCTGTCCCTTTGGAACCTAGGGTACTTTAACTACTCTTTTCTGAAAACTTTGTTTTGCTTTCTTACTTTCATTTATTTATTTAGGATCTTCAAATCCATTTTGATTTCTGATGATTGTGTGGACAAATTCCTGCAGTTTTCTTGGCAACATTTCTGAAGTGATTTGCCATTGCCTGTTCCCTAGGGCTGAAGGACTATGACTGGCCCAAGGTCACCAAGCTGGCTTCATGCCTAGGGCAGGACAGTCTTCTGGTTTCTAGTCTGGTGCCTTAACTACTGTGACTCTCTCCTTTGATTTATATGGCCACCTAATTCAAAAGGAATTGATACTACAGGCCACTTTACTTACAAAACAGAAACAAACAATTTTAATAGGCTTTTGCACCGAGTTCAGTACATATTTCCTGTTTTGCCTTGCTGCTTTTAGCGATTCCTTTTTACAGATTGGTTCCACATCATCCTATGTTTCTCGCTCTCCAAACTTGGAAAATCTAGACAGCATACTAAAAAGCAGAGACATTACCCCGCCAACAAAAGTGTGTATAGTCAAGGCTATGGTTTTCCCAGTTGCAATGTATGGATGTGAAAGTTGGACCATAAGAAAGGCTGAGCACCAAAGAATTGAGGCCTTTGAACTATGGTGCAGGAGAAAAATCTGAGTCCCTTGGACTGTAAGACGATCAAACCGGTCATTCCTAGAGATCAACCCTGACTGCTCTTTAGAAGGCCAGATCCTAAAGATGAAGTTCAAATACTTGGCCACCAAATGAGAAGGAAGGACTCACTGGAGAAGAGCCTAATGCTGGGAAAGATTGAGGGCAAAAGAAGAAAGAGACGACAGAGAATGAGGTGGCTGGATGGAGTCACTGAAGCAGTAGGTGTGAGCTTAAATGGACTCCAGAGGATGGTAGAGGACAGGAAGGCCTGGAGGAATGTTGTCCATGGATCAGACACCACTTTGCAACTAACAACAACAATCTTTCTCTTTTTCTTCAAGTAGTTGACAGCTGGCCTATTTTCAATGCCATTAAGTGCTTATGAACTTTTAGAGCGTCATTCATATTGTACAGAACTACTAGACATGTGCCCTATTAGCTGATGGTGTTAGTTGTAGCTGACATCTGCTCCAAAGAAACACATAAAACCAATGGAAATATATTTTAGATAAAACTGACAAATCAGAAGCAGTTGACCGAACATCTGCAGGACCTTAGATCACAGTCAATGAAATCCATGCTTTTTTACTTGGAATATAGTTTACCATTTGATCATTTGGATGTGAATATAGGAAATTAATAGATTTGTGTATTAAGGGAGGACAATGTTAAATGTGCACAAATAGCCCATTTGCATTCCAGTTGTTCTTTTAACATTTTTCTGCTTGAAAAGGGGATTTTAAAAAATGTGGATGCTAACTGAAAAATGGCTGGCATTAGCTACAGCAGTCTTTGTAAAATAGCCACTGATTTAATACAGTTGGCCAAAACAAGTTGAAGAGCAGCTCTCTCTCTCATCCTTACCAACAGCCAAGTAATATTTAGCCTCCAAAACTGGGTCTAATTAGACCTTCTACTTTAATTCATAACTCTAAGATGCCCTTGAGAGCTTGCATAATAAGCAGGAGAAATATATGTCCAGGACTCCAGGTTTAAAGCAGAATATTAACATAAACATAACTTGCTGGAAGGAAATGAGAAATATTTATTCAAGTTATATGTCTGCTCTGAATAGTAACTATCAGGACAACTGGCTGCATCTTAACAGAACACACACCCCTCGGGGTGCTTGGGGTGTCTTACCCCCACAGTATTTTTTTCCAGAGTGTAAGTCATCTGTGTACCAAGTTTGGTTGAAATTGCTCGAGGCCTTCCAGAATTATGCTGGAACATACACACACGCAGCCATTTTTATGGAAGAAGGAAGAAGGAAGAAGAGGAAGAGGAAGAGGAAGAAGAAGAAGAAGAAGAAGAAGAAGAAGAAGAAGAAGAAGAAGAAGAAGAAGAAGAAGAAGAAGAAGACCACCACCTATTTTGCATTTTTGCCATTATTCTAAATGAAATTTAAGATAACATTCTTTAAGTTTATGTCCATGAGATATGCAAGACTACTAGTACCAGATAACAATTAACCAAGCAGGCTGGATTTAATGGCACTAGGCTAGAAACCAGGAGACTGTGAATTCTAGTCCCACTTTACGCATGAAAGTCAGCCTTGACTTTGGGGCCAGTTATTCTTTCTCGGTCCAACTCACCCCATAGACCTGTTGTTGGGGGAATTGGGGGGGGAGGAGTGTTAGGTATGTTTGCTGCCTTAAGTTATATATAAAAATAATAAAGACAGATTATAAATAAATAAGAAGTTCAAGATGGAGGCTATCCATCAGGTGGGTATTAGATTAAGCAAAGCAGTTTTAGTTCAATCTGGTGCCCTTTAGAACTTCCCTATCTGGCCTTGTTGATTAGAACCTAGTGACCATTGCTGGCTGGATACAAGGAGTGCTGTCCAACACATCTGGAAAACATCAGGTCGGAACCACTTGGTGCATACAATACTTTCTCCAAAACCATGGATCCATTTTTATCAGTTCCCTTTTAATGCCTACATTTAATATTATAAAGAAGGTTAGCAATTTGCCACACACATTTTATCCTAGGATTAGTGTTTTTCTTTAACAAAGAGAACAAATAAATCCCTACCTAACAAGTCCCATTAGACCTTATTAAGCTATAAAGATTTAAATGAGTGGAGGGAGACAAAAGAGATTAATAGTTTGCAGCAAAGCCAGATTCAAAATATCCTGGGGAAAAAATTACGTGCACTACAAAAAATCTCAATGCAAATGAAATTGAGGCCTTTAATTATTACCTGGTCCATGTTTGTTTGGTATCTGTAGCTATTTATACTGGATCAAAAAGGGAATTAATTTAATCACCATTAGAGTCAATGCAACAATTTCACAGTATTTGCTGCCAATAGATACTCCTTCAAGCCATGCAAGTAACGAATACTGGGAGTGATGTAGGTTAAAAACACTTAATTTATATTGCCATTGCTAATGATGTTGTTATTAGCATCAAATAATTCACAAGATGTGTTAAACCAAGGTCTGTTGATCAAACTATTGTAGTCTGGTTTATGCACAATGCTAAGGTCTTTAAGAGGATGATCTCTTGAGATGGCCATATTTAATGCTCTCAGCTATTTTTAATAACTTCACTGTTCTTAATAATATTCTGCTTTAATCTTTCTATTTTATGATTTTATTGTAGATTGCCCAGAGTCACGTTCTTTGAGATAAATGGCCATATAAATATGATTTATTAATACATACATGCATATCAGAATGGGTAGATTCAGATACAACACTAAGACAAAACCAACAACAGTTAAGTGCAATAAAAAGAATAAATTCCAAAGGTCAGAATAGAAGTAAAACTGCAAATGAATATGAAAGATGAATATATTAAAGACTGTGTGACTAAGTGCCCCCAAAATGGATATCATATAATGTGGGTAGGAGAATATGCTAGAAACCAAAAGAAATGCTATTAATTTTGGGATTGATGATTAGAATTGTTTCTTATAGCTACACTGTGTAATACTGAATTTTAGATCAGAAGATTAATGAATGTTATATTTATAATTTTACAAAAGAAGGTTTGAAGTTGTTCTTTTCTCATTTCCTTTCCCTTTTCCATATTCCTATGCACTTTCCTTTACCATGTTTTTGCCTTGCATAACAGGCAGTGGTGGGATTCAAATTTTTTTACTACCACTGGTGGGTGTGGGTTGGTGGGCATGGTGTGGGTTGGTTAGTGTGGCAGGGGAAGGATACTGTAAAATCCCCATTCCCTCCCCACTCCAGGGGAAGGTTACTGCAAAATCCCCATTGCCTTCCGATCAGTTGGGACTCGTGAGGCAAAGAATAGATGTGCGCAGGCCCAGTCAGAGGTGGTATTTACTGGTTCTCTGAACTACTCAAAATTTCCACTACCGGTTCTTCAGAATTGGTCAAAATCTGCTGAATGTCACCTTTGATGCAAGACTATGCTGTTCATCAAGAAGCAAAGCTCAAATAAACAAAGAATGGGTACAGGGTGATCAAGTCTTTCCACTTCAAAATATTGCAAAGATATACTGTATTTTTTGGAGTATAAGACACACCTTTTTCACCAAAAAAAAGAGGCTGAAAATCTGGGTGCGTCTTATACACTGAATACAGCATTTTTTTGCCTCCCCAAACCCTGCCCCCTTCAGCAAAATGGCCATGCATAGCCTTTAGGAGGCTTATAAAATGCTCCCGGGGGCTGGGGAGGGCACACCCCACTTTTTGCTCAATTTCCCCCGTCCCCCAGTCCCTAAGAGCACTATAAGGTTCCTAAAGGCTATGGATGCCCCCTTTTTTGACAAAAAATTGGCCCGTTTTTTGGAAAAACGAGCCATTTTTTGCTCACTTTTTGTGGGGGGCACCCCTCAGGAGCACTCTACAAGCCTCCTAAAGACAATTCATGCCCTTTTTTTGAAAATAAAATGGGCCTGTTTTTGTGAAAAATGGGCCTTTTGTGAGAGGTATGCTGAGTGCAAAAACCTTTTTTTTATTTGCCTCTTCAAAATCTTAGTGTGTCTTATACTCCGGTGCGTCTTATAGTCTGAAAAATACTATAGAAGATAGATAGATAGATAGATAGATAGATAGATAGATAGATAGATAGATAGATAGATAGATAGATACACACATAAATATATACATATATATAATTGGAACCTTATTGCACTATAAAGAATGGCCCAAGCAGCATTCCTGGCTAAGGTTTTCCAAGCACTAAGCTAAAATATTTTTTAAAATGTGCACGTTAGATAGTACTCAATTTAAGCTTGCCGTAATCAATTAATCTATCATTTCTTTCTTAGTAGCAGTTCAACAAGGTCAATACTATATCAGTTCTAAAACAGATGGTTAAATACATAAGGAAACAAACATATTAAGCTGGTAACCTGTTCGGATCTTACTCTCATGACAGCAGAACCAAGAAAAGCAGCAGAAGCATTTGGAGATTGTGGAAAAAGCGAGTGGAAGAGAAAATTCAGTTGGAACTGCAGTTGGAAATAGGGAGGTTATTATTGTGCATTTTCCTGCATTGCCAAGTCTGCAAAGGAGGAAAATGCACCTTGGAGGGCAAGATTATTTTATTTCTATCACATCGATCTCAGCATGCTCAAGACCCAAAAACCATCTTAGAAAAGCTTTCTCAGCACTGTAGGTCTTCATGTTTTTACAAAAAGAGAAAATAAGATGACAAAATACTCTGAATTCAGTTCCATTTAGACCCCATTCTGTGGAGAAATTTAATTGCCCAATTATTATAATATAGTGTATGTGACTAATTTTAATTGGATTGTAATTGGGGTCATTGTTGGTTTTTGTCTTAGTATAGAAGAGGTTTTTTTCCCCAGTAGAGGAAATAGGCAAGTTCACCTGAGTATAAGAAACTGGTGATGATTGAATGTATGGGGGGGGACCCCACTTGAGAAACATTTCTATTTTGAAGTCACCCAAAGGCAATGCTTTAAAAATGATGTAAATGAATATAATAATAAAACGTAAAATAAAAGACCCATCAAGAAAATACATACAGTAGGGTGTAGGACAACTCACCATGGCCAACTCGCCCCAGGACCAAAGTTACGTAATATCAAAGAAACGGTGGAATAGAACCATTAAAGAAAGGATGCAAAAGGGGGGGGGGAGGCAAAATAAAATGTGAATAACAAAAATTAAAATATTTTTTAAATTATTTTAAATAATTAAATAACACACTCTTCTTCATTGACATGCCAGTACATATCAGGAAAGCTGCATTAACATGCACATAAGGCAGCCTGGTCTAATAACAGCTTTTTCCTTGCCTTCACCCTTAGCTCTGACAAGATGAAACACGAGATTTGGACAAAGAAAGGTTACATTTCCTGTCTGGAGGATACAACTTTGCCATCAGACAGAGAAGAAGTAGTTACAGCAAACCTTTCATCTTCCCAGCTTTGCAAGAGTCTAGAACAGTTTCTGAGTCTAGAACCCCAAAGTCATCCAGCTGGCTTTCATGCCTAAAGTGGGACTAGAGTTCAGAGTCTCCTGGTTTCTAGCCTGGTGCTTTAACCACTAGACCAAACTGACAAAGCCTAGTCTGTTGTTCAGTTGCAATTATCATTAATCCGAAACTTCATGGCCAGTGCTGAGGGATTTTGAGAGTTGTAGTTGAGCACCATTTTTGAGCATTCCAAGTTATTTAGCCCTATTTTCATGCATCCCAGAAATAATATCCTCCTGCCCAGAGGATTCACTTGGAGCTATCCAAGATCTTGCTTTCTGCTGCTTTCATTACCAGAGTTCCTCCTTTGCCTTAGCACAGTGTTTCCCAAACTTTTGACATATGTGTACCCCTTCTATAATTTTCGTAACGCTGAGTACCCCTCATAAAAAACATATGCTTTAATAAAAATCAAAATATATTTATTTTTTATTTTTTTGGTACATATGCAAAATAAACGAAAGTTATATTATAAAGAACATTTATTTGATTCAATGAGAAGGATGAAATTGTTTATGTTGAGATGACAGATCATCATAGTATGGTTCCCTGGTTGTTAATTTTAATCTGAGATGAGGTTCCACGTCCAATAGTCTGTTCCTTTTTTTCGACTTAATGGCTACAAATGCAGAAAAAGCAACTTCGCATAAATATGAAGTACCCCCACCAAACTCTTCCCGTACCCCTGGGGGTACGCGTACCACACTTTGGGAAACACTGCCTTAGCAGTACTAAAATACCAGACTTCCCATATAAACCCAGGTAGTCAAAAACAGCACTAATTTGAAAGAAGGAACCCTTCCTAGGACACTCAAATATCTGGCAGAAGGATGTTGCATCAGTCATGGCCAGCATGTATGCAACCAGAACAATAAATAAATGAAATATATTCTTCTCAGAGTTTCTTTCAGTAAACATGGGAGGGGGGGATTTAAGACTTTCCAATAAGGCATATAATCATAAACTAATCCAATAAATGTGTTTCCTTGTGTAAACTACTTACTATGAGCTTGTTAGTAGGAGGGTATTTTCTATACCGATTTTTCCACAGCCAGATTTTAGGAAAGTTATGTATGACTTCAATTGTCAGATATCACTGTCTTATCTGTAAACCATATTGGTGTGTAAATAAACTGATGTTAATCGATATAAGATGGACCTAGAGCAATATGAAGCAACTATTCAGTCATCTTTCCTTTTCTCTGACTGGTGGAAGTCCTCAAGTGGCTTTTTAGACTGTCAGTTTCTTCATGAGAAGAAAATATTGGAATTTAATCGTATTTTTGTTACATCCTTTCGTTTACAAATTCAGCCCTGGGGGTGATAGACATTCTGCAAAGTAGCATTGCTTTCTTCAAAGCAGCAACTGACTCTTAGTGCACTGGTATTTATTTAGTTAGGAGGTAATTGAGGCATGTTTGTGTGAATGGCCTGCCTTTCATGCCAGTGATCTGAGGCATCCCTGAGGCATCCCTGACTTTCCACACTTCAATTAAATCAATTTTATGCTTACAATTTTATGGAGAATTTTGAAAGGCAACCTAGGCTCAGCTGCATTTCAAATTATGTTTCCCTTTGCAGTATTTTTTTTTTTTATGCTGAAGCAAAGATTCAGATTTCATGTCTGCCATCAGACCTTTGGTTTGGCCTTGACTTCTACTTGGGGTGCCCCTATTTTGGGGTGCCATTTTCCTGCGCTGTATTTACAATCAAGGTAATTAAGCAAGGGCCTTTCAAATGAAACCATATTCAAAAAGCTTGTTTGCTATAATCCAGAAAAATGTGTATTTCTATGGAGTATAACCATGCTTTTTCCTATAAAATGGAGCAGATAAAGTATAGTTTGTTTAAGCATTGTATCAGTTCCAGGCTTTAAATATTATTATTAAAATACTAAAAGTCCACATTTTCTATTGAGAAAGAGAATGGCTGATCTCTTTCATGCTACTACAAAAAATTAAAAGATACTGTAGCTCTATCATCTCTTCTTAATTATCATTATTCATATCTGCTTGCTTAGGAAGGTGAAGTTTCTATTTTAAGCAACTAATGAATTAAATACAAAAGATGAGCAAAAGCTAAAAAGGATTGCTTTAAAATGTTTTTTAAAAGCTGCCATTCATTTTAAACACTCCTAAATGTTTGATGTAATTAGGGAATACTTTCAACAGCATTCTGCATGGCTTTGACTATGGACAGACAAAACATAATTCAAAAGAGTAATCTGCAAGACTTGTGTCAAAAAAGAAAGATTATTTTTCATATTACATAGTTTTTAAGGCCAGGAATGCAGGTAGATGGCAACAGCCCATGCTTGTGATAGTTATGTTTATTTCCCAGCTTTCTTCCTAGAAGGGACTAGTAACAACTGTGTACTACTATTCTGACCTAGTCTTTCCAAAAGCATGAAGCTGATTCCTTGTCCCAATAAAACTCCTTTTAATTAGTTTTAAAGTGAATTCCTCTCCAGCAAAGTCCCAGCCAACAGTCTTTCAAGAGATTTCACAACTAGAGACCTTTATCAGGCTTGGAGAGCTGCCAGGCCGATATCTTCCAAACGCCACTCTGAAGTAGACAATACTTGGCAAGGAATCAGGTACAGATCTTCACCCTAATGAATTGAACTAATTGTTTCCTGCAAACTCCACTCCCCTTTCACTCCTCTTTATTCCCTATGGGAGGGGCCATTCATCATCCACCTGTGCCTTTACTCCAGAGTCGACCCTTGTTCCTTAGCTGTTCCCTTCTCCTGACGGTTCTGTGCATGCGTACACTGGGAACAGGCTCTAGCTGTTCTTCTGCCTCACTGATATCCGATTCCGAAGGCAGCTGATAACTGTCAGATGGCCCTGGCCTCACCTCTACCTCCAATGCAGAGCACTTGTCAGAGCCTTTCCCAGACTCCAGGACTGGCCCATGTTCCTCCTCACTGTCTGAATCAGCTGCCAGATCCGCTGGCCGCTGGTGGACCACAACTGCATTTTATTTAACAATTAAGTAAAGTTGCCAATATAGAAGTCCTACAGGAGAGGAAAGAGTTGATTCCCCACATTATACTAACTAGACTGATCCAGAGTCTTCAATACAGCCACAGGTTGTAAATGTTCCTTCAAGGTGGGCTAGTTAAACATTTAAGACAATGTTTCCCAACCTTCGCAACTTGAAGATGTCCGAACTTCAACTCCGCTGGCTGGGGAATTCTGGGAGTTGAAGTCCGGACATCTTCAAGTTGCCAAGGTTGAGAAACACTGCTCTAAGATCTATAAAATTCCTATTTAACTTTAATTTTAAATCCAACAATTAAATATAATATTATTATATACAATTAAATATAGCTCAGTAGTATGCACCTAATAGAATGGCCCAGATATTACCTGAAAATGTGGTTGATTAATGACTGTTTAATATTGGGGGGGGGGGGGCAATAGCAATAGCAGTAGACTTATATACCGCTTCATAGGCCTTTCAGGCCTCTCTAAGCGGTTTACAGAGAGTCAGCATATTGCCCCCAACAATCTGGGTCCTCATTTTACCGACCTCGGAAGGATGGAAGGCTGAGTCAACCCTGAGCCGGTGAGATTTGAACCGCTGACCTGCTGATCTAGCAGTAGCCTGCAGTGCTGCATTTAACCACTGCGCCACCTTGGCTCTTATAACTGGCATCATAACAACAACAAGAAGAAAAAACCCTAGTCCCTCAGACTATTACAATTATCTGAAACAAGAAATCCTTTAGTGGAGGGATGTCTAATTCTAAACCTCAGAATTCTGGAAGTTGAAGTTCATGAATCCTAAGGTGGCCGAAGTAGGACACCCCTGCTTTAAAATAGTTAAAATGTAATATTCCATTTGTTTTGGCTTTTTTATGCTTATCCCCCAACAGGTTTTTCTAGCAAGTATAGCTGAATTAATAATACCAATATTTTCCATTTCACTGTAACTGAAAAAGCATCTCCAATAATGTAGGTCAACTCAATGAGAACAGATGTTATCCCACATTCAGTTCCAAAAAGAATTGATTGTGCCTTGTCAAAGATCCTAAGAGTCTACTTTGGAACTTCTTATTCATTTGATCCAAAATCTAGCCAAATCTAATCCTCTGATGCATAATGAAATCTTCCGAACAGGAATGGTTTTGAAAAATATAAAAATTTAATAATGGCATCTAGAACGGACAACTACTAATTTGATAGCAGTCAAAAGAGATTCCAAGATAACCTCTCATCCAAAATAAGTTGAATATATTGGAAATTTTGAATTTGTTCCAAATCTGATCATCATGTTGCCATTTAGGTGTCATTTTCTTGGGTTCCTGCCAACTATATTACAGCTTGTAAGACAAGAAAAAGAGTCTTCTGGTTCTGCTAGAAGTGTTTGATTGAAAATTATTATCTTATTTCATAGGGTTTATTATATAACTGCTGCCTTAATATAGCTGTGAAGATTTTAGTGCTGTTTTTGCTTATTTTGGGGGTTCTGTTTAAATAATTTCTTACAGTATCTGAAATATTCATCTGACAATAAATAGTAAGCAATAATACAATTAACAGATTTATCTTTGACAGAGAAAGTTCACTCAGGAGATAAAAGTTTTTAAAAAAAATAACTTTTATTTCTATCTATCTTATAGAGAAATATACTTGGTAGGCATAAAAATTGACAATTACACAAATTCAATAAAATGTGATATTTGTTTACCAGTTGCATGTAAAATACTTTATTAAATATTGTGGTTGTATATACATGCAATTTAATTAATGAAATAGTTAGTTAGTTAGTTAGTTAGTTAGTTAGTTAGTTAGTTAGTTAGTTAGTTGGTTGGTTGGTTGGTTGGTTGGTTGGTTGGTTGGTTGGTTGGTTGGTTGGTTGGTTAGTTATTTAGTTATTTAGTTAGTTAGTTAGTTAGTTAGTTAGTTAGTTAATTAGTTGTTTGCTTTGCATGGAAGATAGCAACGTAACATAGAAGGCGATTTGGTTCTTTTGTATATGTGCTGGTTTATATTATATTTTTAGGAAACATCCCATTTTATAATTTAATGGAACAGAGATATAAATAATAATGTAGCTGCCCTGCCTTAAATTTTGGCTTGTGGGAAAAAACTACCTTTTTGAAATTAATTAATTGATTATGTTCCATCAAGTCAATTATGAATGTTAGTGATTACACATATCATATTTAAGAGATCCTTTGATCCTGAGAGATCCTTTACAAGAGCATATTTATTTTTTCAGCTCCATTCCTTCTAGTATTAATGACTTAATAATACCCAACTCATGTGTTCTGTAAATGTGAAGGCCATACTATTGTTGGTTGATAGGATCTAGTTCAGTTGCAAAATACAGTTCCAGCCTTAAATCATTATTTCAAGTGGATTCCCATGAAAAGACAATCTAGATAACCTTTGTTCTTTAACTAATATGTTTTCCATTGTTTATCCCAAAATAACCAAAAGTCACAGAGTGATAGTCTCTATATATGATTTTATTAACTTACCAAACCCATTCTCACATTTAGGGAAAATGTTTAGCCTGAAGGGTAGATAGATTAGATCCAGAATTTTATCAAAAAAATAAAACTGTAAACAAGGTAGATATTTACAGAACAGTTATTGAATAAATGTTTGCTTAACAACAAAGTTATTAACTAATGTTTTTTTCCTTCCAACCAGAGTGCTGTTAATGATTATTGAGTCTGTTCTGCAAAAAAAAAAAAAAAAAAAAACCCAATCCAACAACAAAATGATAAGAAAAGATTATTTTGACCCATGTTAAACACTGGTGTCAAAAACTATTAACCGGATTCATGTAGGATGCTCCCCAAGGGATCCTGCATGGGTAGCATGTAGCATTGGTACAGCTGGATAATTATTAGTAGTTTATATGGCTCTAATTTGCAGCATAGCAGTAAATTTATGATCAAACATAAATGGATAGCCATTAATGGAATCTAATTTACTGCAGTTTTGTAATCTGCATTTCAATTCTTAAAGAGAGCCTGAATTAAGTGTGAGAGAACCATGAAATCATGTTCCAAATATATTAAATGCAGATGGTCTGTTACTGAGTTTTTGGCTAAGAATTCATGTCATGGCTGCATTTCTGATGCCAGTTCCCAGAAACAGCCCTGCCATCAAGCAAGATGGCATAGCCTCCTTAGGCAAGTTTGAGAGCAAGGGTGGGCAACACTTTCGACACCTTTCAGTTTGACTGACAACAGCTAACAACAATTGAACTACAATGTAGAAAATGCAAAGCAAAGATTAAAAGTACATCTTTAAAACTATAGTATTTGCAGTCTGGTTGAAGGGATAGCTTCAGGGTAAGAGGTATCAAAGACTGCTTTAAAAAGAGCAGTAAGAATAAATAAAATATTACTACTGCTTCTTCCTTTTCATCATCATGGGAGCCAGTTTGGCATAGTGGTTACAATGCTGGTCTAGAACCAGAAGATGGTGCGTTAGAAATCTCCCTAAGACACGAGACACAGCTGAGTGAACAGTGGCCAGTCCCTCCCCAATGGTGGGAGTCAAATAATTTAACAACTGGTTCTCTGCCCTAATGATTTCTTCCAATAACCAGTTCACCAAACTGCTCAGAAAGTTAACAACCGGTTCTCCCGAAGTGTGAACTGGCCGAATCCTACCACTGCCTCACTCCAGGGGTGGGTTCGGGCAGGCACTACTGTCAGCTCGCTCATTTGTGCGCCCCACGTGCATGCACATGCTTGATGTGTGCTGAGCATGCATGTGCAGTACAATTAAAAATTTTCTGCAAATGCGCAGAACCGAAAAACAAGATGGTGTCGCCTACGGAGTCGCCCAGAGAACAATTAAGAGGGCATGGCAGGCCTGGGTCACTGCTGGTTCCAGCGACTCAGGCCGCCAAACCACTATCGGTTTGGCCAAACCGGTCCAAACCGGTAGGAACCCACCATTGCCTCTCTCTCAACTCAATGCACATCATGGGTTGCTGTTGTGGTGAAAATAGTAGCAGGAGCATTAAGTGTGTTTGCTGCCTTGAATCATATATAAAAAAACAGGACAAAAATATAATAATTAATAGATAACACCCAATGTCACCCATTGTAACAGCTTATGATCTTCTGTCATCTTAATGCATTGATATTCAGCTACGAGAGCTGCTGACCTCCCAGCCCTGCCCTCTTAAGCCATCTGTGAACAGATTTCTCTGATGTACATGTATTTTCGTATGAGCACATCTCTTGATACATCGAGCCATCTTAATAAAGAACAGTTTTGTCCCTCGGCTTTGGTGTCCTTGAAATTCAAAGCAAGTTTTACACTAAATCCTCCCTTACATAAACCAGGCATGAAGCAAAATAAGTTTATAAGCCATCTAACAAGGCTGGCATCTGGAAAACCAATTTCTTCATAAAACTGTCATGGTGATTTGAAAAGCCCTTTTTACAATAAAAGGGACAAGCGTCTAATTCACTACACTGAGAAGGTTTTACTAAGCCAGCCAAAGTTTGTGAGGAAGTTCCCTTTCAATTATAATAGAACACAGATGCCTGAAGCAGACCCTCTTACAAGTCTAACAGCTCTAATTCCTATGCAGAATCCTTCTCAGGGACTATTGCCTCCTTGTAACAAGCAGACAGAGGCCACCCAATTTGAATTGTGTCTCAACACAGTGAAATGTACTTTGGGAATGAATGAAGTGCCAAGGCTTGCTTGAATACTACAAATAATATTGAGAAGGAACACTGGGAAGAGAACATCCACTATTCCCATGATAGAAAAATGACAACACCACCAGGCTCCCTAGAGCGACATAGAGTGTTTTGACACTTTCTTGGTAGCCTGGGTATTTCTCCCCTTGTATTCTTTTTTCCTCCTTGAAAGGAAACAAAAGAGGCAGAGTTCTTTGCTTAAAAATGTGTACACAGAGAGGTGCCCAATTTTGTTAATTGAAAAATATGTATACTGCAAACAAGGAGAAGGAGCCATGTGCCCCAGAGTCTATTCCTGGATCATGGGAGCCCAAAGGAGAGATAAAAGGAGTCAAAGGATGGCTCATGAAGGATGGTATTGCCGCACAGATGTTGTAACACAGTTACCTGAAACCTATTAATGCACGGTCAAATCATACCATTTGAGCAAAGATACCATCACATGGTCCAGGGGTGGGATTCTACAGGTTTGGACCGGTTCGGGCAAACCGGTAGCTCCAACAATCAGCTAGGAGCAAACTGATTCGCTCCAATGATCAGATAGGCCCCCCTGTCCACCCGTGCTATTTTCCTACCTTTATCTTCTCTCCTCATGTGGCAGAGCAGATTCAGCTGTGTTACTCCTCCGAAAAAACAGAAGTAAAGATTTCTTCAAACTGCGCACGAGCACGCAGTGCATGTGCACAAGTTGCGTGATCACCAAACTGGTTGTTAAACCGGGAGGATCCCACCACAAATATTCACACCTATGTCAATATTTTGGCTTCACTGTGGTTTAGCCCAGTTAGCACATGGCCGTTAGCCTAATTCTATACAGAGACTGAGCCCAGAAAGACAGAAAAATAATAAATGGAATGAGGATCCCAAATGGATGAATAGAGAGAAATTGAAAAGGTTTTGCAAATATCAGATTAGCTCTCCCTGGTAATCTGTGTTCCTCCCTGGTATTCTGCTGAGTAGGGGATGGGGAGAGGCAGACTAGATTAATATACAAGAGTAAGCCCTAAACTGTAATTAAGAACTGTTAGTTGCTCTATTCTCATGGCATGCTATTTCCCCTCAAATATATCGTATTATGCTTTAAATCAGTAGCAAGATTCACATAATCAGCTGTGACAAGGACTGGTCACCAAAAGCACTGAACCGTGAAGAGCCCCACCGTATTTAGCCTGTCTACCCATCCCGAGAAACAGAGCAGTTTGTATGTTGGGGTGGTGGTGGAATAACCTAACCACTTGGGGCCCTCCAGTGGTGGGTTTCAAATTTTTTTAGAACCTCTTCTGTAGATGTGGCCTGCTTTGCGGGAGTGGCTTGCCAGCCATGTGATCGGGTGAGAGTGGCTTGACAGTCATGTGAATGTGTGGGCATGGCCAACTTGTAAAATGTGGTAAAACTCATTTAACAACGCTCTTGCTTAGCAACCAAAATTTTGGCTCAGAAACTCTGGCATTTGAAGCACGCAAGTCTTCAAGAGCTGAAACCGGTTCTAAATGGCACTGTAGATTTGTGGAACTTCTTCTATAGAAGAAGTTAGAATTGGTAGGAACCCACCCCTGGGGCCCTCTAATCTTACCCCTTCTGGCACAAGGGCTGCAACTGATTACTTCTGAAGGAATTGGTTTCATTGTCTCAAGTGACTGGCAATCTCTTGATCTACATCTGTCAGCCCTTTAAGCAGGGGTGGGATTCTACCACCAGTTTGGGTGAACCAGTAGCTCCAACGATCAGCTGGGAGAGAACCGGTTTGCTCCGATGATCAGGTGGGCTTGCCTGCCCACCCCTGTGCTTTACTAACCTATATTTTTTCTGCTGATTTGCACAGCAGAGCGGATTGCCGTGCCTCAACTGTGTTACCCCCCAGCAGTAACACGGAAGGTAAGTTCTCTTAAAACTGTGCACACGCGTGCAAAGCGTGCAATCACTAAACCGGTTGTTAAACCAGCAGGATCGCGCCTCTGTCTTCAAGTTAGCCCATACAAGAAGCATAAACCATGAATACTAACACAACCTTTATTGTAAGGTTACAGAAACAGACTCCTGGTCCTTCAACTGGGGGGGGGATATATTTACACAATAGCTGCAAGGATTATATCTAGGTAGCGCATGGTGTAACACTTGAAAGCAACATATAAATTTTTATTTTGGATTGTTTTGTTTTTTTGGCTTTTGCTCCAAATGCAGAATTCTGAAAACACGGAGAGTAATGAGCAGGCTGACAGCTCTCAAACAGCAGGGAAGCCAAGCAAAGTGATGCCCTATGGACAAAAGAGGTTTTCAGTGCATTTGTCCCAGTTTTACTTGTAATGAAATGCATGTGTTTAAGCTACAAAAACAAATGGTTCCTGGGAACTCCAAATACTTTGGTAGGTGGGATAACATTCTTAATTCCCAAATCTAAGCCCTTTGTGGCGAGAGAGGGCAATTTAGGAAAAGTTGCCACATCTGGACAACAGCTGATGACAACTCTGGAGACTTAATCAAAATATAGAGTTCTAGACAATATTTCTGAATCTTGAATAGAATGACTCTTTCATGTGACTAAGGAAAAAACAACTTCTGACCACTTTTTTACAAAGTTCACCCTCTCCTTTCTCTCTGAAAATTCAGTGAACAAAGAAAAATCATTTTCATCCCTTTTGGAAACGATGAAATTGACTTTTTCAAACATCTCTAAATGTAAATCAAGCAGTATTCATCATTCCAGGAAGAAAAATACATAGATTGGGCAATATTTCCCTCTCTTATTTTTAGAAACAATATTAAAGTGTTAAACTGAAAACCTACAATTCTTTTTAAAAATCAAAAGGTAAAGGTTCCCCTTGCACATATGTGCTAGTCGTTCCCAACTCTAGGGGGCGGTGCCCATCTCCATTTCAAAGCCGAAGTGCCAGCGCTGTCCAAAACCATCTCCGTGGTCATGTGGCTGGCATGACTAAACGCGGAAGGTGCATGGAACCCTGTTACCTTCCCATTAAAGTTGGTTTCTATTTTTTTTACTTGCATTTTTACATGCTTTTGAACTGCTAGGTTGGCAGAAGCTGTGACAAGTAACAGGAGTTTACTCCATTACGCGGTGCTAGGGATTCAAACCACTGAACTGCCGACCTTTCTGATCAACAAGCTCAGCATCTTAGCCATTGATCCACCACGTCCCTTTTACAATTCTTTTTATTGCTGTGTCAATGCCTCTTCCAATAAAATGTGGACAGCCCTTTTCCCACTTTTCTCCAGAAAAGAAATCAGATCCTATTTCAGATACTAGAACAGGCTTGTTAGTGGAGATTATATATATATATAATATATATAATATAATTTTAAAACCAACCATCTCCCCTTACAGAGGGACTCTTGGTGGTGTACAAATAAAATATTAAACATAAAAACAATATATAAAACTTTTAAAGGCAGAGATGAATTAAAAATCAATGTTAAAGTTAATTGAAAGACAAGGAGAGCCTTTTACCATCCTTCAGACCTGTGCCACCATCACCCTGTGTATCCTACATGGCCTGCAAAACACCTCTTGGCACCACCAGGCACCCTTCCCAACCCACATGGCACCTCTCACACACCACTATGTGATTTATCTGAATTGCACCCTGCAAACTCCTTTGCTCCCTCCTCCACCTAGCGGCAGCATTTACCTGCCTGCTACAACTTCCTGTTGGCTCAACCCTAGTTATTCTCTCTGCAAGAGTTCCATAAGTAAAGTAAAGGGGGATGCCAGCAGGAATTTGAGGGAGGGAGGAAGAATTAGGAAGGATTAAGGATTAGGATTAGGAAGGAAGGAAGAATTAGAAAGGGTTAGGAAGGAAGGAAGGATTAGGAAGGATTAGGAAGAAGGAAGGAAGGATTAAGAATGATGGAAAGAAAAAAGGAGGAAAGGAGGAAGGTTTAAGAAGGAAGGAAGAATTAGGAAGGAAAGAAGGAAGGAAGAATTAGGAAGGAAAGAAGGAAGGAAGGAAGGAAGGAAGGAAGGAAGGAAGGAAGGAAGGAAGGAAGGAAGGAAGGAAGGAAGGATTGATCAACCAGGAAGATTAGGGGACTGGAGACTAAAACATATGAAGAACGGTTACAGGAACAGGTATAGCTAGTCTAGTGAAGAGAAGAACCAGGGGAGACATGATAGCAATGTTCCAATATTTGAGGGACTGCCACAGAGAGGAAGGGGTATTTTCCAAAGCATCTGAAGGCCGGACAAGAACTAATGGATGGAAACTGACCAAGGAGAGATTCAACCTAGAAATAAGGAGGAACTTTCTGATAGTGAGAACAATCAACCAATGGAACAGCTTGCCTTCAGAAGTTGTGGGAGCTTCATCACTGGAGGATTTCAAGAAGAGATTGGACTGCCATTTGTCAGAAATGGTGTAGGGTCTCCTGCTTGAGTGGGGGTTGGACTAGATGACCTTCCAACTCTGTTAATCTGTCTATATGTAACCCAATGCTTCCTGCCAGCTTCCCACAAAGAAATTCAGTGGGGAACTGGAAGAAATCAGAAGTTGCTCTGGTTCCCACTGCTACTTTGCCCACCTGTGGTCATTCTGTTTCTCTTTTTAGATAAGGGATTATTTCTGAAAAAATGGCCAAATAAGACACAGGTTGTTTAGTTGCATACAATTCTGAGAGGGGAAAGATGAATGGATAAACAAACAAACAGACTGGATCAGAAAACAAAATGACCTCCTTTCAAAGCAAAGAGAAGCAGGAAATCCCAGCCCTAACTATTTTCCATTATTGCCACACCATGATTGCCCTTCCGAAAAATAATGAAGTGTGTCTTCCTTGATGATCAAAAACTTTCTCACTTTGTGATAGACTGTAATCACAGTTTCACTGAAGTTTATAGAGCTTGCTTGGCCCATGACAAATCCTTCCTTTTTGAAGACAGCCATGAATGTCAAGGAAGGGGACGGGAGCAAATGAAGGGAAAAAAGCCTCTCAAAAATAGGTAATTCATCTTGGAAGAGTTTAGATTTTGATAATAACTCTATTTGGTTCAGGCCTAGCAATTTCCTGTGGTTTCAAATACTTTTCTAAAGAGGATATCTATACTTTGTCTGATAACCTCTCTTTCAGTTATTGCCCATCACCAGTAGGAAAACACACACACACACACACACAAACACACACACACAAGTTCAAATCACTTTAAGATTCCCCAGCAATCAAGCTTCGTTCTACTGCCTGCCACTTATTATTCCAAGCGCACTGCATGACACAGCTGAGAGCATTTCGTGGTTAGCATAAATCATTCCTGTTGCAAAATTGTCACCATTATACAAGGGGAAAAGCTTTCTCTCTCTAGACCACATTCAAGATTGTATTATATCTTTTTTTTTTAAATGGAGAAAGTTCAGCTAATTTTCATTTTCAACAGAGTGGAGACAAAATACCAATTGAACTGTGCATAAAAGTTGGGAGCTCAACCAAGGCTTTTAATACACCCTTAATTTCCTGTCCTGAACATGTAAGTTTTGCTTCCGCATTAATTTTATTACATTTCTACATCACACCCTGAAGAGTTTAGAGCAGTTTGATAGTCTTCCCTAAAGATAGATGGGTCTTTACCAATACCAAGGCATTGGTTTGCCATGCTGAACTGGTATGATATTACAGTGATGGCTTTGCATGTTAATATCACCTGTAGTACGATTAATGGGTAAGCTCTTTGGCCAAAACTAATAATTTTATTTCCATTCGGGTTCCATTCATTCATTCCTTTCTGTTGTTACATGAGATCTGGTAGAAGAGGCAAACAACAGCTCTGAGGCCAAAGAAGAAATGTAGTAAATTTCTCAGACTAGATCATTCCTAGTTCTCTGTCCTATAAGGAGAGGGGAGGGAAAGGCACAAACAGAAGGTTTACCGTAAAACTATGATAAAAGTAGTTTGAGGATTCATATCTTTGATATTCAACTCTGTTCCCTACTTTCAAGGGCTGACACAATTGTGCCAGATTATTTGGAATGGACATGGCTTGGAGGAAATAATTCCAGTAGAAAATGCCCAGGAAAATACAAAGACTCATTAAAGGTAAAGGTTCCCATCGCACATATGTGCTAGTCGTTCCCAACTCTAGGGGGCAGTGCTCATCTCCATTTCAAGCTGAAGAACCAGCACTGTCCAAAGACATCTCCATGGTAATGTGGCTGACATGACTAAATGCCAAAGGCACACGGAACGCTGTTACCTTCGCACCAAAGGTGTACCCTATTTTTCTACTTGCATTTTTACATGCTTTTGAACTGCTAGGTTGGCAGAAGCTGGGACAAGTAATGGGAGCTCACTCCGTTACCTGACGCTAGGGATCCGAACTGCCGACCTTTCTGATCTACAAGCTCAGAGTCTTAGCCACTGAGCCAATGCATCCTCAATATTTAGCTTTTAATGGAGAAAATGAAATTGTGGGAGTTCCTTCTTATCAGAGCAGCAAGAAAGCAGAATTGCATGCAAGTTTGAGGTACACCTTCCAACATCGGTTTTTGACTCCTCAATATCCCTGGGAGAAAGTTGTGATGTAAGAAATCTTCTAGGTCCTATCATAACTGATCTTTTACACAACATCTGTCTCCTATTTTTATGCAGCCGAATAGAGAGCAGTGGAGGAAAAGAGCATTGTTCAAACAGCCTCCTGCATTTACCCAATCCTTGGACTGAAAGAAGCACATTTCCAAGGAAAGTTTTTTTTAAAAGTGACTGTTTGTAAAAGGCCAACTGTAGTAAAGAAAAGTTTGAGAAAAGGTTAGAAAGTACAGGTAGTCCTCATTTAGTGACCATTCACAGTTTTGGTGGTGATGAAAAAGTAATTTTATGATCAATCCTCACATTTATGACCTTTGCAGATCTGTAAAGCAAAGGAAAGCTAAAGTAAGATCATAATAGCAATAGCATTTAGACTTATCTACTGCCTTACAGTGCTTTTCATCCCTCTCTAAGCGGTTTACAGAGTCAGCATATTACCCCCAACAATCTGGGTCCTAATTTTACCAATCTCGGAAGGATGGAAGGCTGAGTCAACCTTGAGCCTGGTGAGATTCAAACTGCCAAATTGCAAGCAACCAGCAGTCAGCAGAAGCATCCTGCAGTACTACATTCTAACCACTGCGCCACCATGGATCATGCCATGGTTTCAATTAGAGACCACTTCATTTAATGACCAAGTTTCCAGACCCAATTGTGGTCCATAACAGCACATCCCAATCTGAATATGAGAAGCAACTGTTATTTTCCAAAATATTCAGAAACATACAAGATCTAGAAAATATCCCCCTCTCCCCATTTTTGTCTTGGAAGTCAGAACAATTTTCCTACTAGAAGATTAACAAAAGCATTGCTCTCCTCTTCTAAATCAGCTGACTGGGCAAAACCCTAGTCATATGAAATGCTTCAATCTGCAAATATCTGGAGGGCAACATTGCCTTTGGAAATATAGGCAGACACACTTCCTCTGAAAGGCAAGAGGACACAAGTTGTCCTCTGGTTTCCTAGTACTACAAGATTGTTCCATGATAAGCGACTTCCTTTGATCACTCTATTAATTTGTCATGAGTTTTATTGGATGGGGATGTGTATCAGTGTTCACTCTTTGCTACTTGCAAACTAAGCACAGAGTTAGGGGATAAAAAGAAAAATTGTGTGCATGGACTGAAACATTAACAGGACACAGAGGTCATCTCATCTACAAATATTTAATCCTCATACAGAAGGGAAGAGCAGAACAAGTCTCAAACAAAGGAAGCCAAATTCCCAGTTTTGCTATGAAATCATTGGGTGGGCTCCCTGTGTACATAGCAACTGTGTTTGCTTGTTTTACATCGACTGCACCATCTCATTAAGGAGAATGTAAACTGAAATTATGTAATTGTCAGCCACCTAAAATGATTTGTTTTTAGGCCCGCAGCTCTCTCTACTGAAAATTAGCAGAGCTAATAGGAAAAGTTTAAAATAAAAACCAAAGAAACTACACAATCATCGTGCATGTGCAAACTATGACTTGAGGGGGGAAATGCCAAGGTTCACAAATTAAGCCAGCACAAATCATAAGAAAACCCTGCTTGGCGAGGTCTTTAAGCAGATGGCCTGAAATATTGAGTAATTGCAGTTGTTTTGAAGCATCAAGGATGGGCTCCCAAGAAACTCATAGCTTACAAGTGACATCCTTCATCAGACTATTGGCCCAAACCTACTGTATTTTGTGGCTATGATGCACAGTTTGTGTAGCACTGAGAATGCACAGCAACTGGAAACATACTAAAAGTAAAGCATCTATTTCTTCCATCTCTGGGGTAAATATCACATTTCTGGTCTTAAAATTAAAGCTTGGATCATAATCTATGTAAATTGTCAGAATTTTAATCCCCCTCTAACATCGTTCTTTACATTTCTCTAGATACTCCCTTGCAAGTCCCATGTCTCTATTTTTGTTGCAAAACCACTAAGTGGCATTCAAAGAGTAGTACAAACATTCCATTCTCATTTGACAGAGAGTTTAAGCAAAACATCAGAAAACAAGACTTATACACTGCAAATCCGATAATTATGATAAATTTAATATGTATAGGTTAAAGCAAGAGCCAATGTAAATTCTTGAAAGAATTGGTTTATATTTTTGAGCCCAGGAAAGTGCAAGAATGGAAATATGCACTTAGAATCTAGTGTGATAGAGTAACTAATGAGTAAGCCAAATCCCCCCTAAATTAATAAATAACAATGAGGGAAAGTATTTATATTGGGAGGTTTTAATGGAAAGGCCTCAAAGAAGTAAGTCAAATGAGGCATTTGAGTGAGACTGAATTAAATAAATAAGTAAAATTAACATAACAGGGACCATATTCTAAGTTGGGCTAAAGAAATAGATCTGATGAGGAATGAGAAGTAGCAATAGCAATAGCAGTTAGACTTATATACCACTTCATAGGGCTTTCAGCCCTCTCTAAGCGGTTTACAGAGTCAGCATATTGCCCCCAACAACAATCCGAGTCTTCATTTTACCCACCTCGGAAGGATGGAAGGCTGAGTCAACCCTGAGCCGGTGAGATTTGAACAGCCGAACTGCAGAACTACAGTCAGCTGAAGTAGCCTGCAGTGCTGCATTTAACCACTGTGCCACCTCGGCTCTAAGTCACCGGAGGTGTGGCAAAGTAGTTCATAAAAGAAGTTTTCCCAACCCAGAACGCCACTATCTCAAAATGTGTATGTTTAGAATATCTGAACTGTGTTATCTTGAGGAATGGTAATGAGAATTATTTATCACCTCACACATCTGGAGGTAGTAGGTTGAAGAAACCCCAGGTATTGCCTCAGATGTAGGAGCTAATCCTCAGTGAATTATGAAATTTACTGATTGTACCCTGAATGCGTGACTTCTACAGGGCAGGAACCTTGCTTGAATAACTTCATGATCTCAAGCAACATGACAGTTCTTTCCTCACCCCAATTATTAAATAATTGTATGGTGAAACTATATGCAAGACTGTCAATATCTCACACACTCTCCCATGCAGCCATTAAATTAATATGACATTTTTGTGTCAGTTTTGCAGTCTTGTGAGGTTTGGGTGACTTTAAACAATTATGTTATTTGACTTGGAAAGAACATGTCACTTAGGGGATTAGTAGTCTGGGATACCACACTGTTCTTCCTTACTTTGACCCTTTTCCTGTTATGGCTCCAATCTTCACCTCTGAGTGACAATTAATTGCCAAAGACAATTAGTGTATTATTAATTTTGGACAAGGGATCATTGTGCTTAAGAAGTGGAGGTAAATTCTGCAACTGATATTCTTTCTCTGATAAGAAACCTTTTTTTTATTTATTCAGGAGAACAACTCAAATAGTTTGCTTGGTCATTCAACTCCTGCCTGTCTCATTCTACAAACACAAACGCACCTGTTATACCTGTTAATGAGAAGCTTTAAGTTTATTTAAAAAAAAAAACAGTTGAACCCAACCGAGAGCACCAAAAACAAGAAAACAGCTTAACATAGCCAGCTTTAGGAGCAGACAGAATGGTGTTGAAGTAAATGGAAAATAAATGGAAATGGAAATTCTTTTCTTTGTCAAATCAAGCCCCACATTTTCTCTAAATGAGTCCTTTCACAAGTTACAGTTGATTAACCTGAGATCACTTTTCCAAGCTATTTTGGATTTCAATTCCATAATCAACACTAAGCATGGACATTATAAGAGTTCAAATATGGCTGACTAAGTGGACTGCTGGTCAACGAAAACTGTTGCAACAAGCCCATTGCTAAACCTAGATTTGAACTGGGTATTTCCTGGAAGACCAAAGGCATGTAAAACAGTGACTTTTCATCTTAATAGGTTCTGGCCATTGTTTTCAAGAATTCAGCCATTTGTGCGTCTACGTTGCTTCAATGATTGTAGCCTGCTGATGTCTCTGGTTCATCTATTGTGCTTGAAAAAGCAAAACAAATTTACCAAAAAAGGGAAAAGTGAGCAATTATAACAATTATACAGTTAAGGTTAGTTATTGATGAATCTATTACTGTTCCAAGCCTCTTTAATATTGATATTTTAATGAATTAAATCAAGCTACTCCAAAATGACAGGGAGGGGGTCGCTCAGTGGCTAAAATGCAGAGCTTTTCGATCAAAAAGGTCGGCAGTTTGGCGGTTCAAATCCCTAGCGCTGCATAACAGAGTGATCTCCCGTTACTTGTCCCAGCTTCTGCCAACCTAGCAGTTAGAAAACATGTAAAAATGCAAGTAGAAAAATAGGGACCACCTTGGTGGGAAGGTAACAGTGTTCCCTTCTTCTTCGGCGTTTAGTCATGCCAACCACATGACCACGGAGACGTCTTCGGACAGTGCTGGCTCTTTGGCTTTGAAACGGAGATGAGCACCGCCCCCTAGAGTTGCAAACAACTAGCACATATATGCATGCGGAACCTTTACCTTTTACCTTTACTCCAAAGTTAAAAGTAAGAAGAATGACATGCAGAATTTTTTTTCTTTATTTATAGGCACTGTAGCTTTTACATGATGAATAGATTTTCTATTGAAGACTATTATGTCATTATTAATCCTGTTCCACATTGATAAACGTTTATGCTTTCTAGCATGAGGGTTTAATAATCTTCTCGGTATAAAATTGTCAGAAGCCTAATGAAAGCAAATTGTTTCCACCTTTGACTTCAGGAAATTAATAATCTTACAGCGCAACTACTCATATTTTCTCAGAAGTACATTTATGTGCACATTTCTTATTTTCTCCCTTTTCATCTCTTATTTAATTTTCTTTTAACTGTAATGCATTCAGTTTTGTATTTGTTTTTTCAATAAAAAGCAAAAGTTAAAGGATGGGAAAACCTTAAAATTATTTCTTGGGTAAGTGTGCACGTTAAACATTATTTATTGGTTTAGCTAGAACTATCAATCTGAAGCTCGATAAAACACAGAGCACCATTAGCTTGTTTTTAGCAGACAACTCAGTACATCTTCTGTGACAATCCTAAATATTCTTTTCTGGGACTCAAAGCACCTCTATGTCACATCAATTCCACTCCATTCGGATAGTTACAGCTATGGGAAGGTACTCAGCTCAGGCTGGAGCCCTGGAGCTACCACCATTGCCAAGCAGTATGTCAAGCAGGCAAAGGGGTTGAGTTAGATGAATACCAAATAGCAGCTGCCATTATATCTGAAGGGGCCACTTTTACTTCTTGTTGACAATGAATATCCCTCAAATTTTCTCAAGATTCCTGTGGAAGTTGTAGGTGGGAATAACTGGCTGATGATACTATTCCTCTTTTTGTCTTATCTTTCTCTGTCCCCAGTTCAGATGATTTGGCTAGAACATTCCAGAAGGATTCACTTATGCCCAGGAGAAGGGAGGATCCTTGCTGGAAAAACAGATGCCCAGCTGCAGCTCCACCCAAACTAAAAATTCTGATCTCAGACTAAGACTGTAGGGCAGACATGTAGAGGGGAAACATAAGGTTTGCCAAGTGGCAAATTGCATTTTAAAGAATTTATGGTTCATAAAACTTATACATTTAGAATCTAAAATGCTCGAATTGTTTCAATCAAGCAACATTTGTCAGTGAGCATATTCCTCCATATGTGTAGATCACAACTCCGAAAAGTGTGCAGATGATTAGGGGACTGAAGGCCAAAACATATGAAGAACGGTTGCAGGAACTGGGCATGGCTAGTTTAATGAAATGAAGGAGTAGGGGAGACATGATAGCAGTGCTCCAATATCTCAGGGGATGCCACAAAGGAGAGGGAGTCAAGCTATTCTCCAAAGCACCTGAGGTTCAGGACAAGAAGCAATGGGTGGAAACTAATCAAGGAGAGAAGCAACTTAGAACTGAGGAGAAATTTTCTGACAGTTAGAACAATTAATCAGTGGAACAGCTTGCCTCCAGAAGTTGTGAATGTTCCAACACTGGAAATCTTTAAGAAGATATTGGATAACAATTCGTCTGAAGTGGTGTAGGGTTTCCTGCCTAAGCAGGGTATTGGACTGGAGGACCTCCAAGATTCCTTCCAACTCTGTTATTCTATTCTATTCTATTCTATTCTATTCTATTCTATTCTATTCTATTCTATTCTATTCTATTCTATTCTATTCTATTCTATTCTATCCTATCCTATCCTATCCTACCCTACCCTACCCTACCCTACCCTACCCTACCCTATCCTATAATACTCTACTGTGGCTAGGTAAATTGGGGAATTATGGGGACTGAAGTCCACATATCTGATGGGACTCCATATTGGAGCATATTTAATTTATTTAATAGAGAAAATATATGGCCACCAGTGGTGGGTTTCAAATTTTTTTACAACCTATTCTATAGGTGTGGCTTGTTTTGTCAGAGTGGTTTGGTGGTCATGTGACCAGATGGGAGTGGGTTGGTGATCATGTGACTGGGTGAGAGTAGCTTGGCAGTCATGTGACTGGGTGGGAGTGGCCAATTCAATGTCACTGAATTCTTTGTCCCAAAGAATCACCTACAAAAAGAAGATATAAAAAGGGAAATTTATTATTTTGTGCACTTACTACTTAAATAAGAATAAAATAAGTACACAAAACAATAAAACAGCTACTTAAAGAGGAAATATGGCTGTCCTTGCTGGTGTTCAAAATTACTGACCACCTTACAAACACACTTCCGGCCCCTCTGCCTCTTCCCTCTTCCTGGATTCACTCAGATGTTTTTAAAACTCACAGCCTGTGCACAACACACACTCTTCCAGCCCCTCTGCCTCTTCCCTCTTCCTGGATTCACTCAGATTTTTTTAAAACCCACAGCCTGTGCACATGCACACACTCTTCCAGTAGGCCCACTGCCTCTTCCCTCTTCACCAACATCTTCCCACCCCAGCCACTCACCAGTTCTTTCTTCTTCTGGTTCTTCTTCTGAGAACGTTTTGGCAGCATGGTGCGGATGGGAAGAGTGAAAGAGCGAACGAGGGGAGGGAGCATTCCAGTACGGGGCCTCCTGACCAACAGATACAGGAAGGCACACTAAATTTCACCATCAGATACGGCCGTACTAGGACGTACCGGTTGAAACTCACCCCTGATGGCTATCTATCTCATATTCAGTATATAACTCTGTGGGCTAACAAAAATATTCTAAGGTTCTATCCACCTGTGCAGTCACTAGAAATCGTAAAGGACTTGATGGTACATAATCAACCATCCTAAGATTAATAACTGCATCAACTTTTTATTTTCTGTTCAAAATGCACCATTCATTTTGCAATTCTGAGCTTTTTTCTGACTACACTTTCCAATCAGAATATTGGTGCTCACAGCAAATGAGAGATCAATGCATCTTTCCCATGATTTCCCCATTCAGCCTTCCTCATATATGTTTGAGTTATTCATGATCAGTAGCACAAATAATTTGCAAGTTGCAAAGATGGTGAGTCTAATGCAGATACAAGAAGCACGTAAAGGTTTTCCGTTTCTTCCGCTGGCTTCTTGAGCCTCCCATGAATACAAATGCACCATCATTTTGGCGACGTGTTATTGGTGGAAATAATGGCTTACATAAGAAAAATAAATGGGCCATATTTGTGCACTGCCACTTTGCCTCCAAATATTAGAATAGAGCTGAACTACTCTGGTTGGGACAGTGGTGGGATTCAAATAATTTAACAACCGGTTCTCCGCCCTAATGATTTCTTCCAACAACCGGTTCACCAAACTGCTCAGGAAGTTAACAACCGGTTCTCCTGAAGTGGTGCAAACTGGCTGAATCCCACCACTGGATTGGGAGGCACACTTGGTCCTTCCAACCTTATTTTTATGCTTTGAGGACATGTAGGGCCTATGCAGGGATAATGTGAAACATTACTGAAATAGATTCTGGCACAAATCACAGTTCAGTAGCATAGTTCTTAGGGATTACCAGGGATTACAAGGGATTACCTGGCCTGCAAAAATCAAATTGGACTGCCAATAATATGCAAGTTGCCCACCATTGTGTTAAACGTTTTCACAAAAGAAAAAGGAAGTGATTCCTTTAAGCCTAGTGCAAGAGAAAACTATGGCTATTCTAAGAATAAATACATTGGGATTAAGATTGTCTTGATAAGGAGTAAAACAGCTTTACCTTTTTTGTGTGCAATCCAGATATGGTGGACATCAACACTTATGAGAGTTGAAAATTATGAGAATTGAAGTTCAGCCTACAGAGGTATCACTTTGAGCTAAGGAAACTGATGCACTGTAATAATACTCTCATGAAATATACAAAGGGGGGTGGGGGTGAAGTCTGAATCTTGCTCTGTATTCCAGTAAACATGTTGACCTTGGGAAAAATCACTTAGTCCTTGTTTGCCTGGAATTCAGTCTATTTGTAAATTCAGTTGAAAGAAGCAAAGATCAGCTGTACTCTGTGTGTGTGTGTGTGTGCACGCGCGCGCGCGTGCATATGGGCTTAAATTGTATGTATGGTAAATTGGGATCCCACCCAAACTGTAGACAGATGTAAAAGTTTGCTGTAAGCAAATGCCAGGAGGAAATGCATGCCATGCATGCAAACAGCAAACAGAATCTGTTTGTGAGAACCACTTATAAGCCACAGAATTAATTGCAAAAAGGGGATCATTCATGCAATTTCTAAAGTGCCATGGACACAGGCCAACACATTTGTGAATTGCAATCTCTAAATTACTGTTCAGGACTAGAATTCTGGGTTGAAATATGCACGTGAGATAGCTCAAAGGTAGTTAACTGAAGGGCAGGGAGGTAATTTTTAAAAAGAGTAGTTAGATGAAGTAAAATTTTCATGCTCACCTTTTCAAACATATTCCCTTGTCACAAGTCAGACATACTTTGCTTTCCCAATGCAGTACATAAATGTCACTTCAAGAATAGGCAGAATAATCTGTTATGATTACAGAAACACTGCCTGGGCATTGGTTTGTTGAGATATACTGTATGCATTCCAAATCCATGTCTCTTTTTTCGCAACAGCATTTTGCTTGTGCAAGGGAAAACCCAAAGAGAAATAAATCTATAGAGATAACACCAATTTTCAAAACTCTTTTGTGGGCATAATACAACTGGTTAAAAACGCCTATAAGCAGTAATTGCTTCAACATGGGCAGCATATAAACTATGGAATTTTGTAGATCACGTGAAGTGTTAATACCACTTTATAATGCCTTGGTAAGGCCACACTGGGTACTGCATTCAGTTTTGGTCGCCATGATGTAAAAAAGTTGTGGAGACTCTAGAAAGTGTGCAGAGAAGAGCAACAAAGATGATTAGGGGACTGGAGGTTAAAACATATGAAGAACGGTTGCATGAACTGGGTATGTCTAGTTTAATGAAAAGAAGGACTAGGGGGGACATGATAGCAGTGTTCCAATATCTCAGGGGTTGCCACAAAGAAGAGGGAGTCAAACTATTCTCCAAGGCACCTGATGGTAGAACAAGAAGCAATGGGTGGAAACTAGTCAAGGAGAGAAGCAACTTAGAACTGAAGAGAAATTTCCTGACAGTTAGAACAATTAATCAGTGGAACAGCTTGCCTCCAGAAGTCGTGAATGTTCCAACACTGGAAGTCTTTAAGAAGATGTTGGATAGCCATTTGTCTGAAACGGTAGTTTCCTGCCTTTCCTTCCTTTCCAAATCAAAGACAATATGAGAATGATTTTGAATACTTTGGAATACTATGAGGCCCACCCTGAAAAACAAATTTCTTTGATGTTTCTTGATGCACAGAAGACAACGTGAATTGGCAATTTCTACAACTGGAGCAGATGAACTTTGGTAAGAAATTTATTCAAACCATACGAATGATATATCATAAACAAACAGCAAAGATAATGGTAAATGGAGAATTGACAGATCCTATTGAAATAAAGAGAGGTACGAGACAAGGTTGCCCATTATCACCGTTACTCTTTGTCTTAACATTAGAAGTTTTAAACAGAAAGATCAGAGAAGAAGAAGAAATAAGAGGAATGAAAATTAAAAAAGAAGAATATAAGCTACAAGCGTTTGCGGATGATTTAGTTTTTATTCTTGAAGATCCACTAGAAACAACACTCAAATTGCTAGAAAGAATAGAGGAATATGGAAAAGTAGCAGGCTTGAAAATAAGCAAAGACAAAACAAAGATTATGACAAAGAATATACCAGCAAGACAAAAGGAAGAGTTGTCAGAAGCTTTGCGGATTCAAATTATAAGTAAGGTTAAATATTTGGGGATATACTTATCACCTAGATGCAGTACTCTCAAGGAGGACAATTATACTAGAATAAAACAACAAATTGCGACTGACTTGATGAAATGGGAAAATTTACAACTATCAATGATGGGAAGAATTTCTACAATTAAAATGAACATTCTACCTAGAATTTTATAACTGTTCCAGACAATCCCAATCAGATTGGGTAAGGATTTTTTTCAAGACCTAAACAAAATGGTTTTGAAGTTTATTTGGCAAGGGAAAAAAGCTAGAACAAAACTTAAACTGTTACTAGATGCTAGAATTAGAGGAGGATTGGGCTTACCTGATTGGGAGTTATACTACCAAGCAACAAACTTGAAGTGGATTAAGGAGTGGATAACACTAAAAAATTGTAGACTATTGAATGTAGAAGGTCATGCCTTACTGTTGGGATGGCATGCTTTTTATGGTATAAGGGAACTAAAGCACATGGCTATTTTAGAAGACATTATATAAGGGAGGCTTTGTTATTAAATTGGGAAAAGGTTAAAAGATTACACTACTGAAAAATTCCAGACTGGATATCAACAATTAAAGCATTTTCATATCCAATAATATATAAAAAGGAACAAACAGATATGTTGAAATATTGAATGCAGAGGGTGAACACAAATCTATCCAAGAGTTGAAACAAGAAGGGATAGAAATGAATTGGTATTCATATGTACAGATACAATCTAGATATAATGAAGATAGAAAATCCAAAGGTTTTTACAATAAAATGACTGAGTTAGACAAAATCTTAACAGGTACTGATGAAAAAGTAATTAAAAAACTATACGGATATTTATTGGAAGTTAAATTACAAGAAGAACAAGTTAAAGAAACTATGATAGCTTGGGGGGAAAAAAATAGGTATGGGATTGATTTAGAGAAATGGCAGAAACTGTGGTCTCAAAACTATAAAATGACAATGTCTACTGCATATAGAGAAAATTTGTATAAGATGTTTTACAGGTGGCATCTACCCCCAACGAGAATTGCAAGAATGTCCAAGAATAAATCAGAAAAGTGTTGGAAATGTCATCAGATACCGGGCTCATATTACCACATGTGGTGGACTTGCATTGAAGCTAAAAGATACTGGACTAAAATCCACATGTGGTTGGAGAAAATGACACACAAACAAATAGACTTTAAACCAGAAGTTTTTTTATTGGGAATCATACCAGTAATCTATAATAAAGACTTAAAATATCTGATTGTAAACGTGTTAACAGCAGCCAGAATCGTATTTGCAAAAAACTGGAAAAATGAAACAATACCAAAACAAAAAGAAATTATTCGAAAAATAATGGGCTGTGCTGAAATGAGTAAATTGACACTTGAAATTAGAGAACAAGAAGACAAGCAATTTTATAAGATATGGGACTTGTTTTATCAGTGGCTGGGGGGAAAAACTTGGAAATGAAAAATGTTTTACTCATGTTTTAACTGAAGGAGTTAAATGATAACACAATTATGCTGTGAAATAGGTTAACAACGATACAATGAAAAACTGATACATCTATGAATTGAATACTTTAGAATTTTTTGTTTTAAAAAGGATAAGGATAACAATGATTTATGTTATGTTATGTGATATAATGTACAACCCTAAGAACATATTACAATGATATCTTGTTGTTGATAAATAATTTTAATAAGGGAATAATTAAAAATTGGTGTATATATATATGTAGTGACTATTTAGAATATTTTGTTGAAAAATGAAGGAATAAGATTTCTGTTTGAATGTATGATGTACAAGGATAATAATGAACATAAGCATACCTGATAGTTGATTGGTGGAATTATGCATAATTGAAAATAGTGATATACAAATATAAATGGTTGGTAATTTTTTTTTCTTTCACATGGGGATTATATAAAGGTATACTGTAATCAAATAGACAATCAAGAATGTAAGGAAATTATGATTTATTGGAAAAAATAATGCTAATTGTAATTGAACATATACTGTACAATGAAAGTGAGGTATTTAGTTATACTAGAAAAATCTGTAATGGTAAATGTTATTTGAGAATATGGATATTAAAACACCTGTAACCAGACAATATGCTGTATGTGATGATGCTTTTTTTGGTCTTTTTTGTTTTTTTATTGTTGTGTGTGTGTGTTGTCTGTTTAATAAAAATAAAAATTTATATTAAATTTATATTTAAAAAAAAGATGTTGGATAGCCATTTGTCTGAAATGGTAGTTTCCTGCCTAGGCAGGGGGTTGGACTAGAAGACCTCCAAGGTCCCTTCCTACTCTGCTATTGTATTATTGTATAAATACTTATTACATATTGACTTTTTATACATTGGCTATTCATTAAATTGAGGTTAAATCCAGATTAAACTGAAATTTGAGGATTCCCAGACCTGGTAGATTCACTTCCAACTAGATTCTAAGATGATTTGCGATTAGGGATTCCAAGAGTTGAAGTCTAACTGTTCTGTTAGATTGGAGGAAATCACTCCAGAGCGGCAGTGTTCAAAATGGCTTCCTCAGAATCCCAGGATTCCATGAGGGGTAGAACACGACCATTTCTGTATAAATAATATGAAATGTATTATTGCCGGTGTATTGGTGTTTGCAATACACCAAACATTAATTGTAACATTTTGTTCAAATAAAATCCTTTTGAACAAAATTTAAAACTGATTCCATGGAATATTTGTTCAGACTACCATTCCTTGGGTATCTCGAGTTTGAAGATCACTGCTCTAGAACAGCGTTTCTCAACTGTAACCAATTTCAGATGTGTGATCTTGCTGGGCATGCTGGCTAGCAAATTCTGGGAGTTTGCAAACCGGGGGCAATGGGGGCGCTGAGGAAAGCAAGGGTGTGGATGATGCTCTCCTACCAGCCCTTAGGCCAAAACAGCAGTCAGCCTCCTGCAGTGTTAAAGAATCTTGTGTTGTCACTGCAGCTTTAGAGTGTTATAACAAAATTAACTTCTGAGGGTTTTCATATACACAAGCAGGAAAGGTAAGCAGAGTGCCCATTTATACTCACCATAGGTCATAGGGCTCCACTAATATTGCTGGCATCCAATTATTTAGTGTGTTTTATACACTGAGCTTTCAGAAAAAGTTATACAGCTAAGGAAATGCCATCTTCAGTCTTCACCTTCTAGGCTAATGAGAAATGTAAATGACCTTCTTGTTTGTTTTCCTTATTCTCTGAAATCTACCAGCAAATGTCATTAAATAACAGTAATACTGAACTTGAAAATCTTTGAAGGCAGCATCTGTCTGACTTTCTCTGGGTTTGGAAGCTAGGATTTGGTTTGCCTGCTACTTGGATAGGAGATCAATAACTACAAACCAGGTTTTCTATACTGCTACCAAGAAAACTACATAGAAGCGATTATGAAATCACCAGAAATGAAAAGACTGTGGTGGCGCAGTGGTTAGAATGCAGTACTGCAGGCTACTTCTGATGAGTGCCGATTGCCTGTAATTTGGCAGTTCGAATCTCACCAGACAAAAGGTTGACTCAGCCTTCCATCCTTATGAGCTTGGTAAAATGAGGACCCAGATTGTTGGGGGCAACAGGCTGACTCTATAAACCACTTAGGCTATAAAAGCACTGTGAAGTGGTATATAAGTCTAAGTGTTATTGCTATTGCTATTAATCTATGCAAATTACTTCATTCTCCTGTTGTACCAAAGAAAGGTCCTCAGTTGTCCTGGCATTCAGTTGAGGGCCCTGCTAATCCTCTTTGCACATCCCTTTGCCATTACGCCACCCTCCCACACATAAACTTACAATCCATCTATGCTCCTTGAAAAGCTTCCTTGTAGTTTTCATGACCCAAAGACAACTATATTCACATATAGTTTAAAGTTTAATAACATTTGTATGCCGCCCAATCCCGTAGGACTCCGGGCGGCTTACAATACAAATAAATAAAAAAAGAATAGAAGAAAAGAAAAGATAGGTTTAAAAGACACACCATACACTCCATTCTAAGTGGGGCTGGACCGTATTTTGGGGTCAACAGCCCCAGGCCTGTCGGAACAGCCAGGTTTTAGTGGCTTTACGGAAGGCTGAGAGAGTGGGAAGGGTCCGGATCTCTGCGGGCAGATCATTCCACAGGGCCGGGGCAGCCACAGAGAAAGATCTCCCCCGAGTAGTCACCAACCGGCATTACCCAGTCAATGGTACCCAAAGGAGGCCCAGCGCATTACAGTAATCAAGCCTAGAGGTGACGAGAGCATGAGTGATCATTTGAAGTGCCTCCCGGTCCAGGTAGGGCCGCAACTGGTGCACCAGGCGAACCTGGGCAAATGCCCCCCAGGTTCACAGCCGACAGGTGGTGTTCTAATGTCAGCTGAGATCAGGAGGACACTCAAGTTGCGGACCCTCTCTGAGGGGTGAAGAGTTTCGCCCCCCCCAGGCTAAGAGATGGAATATCTGGTCCGTTCTTGGGGGGCAACATGAATAGCCACTCAGTCTTGTCTGGATTGAGTGCCAGCTTGTTTACTCCCATCCAGACCCTGACAGCCTCCAGGCACTGGCACATCACTTCTACCGCTTCACTGAGTTGGCACGGGGCAGACAGATACAACTGGGTATCATCCGCGTATTGATATTTGATCCCGTGCCGATGAATGATCTCACCCAGCGGCTTCATGTAGATGTTAAATAGGAGGGGGGACAGGACCGAGCCCTGAGGCACCCCATATTTTAGGGGCCTAGGGGTCGACCTCTGTCCTCCAACCAACACCGACTGTGACCTATCCGAGAGGTAAGAGGAGAACCACCGTAACACGGTGCCTCCCACTCCCACCTCTCCCAATCGTCGCAGAAGGATACCATGGTCGATGGTATCGAAGGCCGCTGAGAGGTCAAGAAGCACCAGGATAGAGGAATATCGTCTATCCCTGGCCCACCAGAGATCATCAGTCAGCGCGACCAAAGCAGTTTCAGTGGAGTAACCAGGACTGAACCCCGACTGATGGCCAACCTATGGCACGCCTGCCACAGGTGGCACACGGAGCCATATTTCCTGGCTGATTTTTGGCATTTCAGAGCGTTGGGGGAGGCTGTTTTCACCCTCTCCAGGCTTCAGGAAAGCCTCTGAAGCCTAGAGAGGGCCAAAAATAGGCCTAATGGGTCAACCGGAAGTTCCTTTCTGAACTTTTGGTTGGCCCGTTGGGCCTGTTTTTTACACTCTCTAGATTCTGGAGGCTTTCCTGAAGCCTAGGGAGGAAGAAAACATCCTCCCCTAGAGCCTCCGAAAGCTGGGGAGACCATTTTCACCTGGGGAGGGTGAAAATGGCCTCCCCAGCCTTCAGGAAAGCTTCTGGAGCCTGGGGAGGGTGAAAATTTTCCCCTGCATGGAGTTCGCTCGCGTATGCGCAGGTGGGGAGGGGGGTCATGTGTGTATGTGGAGGTGGATGGGCACAATTTTGGCACACCTTTAGAAAAAGGTTAGCCATCACTGACATATAGCCTTCTGTGTAGTTTTCATGATCCAAAGGCAACTATGTATACACATATGTCTTCCCCAGTTTCCTGGGTGTCTCTTCAGTGATAAAGCATGCAACTAGCTTTCTTATCATCATGCCCCAATTCCTCAATCCCATTCCATGCTTTATAACTATCTTTCCCTTCCTGATCTATTGAAAGGGTTAGGGTTAGGGTTAGGCTAGATCCTTTGCTAAAATTAGTTTTCAAATAATATCCGAGCACTCAGACGTTTTCTATTCCCAACTTCCCGAAACCTCACTCACTGTTATGACTGCAGAAAAAGAAAGCAGGTGCAGTTCTAATGGGGGGGGGTGCATTTTGTTATAGAAAAGGTGAAGGATGCTTGAGAAGCCAAAGAAATACAATGAGCCTCAGATATTGTAAACATGCCTGTCTGCCTCTCTCCTGCATATAATCCTGTTTCAAAATCAGAAGGAAAATGGCTGTGTGGAAGTATGTCAGGCTGAACTGATTAGCCAGGCTGATCCCAATGTCTCGATTAATGGCGACTCTCTCTGACTCCTCCCCCTTGAGTTACACGGTCCTGGCATTCAGCCCCCAAATCCAGCTGAATAGCACCATTGAGGACTCTTCCCAAAGCAGCAAGGCGAAAGATCCTTCATGGGCAGCAAACTCTAGTAAAAGAAAACAATCCACTTCTCTTTTTCCTTCTCCTCTGCATGACTTCACATTAGCCAGAGTTCAATCATCTTGATTTGGGTCACCCTTCAAAGGCCCTCTCATCACGCCCACTGCAACAGAAACTGTCCTTTATGAGAGTAGTTTAAGATCTTCCTCAAAGTAGCCAGTGAAGTGGCTTTCAAGGTGATTTCATTATCCACAAGAGAACAACTGAGCAAAGCCACAACACATTAGCAGAAAATAGAGCTTCATTGTCAAGTTTTCTTGACTTGGGCACACTGATGAAACTCCAGAGAACTGAAGGAATCAGATCTAGGACAATTCACCACCGAGGATATGGTGGCAATGAAGAAATCTACTGGGGATTCAACAGCCCATGTTTCCCAGAAGCACAAAAGCAGGAGTAGGCATGTTATGTTTGTGAACCTTTGAAATCCATTTGTGAATCTTGTTAGCCTTTGAAATCCATTTCAAAGGCTAAAACTGCAGATTCAGTCCAAAGTTACCTGGGATTTAGGTAATTATTTTATTGCTTCTAAGCCTCCACTGCCATACCCTTATTTCCCGAACAGCTTTTAGGTGAGGGAAGAGAGAAAAATCATTTCACATGTGGTCAAGGGAAATACTGCTGATCCCAGCACATTCCAAAGGTGGTGAAACATACTAGATACACAAAAATTAGTATGAATCTACCTCATTTCCCTCCTTGGGATTATTTGTATTGGTGACATCTGTAGCTTTTTCGGCACATACCAAGGTAGGTGGTGGGAGAAGGAAAACAAACATCCAAACCAGAACATACAGTTAATACAGAACTATTTCAAGCAGATCTCACTGCTTTCCTTCCAGTAGTAGTATGTCACTTGAAGAAATTCCTGTTATAAAGCAGATCCTGATTTCCCCAAATTTCTGTCTGTACCCCCAAGGATAAGAACCCACTTATGCTGAACTTATGGGGTTGGGAGGCAAGGGAACAAGTATTACATGTGTCACAACGCAAACTCTACCTCTTATGCATTTGCGAGCAATGAAAGGATAGAACTTGTTTCATGATGCCACGTTCTGTCATGTTGGCTTCATCAAGGCTAGAAGCAGATGCTCGCAGTGCTAAGACTTTTGCATTGTGTCCATCAAAATGTAGGAAGTTCTAATTCATATCCCATTCTTGCGCCATGCTAGGTGAGTATAGGGCGATGACAGAAAGTAAATCTGAGTGTGTGAAGTGTGGTGATGTAGAGATTTGTATGAACCCCAGGTTCAAATCTCAGCTTGCTGTTATTCAGCCTCGTCTGTTTCAGATGGCTGTTGTGGAAGTGGTACAACACTGTGAATAGGAGTGGCGCAAGAAGAGAAATGTGTAGGAATGCGCTGGAAAAAAAGCAAGGAAAATTAAATGGAGTTAATGACAGGATATGCAAGAAACACGTTTGGACATTATTCAGGTTGGCTAACATTATTTTGGTAGTGTAAAATAGGTTTCCAACTAACAAAAATAGGGTTCACAAAACAATTAGCACATTCATAGAGAAGCAAGACCAATGGGTTCAGGTTTCTACTTCATAAATGTGGAAGGGTTGCATCTCTATTCAGAATAGTTAGGTGTGCATAGGATCACAACTCACAGCTAAGCTGAACATTGTACACCTCCAGATATTTGATGATCCAAAGCACTATGCCACTCAAATCCATGGTGATTCGGAACAATGAGCGTGCAGGAATAACTGCCTCATATCCTATTTTGTGATGGACATTTTGAGGTTCAACTCACTGTGGGAACATAAAACATAATATTTTAGGATCCTGTGTGCACTCAACCAACATATGAAGCCACAATGTGGTTTCTTTGCTGAGACATGGCAGGCTATGTGAACATAATAGTGGTATTTTGCACATTCTGTAAATTCATCTGCTGTTTTTACTCTTTCGTCCAGCAGAGGTAGACGTGCCTTCCCAGGCAAATTTTCACTTAACTTCTTTTAGCCTCATTACTTCCTACAAGGTCCCTCTCTCCCCTTATTTTTCTAAAACTTGATCTTTACTTAGGCAGAGCTGCCAAGGAGGGTAAGGTTTCTTTTCTAACTAGCTGGGCAGAATGCCACATTCAGTCCTAAAGCATCAGCTATCCCTGGGATAGATAATTGGAAGGCAACTGCACACTTACATTTTTGGATAATGTTTTGTTTGAACGAGTGATTAAAATCTACTGTCAATTATTGTATTGGTGTTCTGGGATTTGGAACCATAGTTTACCATTTATGTAGATGTCTGTCTCATTCGCTTCAGTGTCCACAAAAGAGATTTAGTTCCTCCTCTCAAATCGTTTGTTGGCATCTCTTGTGATATCGTAGATCCTCTCACCACTTGCACTCACATTCATGATGTCAAATACAAACCATCCTGCAGCAGCAAGAGATTCGTTAACTTACATTGCCAACAATAGCATTGAGAAAGGGATGAGGACCATACGTTATGTTCTCCATTCTAAATCAGTTTAAGTAAGGACCATGGATTGGGTTGCGAAAATCTGGGCCACTCATAATGGAAGGTGAAGAAATAGTGGATCACCTGGTTAACTGCTGCAAGAAGATCACACAGACTGTGTATAAACAATGGTATGACGAAGTAACAACAATGGTACATTGGAAGATCTGCAAGGAAATTCAATTTGTGGTAGGACAGTTTATAGTTGTTTTCCTTTATTTGTATGCCGCCCTTTTCCCTGGGGGGACTCAGGGCGGCTCACAATTCAGAAGGGGGGGGCAAGACAAACAGTATTCCAAACATGGAGACAATACAACATATTAAAAGAAAGCACAACAGTCACACAATTCGGGTGGGGTTAAAATCTTAACCCCAGGCCAGCCGGGACAGCCAGATCTTTAAAGCGGCGCGGAAGGATTGGAGGGTGGCGAGGGTCCGAATCTCCACGGGGAGTTCGTTCCAGAGGGTCGGAGCAGCCACAAAATAGCCAAAGAATTAGAAAATGAAAAAGCTAAAACACTTCAGACCTTTACAATTCAAGCTGACAAGCACCTGCCGTATGACCACCCAGACTTAACATTAAAAAAAAATTGTTTTAAATATAACAGAAGAAATCCCAGTTCAATCTCTCATTTGGCTTTTTTTTCTTTTCCTAGCGTTCTTCCTCTACCGAATGGCTTCAGGCAGGCTGCCCAACTGCCAGTAAGGACTGAGCTTCTCATAAAGGGACTGAACCTACCTAGAAGTTCATTTTATTTCACACCACACGGCAAATTAGCTTTCTTGCTAATTAAGGTTCAGTTTTATATGTGCTAATTGCCCTAAGGTGCGCTTTAAACTGCACTTTAAAGCTTTGATTAAATGAAGGTAATATTCATAAATCTTGCCATGGAAGATCCCCCCCTTTCCCCCAAAATTAGTGCTTTGACTTTCATTATGTATACCAATATATAAGAAAAGATGTGAATGTAAGAAAAACAGCTTTAAAGCAAAGAATGTTGAGATCAACTAACAAATTCTTGTTACTTAAGAGCAAGCTTCTCTAACTGGAATCCTCCAGTTATGTCAGAAAAACAATTCACCAACATTTCAATTTAACTTGATCAAAATGCAAGCTGTCAACTCCATCGTGGCTTGAAACTATCAGGGTTAGGATCATCTGGTAAGGTCAATTTGATGTCTCCAATTAATCCTACAAAAATGTATCCCAAATCATAGACAAGCCAAAATCTTCTACCACTCTCTTCTTTTCAATGCCAGATAATGATTTACAGTAAGATTTAGTAGAACGCTTAATTTTTAAGCATTTGTGTATTGCTATTATTTGATGTGGAACCTGGTGGCTCAGTGGCTATAATGCTGAGCTTGTCGATCAGAAAGGTCGGCAGTTTGGCCGTTTGAATCTCTGGCGCTGCGTAATGGAGTGAACTCCCATTACTTGTCCCAGCTTCTGCCAACCTAGCAGTTTGAAAGCATGTAAAAATGCAAGCAGAAAAATAGGAACCACCTGTGGTGGGAAGGAAACAGCTTTCCTTGTGCCTTTTGGCATTTAGTCATACGGGCCACATGACCATGGATAAGTCTTCAGACAGTGCTGGCTCTTAGGCTTTGAAATGGAGATGAGCACCGCCCTCTAGAGTCGGGAACAACCAGTACATATGTGCGAAGGGAACCTTTATCTTATTATTTGATAAGTGCCATTATAAATACACTAAGAAAGCAGTTTTAAACAAACTACTGCCTAAATTCTATTGCATTTCTGTGGTACCCTGGAAGTCATGGCATTTCAATTTTAAAAAAATCCTTTTATATTTTGCAGGATTACACTAAGAAACAAACACATTTGGTTTTTCAAAGTATGCACATTTAAAATCAGACTCACCCAAGGATGTGTGTCCTAATGAGGCATCGTAATGATGAGCCTCATCATGCTCATTTTGTCTTAAAAGGCAAGTTCATGTCATATCTAATAGTCCACAGCTAGCTCCTGCTACTCAATCTGTTTGGGATAGCACCACAAAATAAACTCTTATTGTGCTTTGGCAAGTTTGGCTCTAGCAGTGGTTGAGTGCCATCTAGAGAAGGAAAAGTGAACTAAGCCATGCTAGAGAACAACAGAAATCCAGCACTTCAGAATGCAATGCTAGAAAAAAAGAACTGAGCTATAATATAGAGTTACAATAGTGAAACTGGTTGAACTTCTCAAATGTTAAAAAGTCAATGGTGAACTATGTATCAAAGCTTTGGAATTTGCTTATCGGGAATTATGGTTCTACCCAGGGTGGAGGCAGCTGAAGGAAACGTTGAGGAATTGGAATGTAGTACTATTCCAAACCGTTAAAGAATGTTTGTCAAAAATGGGTGATCTATCTCTTTTGGAAAAGGTAATATGTTCTATAAATCAAAACAATGCAGCAATGTGAAACTGTGGTAGACATGTTGATATTATACAATCATATTTTATTGCACTATAGTCATTAATAAACCAATAATGACCAATAGTCTGAAAGGTCATTCTTTTAGAGATATTTCCTTATCAGATTCCTCAATACCTTCCAAAATGACAAAAAATTCTAATGTACTGACTTCACTGGAAAAACAGATAGTCAGAGATATACTCGTTTTGAAAATAGCCCATGTTGAATTATTAGTATTATGTCATAAACTGTTTTATGATCATTTTTCTGTCATAAAATACTATATTTTATAAAATTTAAATTCCAGTGTCATGGGTTCCCAATTTTGGATCCATTGTGTAAGTTAGCTCATTTGAGGTACTTTTGTTCAAACATTATTGCCTTCATCCAGTTAATCATTACAGAAATAAGAGTACGTTTAAGACAGTTTTTTTCTCTTTTAGTTTGTAGCTTATTTGGGGATTCTCTTTTCTAATTTTTAAAATTAGCTTTAGATTGTTGTGTAAGCATAAAACAAATACATAAAAATCAGTGGAAGTAGTAGACTAATTGAATTCAATGTACTTTAAAAATAAACATTTTTCAGAGGTACAAATCATTTGTTAAACTGGAATTTATAGGAGATTGTTTTTGCAATGATCTATTTACCTTAATGAGCAGAAAATCAGTTTTAGGTAAAATTATTTGGGCATGGAAATTGATATTCTAGTTTATAAGACACGAAGAGTTATTCAAGTATCATTCACGCCGATAAGAAACATAGACTAAGAACCAGGGACAACAGCAATTTTCACAGCATCGTATCTTATTCCATGCTAATGTCTTTGATCTAAAATGAAATGTTAATAAAAGAAACCAGAAAAGTAATCCCAGGCAGTCCAAAGTTTATTTCTCATAGGTGAGAAAAAAAAGTACAATGGAAACCAAACTGCATGTATGGTATTGATTGTATATAATCTTTGTATGTAGCATTGCCTTCAACTCGGGTTGAATATTGGCAGCAGCAAGGTTTGCTCATTCCTAGTCTCCATCCTTCTTAGCCTTCATTCTTTGTAGAAATCACTTTGCACCAGACCTTTCTACCCCCCCAAAGGCAATCCAACATCCCCCCCCTGCTCCAAAACGACAGGTAGAGCAGTATAGCAATGTCCACAGGAATAACATTTTTAAAAAACAAAGAATTCCACATTTAAAAAGTAATTCAAAAACAATCACAACAAATGGAATCGTATACTAATCTCAAATCTTTTAAAATGGAATGAGGCAACAAGGAAGTTAGAAGGCAAGTCTAGAAATCTACAAATGGGAGCAATTCTGTGTCTTTTCAGTATCAAGATAGTAGCAGTGTATCTCTTCAATTCAGCAGCAGTGAAGAAAACACTTGGATGGGACAGATCTGATCCAGAATACACAGCTTCCTTTATTTCTAGCAGCCTAAGGCTAGTTGCCGTGGAAAGTAAAGCACAAGTGCATCATCCCTGCAGGCTAATGATGCTTTGAGGCAATATATTTCATTAAAGCTAACCAATACAGAACAGGCCATGAATGAAGACTTTCTTGGATTTCTGAACTAAACTAACATGAAAGTATCAGATCACAGATGTCTTTCCTGTCCCAGAAAAGAGTTAATTAAGGTGTTCATCTACTCAGCTTAGTCATGCATCTTTTAACATGCCATATTTATATATTTTAAAAATATTTAGGCCAGAATCCAAGCTGTGTACTGAAGCATTACAAGAACGAGTAGATGCAACCGCAACTGCTGATCTTCCAAAGGCATATCCCCAGATCCAACATTGCAGGGATTACTCCATACATGGACCAGTTCATCTCAATGTTAGGGAATGTCAACACAAACTCTAGTTTTGCAAGATAGATATGGATGCCCATCCGGTGAACAATAAAGATACCCAAGTATGTCATCATCTATCAGAAGTGTGTCTGTATATTAAACTGTTTTGTAAACCTAATGCCTAACTCTAGCAAGGTGAATAGGAATCTTATTATTGACTTTAGAAGAGCCATGATCCTGCATTTTCCACTATCTGCAAAACAGGAAAGGCTCTTTGAAAAAGTGAGAATCATTTATATATATATATAAATGTTCCTAAGGACAGTAAAATTGGCCAGCTTTGGACTTGAATATAGAAAACAACTGGTCTGCCTTTCTGCAACTGACAAATAATAAAGAAATGGAACTCAATGAGGGAACCGATATTTGAGAATTATGCAAATATATGTGTGTGGAAGGACCAGCTCACAATTTTCAAAATATGGATGAGAAACTAGCTTTACTTGGATCCCCCCGTTCCACCCCAACATGCACAGATTTAGCAGAGTTGCAACGAATAGGTTATAGCAGTTTTTAATGCAAGGGTCACACATTTATGAGTGGGGGGGGGGGGAAAGGGCTTTCCACAGCTTAGCAGCTGCAGCGTAACTATTCAAAAAAGCAGATCTTGCGTAGCACGTGAGTGGTGCAGATTGTGGTGGCCTTTTTTTCTATGTACAGTCCTTTGATTTGTATGCTGAAGCCTTTACAACAGATCAGACCTTGGGGGCATAGCCTGTGGCACTCTCAAAACTAGTAATACCTCCCAAACAATGGCAAGGATGTGGGTTCTCGTTTAATTGATCACCTTGGACAAGACTCTTGGCATAATCTGACTCACAGCCCACTTGGGACACAAAAAGGAAGCCAAGGCAAAGAAAATGCAATTTTCACTTCTGACATCTTAACATTTAATACTTCATGTCCTTTTCAGGGAAAGTCTAAGAATCGACATTAAAGGTTTATTCTATGATTATTTCATAAGAAACAAAAAAGGGGGAAAATCCAGGAAGACTGTGTGAGTTTGTATATAGTGTTCCTTGTTTTCTTTTTTTTCTTTTTTCTTTAAATAGCAATGCTGAATGGTGCTTTCCTGGAACAAGCACTTTATCAGGCCAAGGAGATTGTTGTAAAAGTGTCAGCATGTATTTGGCTTTAAATTTAAGGTCAAATTTTACTATTGTTGGTCACAAGGCCTACATGATATACTTCAAAGGAGGAACTGTCTTATGTAAAATACTGTAGCCGCCAGAAAACAAAGGGCGATACGCTTAGGTAAATATCTGTTGCTATGTTAATAAGTACTGTATGGACACAATCCATACATAATAGGATTGTGAATTCAAAGCATTCAACAGAATTAAATATTATTTTAAAAACACTACCAAAATTTGGAATACGCTTTGTAACAGTCAGCCATCTCAGACTCAAAAATGGAAGTGCTGCTTCCTAAAACTGAATATAAGCACAGAAGGGCTTAGTTACCAAAAAAAGCAAAGGCAGTATAGCAATCAAAAAGTTATGCTGAAGAATGCAAAAATGCAAAACGAAAGTAAAAACACACAGCCACGGGCATATAAACCAACTGGCTGACAGTTAACTTTGGATCATACTTCTCAACTAAACCAAGATCTTCATAAGGCCTTCACTCTACCGCGGGGCCTCTCCAGAGCAAGCAACTGCTTTGCCTTTGAAACCTTTTCAACTGTCTTGAGTGTCAAATGCAGAGTCAAGCCAATTCATGGCAAGGGACAGGCAGCTAATGATTTGCAATACACAGATGAATTCCCTCTTAACAAAGTCCAAGACCTCCGATGACTGAAGAGTTTGTTCCCTTCAAATCTCCTCCTCATATCTTGTTGACCTTCAAGTAGGGAATTCAGATCCAGGCCCAGTCTTCCTTCTTTGCTCTCAGGCACAATTCTGGGAGAAATCTAGAAACTGACAGTCTCTCTCTCTCTCTCTCTCTCTTTCTTTCTTTGTCTCTTTCCTTATCTCTTGCCAACCCCATTCGTTACTTTTGTTTTTGAATGACGATTCCTCCTCCTGGATGAATGGCTGTCACTGTTGCTTGCGTGTTTGGGTGGACTGTCTTCCATTTCTAATAAACCATTGGACAGAAACACAAAAGCACAGAAGAGATAATCACTTAATTTACTGTTTGGTTTGGTTTTTCAATCAAGGGAAATTCTGGATTAAGAATACATATTGAAAGTTTAGTTGAAACCCACATGCCATCTAGTGGTTAAGCTGCCTTCTAACTAATTTTACAAGTCATTAAGTGAACTGATTATTGTGGAACACTCATGCGGGCTACCTTTTAAGCGACACCACAAAAGATCTGCTAAACCTTGAAAGGCCAAGTTCCTGCTGGATAGATGTACTTGGTGTAATTTTATATATTACCAAATTTTATGGAATTTTAAATATCATGGCAATATAAATAAATTTTAATTATTATCACATTTTTGTAATGTGTATGAAATAGTATATAACCTAGATACATTTTTCTCCTTTTGGACTTAACTCACAGTTCTAAACAAGTTTTTTTTATAGATGTATTTTAAATATCATGTTAAGAATACATCAGTTCCAGCAGAGCATCTTTGGAAAGACGCCACTGGAATCCATCAACTATCCAGAAAGACTGAAACAAAAGCTGAATTCTGGTGCTCCCTTCCTGCTCCTGTTAATATAGGTATGGAAAATGCTGGAATGCTGTGATATTGAGAAACTACTTTAATCATTCAAAGAAAAGTTTTTTTTCCTCAGAGTTTTTCACAACGTTTTGGTGCAAAAACCTACTGCTGAACACAGATCCTTCCACCTGTTGAACATGGGGCTACAGCAACTACCGTATTTTTCAGAGTATAAGACGCTCCGAAGTATAAGCTTTAACCTAGCTTTTGGGGAGGAAAACAAGGGAAAAATATCTGCCTCTGCCTCCCAGCAATTTGCCTCCTGGCAACAAACAGCAAACGGTACAGACAATATACACTGTTTGTAGTGTTACATTTCAGACTATACTTATACAGATGCTGTTAAAATTGATGTGCTTTCTGGAAGTATGGTTATTCTCGGCTATTTAAAAGAAGATACAATAGTACTGGGCCTTTTCAGATCAAGCATTTATTTTAAAAAGCTTCTTCATTTTGTTAAGCTGGCTAGAATAATAATAAAGCAGTCTTTAAAAATTAAGTCTAATAATTTGAACATTCTATAGGCATTTATAGTTACTGACTTACCTCCTTGCAGCAAACGGCCTGATTAGCACAAGAAAAAAAAAAATCTGCCTCTGCCTCCCAGAAATTTGTGTCCTGGAGCAAACAGCAAGTTTCACTTTCAATTTCAGCAGGCCTCAATCATCAGCAGGCTGTTTCAGGTTGCAGGGATTGATATAGCCCAGTGGTCCCCAACCCCTGGTCCGCGGACCAATGCCGGGCCGTGGAGTACCTGGCACCGGGCCGCGCAGCGGCCGGGGGACATGATCGCTGCAGCGGCCGGGGGACATGATTGCTGCAGCGGCCGGGGGACATGATCGCTGCAGCGCAAAGGCTCCTGGGCCGTGCACAAAAGCTTCTGGGCCGTGCGCAAAGGCTCCAGGGAAGAGAGCCCCGCGCAGGTACGCACGTGTGGCCCAAAGCTGTCATCGCGAACAACGCCCCCCCACCCCTGCGCGCGCTCAGCGGCCCATGGTAAAATTATCAAAGGCTGACTGGTCCGCGGCGATAAAAAGGTTGGGGACCACTGATATAGCCTATTGCAGCCTCCACAAGCCCCATTTTCCCCGTTTGTTGAAAGGAGGTAAATTGCTGAGAGGCAGAGGCCAAAGTTGGGGGGCCGTGAGTGAGTGGGGCTACATTCAGTGTATGAGACGCAACCAAATTTTCACCCTCTTTTAGAGGGGGGGGGGAGATGCGTCTTATACTCTGAAAAATATGGTATTTAAATTATTAAGTATATTTCTAGCACCTTCATTTATTATTGCATAAACAGTTTGGGAGCCACAATAACTCCAAAGGCCATCGAATAAGGCTTCCATGCAGATGATGGAACTGAGTGACCAGGAGCCACAAATGTTTACATAGTAATACATTAGCCTTTACAATTCCTCAAAATCTTCTGGAACAGACTGATCAGGTTAGTCCTCTAGAATTACTCAATAGATAAAATAATGCATAGTTATATACAGCTCTTGTTAAATCCCTTTAATTCTTGAGATAATTACAATAGACCCTAAGAATACTATCAAGATCATCAGGCAGCAAAGGGTATGAAACCAGATTGTGTGAATTCACAAGTGATTCATGAAAGCCTGAACTAAATGGAATTTTGGTATTATTGATATGACAAATAAATATACCAGAGCAAGTGACGGGACTTCCAGTGATTTTAGGATTATGCCAGGAAACATCCGGGATGTACAAACTATCTTCACTTTCCGACAATGTCTGTTGAGATAAATGTAATAAATGTAATGTTTGATAATACTTGTAGCAAAGAAACACTATCAGTTTAATAAATGAGATAACTAAGTTAATATTTGGAATTCACTTTTTTAATTTCTTCTTCAATTATATGAATTTAATCAACAAGTAAGAAAGGAACTCTTGCTCTCATCTGTAACTGTATGCAGATGACCGGTTGAGCCCGAGGGAAGGGTCAAACATGTTATAAGTCATGAGTCCCTGCACACTCACAAGAAATCTAAGTCCACCCCAACTTGCATGTCTTAATTCCTGCTCATTTCCCTTGACCGTTAGTAACTTAGATTTATGTAGAGAGCTTAAGCTTGCAATAAATCTTTATACTCATTTGAATTGTCTGAATCTCCTCTTGACCACAATCCTGTTTGACATTACCTTTTGCACTGATCGTTTCCTCTCCAACTCTACTCCGTGAGAAAAAGTATGTGGAATGCAGAAAAAGACAATCAAGGACAGATTTAGACCTAAGAATTCTGCCTCAATCATAGAAGAGAGCTCAGAAATGATGAATGTGCATGTTTGCACATCAACCAAATAACCAGTTTCCTCCATTTTTGTACTGCTTGAAACCAGAAGCCTTCAGAAAGTTAAAAGCAGAGAGTAGGAGCAATAGCCCTCTGACTATTGCTCCTCTGTTGCATATTGTCGCTGGACATTTTTATTTAATGTATAATCCAATCTCCCTTCTCCAAAATAGTAAGAAAAATAAATTTAGTCACAAATTATGTCTCTATGTAAAAGTTCACCTAAATGTCGACAAGTTATGGCTAACATATTTTAATATGTTTACCCAGAGGGCAACAGTCTATAATGCAAGCAGTCTCATGAGCCAGGTTTAGCATTTCTATAGACATTACCTTTTCTCGTCCGTAATGGTCCGCATACCACACCATCCCATATAAACACAAAAAAGTCGTTACTGCCTGTAACAGAAGAAAAAGAAGATGGCCTTGAGTTGCTCTTTTAATATTTATTTTTAAAAGGAATTTATGCCCAATCTCTGATGGTATGACATGCCTTGCTAAAAGAGACAATGACGGTATTAAAAATGGAGGTCTTTTTTCTATACAGCAATCGGAAAAACTGCTAATATTGCAATAGTTTTTTTTTTTTTTTAAGTGAGATGCACTTTTACTTTTCTGACCTATGTTTGAATCTAAGGTCACTTAAAACACTGAAACAAATACAGAACACTGTATTGCAACCCTTTACACTGACTTCAATATTGTCATATGATTTATGAGCTCTGATTTTTGTTCCCTGTGCCATATGCAAATATATTTGGACAGCTACTTTTTTAAATAGGTTAATCAGAATCAATGGTTAAAACCAGTGGTGGGTTACAACCGGTATGCCCTGGTACAGGCATACCGGTGCCTGCTGGGAGCATCAAGTACCGTTCCGGTATGGTGCTCCGGAGGGCCCACCTGCCCACCCGCTCGCCTTACCTGTATTTGACTCAACCGGGCCAAATTTGCGCACATGCACGGAGTGTACGGCGCTTGCGCAACGCTCAGCCAAGCAGCTGGAGCATCACGGGTGGTTGGTATGCATACGGGTACTGCACATGTGATGAACGCCCGGCCAGAGTACCATTTGCAACAGGATCCAGAACCCACCACTGTTTAGAACAGATTCAAGAGACTTTCACACACTAGAGCTTTGAAGACTGGTTGTAAATCTCCTTTTTCTGCATGAGGCAGTCATTCACAGAGGACTATCTGGTTTCACAATGTTGGCAATTCTGTGTTTGGAATGCTCAACTGCTAAAATGAAGAATGCCACAGAGAGCCTTCACAAGGGCAACAATATGACAGAAGCTTTCTATGCAACTGCACCACTATGCAGATATTCAAAAGAAAAACTGCAGATTGTGAGAGCCATACTGCGAACTAGAAGGAAAGATCGTATTTCCAGTGAAAGAAATCTCATTCTGATCTCCTGCTGTCTTTTGGTGCCAAATTTTGGAATGATGCTGTGAATGATATCATAAAATGGCTACCAGGATGGAATTAGTTTACCATGAGGAAACAATATTTACAAAGCACTGATTTATCAGACTTCAGTAGTACCAATCTGTATTACTCCTGCTTAAGTTAGTATCTTAAAAAAATAAAATTATGAATAGGGCTATGATTACATTTTATAAATTGTGCTGATCATGACTTCGATCAAATAATTGATCACCCCTTTCATTGTAAAAGTTTGCATTTTGGTCTGTAGACTGTTGCATTTTTAATTTTTATTCCTATTTATTGTTTTTTAAGTAGTAAGCCACTCAGAATCTGCTTTGTCGTAGGATGTAAACCTATTAATAAATATTGAAGAAAGTAAATCTTTTTATACATAAATTTCTATGTAAGAAATAAGATTTAAGTGGGTTTTTGCATTCTGCTTGTTTTGAACTCCCACAATTTCTATCCTGCCTGGAGCTGAACAAAGTTGAATCAGGAGTGAAATTCAGCAGGTCCTGGAAAACCGGTAGCAGAAATTTTGAGTAGTTTGGAGAACTGGCAAATACCACCTCTGGCTGGCCCCAGAGTGGGAGGGAATGGGAATTTTGCAGTATCCTTCCCCTGCCACGCCCACCAAGTCACCCCCACAGAACCGGTAGTAAAAAAAATGAATTTCACCACTAAGTTGAAGTATAAAATATCTGCAGGATTTATTGTCTTTCATCCTGTCACATGGGTCTTTTCCTATTATGTGAGAGAATGAATATTTGGTGACAGCATGTGGCATTGTAATTGTTGGTCTATATTGAACATTATAATCTTATTATGAATTTGTCAGCATGTATTTAGTTTAAAAAATATAGTTATTTTCCTATTTAGCAATCTTAATTAGTGAAGGGAACTGAGAAAGGTGCTATTGAGGGAAAAAAGTGTTCCACTGGAACAACACAGCTATCTAAAATAGGTTATTGCTATCCTAGCAAAATTTGATATAATATTTACCTATAGCAAGGGAATGAAAATAGCATTATAATAACCAACGAGTTAGAAACAACTTATCTTAAATAGACATGTGATTTCTGGGAGGTGTTATCCCAGCAACTCTGCAAGATGCCAAGTTAAGAAATTGGGTAAAAATATAAATGTGTGCAACCTAAAGGAAAAAAGATGCACTTACCACGCAAAGAAGCCAAAATATAACATACAATATTTGTGTTTTGGAGAAGAGATCTTGACCAAATTTGATGCAGACAATAGCTTCAAGGAAACCAATAACTCTAGAGAGGTGAGGGGGAAAAAATCAAAATATATTGAATTTCTGTTTGAGACTCGATTTACCCCAACAATGTCAACTTGTTTTTGGCGTATTGTGAGAAACATTTTCTCATCACTGTCATGTTATGAATCAGAAAGCAAGATGTAGGGATCACCCACCCACCCCATCCCCAAAATAATTGCACAACTAATTGGATCACAGTGTTTTATACTGAGCTGGCACTGCTTTTTTTTCTTGCCCTTTCCTTCCACAACAGACTTTCTCATAAGTTTATATTGGCCTCTTTCAGTGTTTTATTAATATATTTTCTCGCTATGTAAGAAAGCTAAACTATCTATACTGACCAGAATATACATACTCATTTTTAAAACCTCTCTTCTTGATTTTCAACAGATGCCAATATAAAGGATCTGCTTTCCTTCTGAGGATGAAGTCTGGCATGACAATAAAATCAAAGGCAATTAAAAAAACAGTCTTGAGTTCTGTAGGCCATTTGCCATCATTTGTCCAAGAATACCAATGCCTAGTGCAGTCTTCTTGTTGAAGGCGAAGACCCCATCCATTAAATTATGTCACTGTATTGTTTATGGGAGAGATGCTCTTTACCTAACTCTTCCGATGTGACCTATCCAGTATGGTTGAAATTCTGGCACAACTCGTATCTACTTTACAGCAAATAACCACATCAAGATAGTGCCTCACTGGGAGATTACTGTTATTATTGATTGTTTTATCACATACTATGAGTAGCCAAGAGCCTGCTAATTAGACTGCCTCAACTGTCAAAACATATTAATTTGGTCTAGCGCAGTGTTGGCAACACTTTTTGGCACAGAGTGCCGGAAACCGGAAGAGCAACTGCCTGGTGTGCATGTATGCACAGGAAAGATGATCTTCCAGTTTTCTGGTCTTCCAGTTTCTGGTGCACACATGCACACATCAAGACCATGCACACTGCAAACTGAAAGATCATCAGCATGCGCACTGGGCGGCTGCTCTTCCAGTTTCTGGACCTCCCACATGCGTGAAGACCAGATGGAACCCAGAAGAGCAAGGGATGATGGCTCTGCGTGCCACTTCCAGCACATGTGCCATAGGTTCACCATCATGGGTTTAGCACCTCTCCATTCTTCATTATTTTAAAGTCATTGTGATTCTAACAAAGATTCACTCCAAAAAGCAAGAATATTCTTTGACGATGAATCTTTTTTCTTTCTATCTTTTTTTGTCAGAAGAATGAGTAGTAGCTATTCTGAATATAATGACAAGAGGCACTGAGGGTAGATCAGAACAAAGCAAGTGATGACAGGAAAATGTTCCCAATTACCTCCAAGCCAGCTAAAGAAATCAGCATGTTTCTAGTGTAAAACAAGCTTTTCCAAAAGGCCGGAGCATGCTGAATCCTGCTATTTCTGTAACTTCATAATTTGAAAATCTTTTGAAAGGCTAACATATTTTAGATGGGTATTGTTTACTTTCCTCTCTTGTATTTGCATGCAAGAAAGAGAATAATGGTTTCAAACAATAGCCTGAAATAGGGCTAGATATCACACAATTCAGCCCAAGCCTTCACATCTTTTGCCAACAAATGAGAATACAGCTGGAGAATCCAACAAGCAGCAGAAACCTATTGGGGTTGCTGACCTGCCCTCTTCTTTAGCAATCAATGTGGTTGATTGAAAAAGAAAGCCAAATCACATACTCTTGAAGAATATTTGGGAAACTAATTCTTCCTCAATGCTCAAAAGATGGGTTTTTATATTTTTGCTGAAATCAGAACTCTGTTACAGTCCTCGTACAGTACATAAAAGTTAACAACAGAAAGCCTACAAGCTTGAGAACCACAAGCAGAAGCTTGACAAGGGAGTTGGATCATCCTCTCCTTCCTGCAGCCTCCTACAGACATGGAAAACCACACCTGGAGAGTCAAATGACTCCTCAGCATGGTGTCCAATGGGGAAAAGAAGCAGGGGAAAAGAAAATTGCTCAAGCTATAAACGTATGCAAAAACACAAGGTGCGTGTTATCCCCTCTCTCCACAGGTCTTAGGATTCTTCTTTATGCCCTTGTAGGTCATATGGACACTACAAAATACATACAAGAAGTAAAGTGAAGTATAGTGTGGTAAAATATCTTATTCACGAGAAACCTTCTAACATGATTTGAGGGGATTTGTTTCCTCTTCTTAATTAAATAGATTCACGGATCATGAATTATTTTTAATTATGGTATATTCAACAAACTACCGTTAAAAGGTAACGGTAAAGGTTTCCCTCGCACATATGTGCTAGTCGTTCCCAACTCTGGGGGGCCGTTTTCAACTCCGTTTCAAAGCCGAAGAGCCAGAGCTGTCTGAAAACGTCTCCGTGATCATGTGGTTGGCATGACTAAACGCCGAAGGCACACGGAACGCTGTTACGTTCTCACCAAAGGTGGTTCCTATTTTTCTACTTGCACTTTTTACATGCTTTCGAACTGCTACGTTGGCAGAAGCTGGGACAAGTAACAGGAGCTCACTCCATTACGTGGCATTAGGGATTCAAACCGCCGAACTGCCGACCTTTCTGATCGACAAGCTCAGTGTTTTAGTGACCGACCCCCTGCGTCCCTTATAAATTACCATTAGTAGTTTATAAACTATACTTTCCAAACTAGAATGACCAAGCTTACACGATATACTAAGCCAAAATCATCTGGTGGCTTAAAACGATGCATGAACCCAGCCAATAAGTCAGATAACCAGAATTTGAAGGATTCTATATTCAACAACCTACCCAAATACCCAGCACTGAGTTCCCACTCTTTTGCACTGTGTGTCTGTGAGATAAGCGTAGTACTGCCTGTAATAACAAAAACAGTGATGTTTTAGGGAAATAGACAATGGCATATCAACTCAAAATTATTTAACTGGTTGCCTGTAAATAAATCTGTTTTGCAGGTAAAATTACGATTATTTTTTCAGTGATGGTTTAATAATAATTCTTTATTGTCAGTGCACAACATATGTACAATGAGATTGGTTGAGCTCCCTCAGGTTTGAAATTACAGCTGAGCTGAACAAATGGCACTTATGCCTACTCTGGAAGGTACGGCTTTTGCAGTGCTCCTGTGGTCACGTGATCAAATTTTGGGGGCTTGGTGGTGCACTGCAGAGACTCTCCCACACATCTCCTCCCATCTCTGCCTTTTTGCCCCATACTGCAGCCAGCTGCGACAGCACTAAATTCCTGCTGCCCTGCGGATCTATTGTTAGCCGCCAAATTAATAATTGTGCAACGCTGAAAATGTCTAGATAACATAACAATTGAGTTGTACATTAATAAGATCTTTTCATTTGCTACATTAGGAAAAAATTACAAGCACATTAATGAGACCTTAGAAGCAAGAACCACGATTAAATCAATCTTGGATGGTTTTTAGTTTAGTTTAGTTTAGTTTGCCTTTATTTGTATGCCGCCCTTTTCCCTAAGGGGACTCAGGGCGGCTCACAATTCAAAAGGGAAGGGGAAACAACAAACAATAAACAATACAACATATTAAAGGAGAAAAATGCAACAATCATACCATTCGAGTGGGGCTATAATCTTAGCCCCAGGCCAGCCGGGACAGCCAGATCTTTACAGCAGCGCGGAAGGATTGGAGGGTGGTGAGGGTCCGAATCTCCACGGGGAGTTCGTTCCAAAGGGACGGAGCAGCCACCGAGAAGGCCCTCCTCCGGGTAGTTGCCAGTTTGCACTGGCTAGACGATGGGATTCGGAGGAGGCCTAATCGATGCGATCGAATCGGTCTGGTGGAGGTAATTGGCAGTAGGCGGTCTCTCAAGTACCCAGGCCCACTACCATGAAGGGCTTTATAGGTGATAAGTAGCACCTTGAAGCGCACTCGGAGATCAACAGGTAGCCAGCGCAGCTCGCGGAGGATAGGTGTTACGTGGGTGAACCGAGGTGCACCCACTATCGCTCACGTGGCCGCGTTCTGGACTAGCTGGAATCGCCGAATGCTCTTCAAGGGCAACCCCATGTAGAGCACATTGCAATATTCCAGCCTAGAGGTCACAAGGGCACGAGTGACTGTTGTGAGGGCCTCCCGGTCCAGGTAGGGACGCAACTGGTGTACCAGGCGAACCTGGGCAAATGCCCCCCTGGTCACAGCTGACAAATGATGTTCGAAGGTCAGCTGTGGGTCCAGGAGGACTCCCAAGTTGCGAACCCTGTCTGAGGGGCGTATAGTTTGACCCCCCAGTTTGAGAGATGGAGTACTTGGCCAATTCTTGGGAGGGAAACACAACAGCCACTCGGTCTTTTCTGGATTGAGCACAAGCTTGTTGACCCCCATCCAGTCTTTAACAGCATCCAGCCTCTGACTCATCACATCCATCGCTTCGTTGAGTTGGCACGGGGCGGACAGATACAATTGAGTATCGTCCGCATATTGATGGTACTTTATCCCGTGCCGTCGAATGATCTCATCCAGCGGTTTCATGTAGATGTTGAAAAGAAGGGGGGACAGGACCGAACCCTGAGGCACCCCACACGTTAGGGGCCTAGGGGTCGATCTCTGCTCCCTAACTAACACCGACTGCGACCTGTCCGAGAGGTAAGAGGAGAACCACTGTAAAACAGCGCCTCCCACCCCCACCTCCCGCAGTCGTCGCAGAAGGATACCATGGTCGATGGTATCGAAAGCCGCCAAGAGGTCAAGGAGCACTAGGATGGAGGCGTGGCCTCCATCCCTGGCTCTCCAGAGATCATCGGTCAACGCGACCAAAGCGGTTTCTGTGCTGCAGCCAGGTCTGAAGCCAGACTGGAACGGATCGAGATAGTTGGCTTCCTCCAAGGACCGCTGGAGCTGAAAGGCCACCACCTTCTCAACAACCTTCCCCACAAAGGGGAGGTTGGAGACTGGACGATACCGGTAGTTATTTAAAACAGCTGGATCCAAGGATGGTTTCTTCAGGAGGGGTCTCACCACCGCCGTCTTTAAAGCGGGGGGAAAGATCCCCTCCCGAAGTGAGGCGGTAACAACCGCCTGGATCCAGCCTCGTGTCACCTCCCTGCTGTTTACAACCAGCCAGGAAGGGCACGGGTCCAGCACACATGTGGAGGCACCTACAGCTCTCATGGCCTTGTCCACATCCTCAGGGGCAACAGCCTGAAACTCAGTCCAGCGATGATTTTATGATTTATCTCAAGAGCAGTAGACTACAATCTGGTATACACCATACATACGGCAATTTTTCAATTGTATAATAACTGTCTCTTTATTTACATTGCAGTAGATCTCCTTGGCATTCTGGGTATGTATGCTAAACCATCATTAATGTTTTTTTTTTCTGTAGCAGGCTTCCATCTCTACATATGGTAGTAAAGATTTACAATGATGAACATAAAACAGCCAAATATTACCTCACAGTTGGTGCTGTAATAATTCCAATGAAGAGAATCCTACACCAGCTTAAAGGATGACTTGCTTGAAAAACAAATATATGTTTCAAGAAAAAGGTGTTCAACTCTGTCAACTAAAAAGAGAGCAAAATCAATACATTCCTTTGGACAAACAAGATAAAAATAGAGCCATAGAACAAGTCTGACTTGTTCCGGAACATAACATACATTTAGATAATAAATGCATAGCTATTTAGTTATATAGTGACTTGGTTAGATAATATATGGTATATTGGTATATATGAAATTAATATATACAACATTTATGTAGCAGCGAATGAAGAATTTGCATTTTATTTCTCTCCATTAGAAGAATGAGATTTTAAATAGTCTCATTTTATTGATAAAAGAAAGCACATTCATTTTCTGTTTTATTACTATGGAATTGTGAAATTATAGATGTTCTGAAACAACACAAAAATTGGCTGATATGGGGTGTGGGGTGTGCCAGAGACTGAAGTCCCATCCAGGCGGGATGCAGACAGCACACGAAACCATGGTCCTTCCAGTAAATGGAAAAATTAAGATTAAGAATATAAATTTTTGCATAATAAAAATAGGAATAAATACACATGTGGAAAAAATAAACATTCAATCATTTTAGGAAAAAGCTAAGTAGTTGCATATATGACTTAAGTACAGTATTTAAGTACAGGCAGCACTGCTTCCTGTATGAATAATTTGTGTACTGTATTTTTCAGAGTATAAGACACATCAGAATATAAGACACACCCAGGTTTTGAAGAGGTAATTTTTTAAAAAGTAGGTAGGTAGGTAGATAGATAGATGGCTAGAGGGAGAGAAAGAGAGAAATACAGTAGGTAGGTAGGGAGAGATAGTAGTTAGGTAGGTAGGTAGATAAAGGGAGAGAGAGAGAGAAACAGAGAGATACATATAAATACAGTAGGTAGGTAGGGAGAGTGTAGGTAGGTAGGTAGATGTTTCCAGGTGTATTTATCCATGTTCTGGAGAAGGAAATCACTGACAACCTGTAGCACCTAAAACTCATCAACCACTCTAACTAAACAGCTTTCTGAAAGGGAAAAAAAAGCTTTTGCACTCTGCAAACCTCCCATTTGTTTGTTTTTTTCAAATAAAAGGCATGAATAGCCTTGGGGAGGCTTGCAGAGTGCTCCTGGAGTGGGGGAGAGCAAAACACAGCCCGTTTTTTGCGAAAATGGGCCTTTTTTTGTCCAAAGAAATGCATGCATACCCTTATGGAGGCTTACAGAGTGCTGCTGAGGGTTGGGGGAGGGGGCAAACAACGGCCCATTTTTGGCTCATTTCTGCCTTCCCCATCCCCCAGGAGCACTCTAAAAGCCTTCTACAGGGTGCGCACGGCCATTTTGGTGATACCGGCAGGGCTTCAGGAGGCAAAAAATGCTGTATTCGGTGTATAAGGCGCACCCAGATTTTCAGCCTCTTTTTACAGGAAAAAAGGTGCGTCTTATACCCTGAAAAATACGATACTTAGCTGACCAAGTTATCAAGTTATCTCACAAGAAGCTCATAATCTTATTTCTTTTGTGAATATCTTTCCCTTTGTGTTTATTTGAAGAGAATTCTCAGGCTTGAATATTTCCTTATATGCACAACTATGGCACTCCTATTTTTAAACAAACATATGTATAGCTAACATTTCCCTGGAATTCAACCCAGCAAAGGCCTGAATTCCATAAATGATATTATTTCATTTGGTTATGGATTAATAATACAATAATACAATAGCAGAGTTGGAAGGGACCTTGGAGGTCTTCTAGTCCAACCCCCTGCCTAGGCAAGAAACCCTATACCGTTTCAGACAAATAGCTATCCAACATCTTCTTAAAGACTTCCAGTGTTGGGGCATTCACAACTTCTGGAGGCAAGCTGTTCCACTGATTAATTGTTCTAATTGTCAGGAAATTTCTCCTCAGTTCTAAGTTGCTTCTCTCCTTGATTAGTTTCTACCCATTGCGTCTTGTTCTACCCTCAGGTGCCTTGGAGAATAGTTTGACTCCCTCTTCTTTGTGGCAACCCCTGAGGTATTGGTACCCTGCTATAATGTCTCCCCTAGTCCTTCTTTTCATTAAACAAGACATACCCAGTTCCTGCAACCGTTCCTCATATGTTTTAGCCTCCAGTCCCCAAATCATCTTTGTTGTTCTTCTCTAAGCGCTTTCTAAAATCTCCACATCTTTTTCAAACATTGGTGATTAAAACTGAATGCAGTATTCCCAGTGTGGCCTTACCAAGGCATTATAAAGTGGTATTAACACTTCACCTGATCTTGATTCCCTCTGTTTAAGCAGCCTAGAACTGTGTTGGCTTTTTTGGCAGCTGCTGCACACTGCTGGCTCATATTTAAATGGTTGTCCACTAGGACTCAAAGATCCCTCTCACAGTTACTACTATTGAGCAAGATATAATAAAACAAATATAATCTGCTCCCCCACAAAACATCAACTAAGATGCTCTAAGTCTTCATTTGTATTTTACCTGCCATATGATCATGAAAAGGTATATCCCGGTTACTCGTTGAAAGGAGGACTTGGGATCAAACCAGCGAACGTAGGTCCAGCTTGCTGGAGTGAACTGTAAAACAGCCCTCTTGATTTTACCTGTGGTGGTGTGAATGTCCCTAAAAGCAGATAAAGAGGAGATCAATGTTGCAGTTTTGCTTAACAATCATAATTCAAAAATGGTGTCATATATTGTGATATTGTTGCAAACTTAATCCATTAAGCAAGCAGTTTTTTCAGTAGAAATTTGCAATAAAATGCTCATTCACACAAAGGCTTTCCTCCCTAAATGCATCAAAGCTGAAAGAACAATTTTACTCAACAAAGCCAATTTTTAAAAACTGCTTTCGAAGAAAAGGACTTGAAAATTCTAGGCTTTCCCACACAATTTTTTTAATCATTTGACAGATGTCCTTAGAATTAAGAATTAGAATTAAGGACAAAGTGAATAAAAAGTCAGTGATTATATCAATGTGAATGTTAGCATTTGCAGAAATTTCTATTTGCTTTTTATTTACACAAACAGTTTCCAAGTACATTTTAAGGAGCTATAGGTGATGTTCCATTTCTATTCTACAACAGCGACTTCCATTCTAGCCTCTTCCAATTCTATAGGACCATGATGGCGAACCAATGGCATATGTGCCAGAGGTGGCACGCAGTGCCCTCTCTGATGGCACACGAGCCGTCACCCCAGTTCAGCTTTGACACGAATACGTATGCGTCTTTGTCGTGCATGCACGAGAAGGGAGCAATGGAGGGATCGCACGTACATTCATGGGGGGGGTCGCATGTGTGTGCGCACCCACGCATGTGCAGTGTCATAATCTGCGCCTGATCTGCGCATGCGCGGGTTTGGAATGGCGACCGGGCTTTTTCGCTCCACATTAATTCTGGCGAAAAAGCACCGAGAAGCCTCCAAACGGACCGCAAAAACAGCTGAAAACAGCTCCTGGGAGAGCTCAAGAGCTCCGGAATCTATAGGACCTGCTGAAATCCGGAGGCTCGCATTTTTACTATAGCGGCAGCCCGGGCTACCCAGCTGTGCGAGGACGGCGGCGACGGCGGCGCGCGGCGGTGAGAGCGGCGCGTGGGCGTTCGGAGCCTCCCCTACCACCTTACCATCTCTGGTCTTTTTCGGAAGCCCCTGGTGCTGCTGCCCCCTCCGGACCTTGCTCCCTGCTCACTTAATTATTAAGAGGAGTAGGACTGTGGCCAACTGGCAAGGAGCAATAGAGGATGGCGACAGCAGGGACAAGGACTGAGCCCCGAAAATACCAGCAACTTTCCTTCCATTTGCAAGAGCGGTGCAAGTTAGCCTCGAACTCTGGCCTCCTACATTGGGGCCCTTATATATCTTTGAGAAAGAGACTTTCGAATATACAGCCCGCTAACCTCCACCAGCGGGGCAAGACTATATGGGAGCCGTCTACGAACTCTGGAGCTTTATACTCAATCTTGTTTGTCTACAGCCACCTTATATACTATGTACTTTTGACTTGGTGGCTAAGGACATCTCCCCAGGACATAAGAAGGGAGAGGAGCAGACCATCGCTTCCTCCACTGTTTCCATATTATCATAGATTATAACTGCGCAATTTTAAATAGAATGTTGAGTGTATGGGAGTTGCTTGGAATTGAATGAATGGCCCACTTTTAGTAATTGTTACCTTTGTATTTTATATGTTTTAAATTCTTACGTGGGATTGTTAGAGTGGATAAATGAGAATGCTTGACTCGGAGGACCTGCTGGGGAAGGCGGGAGGAACCGGGGTGGTTGGGGGGACCATGGACATGGGAGTGGGTCGGAGCATAGCGGTCGTGACAGGGAGAGGCAGATACGGCGGGGACCTTAGGGCTGGCCATTACCGGGGAAGGAGGGTTCGCTACATTACAGAGATCCCTCCTTCCGGCCCTAGGAGTCCCACTCCAAGACCAGATGGCGCGAGTAGTCAGGACCCTGGTCTCAGGCTGTTGTCGCTAAATGCCAGGTCTGTTGTCCACAAAGCTCCCCTCGTCCGGGACTTAATTGTTGACGAGAGGGCAGACCTGGCATGTATTACTGAAACCTGGCTGGGCACAGAAGGAGGAGTCCCCCTTGTAGAGATGTGCCCAGAGGGATTTCAGGTGCTTCATCAGCCGAGAGCCCAGGGAAGGGGTGGCGGTGTGGCTATTGTAATCCGGGAGTCTCTGTTACCTCGTAGGGTCCCTGCTCCGGAGCTTGTCGGGTGTGAGTCTCTGCTGATAAAGTTGGACCTCAAGGGTCAAGTGGGTTTGCTGCTAACGTACCTGCCTCCCAACTGCGTTGCAGCATCCCTCCCCTCGCTCCTCGAGTCAGTAGCCGAGCTGGCAGTTGAGTTCCCCAGGCTTATAGTTCTGGGGGATTTCAACTTGCCATCGCTCGGTGAACGCTCTGATGGGGCGCAGGAGTTCATGGCTTCCATGACAGCCATGGGCTTGACCCAAGTAATTCGGGGCCCAACCCATGCAGCGGGTCACATGCTCGACCTCGTATTTCTCTCGGAGCAGTGGATGTGTGATCTTGGTCTGAGGGGTAATGAGATCATACCCCTGTCGTGGTCAGACCATTGCCTACTGAGGCTTGACTTCCGGAGGCCAAACCCCCACCGTAGGGAGGAGGAACCGACCAGGTGGTTCCGCCCCAGGCGACTTATGGACCCTTTGAGGTTCCAGACGGAGCTTGGGGTTATTCCTGATACCCTCGCCCACAGTTCGGCGGAGACTCTGGCTGCCGCCTGGTACTCGGCGGCGTCGGAGTCTCTCGACCGGATTGCGCCACTACGGCCCCTCCGGGTCAGTGGATCCCGGAGAGCTCCCTGGTTTACCGAGGAACTCCGGGAGAAGAAACGCCGGAGGAGATGCCTAGAGCACCAGTGGAGGTCCGATAGGTCCGAGGCAAACCGAGCACTCTTAACTACCTGCACCAAGGACTATGTCCGAGCATTAAGAACTGCAAAAAGATCATATATTTCTTCCTTGGTTGCGTCCGCCGAGTCACGCCCAGCCGCCCTGTTCAGGATAACCCGCTCCCTCCTTAATAGGAGGGATGCGGGAGACCCCTTGCAGGGTAGGGCTGAGGATTATGCTCAATTCTTGGCGGACAAAGTAGCTCGGTTTCGATCGGACTTGGACTCCACCGCAGTAGATCCAGCTGAGACACAGGAGGATCATTTGCCACATCAGTTCTGGGTTGAGTTCCAGGAAGTTGCCTCTGGGGATGTGGACAAGGCCATCCGAGCTGTAAGTGCCTCCACTTGTATTCTGGACCCGTGTCCCTCCTGGCTGGTGGCTAACAGCAGGGAGGTGACACATGGCTGGATCCAGGCGGTTGTCACCGCCTCCCTTCGGGAGGGGCACTTCCCCGCCGTACTCAAAACGGCGGTGGTGAGACCCCTCCTAAAGAAACCATCGTTAGATCCAGCCATCTTAAACAACTTTCGTCCTGTCTCCAACCTTCCCTTTATCGGGAAGGTTGTTGAGAAGGTGGTGGCCTTTCAGCTTCGACGGGCCTTGGAGGAAGCTAGCTATCTTGACCCCTTCCAGTCCGGCTTCAGACCTGGTTACAGCACAGAAACCGCTTTGGTCGCATTGACCGATGATCTCTGGAGGGCCAGAGATGGAGGCTATGCGTCCATCCTGGTTCTCCTTGACCTCTCAGCGGCTTTCGATACCATCGACCATGGTATCCTTCTGCGACGACTGCGGGAGGTGGGAGTGGGAGGCACTGTTTTGCGGTGGTTCTCCTCCTACCTCTCGGACAGGTCGCAGTCGGTGTTAGTAGGGGGGCAGAGATCGTCCCTGAGGCCCCTAACATGTGGAGTACCTCAGGGTTCAGTCCTATCCCCCCTACTATTTAACATATACATGAAACCGCTGGGCGAGATCATTCGGAGGCACGGGATAAAATACCATCAATATGCGGACGATACACAATTGTATCTGTCCGCCCCGTGCCAACTCAATGAAGCGGTGGACGTGATGAACCGGGGTCTGGAGGCCGTTAAGGACTGGATGAGTGCTAACAAACTGGTGCTCAACCCGGATAAGACCGAGTGGCTGTTGTGTTTCCCCCCCAATAATTTGGCTAATACACCAACGCTTAGGCTGGGGGGTCAAATTTTATACCCCTCAGATAGGGTCCGCAACTTAGGAGTCCTCCTGGATCCACAGCTGACCTTTGACCACCAGCTGTCAGCTGTGACCAGGGGGGCATTTGCCCAGGTTCGCCTGGTCCGCCAGTTGCGGCCCTACCTAGATCGGGGGGCCCTCACAACAGTCACTCGAGCCCTTGTGATCTCTAGACTGGAATACTGCAATGGGCTCTACATGGGGTTGCCCCTGAAGTGCATCCGGCGACTACAGCTAGTCCAAAATGCAGCCGCGCGAGTGATAGTGGGCGCACCTCGGTTCGCCCACGTTACACCTGTCCTCCGCGAGCTGCACTGGCTGCCTGTTGGTCTCCGGGTACGCTTCAGGATAATGATGACCATCTTTAAAGCACTCCATGGTAGTGGATCTGGGTACTTGAGAGACCGCCTTCTGCCAATTACCTCCCTAAATCGGCCAATCAGATCGCACAGACTGGGCCTCCTCCGAATTCCATCTGCCAGTCAATGTCGACTGGCGACCACACGGAGGAGAGCCTTTTCTGTTGCTGCCCCGACCCTATGGAACGAGCTCCCCATGGAGATCCGCACCCTCACCACGATCCAGACCTTCCGCGCAGCCCTCAAGATCTGGCTCTCCCAGCAGGCCTGGGGATAGGCTTCCAATTACCCGCCCGAGTGTTTGATTGCTGAATGAAAGTTGTGTTTTATTATTTTTCTTTTGTTCACAAAGTGTTTGTTTTGACCTTGCACTTCCCCTCCCCTGTGGTTGTAAGCCGCCCTGAGTCCCCTCAGGGAAAAGGGCGGCATATAAATCCCAATAAACCTAAACCTAAACCTAAACCATAAAGGGTGCATGGGGGGGGGTCACACATACATTGTGGGGGCAGGGCGCATGCGTGGGGGCACGGTGCATGCGTGGGGAGTGCATTGCATTTTGGGGGTTCAGGCACACTTTGGCCACTCTATCCGGAGAGATTTAGCCATCACTGCTATAGGACTTTCCCGTCCTGCATTCATATTCCTGATCCTGAAGATCTGGCATCCTCTGGAACAGCAAGAGTGTGGCTGAAGGAAGTGGATTTTCCTCTAAATTACCAGGATAAGAAACTTAAAAAACATTCCTTCTTAATGTCTTTCACTATACCTGGGGCACAAATACAACTAAAGATATCCAGTATTAGTTTTGTACTTGTCACAATGGCATCCAGGGAAATTTCTCCCTCTTACTTCTAGCAGGACACAATCAATAATAAAACTTCAAACACTAATTTGAAAATCATCTTTCTGCACTGTAGCAACTACAACATGAAATCAATTTTATTTCAAGCTCTATGGATTTACTGTTACATGGAGAAATGATTGTGTACATAGTTGAGAAGTATATCAAGAAAGACAGATATGTTCTTCTAATTCTATTGCCAGGATAAAATACAAGAATTGTAACCAGAAAGGAAAACAGATAAAACAATATATGGGAACCATTAGCAAATGCTAACACAGCTCTCAGAAGATAGCACTATTACGTTTTTTTAAAATGTTCTTACACCAAATTCACCATGGAAAGAAGCAGGAAACATGGGAAACCATTTCCTAATCTCACCCTTCAATGGTATCCTTAACAACAAGCAATATGAAACAATTCATTTTCATGCTCCAAGTCCAATCCCACAGAATTAATCCCAGTAGTAAGGACTTCCTTGAGACCAGTTATTGTTTGCCATTACCATCTCCTGCAATAATTTTTAATTTCTCAATGTAGTGGTCAGGCGTGCCTCATTCAACATCCAAGAAAGGAAACCCCCGACTCCATTTATTTAGAGAAAAGTTACTTTTACTGGATATGAAATAAAAACAGCGAAAGTGAAGCAAGATCTGAGGCAAAAAAGCACGAACTTGTACATATCAAACGTTTACCAAAATCCCTTCCTTCAGTTACCCCAACCCACTGTCCTATCTCCAACCCACAAGGGTGTCACGTGGGGTACATCTTCAGGTGGCCTCATTCAGCTAGTATGCAGAGACGGTTGGCCTTGACCAAACCCAAACATGAGCCTTCAGCATGCACAAAAGATGGTGAGAACAAAACTCCCTCTTTCGAGATGTCTCCACCAGCATGCTTCCCCTCCCAAACACCATAAGCCCCCTTCCTTCCCATTACTTTGGCAGTCGATAGCAAGCAAGCGATATAGAGGCTGACAGTAGCCTACATTTCTAAGATGTTCTTGGTTGTCTCTGATCCAAGTTCTGTTCAGGTTTCATGTCTTCTTATCTTTTACCAAGACCAACCTCAATCAGCTAACTTCTAATAAATTTAAACTAATAACAAAGGTTCTTTTTTCAAAATTACTTAGATTACTCATGCAAATGAATCTGTAGGTGACTCCATATGATTCTCAACACTCACTGATAGATATAACTGGAAAACTATTCCAAATTACAATTCCTAGCACAAATACATGTAGTATTTTCATTAATACAAAGAACATAAATATGAGCCTGAACACATCTATTTAAGGGGCCTATAATTAAATTATCCCTGTAATTGGCAACTTTCACTATACAGGTATTCGTCGGCTTACAACAGCTCTTTCAGTGACCATTTGAAGCTACTACAGCTTTGATAAAAGTAACTTATGACACTTTTTCACACTTATGACCATTGCAGCATCCCCATGGTCACATGATCAAAATTCATACACTTGGCAGCTGGCTCATATTTATGATAGTTTCAGTGTCCTGGGGTAATGTGAACACTTTTTGTGACCTTCTGACAAGCAAATTAATGGGGAAGCCAAAATCACTTAATAATTATGTTGCTAACTTAACAACTGCAATGATTCACTTAACAACTGTGGGAAGAAAAGTTGTAAAATGAGGCAAAGTCACATAACAATGTCTCATTTAGCAACAGAAATTTTGGGCTCAATTATGGTCATAAGTTGAGGACTACCTGTATTTCTATGAAACTCTGCAATATAATATCTCATTAAAACAATCTAATATCTATTTTTAGATAATACTTGAGACCTACTTGAAGCTTGCCCAGTGATAAGTCCTCATCTCCAACCAACGGCAAACCACCATGCCCAACCAGATGCCACCTCCATTACATAATAGGATGTCCAAAATAACTTGATCCCACCAGCATTCAGCAAAATTCGGCAGCAGATGCATGAAGAACAGCTAGAGAATAGAGCAGAAATTTTGATAAGAAATTCATTCTGATTCTTTTCAACATAAAGAAACAGATTTTGAAAATATGGGAAAAGTTTTAATACAATAAATGAATGTGGCTAAAGGCCAACCTATGATTTCAGAAATAAAGGAAACTTTATTATATTTGAATTTTAAAGTCCCACTACGTTTAAAAAAAGAAGACATTAATATACTGAGTGATGCATTGATTTTCTGGTAGAGTCAACAGGTACAAAATAAAGTTAAAGATAATATGTGTGTGTTTATATGTATGATCGTTCAGCTTGGAGGCTAAAGACGCAGCATGGCCTTCTCCAATTCGAAGAGACACTTGTTCGGCAGGTTGAGGCAAAGAGGCAGTCCCGGAACCAGAGAAATCTGGGGGCTGGGCAGGGGACAGAATGTATCTGCCCTCAGTGTGGAAGGGATTGCTACTCCCAGATTAGCCACACCAGATGCTGCCTTAGGACCTCTTTCCAGAGCATGATACCATAGTATTTTGAGACTGAAGGATGCCAATATGTTGCTTTTTCATATACCTTTTATTTCTGCAACAACACCATTGGGAAAGACTGGTCTACAGTCTCAGTTGCAATGCAGCTCTCGGGATTCTTTGGCACTTCCAAACATCAAGTCATGGCAGGTGCCTCATGCATTCATCTTTTTTTCAGTGCCTATATTACCCAACCTACCTCTGTCAGCTCCCATGTGATGCTAATAGTCCAACACAATCCATAGCTGCGAATCAACAAAGCCTTCATTGCCCAGCCCCAGAAATGTCCAAAAGCAAATATGTCAAAATGACTTAGGATTCGTTCCCAGGTAATAACATGGCAATTCTCAGCATATTCCTGTTGATGATTACAGAGAAAAGATATAGAGAAGAGAGACAAATAAGGCGTCAGACACTAAAATTTATTTTAGAATAATTTTAGATGAAATAGATAATATACTATTAAAATACATCCTTTTCTGTAGCTCAGCCTTGTTCAGAAGCTAAACTATGTATTAGGATAACATCAAGAACTATTAGACAAAACTGACTAAGCTGCCTCTTTATATAATATTAACATTTGCTCACAAAATAGACACATGAGTTTAAAAGAAAAAGTGTGAGGATTGATGTAAATAATTCTGGCTATGACTAATGAAATTCACACCAAGATAAACTACAGCCGTGATGGTGAACCTATGGCACGTGTGCCCAAAGTGGCACGCAAAGCCATGTCACCCGGCACGCTCAGCCTTGCCTGTTTGTCTTCTGGGGTTCTGGTGCCCATGTGCGCGCAATGATTAGCTGTCCTTCAAGCATGCAGCAGTGTCGAAAACCAGTATGTGCATGCATGCCGGCCAGCTGATTGTCGGGTGCACATGTGTGGCAGTGCTGAAAACAAGTGAGCGCAGTCACACACTTGCGCTAGAACCCGGAAGCTTCCGGAGTGCTGCCCTGACAAGCGTGCGTACATGCACAATGTTTCATGCAAGCTTTTCGGCACTTGGTGCCAAAAAGGTTCGCATCACTGAACTAGAGTCTCGACCAAAAATAATTATTCTTATTCTTAGATAAGATTAGTCAACCCTGACAAGGCTAGGAGACTTTCCATCTTTGGTCCTGGATGGATAATGCTGCCCTGTTCAGAACTGGAAAGTATTCTTTCCAAAGACCTGCTGAGTACAAGATCCACTCTTGCGAATGATCACACAACTTCTGTTTGAAGAGAATTCACCACTTTAGATGAGGCTTGACAGCTCAGGAAGTTCCTCATAATTCTAGCCTGATCTTGCTTCCTTGTAGTTTTAATTCATGGGTTCTGGCTGCCCTTTGGGAAAATTAAGAATAATTCCTTCTTCTGTGCAACAACAATTCAGATATTTCAAGACTACTATCATTTCTCTTCTGTAGTCTTTTTGTTCTGTAAACTAAACGAACACAAAACCTAACCACTCCTCATAAGCCTTTGCACTTAGCCCTCCTCTGAGTGCGATCCAATTTGGGACTGTCCTGTTTGAATGCTTCCAATGGAGTTTCACCAGGGCAGAGCAGTGTAGAATAATTACTTTCTGTAATTGGGACTCCGTGTTCTTGTTAATTATCCCAAAATAGTATTTGTCTTTTTAGTAGCAACTTCAAACTGCTGGGTCATGTTTGTCTACTGCTGCTAAACTCACATGTTACTACGAAGATCAAGACACCAAAATGTTCATTACACACTATCAGTGTACCCACCATAATGTCTGCTTCTCTTGTCGCATATCGAAGGTTGGGATCCAACCAGTACATCACTGACTTCACTTGTTCAAAGTTAAGGAAGAGCAGGAATACCAGAAACAGAAAATAAAGTACACTCAAACCTAAAAGACAATAATACTTTTGGTGAATGGCTATTTAATGTACCACATGCAGAAGTACTAGGCAAGCATACACAAGCAAAGTCCATCAAAGGAAAAAAAAAAGATAAATATATTTTATTGTCTTAAGGCTTCTAAATTAAACTTCTGTGTTTTTATACCAGCTCTCAAGGTCACAGATTTTCTTTTCAATCTATGCGCAATGTGAAAAGAAAATAAGAAAGAAAATGGAGCTTAGCAAAACAAACAGGAGCATGAGTACTAAGAGAAGAAAAAAGAAAGAGGGAAAGAAAATAGGCGGTACAAGGGAAGAAAGAAAAAGGCATTGACTTCTGACTCTTTTTGGCACAGTATAAGATAACATTAAAACTTTTACTTTTTAGTTTTACATATTAGTAAATAATCAGCCATTTCTATAACAACAGATCTATCTAATCGGCAAAATCAAAGTCAAAGTTTCATATATATATTTATCACAAGCATAAAATCCAGAAGTGATATCCAAATTAAAAAAAAACATAAATATATTCTTCTCTTTGAATAGAACAATCAATTTAACCATTACTCCTATTTTTATTTGTATCTGTATTTTATACATTGATAAAGCAATAAAAGTTACATAAGGAAAAGAAGTAGGAGTACTACTCTGATTATTTGTATAGCTCACTCATAGTCCTCAATCACATGACAATCCTGCTAGGTTGCTACCCAACTATTCACCAAGGAGAAACTAGACAAGGTGAGAAGGATCAGATACAAATAGAAAGGCAAACATTTGGAAAGAAAGAACTCAAAAGCTATTAATCCAGCTGTAGCGGTTTCATTTGCCGGAAGATTATGTTCTTTCAAAAGGAACTTGACACTCAGCAGGTCAAGCCCTATTTTCCAATGTCCATTGCAAAATTCTCACTGAAGTGGCAATAAATAAAAGCCTTCCTCTGCCAACACTAATCTGGTATCGTGTCCATTCTCTTATTATTTCACGTCCAATGTTACTTTTTAAGAAATCCAACATGCTCACACATAGTGATGCTTAAAGGTTTGTGACTCCTTCTGAATTTGAATTTAACAAAATTGAAAGACCTAATAGCCAATAATGTTTAAGAAGGATCTTAATTTTAAAAGACCAATTATAATAAAGTAACATCAATGTATACATTAATCTCCATTGTTTTCAATCCTTGCTACTCTTGGAGCTGAGTTTGTATTTTAAAGATTGGGTCTATTGTGAACCGCTTTTAAACATTTTTTACATTTAGACTTTAAGAAATTATATTATGTTATAATCAGTGATTATATTGCATGCCATTCAGTGACTGTTTAGAACAACTGAGTACAAATAAATTATTATTGTAATCTATAAAAAATATTCAATGGACATTCTGTATGGTAAGTACCATCACAGTTTGACCCTGCAAGTTGAATTATGTGATGAATTATTCTAAAGCTTATTCCAAAAATTCTAATTGGTTTTATTTATTTATTAAACAAATTTATATAGCCACCCAACTCACACATTGGTGATTTCTTTTCTTAAGAACCTTAAGATTTTAAAAAAGAAAAAATTTCTCACAATATCTGAATATTGTAACATACTGTATCTCTGCAGTAACATGGAGAGCATAAAATATATTCTACTACAAAATGGATTGTTGAAAGAAGATACCCAGAGATCTGTAACAATTGAAAATGACTTACCAAATACCATGCGCCATATTGCAGGGTGTGGACGGGTGAAAGGGCCTATAAAAAGAAAAGTGTGATTACTGAAAATGATCTGACGGTTAAGCATTGAAATAATATATCTGAACATGAAGGCTTATCCTCACAGCTTGATTGCCTTGGTGCAAAGACACCTTACTATCCATTTGGTGGAGATGTATGCTCATGACATCACTTCAATCTCATTTTTAGCCCATTGCTGAGTTACTCTAAGGTTTTTTATCATTTTTATATAGCTGCCCATCTCACCAAAGATGACTCTTGATGATACACAATACATAACACAGAAAATATTAAAAATAACAATTATAAATATAAAAATCATAGTAATAAGGATCCTAAGAACAAACCATAAGAGGAGAATAAGAAATGCCCCCCACCTCAACAATGGAGATACCCAGACAAAGCTCTAGTTGTCTCCAAGATTCCATGGAAACAATCTAAGACACCTAGGAGAGGAATCTACAGATGATAAGAGCCATGGACAATATATCTGTTCACCTACATCTGGCCAAACAATTGCTATGGGATCACTGCTTTCCTATCTTACTCAATTTCTGGTCACTGTATTCCTATTACCAGGGACGTGCAGTCACTAGAGGCAGGGGAGGCGGGGCCTCACCAGTCTCCTGAGGGAAAGGAAGAATTTTAAATAATATTTTTTAAATAATTAAAGCCAGGGTAGTTGCTACCAGATTCAAAGTCACAGTGGCTTGGTGTCTGCTCTCAGTGTTAACTATGGGAGGAGGCCAGAGAACTCGGGGCCTCTTTTGCCTAAGGAATTGTTCGCCTTTTAAAAGTTAAGGAGGAGTTAACAAGCGAAAACTTTCATATGCAAAAGAGGCACTGATTCTCCCGCCTCCTGATCGGGGAGCAGCGAATCATGCCTTATGAGCTTACGTTGAGCACGCTTACGTTGGGCGGACAAGAGGAGAGTTGAGAGAGTTTCCACAGCTGGAAAAGGTGGATCAGACAGAGGGAGGGGAGGTTCAAATTTTTTGTAATTTAATTTGTAATTTAATAAAAAAAATAAATTTTTATTGTGAGGTTTGTGTGTGTGTGTTTTTTTCTTTCTTCACAGCGGTGGGGTCGGAGGAGGCAGGGGGGCGAGGCGGCGGAGCACGGAAGTGGCAGGGAAGTTCTCGCCGCTGTGTTTCAACAGGCCAGGCATCTCGCATTTATGTCCGCCATAAACACGAGACACCTGGCCTGTTGGACACAGTGGTGGTGGTGGTGGGAGGAATTGGCTGAGTGGGCTGGCTGGCTGGGGAGGGGAGACCCCTTTAAAGCCCAGCACCGAGTGGGGAGGAGGAGGAGGAGGAGGAGGAGAGCGGTGAGTCCAGGCTCGGTGCTGGGCTGGCTGCAAGCCGGGGCATCAGGATTGTCCGTATGAGGAGGTGGGGGGGGGGGCAAGGCGGTGGAACGCGACGGCGGCGAGAAGCATCTCAGATGGAGAGGCATGCCGAAGTGCCGGCTTGCCTTCCGGGTGTCCCGACTCCATCTGAGATGCTTCTCGCCACCGTCGCGCTCCACCGCCTTGCCCCCGCCCCCGCCTCCTCCGACAAACAATCCTGATGCCCCGGCCTGCAGCCAGCCCAGCACCGAGCGGGGACAAGGAGGAGGAGAGCGGTGAGTCCAGGCTCGGTACTGGGCTGGCTGCAGGCCGGGGCATCAGGATTGTTCGTCGGAGGAGGCGGGGAGGGCAAGGCGGTGGAGCACGACGGCGGCGAGAAGCAACACCCCCGCCATTGTGTCCGACAGGCGTCTCGCGTTTATGTCCGCCATAAATGCGAGACGCCTGTTGGACACAGTGCCGGGGAAGTTGCTTCTCGCCGCTGCTGCGGTCTTGCCTCACCAACGGTAACCGTCACCGCATGTCACTGCCTATTACCATTTTCTCTTGGTTGCACATTAGTTGGACAGTAAAATCCCACCATATTTAGTGTTTCCAATCAGCTGCCATTTCTCCCCCCTCCCTATTTTTTCTTTTGATATAGGGGTAGGAGCAAATATATCAAGCATAGGAGAGGGGAAATAGCAGCCAAGATAACCAGGAACAGTTTTATAGGGAGAAAACCTCAAATCTGAAGTTAGGAAGCTCAGGGCTCCAAATCTTTCTGGATTTCCAAACATCTAGACAAATACACAGATGGTTTCAATTATGGGATGAGAAATTGGTATATCTGCCTTATTCCTTAATGTGGTACATTTCCCTTAAAGACGTTTCTATTGACTCTTAGCAGAAACCCATGCTGATTTTGAATGACTTAATATTTGACCTTGGTCTTCATCTCTGAGAACTCTTTATCACTCAAACTTTCATGTCTTCCAGAAGACTGGGAATTTGATATTCCAACAGGAAGAAAGTAAACAAATGGGTAGTTTCTCAGCATCAGCTCACTGTATTTCATAGATAGAATTTTTTTTGGGGGGGGGGGGGGATTCTGTATCCAGTTAACACTGGGAATAGATCACTTACCACCAATTGCTTTCAGTGTCATGCACTAAAACTTTATGGATAATAATAGTGCCCAGTCTATTCCTGAGAATTAATAAAGACAGTGGCAGCAACACAATTTATGGTGATATTCCTTCCTCATGACTCAAGGATGGGAGGAAATTATTATTAAAGCATATTAAAGCAGCTGGAAACGCCCTTAGTTTGAAACTAGGGAAAACCTTAATAGCATATAAGATTCTTACTAGAGTCATTAAAAACATTCCAAGATTGCTAAGCATGTTCTTTGAACTTGTCAAAGACCTCTCAGACTTATTATGGTCACTAAATCCAAGACTTTTGGAGCTTCAGAATTATTATTAACAACTTAGATCTCATTCTCTTCCACAAATGAGGCAATTATCTGCAAAGAAGTGAATATTCATTGGAGAAGATTGAAATGCAGAAAAGATAATTATAGTAACACACTTAATGGTTGATCAGGCTAAACGATTAAAAAAAACCTTACTAATGAAAAATCCATAACTATACTGAAGTCCATATGCATTGGTTGAGGTAAGACATAAAGTAAAAAAATTCTACATATATATGTGAGCACCTAAATATATATCTACTATACATCTCTGTATGTTTCATACGAAATGACCATTGGCTTACCTGAAGGGTCGTTCTCGATGCACTGCAGGAGTGTCCAAGCAAGGGTTAAATTCTGTCCCACTGCCCAAGGACTGGATTGAAAATCTTTGGCCATGCCCTCTGGCTCCTTCCATACTCAGTTTTTTCAATGAAGGCATGATCCATCTGAGACGGATGTCCGTCAGGCAAAGCATCCTCACACCGAAAAGCAGGACATCCTGGAAATAATACCCCAGGGTGGAGTTGGACACTCCTGCAGTGCACTGAGAACGACCCTTCAGGTAAGCCAATGGTCATTCTCTGGTGCACTGCTTGGAGTGTCCAAGCAAGGAACCTGCCCAAGCAAAATGTCACTAGGGTGGGTGCCTCCAATGAGGTCCACAATCCACATCAAGATTCGGCAGAAACCACACTCTGCAAGACACGTCTTCCGAAGGCAGCATTGGCAGAGGCGTATTTGTCAGCTTGTAGTGCCTAACAAATAAGGATGGCGTCACCCAGGTCGTGGCTTTGCCGATCTCTTCAATCGAGGCCTGGGTAGCCCAGGCCGTGGTAGTCACTACACTTCAGGTCGAGTGCGCTGTCAGTCTGAGAGGTGTAGACCTACCCTGGTGTTCATAGGCGAGGGAAATACAAGCCTTGAGCCAGCGACTGATGATGGAAGATGAAACCTTCCGGCCCATGGCAGCCGGTTGAAACGATACAAATAAGGCCTCCGAGCGTCGGAAAGATGATGTATGCTTGATGTACCGCTTCAATGCTCTCCACACGTCAAGGGTATGCCAACGGCGTTCTCTAGGATGCGAGGGCCTCGGGCAAAAGTTTGGGAGAACAAGCTCCTGGGCCCTGTGAAAGTAGGAATTGATCTTCGGGATAAATGATGTGACGAGCTGCCTGGGAGGCTAAGAAGCGCGCCGCTCCGGCCGGAGCAAATCCGGCTTCTCGGGGCAAGGCAAACAAAGTTACAGTAAGGAAGGCTAGCTAACTGGGGAAAAAAAGGAAGGTAAAACAATAAAAATCTAAGCTAAGGAAAATAGTGATTGAACTTTTGTCAGCTAAGGCTGTTAAATACGTCCGATGGGCTTTGGACTGAATTGAAAAAACTGAGTATGGAAGGAGCCAGAGGGCGTGGCCAAAGATTTTCAATCCAGTCCTTGGGCAGTGGGATAGAATTTAACCCTTGCTTGGACACTCCAAGCAGTGCACATTTATATATATGTAAATATATTTTCTCCGGTATATATATATCCGTAGACAAGATTTCCATTGTTAAAGAGATGTGGTCAAGTTTACCAATCTTATACTTGTCTCTATGAATGGCACATTAACTTTTTACAACCTATTACTTTCCATATTTGTTTGGAATTCTACTTAGTTGCGAATTGTAATCCCAATCCATTTGGAAAATGCTAGGATAAAAAAGGCTGTGCCATATTTTACTTTTGCCGCAGTCATTCACTCATGTGCTTGTCAAAGTGATATTTTTTAAAAACAATGGTCAGATTTTGACGTTGCTGTATCAAGGCTATAACTTGACCAGTCTACTAATTCTTTAAAACTCAGCTATTACTTGTACATTTAGTCCACATGATCAAAGCTAAGGAATATCAGAAATAAAATTTATGTGACATCTGTAGGGCATATATTTTCTATTCCTACTCTGGTAGGTCTTTGGGTTTCCGGCATGCACATGTGCACTGGCTAGCTGGTCTTTGCGCTGGAGCACCGGAAATCCAAAGAGCAGCTGGCCGGTGCATGCATGCGCTGGAAACCAGAAAAGCAGCTGGCAGTGGCGCATGTGCCTACAGAGAGGGCTCTGCGTGCCACGTGAAATCAATACTTTTAGAATGTATGTGTGCCATACATTCGCCATCACGGATATAGACATAGGTTGGGCTGAGTGAAATTGGCCCAAAGTCACCCAGCGAGCTTCTATAATAGGGCAGGTGTGATTCTAAGTTTTCCTGATGCTAGTTACAAAGTTAGAGTGTTACCCAAGCTCTAAAACTGCACTTTCTAAGCAGATTAGAACCTGCTAAAAACTAGGGAGAAAGAACAAACCACTACAAAGCAAAAACAATGAGGGCAGTTCTTTGCAAATTACTCAGCTATACCTCTCAGCCTTTTGATGTGATCATAGCATTGTATATTAGCTGAGGATTGAAATCCTTAACATAATTTACTTAATGAACAAACAAACCTTTTAGACACATTGGGGATAAACTGTGAGAAAACATAGGATTGCACAGTAAAGGAAACAGCAATGTCATGCCAAGTTAATTTCATTATTACTTGTTCCCTTGGGTTGAGATGTCTATTTTCATGTCATTTTTATTTCTCCTTAATGTGCTTTGTTCCAGTGATGGGAAAAGAAAAACCAAGAGATTGGTGCTATTGACTGAAGGGCAAGAGAGTCAAATGGACCAGGTAAACTCTCAATAAACTGGACATCAGATATCCGGCAGGCTATCAAATAGCAGGCACATAGGCTGAATTTATATGGAAAACTATTCCACTTGGCTGCAGAACTGAAATCAATACCTTTTAGACATACCACCAAGATCAGACATAAATCTCGATTATATGGCTCAAAGTAGATTAATTTAAATTTTGAAAGAGTTCTTGACCTACAAATACCCTGAACTGCTGAAAGAACACACCTACTTAGCTTTAGTGTCTTTTCTTTACTTTTATTTATGCCTGCCATAATCAGGCATCTGGTTTTGCAACATATACTTCAGAGGTCTCCTGTAAAAAAAATAGTGTACAATTCCAACTAGACATGATTTAATGACTTATAATTTGAATAACAGCTAATGCTTCTATTAACCACAGCTCTATCCTGAGGAAGTATTGCAAAATGCTTATGCTGCAACTATACAATACAATACAATAGCAGAGTTGGAAGGGACTTTTGAGGATTTCTAGTCCAACCTCCTGCCTAGGCAGGAAACCCTATACCAGTGGTCCCCAACCTTTTTATCGCCGCGGACCAGTCAGCCTTTGATAATTTTACCGTGGCCCGCTGAGCGCGCGCAGGGGTGGAGGGGCATTGTTCGCGACGACACATTGATTGTTTATATATCAGATTGTTTTGATTAAACTTCCCTGGAGCCTTTGCGCACGGCCCAGGAGCTTTTGCGCACGGCCCAGGAGCCTTTGCGCTGCAGCGATCATGTCCCCCGGCCGCTGCAGCGATCATGTCCCCCGGCCGCTGCAGCGATCATGTCCCCCGGCCGCTGCAGCGATCATGTCCCCCGGCCGCTGCAGTGATCATGGCCCCCGGCCGCTGCAGCGATCATGGCCCCCGGCCGCTGCAGCGATCATGGCCCCCGGCCGCTGCAGCGATCATGGCCCCCGGCCACTGCAGCGATCATGGCCCCCAGCCGCTGCGCGGCCCGGTGCCAGGTACTCCACGGCACGGCACCGGTCCGCGGACCGGGGGTTGGGGACCACTGCCCTATACTGCCCTAGAGCCAAGGTGGCGCAGTGGTTAAAAGCAGCACTGCAGGCTACTGCTAGATCAGCAGGTCAGCGGTTCAAATCTCTCCGGCTCAGGGTTGACTCAGCCTTCCATCCTTCCGAGGTGGGTAAAATGAGGACCCAGATTGTTGGGGGCAATATGCTGACTCTCTGTAAACCGCTTAGAGAGGCCTGAAAGGCCTATGAAGCGGTATATAAGTCTACTGCTATTGCTATTGCTATACCATTTCAGACAAATGGCTATCCAACATCTTCTTAAAGACTTCCAGTGTTGGGGCATTTGCAACTTCTGGAGGCAAGCTGCCTCCACTGATTAATTGTTCTAGCTGTCAGGAAATTTCTCCTCAGTTCTAAGTTGCTTCTCTCCTTGACTAGTTTCCACCCATTGCGTCTTGTTCCACCCTCAGGTGCCTTGGAGAATAGTTTGACTCCCTCTCCTTTGTGGCAATCCCTGAGATATTGGAACACTGCTATCATGTCTCCCCTAGTCCTTCTTTTCATTAAACTAGACATACCCAGTTCCTGCAACAGTTTTTCATATATTTTAGCCTCCAGTCCCCTAATCATGTTTGTTGCTCTTCTCTGCACTCTTTCTAGAGTCTCCACATCTTTTTTACATCGTGGTGACCAAAACTGAATGCAGTATTCCAAGTATGGCCCGCCTTACCAAGGCATTATAAAGTGGTATAAGTTTGGTAACTTAATTACCAAAGCCAAGAATCAGTAAAGTACCAACTATCACAGCAAGGGGGAATCCAGACAATTTCAGAGGAATTGGAACAAGAGCACTTAACAGCAACCACATCTTTCACAGGAAACATCATCTGGAATTCAGTCCCTTCCTAACAACAAACAGCTATAGCTTTTAGTCAGAAAAAACAATATAAACTGGGGGTTTGGGGGGGGGGGAGCAATAACCATCCACCATAGATAATAATGGCTGAAAAGCTATCCAGTCCCATACTAAACACAAGATCATAATTGTGAGTCAAAGAAGGATTGGAATTTTAAAATGCTGAATAGCAAGTTAAACAAAATTTATTGATTGTATGTTCCTTCCAAATCTGAGCTCATGACCACAAAATACTCTCTACATACGCTAAATTATTTTAAGGCACTGTCCCAAACATGTAAAGGCTACAATTAGGGTCAAGTCTCCAATCACATAAAGTCATATGGGCATTCAAGCATATTATCTGGATCCCTTTCAGTCCGGTTTCAGGCCTGGTTACAGCACGGAAACTGCTTTGGTCGCGCTGACTGATGATCTCTGGCAAGCCAGGGATAGGGGTCAGTCCTCTATCCTGGTGCTCCTTGACCTCTCAGCGGCCTTCGATACCATCGACCATGGTATCCTTCTGCGACGGTTGCGGGAAGTGGGAGTGGGAGGCACCGTTTTTCGGTGGTTCTCCTCCTACCTTTCAGACAGGTCGCAGTCGGTGTTGGTTGGGGGGCAGAGGTCGACCCCTAGGCCCCTAAATTATGGGGTGCCGCAGGGCTCGGTCCTCTCCCCTCCTATTTAACATCTACATGAAGCCGCTGGGTGAGATCATACGGCGGCACGGGATTAAATAGCATCAATACGCGGACGATACACAATTCTATCTGTCCGCCCCGTGCCAACTCAGTGAAGCGGTAGAAGTGATGTGCCAGTGCCTGGAGGGTGTTAGGGTCTGGATGGGAACGAACAAGCTTGCACTCAATCCCGACAAGACTGAATGGCTATTGATGCTCCCTCCCAAAGATTGGCAAACTATTCCATCTCTCAGGCTGGGGGGTGAAATTATACGCCCCTCAGAGAGGGTTCGCAATTTGGGAGTCCTCCTGGACCCACAGCTGACTTTAGATCACCATTTGTTGGCTGTGACCAGGGGGGTCTTTGCCCAGGTTCGCCTGGTGCACCAATTGCGACCCTACCTGGACCGGGAGGCACTTCAGATAGTCACTCACGCCCTCGTCACCTCAAGACTGGATTACTGTAACATTCTCTACATGGGGCTGCCCTTGAAAAGTGTTCGAAGACTTCAGCTAGTCCAGAATGCAGCCGCGCAAGCGATTGTGGGTGCACTCAGGTACACCTACATTACACCTATCCTCCACGAGCTGCACTGGCTACCCATTGGTCTCCGGTGCTAGTCGTTACTTATAAAGCCCTGCATGGCATCGGACCTGGGTACCTGAGAGACCGCCTCCTGCCAATTACCTCCCAAAGACCGATTCGATCTCACAGGCTTGGCCTTCTCCGGATTCCATCGGCCAGCCAACGTCGGCTGGCAACCACCCGGGGGAGAGCCTTCTCTGCTGCTGCGCCGGCCCTCTGGAATGAGTTACCCGTGGAGATCCGGACCCTTACTACCTTCCCAGCCTTCCGTAAAGCTACCAAGTCCTGGCTGTTCCGAGAGGCTGGGGGCTGTTGAAATATCTAGCCCCGCCTCAATTATGAATGTTTTTAAATTCTTTGTATTGTCTTATTTATTTCCCTTTCCCTGTTTATTGTGAGCCGCCCGGAGTCCTAATAAACAAAAACAACAACAACAACAACAACAATGTGGACAAACAGTGCTTCTACCCAGGGTGGAAGGCAATTGGTATGCATGCCTCCATCCTGTATTTTAGCACAATTCATTCGAGAGTATACCTGAATAGGATTTCTGTTTATTGATAAGTAAAAGCCAACAAATATTAACCTCCCAAGAAGAAAACAGCCTTTCTTTGGGAGATACAGATGTACTAATTGGTCAATTAAATTACTGTATAATTTAAAAAGTAAAATAAAATATAAAAAACATTTTAAATTTAATTCCTTTGAAATAGTAAGATTCATGCTCAAGTAAATACTTGTAAAATCAATCTGTCTTTCCAAGATTACCGTACAGTATTAGGAAGTTAGCTTAAATCTCAATAATAACCAAAAAACTGCCACAGTTCAAAAGCACTACATATACTTGTATGTAACGTGACAATTGCTTAATCCTTAGAATTTTCAATATAGGCAAGAAGTCTGCTACCTATTTTAATAATTTAGCATATATGGAAAGTGAAACACTGAAGAATAAATAACTGGAATTCTAAAATCTTTTCTTGCAGTAGTTGCCATAGATTTTAACAAGATTTCCTTTAAGTATACATGCTGAATTCAATATTTAATATCCTTTGATTAAGGGATTCCACCCTTTTTTTCCAACTCTGTTAATGTGTGTGCATGTCTGTCTATTCTATTCTGGAGTCTGGAAATGAAAATCTTTTATAAACCTTCAGTTCAGTGTAATTCTTAAAAGAACAATGTTAAATACAGTACACATAATATCATTATAAAAATACAGTAAAATCAATATTCTTGAAAGTCACATAGAGTGATGGTACTTACCATTGGGAAAAGCTAGAACACTGATGATTAGAAAGAAAAATACCACACAGAGGATGCCTTTCCAAATGTTATCTTCAGGGGTTGAATCATCTCTTTAAAAAAAAAAGACAAAGTAAAACATACAATTAAAACACTGTTATTCGTTTAAATTATCTTCAAGCCCAGTAACTTGTTTTGTCTTTTTGTATAAGAAACAAAAGCTAATCCATACAATCAATATATACATATTTTTCTGGTTCCTCAAAATTGACCATACTTGTTAAAATATGTATAGAAATGCTTAATCATGCAGTTCACAGTTGTCCTAAAGAGCCGAGGTGGCACAGTGGTTAGGGCAGTATTTTTCAACCACTGTGCCGTGGCACACTAGTGTGCCGTGACATAGTGTAAGGTGTGCCGTGGGAGAATTACTTTATATATAGTCAATATAGGCACAGAGTTAAATTTTTTTAACATTTTCTAATGGTGGTGTGCCTCGTGATTTTTTTCATGAAAAAAGTGTGCCTTTGCACAAAAAAGGTTGAAAAACACTGGGTTAGGGTGCAATACTGCAGGCCACTTCAGCTGACTGTTATCTGCAGTTCAGTGGTTCTAATCTCACCGGCTCAAGGTTGACTCAGCCTTCCATTCTTCCGAGGTGGGTGAAATGAGGACCCAGATTGTGAGGGCGATATGCTGACTCTGTAAACCGTTTAGAGAGGGCTGAAAGCCCTATGAAGCGATATATAAGTCTAACTGCTATTGCTATTGCTATAAAGGTGCTTTTCAAAAAGCAATTGGCCTTCTTTTAAGGATTACACTGGAACTTGGGAATTACTTAGATTGAGTTTGGAAAATAGTTTAATAGAGATATATTTCCCGGTTCCACCACAAAAGCGCGTAGGACAAAATCGCGCTCGACAAAAGCGCGCTGTGCCGTCATCACAGCGCGACGAAAAAGTTCGAAAAATGTAAAAATAAAGCGAAAACCTTACCCTAAGCCCCCCAAACCTAACCCTAAACCTAACCGTTAAAGTAACGAAAAACCTAACGCTAACCCTTAACCTAACCCTAACCCTAACGCTCTAAAGCTAACCCTAACCCTTAACCTAACCCTAACCCTAACCCTTACCTTTATGTGAATCGGCTTGCTTTAATTTAATTTTTATTAATTTTTATTTGAATTTTTCGATCTTTTTCATCGCGCTGTGATGACATCAAAGGCGCGATTTTGTCGATCGCGCTTTTGCCGTCCGCGCTTTTGACGGGTCACGATATTTCCCAACCTTGATTCTTTGGAAGCTCTGTTCAGACATTTAAATTCTATCCCGTGAAATCCCTTGTGTTTTTCCTACAAAAGTTCAAGTGAAAAGGCAAACCAACAAAGTTTAATTGCCTTTTGAAAAATCACCTTTGGGACGCCCATACTTGCTACTTAATTAATATGTAGAGAAGTAAAGAATTGCCGACCAAAATAAAGATATTGATTGTAGTATCCAATCTGAAAAACAACATGATCCGCCAACCTTGTTTAAAAAAGTTCTTTCTTCTCTTATTTCAGACAAATAAAAATTGAAGCTTTCTACTAAATAAAAAGTTAGTTTAATATAGATGTCTGTGACAAATTTTTTCATTGTAGATAAAAGGATGCTGTTTCTTTCTGCCTCAGTTCAAAGGTATGAAAGATTTCTACCATGTAATTATCAACGATGCAATGACTGCATTCTGGTAACTGAATCATTATGCTAGTAGACATCAGTGAAAGCTGGAATAATTAATTTAAGTAATTCTATGCCAGAGTATGTGTAAGAGCAAGCAACAATATTTAAATGAGGAAAAAACCAATGAAATAATTAGGATACACAAGCTAGAATTAGGAGTAGAGCGTTCTTGAGTTGATGCATTATGGTTGAGGCAAATGGAACTCATATTCCTTAAGGCCAACGGCAGAAAAATCCAAAAATCCATCTCCTGTATACTAGAAGAATCTTTCTCTAGATCAGTGGTTTCCAAACTTGGCAACTTTAAGACTTGTAGACTTCAACTCCCAGAATTCTCCAGCCAGCAGAGAGGGAGTTGAAGTCCACAAGTCTTAAAGTTGCCAAGTTTGGGAACCACTGCTCTAGATATAAGAGACTTCATATGTACAATTCTGTACATTTAAAAGTAACTTTTTCTTACATATTGGATTATATGTACTTACTTATCCAAAAGATTGATCACACTATTGTAAGAATCAGCACTTCAGAACATGGAATTTGACTTTGCATCTTCTGCTAATTATTTTTGGATATTTGTTTGTATTATTACCATATTTAACAGCTCTATTTTGTATAGTTAGCATTTCTATTTTCTATAGAAATAAAGCAGAACACTGTGATTTAGTTTCTTCCAATTCACATATAAAGATTTACCACTTGTAGTCACTTCAGTACAATACACTAAATGATTTAGCATAAATGACATGCATAGATGATGTGCATTTTTGGATATGTACATCATAATGCATCAATGGAAATTTGTACAAATGCAACAATCTACGATGCATGCACATCTGTAAACACATATGCAGAATTGTGTAAATTATCAATTATATACAATTCATGCTAGCATGGAAGGTATTTTTACATAAGAATTTGTAAAATTGTAAGGGCAATATGACAGTATTCATAAATTAAAATTTTTATAAGGAAAAGGTTTCCCCTGTCCAGTCATGTTCAACTCTAGAAGGCGGTGCTCATTTCCATTTTCTCCCTAGTTGAGGGAGCTAGTGTTGTCTGATCATGTGGCCAGCATAACTATACAACTGAAGACACATGGAACACTGTTACCTTCGCACCAAAGTGGTATCTATTTATCTATTTGCATTTGCATGCTTTGAAACTGCTATGTTGGCAGGAAAATTAAAATTCCAAAGAATAAGAATTAATTCAGCAAGTGCATTGAATTGCAAGAGATCTATTTGTGTGCATAATTACAGGAAAACTGACTAATAAGTTTGTTGGATGCTGTTAGCTAACTTGTTCCTTTTTTTCCACCAATAGTGAGGTTATCTTTATTTTAGCTTCCTCATACTTTCCCCCTCCAAATGGATTAAGGTTATTGATCAATAGTTGACAGTTACCACTATAAATTTATGTCATCACAACAAGGATATTGCACCAAATGATTACATCCGCAGCAGACAAAACTTTTGGAAGATGAAATTTTAACATTACTGGCAACCAAAATGGGAACAAGAGTTGCTATCAGGTACATTTTCCCAGAAGAACTGTTCCACCACATCTGGAAACTGGTGTTGTCAAGACTTTTAAAACAAAAATGTCTTTATGAACCCAGGAAAAGCTAATTGTTAACAGAAATTGTTAATAAGAAAAGAGTAGGAAGAGAAATTCTAGACAGCTCTTCCTTTAATGATTTTTTTTAATCTTACAATATTATCTGAGCGATATATATTAACCAACTAGGCCTCGATGTCAGATTGCATTCACTCATTTTCTTTTTTATTTCTCTCTTCCAAACTCCCTTTATTATCTCTCCCCATTGATTTTAGTTGTTATCATTTCTAAAACATCTTGATAGTTCCACCCTATCTAGGTCACTAGAGAGAACAGAACTTCTCATTCTTCTTGTTTGACAGTAGAATGAGTCACAGAAATTAAATATACACATCTTGACTTCCCACAAAAAAATGGTAAAACATAAATCTGTGTCTCTTTACTCTGAAGTAAATGGATATCCAAATATTGTTTGACGTACAGTTCTTGCTAAAGAATCTAAGGCCTATAAACATTAACAAAGATACTACTTATTCAGGAAGGTGTTTTTAGAGAAAGCACTTCAGTTTTTACTTCTGGTTCACCCTTCTTTGATGAAAATCAATACAACTAATACAGGGTGGTCAATCTCCTAAACTGCATTAGCCAGATCTAAAGTGCATCACTTCTGCAAGGCTGAAACAAGGTGTTTCTTTGAAACTTTTTGCTCTCACCTTCCCACTTTTAAAAATTATGGAGGACCCTCCAAGAGCTTTTGCTGTATAGGTTATCTTTATCAATATTTACCATATTCAAAATTAAAAGTGACACATTCATGAAACATTTATTTCATGAATCGTGTAAAAGCAACAATATAAACTCATTAAATATGAATTAATATTTTTTTTCACGAAAGCTACCTGTATTTTTCAACTATTTTTAAAAAAAACCTGAAAAGACCTTATTTTATTTTATTTTATTTTGCAAATTTCTTCAGAAGATGGCAAATAAATTTGATTTTGCAGACCCCTGAGAGGATATTAGGGGGATTCCCCAGGGTTCCTGGGACCAGGCGTTAGGAAACTCTACATTAAATAAATATATTCGGAAAGCTGCAACCCCGTAATGTTACAGGACGATGCTCCCCACGGCAGCGGACCGGTGCAAAGCACTTGCACACCTACGATCCATCTCCAGCATCCAAGCCGGACTGCCACCCCCACCCCCCGCCAAAAAAAAACACCCTGCCACAAAGTTGCCCCGGTTTCGGGTCGCCCATCCTGTGGCAGAGCCGATGGTCTCTGCGGGCGGGTAGTCCTCGCACGTCAGCCGGGCTGCTACCGCGCCCCGCGCCCCTCAACGGATCGCTCCGGTCCCGCCGGTACCTGGTGAAGGCGAAGGCCATGAGGCTGAGGATGGTGAAGCTGAGCAGGGTGATGGTGTGGGGCCGGTAGAAGAACTCCAGGGTGATGTCCTCCACTTGCTGCTCGTTGATCATGCGGAAGTGCATCCGATAGTTCACATCGTCCTTGCTCAAAGTGCGACTCCCCATATACGACGCCATGGTGGCAGCGCCTTTCCTCCTCCTCCTTCTCGGCGGCGACAGCGGGCCCACCACTCCCGCCGCTCCCAACCCTCGCGGCTCAGCGAAAGGGATGGGAAAGCAGAAGGAGGCGCGGCCGCGGGCAGCGAGGAGACGTAGCCGGGATGTGAGAAGGGGCGGCGCGGCGCTTTAGACGTAGCCCGCCGCTGCCGCCGCCGCCGCCACCACGAGGAAGAGCTGCTCGGGGCCTGGCCTCCCGCTCTTTGCGTCAGGAGGGGCGCCCTTGCGTGCCGGGGAAGGCGACCTTCGTGAAGGCGAGGAGGGCTTCTCTGCAGCCGGGCAGGCGTTGGAGTCCACCCCTTCACTCCCTCTTCTTCCTTCAGGCGCAGCTCCGAGCAGCGGATCCTCGAAGGACGAAAAAAACAAAAACCTCCCGGGATCGAGAGCTGCAGCTTTCCCTGGTCCGGAGTGCAGCTGGGTGAGTTCGTCGCTTCTGGTGGGTCCTTCCTCAGAAGTAAGTCAGCGCCCTGGGTTTCTGTGCTCTGTGGAATTTATTACAAGTCGTTTTGGGGAGGCTCTGATCTGGGCGTCACCGATGTTTGGTATATGTATGTATGCATGTATTTATTTATTATTTATTTATAGTTAGTTAGTTAGTTAGTCAGTCAGTCAGTCAGTCAGTCAAGCATGTATTCGATAACATAAAGGTAAAGGTTCCCCTTGCATAGATGTGCTAGTCCAGTGGTGGGTTCTGGATCCCGTTGCAACCATACTGGTTGCAACTGGTTACAGGATCTGGCATCCTGCACATGAACGCGTGCAGCACGCGCATGCGTCCTACCCTCCAGCAACGCCTCCGCAACGCTCCAGCTACTCGGCGGAACGTCACAGTGGCGCTGTATGCGCCGTGCGTGTGCGCTGAACCGCTGAAGAGTTTAAAGACAGATAAGGACGATGGGCGGGTGGGTGGGCCCTCCGGAGCACTGTACCAAAACGGTACCTGGTGCTCCAGACAGGCACCGGTACGCCCGTATGAGGGCGGACCATCTGCAACCCACCACTGTGTTTGTTCCCAACTCTAGGGGGTGGTGCTCATCTCTGTTTCAAAGTCGAAGAGCCAGCGCTGCCCGAAGATGTCTCCGTGGTCATGTGGCCGGCATGACTCAACACCAAAGGCGCACAGAACGCTGTTACCTTCCCATCAAAGTGATCCCTATTTTTCTACTTGCGTTTTTTACATTCTTTCGAACTGCTAGGTTGACAGAAGCTGGGACAAGTAACGGGATCTCACTCCATTACACGGCGCTAGAGATTCGAACCACCGCACTTTCTGATCGACAAGCTCAGAGTCTTAGCCACTGAGCCAGCTTGTCCCTTGATTAGTTAACACATATAAGTATAAACATGATTTTGAATACATGAAATGGATACAAATAAATGAGGACAGTAGGACAGGGACGGTAGGCACATCGGTGCGCTTATGCACGCCCCATACAGACTTCTTAGGAATGGGGTGAGGTCGACAATAGACAGTCTAAGGTTAAAGTGTTGGGAGTTTGGGGAAGAAACCACAGAGTCAGGTAACGCATTCCAGGCATTGATCACTCTGTTGCTGAAGTCGTATTTTCAAGTTTTGAGCGGTTTACCTTAAGTTTGTATCTATTGTGTGCTACTGTATTATTGTGGTTGAAGTTGAAGTAGCCATTGTCAGGTAGGAAATTGTAGCAGATAATTTTATGTACTACGCTTAGGTCAGACCGAAGGCGGCGTAGTTCTAAGTTGTCTAAGGCCAAAATTTCAAGCCTGGTGGCATAAGGTATTCTATTGTGAGCAGAGGAGCGGACGACTCTTCCACAAGTTGTTATTGGGGAGGCTCATAAGGGATCCCCTTGCCGTTCCTGGAGTATCCTGTCGAGGACACTCTGATCTGGCCATCACCTAAAGGCGACTGATGTTGGAGTAAATATAGTACAGGTAGTTCTCGACTTACAACTGTTCATTTAGGTTATTTGAAGTGACTCTTTAAACTTACAGCGGCACTAAAAAGTGACTTATGACCGCTTTTCACACTTATGACCACTGTAGCATCCCCATGGTCATGTGATTAAAATTCAGATGCTTGACAACTGACTCATGTTTTATGATGGTCTCAGTGTTAGGGAGTCATGTGATCATATTTTGCAACCTTCTGACAAGCACAGTCAATGGAAAAACCAGATCCACTTTACAACGGTATTACTAACTTAACAATTGTGATTATTCGCTTAACTGTAGCAAGAAAGGCAGTAAAATGGGGCAAAATGGCTTGCTTAGCAACAGAAATTTTGGGCTCAATTGTGGTTCTTAGTCGAGGACATTAGTATTAGTATTGTAAATGCATTTTAACTGGACACCCACTGCATTTTCTCTCATTTGGGATCCTGCGTTCTTGTGATGGATGATGTGAAATTTAGTCCAGAAACTCTGAAGGGCCACAGATTGTAGACCCTCCTGTACTTCATGTTGTCTATAAAATTGAGACAACAGAGAAAAAGGATGACTGTATAACTACTGAACTGTGTTGCAGATTTTATCTAATTTTGGTTCTGCCAGTATATTAACTGTAAGGAGAATTTTTTTTTCCATGCAGCAGCTAGAACCTTACAGAGATCTCATCCCTGATATATAATGCTATTTTAGTCATGTTGGCTGAGGATATAGCAATCTTTTCTTGGGGAGGGGGGGAGGCAAAAAAACCCCTACTTTAGGGATGGATTACTTTAAATTTTTTAAATTTAAATCGGACTTTTTTTATTTAAATCAGATTTTTTAAATCAAATTTATTTTAATAAAATGCTTTTGGAGTAAAAATCTATCTAAAGATAGTTTTCTATTTAAGATACATTAATAATTTAGTTTATTCAGCATGAAATGGAGGGTAGTTGTGTAGCATGAGGCTGTATATTCTGCAATATTGGGGCTGTCGGTGAGTCAACAGCAGGTCAGAGGAGGAACTGCTGCGGGACAGAGATGTCAGTTGCTCTTCAAAAATTATAATTTAAAGTGAGTTGATTTAAATCAAGCCTTTTTACTAGTGATTTAAATCGCATTTAAATTGACTTGATTTAAATCAAATCCACCCTTTGATTGGTTGGTGACTGAACTTTTATACCTGTCCATCTCACTAGCATGTGAATTTGCGTGGCAAAGAAAATTAAAACAAAAGGTGGGGAGGTGGGAGGAGGGGAGGTAAATATTTGTAAAACCTTTTTAAAGCTTTTAATAAAAAAAGAAAATTAAAACAAAAGCTAAAGAATCAATTCAACTATTAAAAACCAATGAAAAATAGTTAAAAACCTATAATATGGAAAGAAAACAATGAAGAGTGCAGTCTAAATTTACACCAGTCTTTTGACAGGCTCCCCAGTTCCATGGGATCTCCATACTCCATGGCAAAACCAGGTTTTGAGGACTTTCAGGGTTTCCTATCCTTAACATAATAACAATTGTCAAGCACAGGAAAACAGAAATTCAGGCAGTTCAAATGAATGGCTTATTGTATGTTCTATACAAGAATCTGAACTACTAACAGTCAAAGAAAATTTGTGGTAGATAAGAGTCAAAAGAATTCAAAATGGGCTGAATGTAGATCTCTTGTGGGCGTGAAAGGATCAGAACTGATGAGTTGTTTGACCCCTCCCTCGAGCTCAGCCTGGCCGTCTCCTACATCAATCAGCAAACCAGTATTATTCTGTCCAACAAATGAATGTAAATGTTCATTTGGTCTTTTCTTGCAGATCTTAATCAGTAAGATGCCTTTGTGGACTCGACAGGTTTCCAGATGCTGCTCTTTATTAAATGCATACAATATTACAAAGAGTGCAGAGCTGAGAAAGGAATCAGTAAAAATGTGGACACGTTTTCTTGAATCATCAAAGTTGCAGCGCCTTTGCCCTTATGGATATTACTGCCACATGCTGTTAAAGAATTTCAGAACTTTGCATCTGGAGAATCACAGGCACTTCTGCAGCTCAAGTACTGAACCTCATCAGACTGCACTTTCTCTCATTGACAAGCCAAAACCTGAGATAGTACCTGCTTTAGATACCGAAGAATTCCTTCAAGGTAAGTAACAAATTACATTTATATGATGTTGAACATGATCCATCGCAGCACTACGTCTAAAAGTTTTCAATTTTATTTCCTCTGCCTTTATGAAAAAATTGTTTCGAATTTATTGTCTGCTATAGTATTTAAATCACACCTTTTAACTGAGCCTGAGAAAATTATTTGGCAGAGTTGAGGGTGAATCTTACACAAGTAGTACCCAGGTAATAACAGCAAACGAGACTGGAAAAGTAAGTAATCACTTGACACATTACTTAGTGACAGAATTCCCCCTTGTCATTGTTAACCAAATCCCACCAAGCGTTAGGTAAAGACCTACTCTGATCCAAGCTACTCCTGGATTGGTTCTTCCCTGTCCTAAACCTCAGCCAGGTAGGGACCCAATGCACCCCAGTCCTTATCTCCTTTCGTATATCTGCCCTTTTGGCTGTCTTATACTCCACCGGCCCACCTGGTCTTCACTGTCCTCCTCCTGCTAAGGCATGCCCATCTAGCCTAAGCATTCTTGTCCAAATCATGTGTGGCCTTCATGCAAAACTCCTTGATTTGTAGAGTAATAAAATATTCAATATATGAATTACCCTCAGCTTCAAAGCTATCTGCGTTCATTGCAAAAACACCTTTCCCCCCCCTCCCTTTATGCAGTGTAATTAGAAATGTCTGATCTCAGCCTTGAGTAAGCCATGGTATACTATTTTATCTAAATTAGCAATGATTAATATTGCTTGTGCAGCTATAAATATGGCTTTAATATAATTATGCTAAATTTCCAATCAAAATCTAAATTTCCAATTGGGTTCATTCTTTACCCTAAGGTATAATATAGCTTGTTTGATTTTATTGTGTTATGTAATCCCAGACAGTTAATAGTTTAATACAGTGTGTGGGAATCTAACATGTATGTCTGTCTGTGTTTGTAGGAGCAAATATGCAAGTGTAAAACTTGTGACACTGCTGGTTGTAAAAGCAAATTTGTAGAATGTTTTCTAGGGTTATAACTTTCAGAAATGAGTTATAATTTTCTTCTTCAGAGCCACACATTTGGAGGTGTGTGTGTGTGTCTGTGCATGCGTGCATATGTGTGTGTGTATGATTGTAAGCCACCCAGCATTGCCCTTTGGTAAGATGGGTGGCCAATAAATTTTTATTAAAAAATGTGGAGACTCAATCAAACCAAAATTTATTATTTTGTTAGAGATTAGGCATGAGTGCAGATTATTGTACCCACTACCATTTTTATGTAAATAATTGGTAAATTATTTATTCATTGATTTGTTTATTTATAAAATTTATTACCTACCCATCTTGCCACGTGGTAACTGTCGGTGGCTTACAATATTGAAAGATAAAACTGTATAAAACTTAATAATATAAACACAATGTTATAAAATCAACCTAGCTAAAAAGATGGGGAAATATAGTTGAGTTGGACAGATATACTGTAAATCATCTATAGCAAAATGGCAAAAACTATTGGGAATCTTTGAGACACTAAATTGCACCAGATTTGCTTCAGGTTTCATTGGATGCCATAAGAACAGAATTATCTAATAAAAACTTGGGGGGGGGCAGAGGGGGGATTCCTAAACAGTCATATTGTTTTTGGGTTTCTCATTTTAAAAAAATAATAGTCTTCAATAGACTATTTAAAAAGCAGAATCTCTCTTCCCCTATATTTTGAAAACAAATACTGTAATGAAATTGAAGGAATAATAATCAATTTAATCCAGAATAATAAAAGAATTCTCATTAGGGTTATTTATCAGTAGCTAAGATAGCTCAGCTCTATTCACTATATAAAAGCCATTATTGTGTTTGATATTCTATCACTTCCTTAACTTCAGTTGTTTTTTCACTTTAATGAACTTAAGATTTGGACGATGACTTGCCTATATCTCCCTTGGAGAAAATTTCAGAAGACGAGTCTCTTCAAATCAAAGCTGCACCACCACCTCCGTTAGAATCTTTCTCACTTAGAGATTACGTTGACCATTCGGAAACATTGCGCAAATTGGTGCTTCTAGGTAAGAATAGCTCCACTTGCTATATCACTTTGTGATATGTTGGAACTCTGTGATAACCATTTTTACTATATAACAGCCCGTCGTGTTTTTTAATATGCAACACATTCATGTTTGCAGAATATACCATATTTTTATCATAAAATGGTAGATGGATGGTATATATTGCAGAAATGTAATTGAGGGCAGAAACCATTTTCTTTTGCACAATTTCTTTCTGATAGAAGGGTTCTTAAATCCAAGAAATTCATGAAGAATTTGGAAAACAACTTCTTTAGATCTATTATTTATCTATATGTACTTCAGGATGTATACAGTATTGCATATTACCCTTACAATCAATATATAAAAATTTCTGTATCTGTATCATTGCAATTGCAATTCCACTTAGACTTATATACCGCTTCATAGTGCTTTTACAGCCCTCTCTAAACGGTTTACATAGTCAGCCTATTGCCCCCAACAATATGGGTCCTCATTTTACCCATCTCGGAAAGATGAAAGGCTGAGTCAACCTTGAACCCATGAGATTTGAACTGCTGAATTGCAGCTAGCAGTCAACTGAAGTAGCCTGCACCACTGTGCACCTCTGCTCATATTCATATTAAATATCATATTTAATATGATATTTATATCATATATCATATTAAATTATTTGGTGCCAGTAATCTATATGCTTCTGAGACCTTTACAGAATCGAGCTGATTTTACCGGAATGATAGAAATCAATGAGCCTTGAGCTCTTTCTACCACAATCCTTAATTATTTAGAGTTGCTATCTATGTTTACTCAATCACATTAAAAATGACTATAAATGAACGATTGTGCAGTAGAACTCAAAATTGTTAAACATCAGGGGTGGATTCAGACATGATCAGACTTAGAATAAACCTGTTGGTGTCAACGTGACTGTACCTTAAAGCTGATTGATTTCAGTGGGGCTGTTCCAAGTATGATATTTATAATATTTATATCTAAAGTAGAACGCATAGTTTTTACTGTTTGCATGTACAAAACTAGACATGCTGCAGGAAAAATATTTATTTTCACTGAATGGCTATGTAATCAGTTTTTGAATTTCCTGCAGGAGTCAACTTGTCCATGGTGGAAAAACTTCCAAATGCAGGCCAGCTTCTTGTAAAACTCGATTTTGAAACTGACATTAAAAAAATCCTTCTATTTCTTAATGATATTGGTTTGGAAGATACACAATTTGGGCCATTTCTCACTAAAAATCCTTATATTCTCAACGAAGAAGTGGAAGATCTAAACACAAGGTAAGGATATCTGAGCATTCCAACACCCTCATCCATCAAATCTCAGATATTTAAACCTGCATTGAGTTGGAATCCCTTGAATTTCTTGTTTGCTCCGGTGACACCACTTTAGAATAGTAGGTTCGGTATGGTAACAGGAGCTAAGAATTTCTAAACAGCACTGCTGGCATGAAGAATAAAAGCTGATGAGAAAAGGAGGTGTACATGAAGTCAGTACATGATTCATATAAGAGTATAGTCTTTTAGGTTGGTAGGTTACTAAACTTGCTATTTTACAAATGGATTTTGTGACCAAAGTTTTTCCAGTCACAAATTGAACATACCAATAATCCTCATTTAGCAACTGCCTCATTTAGCAACCATTCACAGCTGCAGTAGTGATGAGAAAGTAATTTTGTGACCAACCTCGCATTTACAACCTTCACAGGTCTGTAAAGCAAGGGGAGGCTGATGTAAGATCATGAACCACAATCATGGTTTCACTTAGCAACCAATTCACTTAATAACCAAGTCGCCAGTCCTAATTGTGGTTGCTCAATAAAGGCTAATTGTAATGTCAACTGAATGGCTTAAACAAGTACAGCAGCTGCTATTTAGAAAAAATGCCAAGTTCTGTTCATTATTACACACAATTCCTTCCCAAATAGAGTCCAATAAAATGCATGCATTGAATTTTCGTGGAGCTTTTCCTAAAGTTGGGGAAAAAGGGGTTTTTGTTTATTTTCAGTAAACAGAATTCGATTGTTGAGACTTGACTAAACACAGACATGTGTTTATCATTATGGGGAAAATTAAAATTCCTTGTCAGTAGATAGAAATAAAAAATAACAGTGGGTTGATTAGAGATTAAATTCATTTTACTTGCCATTTTCTTTAAAAGCTTGTCATTAATCATATATTCTGGTTGGAGGGAAAATAACCTTTTATCAACAGAGGAAATATTTTAGCAGTTACATCTTGAGTATAATATAATTAAAATGGCTTGAAAAGAGTTTTAGTATACAATAACATTCTTGAAGATCAAAATTGTAAGAAAATCAAACATTTAAGTTTTGCTAAAAGTTATATTTATGATCAACTAAGGCATTCTGTAAACCTCATGCAGTCTTTTTGTGATAACCTGCTCAAGGGAAATTACCTCTAACAGCACATATGAAAAATATGTTTTAAAAACATAGAGTCTGAAGTAGGAGTGCCATAACATCCTATTGAAGATGGAGAATTCTTAATAAGGCTACAATGCTGGTTGGCTGTTGGTGATAGAGAAATTGAAACACTTTCTAGAAGCTTAACTTCACACTACAATCTTTATGCATTTTATTAATGGAGGATATAAAAATAACTTGGATTTTAAATCGATTCAAGTGCAAAACCAGTATCTTTTAAGTTTCCAGAGGACTTTATATAGCAGTGTAGGCACCCATCGTAGAAATTTACAGTCATCTCAGATGCTGCTGAATTATGACTGTAAGCCCTAAATCACTTGCTAGTGTGCAAAGAATACATAATTAAAAACATAATTTTCCAGATTTTTCAGCATCACAAGACAATGTTAAAATCAAAGGAAAACTTTTTTTCTCCCTTGTAGCACACACAAGAGATTAAGCATCACTGCAGTTGCTAAAAACATGATTTCTGTTATATCTGAATGAAATCAAATTGTGAATACTATTAAAGCAGGTTCTGGTGAAATGGTAGATTCAGAAATGGGATAAAAGTTTATAAGACTCTTTTAACATAGTTTTAAAAAGTGGGAGAATGGAAGGAAATAAAATAAATAACGATTCCCTTATATAATCTTCCTTCTCCCCATCTTCCAAATTTTGCTGAGCAGGAAAAACCTGTAGATTGTTTCTGTGTAATATTTGGAGAATATGCTACCTACATTTGGGGGAGGTTAATTAAAACAAAAAGACAAGAACATTACAGTTGGTTCTTTATGGGTCAGTTGGCAATGCCAAGAACATGTTAATTTTGGGATCCTTTTCAAGTAAATTCTTTTTCACTGTCCTTTTGTAGCTACAACATTACAGTGGAAATGTTTATCCAAGTCGGTTTGGCCAGTTTATCCTCAATGCTTTCTGAGATTCACAATTGACCTTCTGTCCAGAAAGCCTGCCTCCCCCGCAAACAGGTTTTCATGAACTGAATAGTATTAAGGCTTCTGTTTTAAGAAATAGGCTAGAAGAACAATGAATGTCCAAGATGAATTCCCAGCACTTTTTCCATGGTTATGTCTTTTGGGCAGAGAAAGAATGTAAATCTTTAGAGTCACTGTTTGACAACGTTTCTTGATTTATTTAAACATGCCATTTAAGTTCATTAAGAGCTATTCCTTAAAATCATAATGTATTTGCATTCAGTTGCAAACATATATTTTTGCATGCTTATTTTAGTGTAAACCATATGGGATATTAAGATCATATCGCAAAACTCAGCTAGTATTGACAGAACTTTTATTTAAATGTAGTTGGAAATTGTTAACTAATTCTTTAACATTTTTACATTATGGTTTTATTCTCATTAATTGGGAATTGTGGTATTTGGCTTTAGTGAAGACTTTTTCACCCTTCATTTTAGCTGCTTTACTTGTTAATATTATTGAAATATCTGCTACTTTGATAGATAATGCCAGGGATGTGGTCATTTAGATAAATAGTTGCCACTTTGCTTTATTTCATTATAAATGAATGTATTTCCCTATTTTCCAGGGTCGACTATCTAATATCAAAAAAATTTCCCAAAGAAGCAGTTACACAAATGGTTTTAAGGGATCCATGTTTACTCCTCCTTTCTGTGGAAAATCTGGATGATAGATTGGGTTTCTTCCAAAATGTACTTGGACTAAATCCAAGAAAGGTACCTTTTGCTTTTCTTTAAAGACCACTTTATATTGAAATGAACACTGTGTAGCATTCCATTTATTTGGAATTCAGCAACAACTGGAGAGATATTGATAATTTCTATTTTGATTACAGTATATATTTGCCCACGGTATGTGAAAATATAATGGAAAAAAATCATCAAAAATCATAAACAGATAGTAAGACTCTTTTTCATTACAAGAATTTAAAATTTCCTATTAGATAGACATTTATCTAGAGGGCAGAGAACAGCCATTATACCCAGTTTTTTTGAAAAGAATATATATAGTGTTGTTATAGGTTAGACAAAAAAAAACCATTGCCATAGAAATTGAAGTAATTGAGTCATGATGTTCAACATATGTATATAAATTGTTGAACCTGAAATCCTGTTAAGATTTTACCTATGTTATAAAATGCATTCCTATATTATTCACTCTGAGTTGTATATTTGGTAGATTTTTTTCCTTACATAACCATAACACCCAAATAAGAAAATCTGTGTCTGTAATTCCATACCTGAGGCACAATAGCTTCCCATGAATATGGCTGGCACTCTAAACAGAAGCATAAGCAAAAATAGAAAATATATCACTGCTTGCTTTTAAAATTACATGTGTATGGAAACTGCCAATATATTAAAGTAAATAGTCTTCCAATGTGATTTTGATATACTATATACGTCCATATTTTTTTCAACTAGAATCATGTTGTCTCTATATACTCTGCCAACAAAATACAAATGTTTATTTTACCCTAAATGTATATTATTTAATACATTTTTATTTCTTTTTGAATGTAGACTAGAAATTTGGTAACCCGTCTTCCAAGATTGCTAACTGGCAATCTTGAACCAATCGAAGAAAATCTTGCAGTAAGTCTCCTTCTTTTAGCAATTATTGTAAAATTATTTCAACACATACAAGTTGTTAAGAGTTATGCAGGATAGCAACTGGACCAATTTTCGCATGTTCCAGTTCTACATTATACTTATAACATATAATAGAAATAATACCCTAGTATATGGGTCCTCAAACTACGGTCCGCAGGCTGCATGTGACCCGCCAAAGCCATTAATCTGGCGAACACAGGACTTAACTTTGCAAGCCCTGCGGGCTGGATCTGTAAGGTAAGGCCAACAATTTTGGCCTGCAGAGACATTCTGGAGGTGGGAAGGGTGAAAAGCGGGGTGTACAGATGAACCAACAGGCCAAAAATGAGCGAAAACAGTCTGGTTTTAGCCAAAAACCAAGCTGTTTTTACTTGTTTTTGGCCTGTAAAAGGCTTCTGGAGGTGGGGGGAGCAGGGTGCACAGACACCCCAAGAGGTCAAAAAACAAGTGAAAACAGCCTGTTTGTCACCTCCCCTGCGTCCAGGAGATAAAGAGAGAGAGAGAAAGAGAGAGAGACAGAGAGAGAGATTTCTCAAATTCCTTGGGGCTGAGAAGAATTGCTGCAAAACTGAGTTTCCTGAAGTGGACCACTAAACAACTGAAAAAAAGATCTAGTAAAAAGAAAAGGCAACCAAAAGAGTAACATGCAAACAAAAGCAAATAAAACACCCACAGGAGCAAAACAAATTAAAGTTTAATTTGTGTGCTTTGTTCAATGGACTGTTAAATTGGCCATGTCCACCTAATCACATGACCTAGTCACGCCCACCATCACATGAGCAACTAGCCACACCCACCCAGCCAGTGTGGCCCCCTGAGGGACCGTGAATTGGCCCCCTGTTTAAAAAGCTTGAGGGCCCCTGCCCTAGTACATGTGAAGTGTTTTGCACAAGCCCTGTGACTTTGAAACTAATATGTTCCGTTAAGTTCTTTATAAATACAGAAATACGATGAAAAGCTAGTGTGACGTAGTTCTTTGTATACTAAGTTGTGTGCTGTTATAAACTCCAGCAGAGTTATCTTTATACAATATTCAAGTGCAATCAATTAATGTTAGAAAAAAAATTTGAATGCTCAATAACAGTAGTTAACATTGTGTGTCTGTTGAAAGCTTGGACTTTATTTTCTGTTTCAGTATTCTAAAGATACTGAGAATACAAAGCACACAAGGATTTCGGAAAGATATTGCAATTTGTTTTATTTTGGCCAATCCACAGAACTGTGTTGAACATGTAATCTTTTTTTAAAAAAAAATAAAAAATGCTTCATTTTTTTTCCTGAAAATATTGTCCCAATGTCATATGTTTCTCTGACATCTTTCAAATTTTAAAATTGATTCATAGCAATCACTCTCTTTTTCAGGTGTATGAGGAAGAACTTGGATTTAGTAAGAATGAAATCCGCCATATTGCACACATAGTCCCTAAAAACCTAAGTATGGGCAAAAAGAAGTTAACACAGATTTTTGATTATGTGCATAATGTAATGGGCATTCCCCACAAACTTATGGTACATTTTCCTCAGGTAAGAATCTTGAAATGTAATTACTAGTGGAGCACAAAATGTGTAAAGTAGTTTAAGCAGAACTCATGCAGATTGTAGACATAATAGATTTATATGATCACCATCTCATATATCTCTGGGTGGTTAACAATTAAAAACAATAAAAACAGTAAAAACAGAAGAAATAACATAAAATAGCATAGCAGCCAAAAACACTCAGTCAGCATAAAAACTACCAAGGAATAGGCTCATCCAATTCACAAGATGTAAAGATATTGATTAATGTACCATATTTTCACGACCAAAAGCCGCACCGGATTATAAGCCGCAGTATCAGTTAACGTTAATTTTTCAAACTTTTTCCATATATAAAGCGCACCGGGTTATAAGCCGCACGTTTTCCGACGCTTCTGGACATCTGTTGCAGTCGCGAGGAGCGGAGAAGAGCGCGAAGGTTCTTGGCGCTCCAGGAAGCCGTGAAAGCAGCTGGGAGAGGCGCACGGCTTGGTTTATCCTCCCTGGACGTCGCAGCAGCAGCCCCAAGCACACTGTGATTTTCGCATCGGGGCATGCTGCAAGAGAGAGTGAGTGAAGACCTTTCCGGATTGCTGGTGGTGGAGGTGCGGGCCCGTCGCCCTGTGCTCAGCAAAAAAAGTCCGGGGGAGTCCTTTGCGCTGGCTGGAAAAGGGCTTCACTCTTCACTCATTCCCTCTTGCAGCACACCCCGATGCGAAAAACACTGAGATCGGTGAGTTTGGGGCTGCTACTGCGACATCCAGGGAGGATAAACCAAACCGCGCGCCTCTCCCGCTTCCCGGAGCGCCAAGAACCTTCGCGCTCTTCTCCACACTCTCTTCGGCTCCTCACAACTGCAATAGACGTCCAGAAGCGGCAGGGGCTATCGAGCTGGAAATCCAATCCCCATTAGCCCCAAAAGCCGCTTCTGGACATCTATTGCAATCCCGAGGAGAACGCGGAGAAGAGCGCGAAGGTTAGGGTTACTGGGCAACGTGGGGGTGGGGGAGGCTGGAGCAGTTTCGTTCTGAATGGAGGGAGAGGAAAAAAGTTGGGATTCTCCCTGCTGCAGCCTTTAAATGGCAGAGAGAAGCCGAACTCTTTCCCCTCCATTCACAGAGAAGCTGCGGCTCCCTTTATGCCCCTCTGGCTGGCCCCCTCCCTCCCGGGGGGGGGGGGGGGGCTCAAAGTACCTGAAAGGGGCATGCAGGCTGCTATAGCTCCACTGAGAAGACATTTCTGAGAAGAGAAAGGGCTCCGGTCAGGCTGCACCCAAGCTGATGGAGTGCTCGCAACCACCCGCCTATCGCCAGGGAGACAGCCAGTGCAGGTGAGCCGCGCGATTGCTCCGATCGCAAGGGCGCTTCACCAGCTCGGGTGCAGCCAGACCAGAGAACTTTCGGTGGTGCACCGATTCCAGCAGCTGCGTTTTTCCTTGAAATTTGCTGTCCCGGCAACCCGAAGTGGACATTCTCCCAGCGGCGTCTCAGACACTCCCACCCTTAACCAGGACGAAGTGAGGATGGCTGGGCGCAGTTTGGTGCCTCCCGGCTAAGGAGGGAGGGAGAGACCCAAGGGACGTGTGCGTGCCTGCTCGCGGTCATTCGCTTATGAGTTTCAAGTTTGAGCGTAAAATCGGGAGAGATTTTCGATCTTTTTCCATATATAAAGCGCACCGGGTTATAAGCCGCACTGCCGGTTTTTGATCAAATTTTAGGATTTTCAGTGCAGCTTATAGTCGTGAAAATACGGTATTTTAAAGCATAAGTGAAATTGTCCATATTTAGGAAAATTATTTGCACATGTCACTAGTTTTAATGATCTGCTGTTCAATGCCATATTTGCTCAGAAAGGTAAGCCACTGATTTCAGTATGACTTGTTTCCCAAAAAAGATACATTTCATTTTTTTTTTCTATTTTAGATTTTTAATACAAAGTTATTACGAATCAAAGAAAGACATCTATTTCTTACGTTCCTGGGAAGGGCCCAATATGATCCGGAGCAACCAAGCTACATCTCCTTGGAAAAATTGATAGCCTTGCCAGATGATGTGTTTTGCACTGAAGTTGCTAAAGCAGAAGTAACAGACTTTGAAAAGTTTTTGAAAACGCTGTAAAGAAGAACTGTTTAAAAAATATAAACACATCTGGTAGTATGCCTTCTATCTGCAAATTTTGACAAAACTTTGTCAATAAATAAAATGACTTCTAAATATGCAAACAAATTTAGAAATAAGATATGACTTATATATATCCAAGTGTGCTGATAAATGTTAAATAAGAAAACCAAACATCATAAACCAAAAATAAGGATGATTAAGCATTTATCATGGGGGCAGCCACTAGGGTTTCCTACCAATGACTTAGATGTAATGTTTACCTAACAATATCTGGTTTTAGATTTATTCCACAGTGAAAACATCAATATTTACTGTAGCAGAGAAGTCTGGTAGCATCTTTTCAGACTGACATAAATGTGAGGTACAGCTCACTTCATCAGATGCAGTGGAGTTATGGAAGATTAAACTGGGAATAGGTGGAGGAAGGAGAAGTTATTACCTGGGAAGAGATGGAGGAAGAAGAAGAGGTGGAAGAAGAAGAAGTTGCCAGTACAGGTTACATTCGAGACAAATTAAAATTTCCCTATTAAATTTACTGTGTAACTATAATAATTATAAATCACCTCAAAGAAAAAGTATTTTTCATTTTAGAGGCTGTTCTAAAATTGTAGAATTATGCAATTCTACAATTGCATAATTTTTTGGCAATTTCCAACCCTTACCCAGAAACTTTTTAAGGGGAAAAAAGGATTACTTGATGATTAATGAGAGTTCTTTGCAGTGAATATAAGTGAGATATTCTCTTTAACATGTAAGCATTTAACAATATGAAAATTAAAAATATGTGGAGATGAGTATGTCACCAAAAATGACATGGTGTGTCACCTGTGGCATGTATCATAGGTTTGTCATCAATAGTCTAGAGACAATGGATTTCTTTATGCACTTTCATCCCACTCTGAATTCTTGCATTGCAAGGAATTATAGTGATTTACTGACCTCGGTCTTTATGCAAGTGAGTTTTGTACCAACAGCTCTATTCTAGGTCATATTTGATAATATGATCTTAGGATCACAACAGAATCAGTGCAGAATAGATCTGCATGTCCAATGCTGAAATTAACTTCCCAGGGGGTTGCTTCCTGGGATGTCCATGATGTACAAAGTCACCATTTGTATTTTAAATGGAAAAGCAGAACTTTCAAGAGACTTTTTTTCCCCTTAATTCTTATACCCCCCTACTTCTTTTCAATTAAGTACCGTAGTCATGTCCTGAAGTTTTTTGAATTTTCCCAGCACTATTATTAGTCTGAGAGGAGCCAAGTAAATGTACTTCCCTGATGTACACCCCTTTTTGTTAGTGGATAAATGACAGTAAAAGTTAGATGTCTTGTGGCAATATTCTTGCTGCTTCATTTTGCTGTGATTGGATTGTTTGCTAAAGAAGTGTTGATGCAAAATGGAGAAATGATTTCCATATTTAATTTAAGAAATTAAGTTCAACTAGAGAGCTTGCGTTGTTATTGTGTGAGCTACACATTAAACTATTAAACATTAAAATATTCTAATGTAATCCAGGTGATTGTGGATTAACTCAGGAGGAAAATGGAAACTTAATATTTGGATATGATACTTTCTGAAATAGAGCGTGAAGATATAATGTACAATTTACTTGTATACCACCAAGAATCCCTCTGTGAGAGAGGTGGGCAGTTTCTATATTTGATAAATAAATAAATAAATATTTTATTAACATTGTGGATTTTTATGGTTTTTCATAATTGGCATTGGTTCATAGTACAAAGAGGCACACAGGAATGTGTGTTTTCTTCAGTCTGCTCATTTACTCTGAGAATTCAGTACTTTGCCAGCATTCAACTTGATTATAATCTGGATCATTTGTAAGCACTCTTACCTGGTACTTATTCTAAGATTGTGGGATATTTTATTCTTGTATTAAATTTTTAGCCCACCTTTAATCACTTTATAAATAACTTTACATACAGTATATGCATGGGTATATAATACAACAGCGAGGATCTAAAAGCAGAAAGCAACTTGAATTTTAATCTCAAATGATATTCAAGATTTAGATGTATATATCGCTGAATTAATTTGAAATATCTGCTTTTGATAAAAAGATAAAACTAGAATGACAAAAGTTTGGCTCCTGGAGAATTAAGTCCTGCCTTGCAAAACATTCTTCATGGTTGCTTTGGAGTTAAATTTCAGACAGTTGACTTGCTGAAATATTCAGCCTTCCATCAGTTTTTATGGTCTTCACAGCATGACGATCTTTTCCTGCTTTCACAACCTGGGATTGAACGGAGATTCATCAAAAGATAATACTGGAAATTTTCTCAAAGTTTAAACATTCTCAAGATCTGTAATGCATACCACTTTCGACAAAATATTTAATTGAAGGCTTTTTCTGCCCTGTGCCAGAAAAATATCACACACAGGGATAATAATCTCGGCTTTCATTTTAGAGCTGTTGGAAGCTACTCTCTTTTAAACCATTCCTTGGAGAAACCTCTATTACTCTATCTGCCAAATTTAGTAGACTCAATTTTTAAAAGTCGTCTTGACTATCCATTTCCCACTGTCGGCAGCAGCCTTGTTCACTCTCCATTGTCAGAAAACAATGAGGTGCAATTCCTTTTGCTTTAAAAAAAAAGGCACGCATATATCTTGTAGAAAAGGAAATTTGCCCTTCACGCTTCGATTGTACGCGGCACGGAAAAGACACGTCGCTGTCAACGCCGTCCAAGCGTTAACATTTGAATCAGGCAGAATAACGTGTGGTTGGACGTCGGCGTCACGTGACAACGCGCGGCTGCGAGCACGTGGTTTAAAGACGTCGCTCCTTTTCCCAAGAGGCAGTGCGGTTTTGGTAGAGGTGAAAATGGCGGCCAGGGCACCCGGTACGTAAGTAAAAAAGATTGGTTTTAGTCCGGGCTGTTTAACCGTCGAAGAAGGCGGCGTAGTTGAGGTGGTAACGTTTTTGTGACCCAGACAAGCCTGGTTTAATCGGTAGTGATGGTAAGAGGACGTAGACACGATAAAGGGTTTAGGATAATAAGGGGCTTAGGAAGGTTCTCAACATTCATGTATGTGTGTTGTGTACGGCATCGCTTTTGTGCGTGGCTCCTTTGAAGAAAATCCCCCTTTGAATTTAGCTGTGCTTTGCACTCTGGAAGGAGAGCATATAGGAAAGGGCAGGCACACTGCCTTCCGCCAGCCCCCTCCTCCAGATCAGATGTCACCAACCTTTCGGACCTCAGGGACCACTACATCCATAATTTTAAATCCCGCGGATCACTAATATGATTTTTTTAAAAAAAGAGAAAACAGTATTTAGTGCATTATAAAGAAATGCAAATAATTTTTCTGGGGACCACCAAAATTTTCTTGGGGACCACCAGTTGGTGACCACTGATGTAGAGAGATGTAAGGCAGCTCTTTTATATTAGCAATGTAGTTTTTATGATGTGACCAGATAATAATATCTGTCACTGGATTAGGGGAAGCCACTGTATATTGGTTATTTTTCTTGGGGTTCTTTTTATTTATGCCTAAGTGTTTTTAACAGTCATTTATATTTATTTTTTTAACAGCTAATTTTTTTCTATGCCCACCAGTCAACTTTATGAAATTGGGGTGGGGTGGGGTGCTATATAAATTTGCTAAATAGAATAATTTCACCAGCCAAAAAGCAGTCGTGTCTAGTCGTTGATGGAGAGGTTGGTTCTTTTATGTTCTCCCTGTCCTGCGAGCTTCTAAATAAGTTGTTGGTTTTACTGCAAGGGCCTACATAGATTGAGACTCCAAAGGATTCTTCTGTCAAGCAATTAAAAAAAAACAGGTTTTGATGAAAAAATAACTTTGGGGCTTCTTTGGGATTATCCTCCTCTTCTGAAACACTTGGAGGTGAAAACGAACACTAAAAAGATCTTTAGGACAGCTGCTAATAGCACATATTTCTGCCTTGTCCTTTTTGACTTTCAAGTCTCTGTCTTCTCCTCTGGTCAGAATATATGCCTTTATTGCTAGTCTTTCACGAAGTGTTTAGTGGTTTCTGAAGGCTATATGGCTGCTTAGTTAGGGGGTAGTTTGAAAAAAAGGTATACTGTACATTCATCCTAGAGGAAGAGGAACAGGGTAAGAAATATGAGATTTGTTTCAAGTCTCTTGATACTGATGTTAGTGGCCATAGGAGTTTTCCTAGTAGGGGAAGAAGTTGCTAACTCAACAATGTTATCAGTATGTAATCAAAGGGGCTTTTTTTCCATCACTGCTTTGTATCTGTTTCCTAAATTTGAGTATACAAAAATGTTGTATTTGGTTCCCAAAGTTTTCCCCTTTTCTAATTCCAACTTTATCCTGTACAGTTTTAAAATAAATATTCTGAAATATTGCCAATGTGGTTAGTGTTTTGTATAGGCACAAAAATATAATACCTAAGTTATATGGGGGATTATATAAAGGAAGTCTGATATGGGAATATGCATTATTCTATGTACTAATATACATTAATTAGGGTATATATGTACTATAAGTATTCAGTACTTTTATTTAGTTTATTTATTTAGTTAAGAATCAAGTATGTATACTTGAGCATGTGTACCTCACAGTTTTTAGAATAGTAGTTTTTTTGTAAAGTTTTTTATTTTTTCATTTTCATAACATATAATCACATGTATACTATTACATAGCCAGCATCTTATTGTACTATTAAATGTTTACATCAATTCATCTTACCATCAACTCCCAATAAACAATTATCTCTTCTGCTCTCCATACACCATATTATCCATCACTTTCTTCTCCCTCTCTCCTCCTCCTCCCTACCTCCTTTCTTCCTTCTGTCATCCTTCCCTTCTCTACTTCTCCTTCGTCTCTACTTCTCTCTCCCCTTTCCACTCCTCATTTCTCTCCTCCTCTTCCCCCCTCCTTGCCCTCTCTCTTAACTCTCTCTTCTTCCCTTACCTCTCTCCATTTCTTCCCACTCTTCAGCTCATTTACTTCATTCATTTCAGTTTCTGAGCAAGCTCCATTTTATTTTGATGGTATTTATAGCTCCTTTTCCATATACATATTTAATTTTAACAAATATACTCCTCCTTTTTTAGAGTTTTTGGAATAGTGTTGATCTTAGCTCATTGTAAATCTGGATGATTCACACACATTTTAATTTCAGCATAAAGGGATAAGGAAGAAGAACAATATTCAGATTGGAATACAGCAAAAGCTTTACAGGAGGTGTTACTAGGTTTTTTTTAAATACTGCAGTAGGTGGGAGATTTACTTCTCATATTATTCTTGCAGTTGTATTATTTTAAGGTTTCTAAACTATCATTCTGCACATTCTTAAATCACTCCAATTCTTTGAATTGTTGGTCTTCAACTGTAATCACTACTACATTTGAAGTTATATGGCACAAAATAGAAGAAAATATTTTCATCTATAAAATGTGTTAACTAGGAGTTGTCTGATGAAGCCAAAGTTTTATTCTTCTGAGTACAGTTAAACTATGTATACATTAAAGGTAATGGTCACAATACTCATAGTGTTGGAATCTGGATATGGAACAGGTGTACAATCTTAAGTTAACTGGTTCATACTTCTAGTTTCAGCTGGCAGTCGTCTGTTTGAGAGAGTTCGCAAATGGTATTACAATGCACAAGGATTCAACAAATACGGTGGGCATTTTCTGTGAATATTTCTAAACTATACATTTTATTTGCTAATGTGCTACTGGTATATAAATTATTGAATTGAAACAATATTTTCAATTAGATCAACATGTACACCATAAAATATAGAAATTTGCTGTTCATTGTATTAGTCACAAAATAGATAAAAATTAAATTCTGTTACTCTGAGTTATTTAGTTTTATTTTGTGACTTTAAAAAGCAACTACCATAGCTATTATTTACATGTTAGACAGTTTGGCCATATTGTCAATTGTTTGTGTATATTTGACTTATGTAAAATAGCAAATTGCTCCAGCTACTGTATATGGGTGTCAACCTATATTTTTTATTTCATTATGTCATCAATTTGGATAGGTTGTAAGGCTGCTGACTTCCAAGCAATCGGATATAAATGTGTTACTTCCAACTATAACTATAGGCATCACTGAAGATAAACAGTATGATAAACTGTCTAGTTGTGCATATTTATTCAGAAATGAATTCTGTTACAATTAAAGGTTAAGATGCCTGTGCTCACATAATAACTAAAGTCATCAGGAACAAAATTAATGATTGTTCCTTGCTGCAGTAATGGTAACCTCTTCTTCATGAATTTACCTACCATATTTTTGGAGTATAAGGCGCACCTTTTTCCCTCAAAAAAGAGGCTGAAAATCTGGGTTCACCTTATACAGCATTTTTTGCCTCCCGAAACCCCATCCCCTTCACCAAAATGACTGTTCAGAGCTTGCAGGAGGCTTTCAGAGTACTTCTGGGGACTGGGGAGGGCAGAAATGGGCAAAAAACGGGCTGGTTTTTTGCTTGTTTTTGGGGAGCCGCCCCCCCCCCGAGCACTCTACAAGTATCCTAAAGGCTATTTGTGCCTTCTTTTTTTATATAAAAACCAGGCCCGTTTTTGTGAAAAACGGGCCGTTTTTGGGAGGTTTGTAGAGTGCAAAAACTTTTTTTTTAAATTTGCCTCTTCAGAACCTTGGTGCATCTTATACTCTAAAAAATACGGTACTTCGCAACTCCCTATGCAGATATTGATTCAGGCTATTTACATTTTTCATAATTTTTTGCTATATCAAAGATTATTGCACATGATAGATTTATACATGTCTTTTCAGAATAAGCCCCATTAGGGTCAGTAAGATAGACTACCATAGAAGTGCAGTATATTGAAAATCATTGTTTTGCTTTTTATTCAACTCATTGAGAAGATAAGGGTGTCACATTAAAAACAGCAACTGAAGTATTAATATATTTTAGTTTTGGTAGTTTTGTTTTAATGTTATTCCAAGAGGAGTGGTTCAGAAACTCTAGACTTTTTAATGGTGATGCCATTCAACCATCATGAAAACATTTTAAAGGGTCTTTTGGCTAGAATTGGAGATAGGATGCTGGAGTGACTCATCTATGATCCATTGTCCAGACATTTTTAACAAAGCTACAAAAATTAATTTCTTGATCTCCTATCCAGCAATTAATTGCTCAGTGAGTTGCCAAACACAAGCTTCAAGACATTAGTATGCTTTAAATGCGAAATACTTTTTTTCATCTAATTGATTGACTAGTATTTTAGCTAATGTGAGAAATATTTTCTGTTGCAGGATTAAGGCGTGATGATATACTAAATGAAACTGATGTTGTCAAAGAAGCTATAAAGAGACTTCCGGAAGATGTATATTATGAGAGAATATTTCGCATCAAGAGAGCAGCCCAATTGAGTCTGACACATGATATCCTTCCTAAAGATCAGTGGACAAAATATGAAGAGGTATGAATTCTTGCATGCATATTAATAAAAGGAATCCATTGTATAGGGAAGATTGATTCAAAGCAGACGGGAGTATCAGTGTCCTTGTAGAAATTAAATGTTTAAGATATTTAAAACCTCCCATTTTATAGTAAAAAAAAATCCTCCCAAAGAAATTTCTGCTAATCTGAAAAGAATGAATGTGTGTGAGAGATTATAAATAAATACATCTGAATTTAATAATTATCCAATACAGTGCATTAGACTTTAGTACAGTGTTTCTCAATCTTGGCAGCTTTAAGTTGTATGGACTATCTCCCATGCTGTCTAGGCTATTCTGGAAAATGAAGTCCATACATCTTAAAATTGCCAATGTTGAGAAACACTGCTGTAGTACATGAGGGCTCTCCATTCTACTTACTGGTTAAGGTTCCTCATTTCTAATAGGTTTCATCACTCTTAGGGAAGACATTGAAGCAAAGGCATTCTTTACTCTCCATAGTCATGTCTGTATCTAGCTGTTTTGAATTCTGCCAGTAATCAATAAATCAAGATCAAGACAAGCTATGGTGTAATGCAGTGTGTGAAGCCAGTCACAGAATGATTTGAACCCAGAAATATGTTGGTGGGGGAGGGTTCCACCATTAGCATCTTCAGAAGCTGACAATTTCAATAAGCTCATCTGGTGTAGAATTAACTTAGATATTATATATAGAAAAACAATGTCATGCTTAAAACAAGTGAACTGCAAAATGCTGATATAAAGCTGTGTGAATAAAAGCAAAAAATTGTTCACTTTGCTTTTCATTTTATGAACTGAACAACCTTGCTCTCAGATGAAGGAACAAAAAATCTACTTTATATCCTGGAGTTGCTGGAGATGAAAAGCAAAGCTGGCCTTAAACAGCATCACCCTATACCAAAAATCCAGTGATGAGATCTTTCACCCACCTTAGCTGTATAACAAGTGACATAGGAGACCAATATAATGCAGTCCAACCTTCAATACATATTCTCTCAGATTAAAGATAGTGTGCCCTATGCATATATCTGCAGGTCAGTAAATAAAGTACAAGAGGAGAACCATATAAAAGAGTATTTTGCTAGCTGATAAGTGCTTAGTGAAATATCTACCATACGGTTAATAGGTTTAATATTTTATTTTGCCCTAAAAAGATAATAGATGTATTGCATATCCTCTGTTATGCCATCCTAGTCATGTATTAATTCAGAAGATTTTAAAGGATAAAGTACAAAGCTAAAGTACTTAAGACTTTTCTTTGAGAACTAATTTGACAAGCAATTTGAAAAAAGTTATTTTTCTCATATATGACAACTACAGCAAAACTATTATAACCACAAAAGTGGAAAGGTTTTCACTTGAATGATTTGATTAGAAATAATCCAGTATCTAACATTTATGGTTGATTGGGAACTCCTTATAGATTTTTTGCATTAAATAGGAAAAAAATGCACATGACTTGTGATTTTATGATTAGAAAAAAATGGAGTAAGAGACAGCTTTGTAAATGTATTTATATATGCTACAAAGGAAATCAGAAACTCTTTTTCTTTACTGCTTCTGCTATTCATTACTCATTCGTTATTGTATTAATTTTTATGTGTTTTGTAAAACTTTAATAAAAAATATCTTCTGTCTTAATTTTTTAGGATAAGCCTTATCTATGGCCACATGTGGTGGAAGTCATGCGTGAAAGACGTGAAAAAAAAGAATTCAGAGATAAATAATTTTCTGTCATTTATTTAAGCAAATATTTTCTTTAGAATGTAATTTGTTTGGCCAGAGATTTTGAATATTTCAAATACTGAGCAAGAATTCTTTGCTTAGTAATACTTGGTCATCCGGTTCAAATAAATGTTACCAACTCTTTTTGGAATCTTGTTTCCTAAGGTGCAAAGAACTGGTTACAGCCTTTTCAGCCACATTACATGTTAACATGATGATCTGCAATTCATTCCAGTTGTTTGAGTAATTCTTTTTGTCATAATACAGACGTTTCCTGCAGTTGGGAGGTTAGATAAGCAACTATCCCTTTCTGTTTCTGCTATTCCAACTCTCTTAAAAAAAGAGGTGTTTGTGTACATAATGACTATATATATTTAGCTCCTGGAGATGGAAATAGAGATATAAAAATTATGTCAGAGCTGCAAAATCAGGATCACATACTTTCCATCATATCTTCCCAGAAAGATGGAATGTTCTATTGATATGTTTATGAAAACTGTAATTCCTGCCAAATTTCAAATCCAATCATATCACATAATCTGAATTAGTCATTTAATTAATTTATTAAATAGTTGAATGCAACTTCAGTCTTGACAGATTACTTAAACATAACATCTTGGGTTCATTTTGCAGAAAGATTCCATTAAACTTGGTCAATGTTGGCATTCAAAATTTCTTTATTAAGTTGAAACGTGTACTGTATAAAGATTGGTCTCTCACTGGCAGTAAGTTATTGCAATGGGGTAAACTCTAAACATGAATAAAAATATTTGTTTTCTGTTCAGATTCTTGTAAATGGGAGAAAAATGGTTTTCCTCACTTTTTATAATGCCTACATTATGATTAACAAACGCCAATGGAATTTGGCATTTACATATCTGTTGAACATTCCTTCAACTGACTCAATAAAAATTGTCAAAGTAGAAGTGCAAATTAAATATGTGCTCCCTGGTTAAGTATGAATTTAATATGCAAAAAGCCATTTCAGACAGCTCCTTTTATTTTTATTTTTTAAAAATAGAATATTCTGTCATATTAGGGCATAGTTCTATAATAAACAGGGTATAAATTTTCATCCAGTGGGTATAAATAAATCCATCAGAATCAATCTCTGAACTACAAAACAGCTTTAAAGTGGGAATTAGGTATTGCAATATCCTTCCAAGAGTTACCTGGGTAATGAAATCATATTTATTTTTTGGAGAAATATATGATACTGCTTAGATAAAAAAAGTAAGTATTCTTATTTTAAGTTATTTAAATTGGATTTTATTTGTCTAAGTAAAGGATTTGTTAATGTGTTGTATTAGTATAACTCTACATAGCTTCAAACATGTGTTCAGTTCTGTTACATCTAGTTTAGTATAGGTTTTGCTGCACTATAACCACTTACTCAGAGAGTTTCTTGGCAAGAAAAGAGAGGAAAAATTTTGTTAAGTGATGTCAGTGGAATGTAAATCCAGAGAATATAGGTGTTACTGATTTCCTTAGTAGGGGGTCATTCATCAAACATGAACATAACCTCATCCTGAAATACACTGCTGGTTTTTAATATTGCTAATATGTATATCAACTTTGTATTTCTTTATTTTTTGACACCTAATTCTTTATCCTATGAAGAGATGAATTGCAGGATTAGATCCTGCAATAGTATTAAAAGAGTACACATGAAGGTATATTTATTCTGCTGAATCAGATAACAAAACATCAGCTCAAATCTTCAAAAATAGGATCATCCTCACAACAGCTTTTGCATTTCAAGTTCATGGCCTTCAAAGCACAATTGCCCTGATGCCCTGGTAAAAAGAAGTCACTTAAGATTTTTCTTTTCAAATTCCCCAAAATAGCATAATTCACAAAATTATCTGTACGGTAGAAGATACTTCCATGAAGGGTGCATTGCTGGAAGATTTGAATGGCCAGGTAATTGACATTGATTTGATGGCCTCTAATTAAAATATGTTAATGCAATCAAAACTCTACTTGCCTTTTCTACAGCCATGTCAATTTCCTGCTTATAGTTTGTGAACAATCACAATTTTAAGATTGTATCCTCTAGATATCCCCACTTTAAAATGCTTTTTTCACACTAAAAGAAAAAAAATATTTTTGGTGTTCATACACTATTTCCAAGAAATGATTTGGTTGGAGTCTTGGCTATGGAAGCAAGAACGTTGACAGCAACAGAATGAAATGTTTAAACATATATCTGCACCAATCACCTCTAGTTTGTATAAGTGGTGTTTTAAGTACCTTTGTAAACTACCCTGAATGTATACTTTGTAGAAAGTTCTGGCTTGATTTTCAAACATTTCCAGATAGTTCTGAGGAGTAGGGATTTTAAAACCATAAGAAACTGCTGTATATAACCAGTATTCAACTAATTGGTGAGATGCAGAGATGTCCATGCCAGTGAAGTCAAAATGGCATGTGGATCAGGTGGTCAAAATTTCACTCCTTTTTGCATGCAGACAAACTCTGTTTAAAAGGAGTGGATCTATTGAGATTATTAACCCACACCCTTGGATATCCAAGTGATGATGTAATTTGATATGGTATGATTCCAACAATATTTTAATTAATATGTGTTCAAAGTTCTGTTTTACAATGCCTTGGAGTTTATTAGTGAATAAGACCATGCAGCAGTTTGGATTCAGAACCAAAAGGATATTAAAAACTGGCATAACACTCCCATCCTACAATCCCAAGAAAGAATGCAGCTTTTTAAAGAAAATGCAGATAGGTTTTATATATATTTCCACACCTGCCCAGAAACATCCTTGGATCCAAAACGTTGCACAGACTTAACATTTGTTTAGCTATTAGCTGTGTTTAATTATTAGCCATTTTAAATTGTGTGGATTTCATGCTGGCTGGGGAATTCTGGAAGTTTAAGTCCGCATGTCTTAACGTAGCCAAGGTTGTGAAAGTCTGAGCTAGAGAGACATCAATTAAAAGAAGAAGATTGTGGAAATTCTACTATATTTTTCAACAACAATTAACACATTTATAATAAAGATAAATGACATGGTTTCCTGTGTCATGACTGATTATCATGAGACTTAATAAGAGATGACATAATTAAATGCATAACAAGCATCTTTTTCTGTATATACACATTCTTAATTTTGGTATTAGCCAGAAGTATACTTTGAATCAACAAAGCAGTTCATCAGCTACTATGAGTTTAAACACATGTTCTGCAAGATGACAGCACCTCCAGAGTTTATGACCCACAGGTGAATTTACAACTAAGTTGTATAATGATGTAAAGAAATCTCATACAAAATGAATTATGAGATACTGTTTCCTTTCAGGACCTTTTTTCTCTAATCACTTGTAGTTTTCTTTTTATTTTATTGCTTAGCCTTTAAGTAAATCAGATCACTAACAAAATCTTAGTAAAATCTAGAACTGTTAAGACATGGGTATTATTTTAGATACTTAATATAATCAGTAACATGTTGCTGATTTGGGAAGTTGTAAAGGTTAAAGTATATAACACATTGTCTCCAATGATAATTTTCTTTATAAGGTTTGTCTGAGTATTAAGAGTTACAAATCTGGGGTTCTACTGGAGTAGTTTATATGTCATGCAGATGTTTGCCATGTTTAACTTATCTTTGAAATAGAATATCATTATTGATTCAGGCCTATTGAAGATAACCTAGGCAAAAGTTGGGATAGGATAAGCTTTAGAGATACATTAAGGGAATGTTAACTGTTATAACAATTACGTTATCACCAACATTGCTTAGACCACATAAGATCTATGAGGGCTATCTAAGAGTAAATTTGAACCAATTGGATTGTTATGGTGAAAGATGATCATGGGATGCTTTTCATTTTGGAAGAACATGAGAAAGACCATAGCAACCACTGCTGGCGTTATTCTTCAAAGCATCACTTATGGCACTAAAAGTCCCCCTGAAATACAGCCAAGGGGCCTTCATATGCAAAAGGCAATATATGTTCTGAGTAGGAGAAGAGGCAGTAACATTCTGGGAAGAGATTTATCAGTCACATAGCTGGATAGATCAAGACTGACTTGGTCACAAATCAGGTGTATGCGTGTATATTTGTGCCACATGCATACATACACATAACGCTGTTCTATGGCTTTGTTTCTAAGACTGATGGGACACAATGACTCTGGTTAGGATGTTGAATCTTAAACCACTAAAGATCTATAGTTTGGCAGTTCAAAACCCAAGGGCCGCAAGACAGGGTTACTTTTTCCAGATCCTGGAAAAAGCAGTTCAAAAGCAGGCAAATGCTGGCTCTTTGGCTTAAGAAACAGAGATAAACACTGCCTCCTTAAAATCAGGCACAAAACCCATGGAAACACTTTTACCTTTAAAAAAAAAATAACTTAAAGCTAAGCAACCTCAAAATTTTGGGGCAACAGAGTAAATTATGGGTTTGGAAGTGTATTCCAGCCAAACAGAACTGAGCCTTTCTATTATTTAAAGATCAAGCAGGAAATAATCACCTCAGGGTTCTTATTGAATTTTTGTGCCAATATGTCTGCTTCTAAGAAGCTGTAGCTTGAAACAATTCAGAGAGCCAAGGTCTACAAAGGTAAGACAGAATTTGATCTGATCTTAACATTTCCAGAATAATTCCTCTCTCACATAAAGTGCACTCTGTATTCAGATCATCTTTCAGTCATGCCAGGAAGGAAATAGAATTTGGCCTCAAGATTAGCATTACAACGGAAATGGTTTACACACCCTGAGCTGCATAGACATGGTTGCAGTCCAGCCAAAGCAATTGCTGTTGCTATCACTGGCATGAATTCCACTAATTATTGGCTATAGTTATTTCCCATATTTTCAAGGAAAGGAATCCTTATGTATGTCACAATAGCTTTTCTACTGAAAATACATACTGCAAGCATATTTTTCCATTAGCAGAATTTCTTTGCATTTAAGGTATATTGTGCTCAGAGAAATTTAAAGCACCTAAAAACCACAATAATAATAAATCTTGTTTTCATCCCAAAGCTTTGAGTAGTGAAGATCAAGCAATAATTATTATTTTCAATATATACAAGTGAATATATTTAAGTTTAAAAGGAACTTGGACGTGTAGTCAGGCTACACGATTTCTCAACTGTTAAAGCATTTAATCTGCTTTTAAAATATGTTTCCCTTGTGGAAACATGTCAAGACAAACTTCCTCAAACTCTTCAAAACTAGGGGAAGAGCTCAATTAATGAATAGACCAAATTTCTATACTAATTACACAATCTCTGCTATAATCCAAGCACCTAAACCTCTAGTTGGCAAAGCAGATGGACTCTGCTTTTACATGTTTAACTAACGTTTAGGTGGATTTAGTATTTCACACAAACACCAATAAGGAGAGGGGATCCATGGGAGACATTTTAGTCAAAATAGTTCATCTTGTGAAAATGTGATGGAGAATTAACAAAATTAACCCTTTCTTCCTGCTCCTGGCACAAACATCCACACAAAAATGATTAGTTTCATTTGTTTTTCTTAATTTTTCCCATATCAAAATGGAAAGGACTCTTCTACCCACTGACCTTTTTTTTACTAAAAGAGATTACAACCCATCCATTATAGGAGTTACATGTCAAAATACTTTAATTCCAATTCACAGACTACAGGTCAAGCAGAACTAAACCAAGTAGATTTTCTTTAATGTGGATGTTTTACTAATACTATTAATTTAAAGGCAGACTATATAAAGGTGCCCCAGGATTTTAATTTAGTTGGATTCTTCAATGCAAGGGAGATCTTTACTGTTGAAAGTTTCTTGTAACAGAATTTGAAAGCCTGTCAGAGAAATTCCCCAGTGCTCCAGGCCAGGGATGCTGCCTAAGAAATTTGGGGAACTAAAGCCCACACATTGCTAAACCTGAACACTCCTGATCCAAAAATTAGAAACATGGGCTCACCAAAGAAAAGAAAAAAGTCTGATACATTTTTAATTTTGCTTTCAAAATTATGAGTAACTTTCTGAGTTATGCTCTAATAGCCAATGTTCCTTCTTCCTTTTTTAATCAAGGAACTTGTTTCATTTTTACATGAGTGTTTCCTTTATCTTCTGTCCACAAGATGGAGATATAATTCCACCAATCTCTAATAATTCCTTCAGATTGTAAAAAGCTGTCACCCAATAGATATAGTTGCTATTGAAAAATAAAATCCGTGTCCAGATGAGACACACTTCACACAATCCCTCTGAACTTCAGGAATCAGTGATGAAACAAACCCATATAACATTTCTAACTTGTAAAATAATTATGAATCACTGTGCTTATGCTATCTGTAAAAAGACCAGCTGATCACATGATCCCCACATAGATTAGCCAGTGAATAGCTCCTTTTACTTAGCGTTGGACTTTTAAAATATATTCTTCATGGAGGACCTTAGGTGATGAAATTCGATACTATAGAACTCCTTATTTTATTCAAAAGAAGATCCTACAAACAAAGAATGTTCTTCCTGAACCAACTCAGAAAGCTCAGATTGCCCAAGGAACTGTTCTACAAAGGGATTATTGAGTCTGTCATTTGCACCTCTATAACTGTCTGGTTTGGCACAGCAACCAAACAAGACAGACACAGACTTCAATAGATAGTTAGGACTGCAGAAAAACACAATTGCAACGAGCTTGCCTTTCATTGAGGACCTGCCTGTATACTGCACAAGCTAGAAAGAGGGCTGTGAAAATATTTATAGACCCCACACATCCTGGACACAATCTGTTTCAACTTCTTCCCTCAAGAAGACGCTACAGGGCATTACACACCAAAACAGCTAGATTCAAGGACAGTTTTTCTCCCTCCATACCATCACTCTGCTAAACAACTACCGGTAATCCCCACAACATTGTCTTATGCCCCACGGACGTCAAACCACCTAATAGAGCTGTATTACTATTATACTCATCTTTCTTATTACCTATTTTGTTAACTTCTTATGACTGTAACTTTGTTGTTTGTATCTTATGATTTATGTTGTTTTTATTTAGTATCTTTATGATTTACATGTTGATTGCTTATTTAATAGCCTATGACTGTCATTCAGTGTTTATTATGATTTCTGATGATTGTATTTTATGATTATGATAATGATTTATCACGTTGTGTGTATGTACACTGAGAGTTTATGCGCTGGAGACAAATTGCTTGTGTGTCCAATCACACTTGGTCAATAAATAATTCTATTTTATTCTACTGTACTTAAATTACTTTTGGAATGCAGTTCTGGATATGATGCATACAACTAGATGTGGGCTTCAACAATCTGTGTTATATACTTCTGCCATAGTTCACAAGAAGCTAATCATATCAGGTTAGTATCCATCTCTAGCTCAATCATTTTTTTTCTCTTTTTGAAAATCTCAAAATCTCTATCTTTTTGAAGATAGTCTTGAAAGTAACTTTCTTGAAAATAGAGATGATCCTGGTGGCTCAGAAGTGACCAAAACAAGATACATTGAAACTTCTAGGCACCATGCTGACTAGCCTTCATTAGCTCATCATTGTCTCAGCAAATATATTTTCAAGCAAAGGTTTGTCAGATCACATGTTTCTTGATTCTTTGAACTGGAGATGCAAGAGATTGATTGATCCAGGAGTTTTCTTCAGGAAAGAAGAGAAAGCTCCCTTCCATTTCCCCAGAGAAAAATCTGGTAAGCAATTTGCTGGAATTTTTAACTTCCATTAACACTTTATTCTCTGTAACAAGTTATCAGAAATATTCAGCTGGAGGTTGGGGCAAGATATTGATGTTAGCATCCAGAATATATCCAGATATTCTGAAAACCCAAGTTGTATTTCATATGCAGTCCTATATACCTACCCTTGAATTCAGTGGAGGTCACTGCCATTGAATTTATGGACCAACCTTACTCTTAAACCAACTTGGTATCCTCCAGTTGTGTGACTACTTGCAGATTTCCCAGCCATTGCCCATCCTATGGTAGAATTCTGGGCAGCATGGTTACAATCCATCTACATGACATCACTCTGGAGGAAGCTATCAGGAATTTTCCAGACTGTGCGTGCCTCTTACATTCTCTTAAAGCCAAGGAACTCAAATGGATAGCTTTAAAACATTACTGCTTGTTCTATTTATGGGTGGGAAGAAAAACAAATCCATCATGTTGCAAAAGACTGTCAACCAAATTCTGCTGGATCATCTGAGAATTTCTATCACTGGGAACTTTAAAAAGAATGCTAGTCCTAATAATTTTTTTTAATGAGCAAGTTTTTAAGCAAGTCTATGATCTCAGACGGATCATTTAATCAACAGTTGAAAAGTGAGATTAAATGTGTTTTTAAAACTGTACACTTCTTTTGCTAATTTAACAGAACCTTTTTTTAAAAAAATTGAAAAGTGCAAAAAAAACCAAGAAGTCATTCTTGTTATATGATGAAGTCACTGTTATCAAATAATGTAATGTAATTATCAAACCTGGGAGCTATGTGGGATGGTTAAGGTGCCAGGCTAGAAAATGGAAGACTGTGAATTCTAGTCTTGGTTTAGGCATAAACCCAGCTGGCCAATCACTCTCTTTCAGCCCTAGGAAGAAGGCAATGACAAAACACCTCCAAAGAACCTTAGTAAATTTTTATTTATTTGTTCGGGGTTTTTATAACTGCTCATCTCAATCCAATTGACTCTGGACAGAACCTGTCCAAGACAACTACATGGAGTAGTCCAGGCAGTTACTAGGAGACAACACTTACTCAGAGTCTCACAAACATACACAAGCACAAATAAATTATTAAATCTAGAGCTCTAATCCTATTAACAAAGTATCAGTTTATTTTAACTCTTGGATCCTATTCATCTCTCAATGACATTTAACCGAAGCATTAGATCAGAATTTTGTATCTTGGTGAAAAATCAAAGTTCAGTGACATCTCTTCTTCTTTCTCCTTCATTTATTCATTTAATTAACTGCTGCATGCAATGTATTTTGCATTACTACACAGTTTTAGAAGAGAGAAGGACATTAAACTGTTCCTTTCAATTGTAGGCACATAGTACTTATGACATCTGACCTAAAGGTGCTTTTTCAAAAGGCAACTGGACTTTCTTTGTATTTACTTGAAGATGTTTCACTTCTCATCCCAGAAGCTCCTTCAGTTCTGACTGAATGGTGGGGAATGGTCGGATTTATATTCTTTCAAGGAAAAAACAAGAAACCAGTTGCCTTTTGAAAAAGCACCTTTGGGACAACCATGACCAGGATGTCTGACAATCTCCATAGACATCTGACCTTGTATTAACCTGCAGTTTCCCCAGAGCAGTAGAACCAACTCCAGATTTTATTTATTTGTTTATATTTCATGTTTCTAGACTGCTCATTTCCCTCAAGAAGAGCTCTGGATTTATGGTTTTGGTGGCTAGACAATAAGGTGAAAAGCCACCTGCATTTGAAAGCAAAACTAGAAACTAAACCTTTGTTCATATTACTTTTAATTTTTGAATTATCACTCTCCCTCTGTGTGTGTACATGTATGTATGTGTATTATCATTTGAGATGAAAATTTCAGCTGCAAACTTCATTTTTAAGATCAAAGTTTTAAACACTGAGCTAGACAAACGTTTCATATATTTGGATTTTGAATATTCAAATCAAGATGCCTGTTTATCCCTCTTTAAATTATGTTTTTAGAGAGTGGCTCATCAGAGGCCGTACATCTGAAAACATAATTTTATTTGAAAATGGAGTTAAGCTGGAAAAAAAAACATTAGAAAACTTAATGGTCCATGAATTCAAAAGAATTGTCATCTTTGTATTACAAATAAAATATTCTTTAAAAAATCATGGATTAGACTGAAGGCATAGTTTATGCATCGAATTTGAAGCTTGTTTGTAGCTATTCATCAGAGGAAGCAGATCTTTGGATCTGCTCTAATGGTTGCACTGGCTGCATTAATATTTCACTAGGCAACAAAATGTTTGAATGATAATCTGCCAGATTTCAGGCAGAACAATAACCTTCCAGTCAACTATTAGTACAGAGTTTCCAAGCCTCGGTTTCTAGTTGTTGTTGGATTACGGATTGGGAACTATGCAAGCTACAGTCCAATAATATATAGAGATCAAAGTTTAGGAAAGAATACACTGAATTATGCTTTGTATGTCTTATACCAATTCAAAAGAGGAGAATAATGTTCAGGTTCTTTATTCCAAGAATCTTTATAAAAACAGACAATGGCTCTTATCTTGCAATTTCTGCTTGTTCCCAAACAATTATGAGTTCTTGTTGGTCTTTCAAGTCCACCTTCACCATGATGTTCTAATAAACATCTATAAAATGTTTTATTCATAAAAACATAAAAGTATCTATAAAGTGTTTTATTGAAACATAATAAGCATCTATAAATGGATGCATCTATAAAAATGTAATTTAGAAGTCTTTTTTTTTCTACAAATGTCAATGCTAAGTACTTCAAAGTTAACCCAAGCACATAAATATTTTTGTTTTATTTTTAGGAGGGTTATTTTGCTCCAGCTGTTTTATCTACCTGAAGCTGCTATTAGAGAAAATGATGTTTTCAGAACCAATTATTAAAATTATTAAAATTCCACCTGCAGTATTTAACCTGGTACCTAGTATTTTAAATAATGGCCCTAACCATGCATTTAAAATGAGGGAAATGGTTTATCTGAAAAGCAGGATATTTTTTTAATGTAAGAAGGTCAGTATAGATCTGTGGGTCTCAACCTTCCTAATGCCACGGCCCTTTAATACAGTTCATCATGTTGTGGTGACCCCCAAGCATAAAATTATTTTATGTTTTCCATATTTTTTTGAAAATATGTGTTTTCCTATGGTCTTAGGTGACCCCTGTGAAAGGGTCATTTGACCCCCAAAAGGGTACTGACCCACAGGTTGAGAACCACTGGTATAGATGAACCTAAATGATATTTCAGCAATGAAAAGTTTAAGAACATTAGGAGACAAAAGCAGAGTGCCTGCTAAACTTTATTAAATATTTGGGCATAAGGATGTTAAAATAATTATTGTTATGTTCAGAATAAACTCTTTAGAAATATGGCAATATTAAGATGTTTCAAGGTTTTGAAAAGAAAAGAGTCTACTATGAATTAATATAGCTGTACATTAAATGATATATGCTCATTGGACTTTGGATTTTTATCATTTATTTGGGATTGAATCACAGGTGGGTTGCACCTGATTTGGCCCAGATCAAGCAAACCAGTAGCAGTGGTGGCAGGAGGCTCCACCCACCTGCCCGGACACTTCTGCGCATGTGCAGAAGTGTTGTAAGCATACGCAGGAGCACACCCGAACCGGTAATTAAAAAAAATGGCAACCCATACAGTAGAGGAATTCAATTTTTTTTTACTACCAGTTTGGGTGTGCTCCTGTGTATGCTTATGACACTTCTGCACATGCGCAGAAGTGTCCGGGCAGGTGGGTGGAGACTTGGTGGGCGTGGCAGGGGAAGGATGCTATAAAATCTCCATACCACCACCAGTAACCACCAAGGTTACTGCAAAGTCCCTATTCCCTCCCAATCAGCTGGAACTCTGGAGGTAAAGAATAGAAAGGGTAGGGCTAGCCAGAGGTGGTATTTGCCGGTTGTCCGATCTAATCAAAATTTCCACTATCAGTTCTCCAGAACTGGTCAGAACCTGCTGAATACCACCTCTGAACCCACACTGGATTGAATCCCTTCTTTACCAACACTGAATCACTTTGTCCAAGTGCACATTAATTATAATTTATTCTGATTCATTGTAATGCAAGATTTATGTCAATAAATATATTAGCGGAGAATTCAGAACATGCAGATCTAAATTTCTCCCACTTCTTTCATTTTCTGGAATGTGTTCTTTGTAAATAACTTAATCTGTTCCAGATATAATTAAGTATGATGTCACAAACTTTGAGAACTTTAAGTGACTATTCCATGCCAGCATGTCACATGACATATTTGTTTAGAAATGATTACTTTTCAGAAAAACGTAGTTTCGGTGTGTTGTTTGTTGGATCACTTATTCATCCAGTGGGCAATTTATCATCCATGGTTGAGAAATATATGTATGTATGTATACACACATACATATACGCACACATACATATATATATTATATATGCATACATATATATTCATTCAGTGAATGAATATTATATATACTGGTATACACACACATACATCCGTACCTACATAAATATACAGCACTAATTTTAATGGCTCCAAGTGGTCAATAAAATATTAATTATAATATTTAAAAAATCTACTAAAATAAAAATGAAAAACTGTAAATGCCCTTCGTGCAGTTCATTTCCTCTTAAATGGTAAGGATAATTTATTCCATATTATAGATCCCCATATTATAGATTCCTACCAATTTGGTAGACTGGTTTAAGGTACTGAATACCTTGCTATTTTTTTTTAATTTTTGGAGACCATGAGTTATGAAGAAAATATTGGCAATCCAATTCTGAAAAATGTTGCCAAGACAATCGAATGGACTCATTCCTGCAATCACAAAATCAAGGTTGACTCAATGAATCCTAACAGCCTAAGCCTCATTGCAGAAAATGTCAAAATCTTTATCAATTTCAAAAGTATCTATGATGAACCTGATTTATAACCTATCCCCAAAGTGTTTTTTCTTGTATTAAAGTTCTCTGAACAATGACGATGATGTCATGGCAGAATCTCTTTCACACAGTCTCATCAATTGCTCAATACACCTATTGAATCTGGGTGAATGGATATTAGCACCTCCCTAAACATATTGATGTTGTCGTAAGATAAGAAATCATGTTCTTTCTCATCTAGTTTATTATTGCCTCAGAATAGGCTAGTATATGTCATCTCCCTTCCATCATGTTAAACAGTGTTGTCCTGCAATGGACAACTTGCATCATTCTTTGTGGACAATGCTGATGGGATCTCTTTGACTTAAACTCATAGCAATGTAATCTCAGCAATTGCTTTTTATGTAGTCTTGTAGGGGCGGGGTTGAATTTTTGTTTAGCTTATAGAGCCATGATGGCGAACCTATGGCACGTCTGCCCAAAGTGGCACACAAAGCCACGTGACCCAGCACGGATGGGCTTGCCTCTTTGTCTTCCGGGTTTCTGGTGCGCATGCACACATGCGCACATGAAGATCAGCTGCCTGTGCATGTGGCAGTGTGAATGCATGCCAGTCAGCTGATTGTCAGATGTGCATGCACGCTAGAACCTGGAAGTTCAGCTTCTTTTCATTAAAGTAGACATACCCAGTTCCTGCAATTGTTCTTCATATGTTTTAGCCTCCAGTCCCCTAATCATATTTCTTGCTCTTCTCTGCACACTTTCTAGAGTCTCCACATCTTTTCTACATCGTGGCGACCAAAACTTAACGCAGTATTCCAAATGTGGCCTTACCAAGGCATTATAAAGTGGTAATTAACACTTCACGTGATCTTGATTCTATCCCTCTGTTTATGTAGCCTAGAACTGTGTTGGCTTTTTTGGCAGCTGCTGCACACTGCTGGCTCATATTTAAATGGTTGTCCACTAGGACTCCAAGATCCCTCTCACAGTTATTAATATTGAGCAAGGTACCACATATGCTGTACCTGTGCATTTTGGTTTTCTTGCCTAAATATAGAACCTTGACAATTGAATTTCATTTTGTTAGATACTTCCTATGTTCAAGTCTGTCAAGATCCTTCTGTTTCTTGATCCTATCTTCTGGAATATTGACTATTCCTACCAGATAATCCAGCCACTGACTTGCTCTCGTTTCCCTGCACCAGCCAGATTGCATTTTTCCACCATTCCTTCCCCCATGGCCTTCAATGTTCCTAGGGTTGTGTTTCTTTGAAGCTTTAAAGCCATGATGCTGATACAGTTCTGCGTAGATAGCCGTTTCCAGAAGCAGACATGCAAAGGCCTGATATGCAAATAAGCTCTTTACTACAGCTAGTAGGCATGCAGGCAGCCTATGCAGCACACTTCCCTGCTACCAAGCAAAGCGTGGTTTTCTACCAAGTGGTGGATTTCAATGCAGTCTCCACTCGGTGGTTGTGCCAATAGAAACAGAGCTGCAAGGTAGAAATATTTTTCATCTCCACGGTGGTGTAAGGCTAAGCAGATATTTAGGAATGCATTGTAAAAGGCTGATCCTCTATGGAAAAAGTTTTCTACAGATAGCAAGCAAACAGAAGGCACAATGCATTTGTTCCTGCATGCACAAGCAGACATAATTAGTGAGTCTTCTGGTCAACAGAGAAAGCTTTAAAAATAAAGAGGCAGAACCAGTATGCAGCGACACAATGGGAAGCTAGGTCCCGTTTCAGCATAGAGTTTGAATACTGTGTATCTACGTATATAGTTGCTAATCTTATAGCCAAATACTGTATATTAAGATCTGTGGGACTTGCTCCTTTATAAGTGCATACAGAAAAGATGAAGAATATGTAGTTCACTGAATGTTGCTAAACTACAGGTCTCAAAGGGTCTAGCCATTAAATCCACTAGGAAGGGTTACTGGCTGTACAGTAGTCATTTTGGACAGCTGAAAGATCATAGATCGCCATATTTGGTGCCTAGAATTGCAGTGAGTATCTAGCTTATGCTATTAACATTAATGGTGTCTTTCTTTCTTTCTTTCTTTCTTTCTTTCTTTCTTTCTTTTTCTATTTCCTTCCTTCTTTCCTTCTTTCTTTTTTCTTTTTCCTTCCTTCATTCCTTCTTTTCTTTCTTTACTTCTTTCTTTACTTCTTTCTTTCTTTCTTTTTCTTTCTTTCTTTACTTCTTTATTTCCTTCTTTCTTTCTTTTTCTCCTTCCTTCCTTCCTTCCTTCTTTCTTTCCTTCTATGTCTTTCTCTTTCTTTCTTTTTATTTCCTTTTTTCTTTCTTTTTCTTTCTTTCTTTACCTTTCTTTCTTTCTTTCTTTCTTTCTTTCTTTCTTTCTTTCTTTCTTTCTTTCTTTCTTTCTTTCTTTCTTTCTTTCTTTCTTCAGAAGTGTGTAGGTGATTGTAAATCAAGGGCCCAAAGCCATGATCCCCAATGAATGAAAAAGTTATGGCCTCAGAAACAAATTCAAGAGAATAGATTACACCATAATTTTTCAGGTAATGCCTTATTTAGGGAATTGAATACTGCACACTGCTTATAGAGTTAGCTGAACAGCTGGGTAAGTCACAAATGATAGTGAAACCAGGGGTTGAATTTTCTTATCTATATGTATTTCTCTAAGCAGAAATATGAATTATGACAAATTAATGGGGACTTTTTCTGCTCTTGTAAATCAACTCTGAATCTGAAAAGCTCTTTTTTCCCAAAGTACTAATAAATAAGAGTATACAGGGGATCTGGTGCAAAGCAACCACATGCTTATAATTTTCCAGTTTGTAAATCCACAGTGTAACATTTCCTGTTTATATTGCTTCTTTAAAGTTTGCAAAGTAGATAATCTTCCAACTCCACTGATTAATTGATGGAGGTGTTTGTTTTTTTTAATAAAATGATATTTCTATTTTAGGTGTCATAGAAAATTATAGTTCCAAAGCTTCTTCCTCAGGTATGTGATATAGTTACAATTTATAAAACTAACTAACCAACAAACTAACTAACTAATTTAAGTAAATAAATAAATAAATAAATAAACAAACAAACAAACAAACAAACAAACAAACAATACATAGTAGATCCAGGTAATAAATATCCATAAATAGGAATTGTTTTTCAGTCCAAGTCACTGGGCTGTACCAATCTGTAGCCAATAGAGTAGCCCTGTCTAAACCAAACTATGAATTGAATTAACCACCATGTTGAAAAATTGCCTTCAAGAATTGTTCCAACTATGGTATTGTGCTATTCTATGCTGGGGCCATTTGGGAAATAGAGAGCTGATAAATCCAGACAATGAAATATTGAAATTCAGGTAACAAGCTGGCTAAATTTGCTGGACAGAATCCATGGAAGTTATTAGTTCACATGATGAAAGGGCCTTGCTGGTGAAAATTCCTGTAAGTGTTTTGCTATCTCTGGAGCTTTCCATAACAATCGTCTGAGTTAACTGAAAGAAATATGTGGAACACAAATATTTGGAATCTTCCTCATTAATAATATATGCACATTCAGGTGAAAGGCAGGCATAATGTGGGGCTGGGGAGTAGAGGTGGACTTAATGTCTCCCCTTCTTAATTTACCAGAAAGAAAACTATTGGTTCTATAAAAGGGCCTCAATTCAATATACTCCCCCCCCCCGGTGTCATTCATTCTATAAATCTGCTTTAATAATTTCTCCCCCACCCTTTAGCCACGCAATATAGGGTAGAAAGTGAGGCCATGTAAGCTTTCCCCTTCAAAAAGTAGTTTGTATCTTTTTAGGGTCAGACCCCCTTTTCTTTAAAAGAGTAAAACAAAATAAAACCCTTGCAGATATATACAAATGTTGGTTACAGTCTTTATTTTTTTTCAAAGGTAGAACTCAGTTCTACTTCTTTCAATTGGACCAGGGATTTTTTCTTCTTCCACCGAATGTTAAAAGCGGTCGTTCTAGGATCTAGGAAAGACCGATTTCAGCAGATTATAATGTTTGCCTTCTTATAATCAAAGGATTGTAATATTCAATTGTTTTGACTTTGAAAATAAAAAAAGTGGCAGTGATGAGCAACAGAATGATTTCTTCATCACCAGTTCAATGACGCAAATATTCTTCTTGTTTACTATCATTTACTGACATTCTTTCCTTTGCTTTCATTTCAGGTGCACAGATATATTCTGGGTTGTTGCAATAAATCAGAGATCATATCAAAATGGGATGTTACAGGGCTGTGTGATCATTTGACATCACTGGTGTGTGACTGACATCATTAATAGCAATAGCAATAGCACTTATATACCACTACACAGTGCTTGACAGCCCTCTCTAAGCTGTTTACAGAGTCAGCATATTGCCCCCAACAATTTGGGTCATCATTTTTACCGACATCAGAAGGATGGAAGGGTGAGTCAGGCTTGAGCCTGGTGAGATTTGAAGTGCTAAACTGCAGGCAGCCAGCAGTTAGCAGAAGTAGCCTGCAGTACTGCACTCTAACCACTGCGCCACCACAGCTCCTAACAAGTAACACAAATCTGACATCACTACTTGCAAGCAAAGCAATTTTCATCAGCACTTTCCTGGAATAAGCTCTTCTGTCAAAAAGTGGGGTCAAAAAAGATTCACAACCAAAATTCGCTTCTCTTTTCAGCTCAGCATTAGAGAACAAGAATAGTGTTCCATGTGTTTAGTCATGCCCACCACAGGACAGTGCCTTTGGACAGTGTTGGCTTTGAAATGGAGATGAGCACCGCCCCCTAGAGTCGGAAACAACTAGTACATATATGCAAGGGGAACCTTTATCTTTTAACCTTGACTCTTGACTATCATTAAGTGTTGTATCTTTTTTATTCTTGATGGGTGTATTTTTATTATCCTTATGTACACTGAGAACCTATTCACCAAAGACAAATTCCTTGTGTGTCCAATCCCACTTGGCCAATAAAGTATTCTATTCTATTCTATTCTATTCTATTCTATTCTATTCTATTCTATTCTAGTCTAGTCTAGTCTAGTCTAGTCTAGTCTAGTCTAAAACGGGTGGGTTAAGAGTTTGAAAAGGGTAGGGAGGACTTTCTCTACTGGACCGGTTATCCCTCTTGCCAGAGCCCTCCCCTCCCCCCCGTGGCTTTGAAGACCCGGCGTCCAGCTCTGCCTAATGCCAACTACATGATTCCCCCTTCTGAGCGGGAGGCGTGACCGCAACCAAGGAAGGGGCGGGTCGGGGGGGCGCAGCGAGGAGTGGGGGGCGTGTCCCGTCCGGGCTCTGGCCTCTCGCGCTGGGGACGCCGCGCCGCAGACGGCCGGAGGGAGCTTCGCCGGGCTGGAGGCGCTGGTGCTGGCCGTGGGCGCCGAGCGAGGAGGCTGGGCGGGCGGGCGGGCGCTTTGCTCCGGGGCAGCCGCTCGCTCGCTCGCTATGAATGCGGCCCGGGCTCTGCTTTCCGCCGTGTTCCTCGCGGGTTTCTTCTGGGGGGATCTTCCCTGTTGCCAGCAGGCCACCATCCCCGCCGCCGCCACCGCCGCGCCGTCTCTCCGGGAGCCCGGCAAGGGCAAGCGGAGCTGCCGGGAAGGCGGAACGTCCCGATCGGCTGGAGAGGCGGCCAAAAAGGGATCGGCTGTAGCCCAGCCGCGGGTGGAGCCCCACGAGTACATGCTCTCCCTCTACCGGACCTATTCCATCGCCGAGAAACTGGGCACCAACGCCAGCTTCTTCCAGTCCTCCAAAGCGGCCAACACCATCACCAGCTTTGTGGACAGGGGGCGAGGTAAGAGGCTCAGCACCGCGGACGGGGATCTGTGGAACACCACCCACTCACCAACCTTGCCCATCCCGGCCGGTCGGCCAGCCGGCTGAACGAGCGGTTGATCCGCGGTCTCTTCCCTGCTTCCCGCCGTTCTACTGCACTGTACTTGGGCGCGCTTCAGTGCGCTTCCAGGCAGTCGCGTCCGCCGGCCCTTCTGCCAAAGAGCAGACAGGTCCCTGGCCCTGCCGCAGGCGCTTAGGCACCGCTACCCGGCAGGTTCTTTTCCTTCCCCGGGCCGGCTCACTCACAGCTGCTCTCCTGACCGCTTTTGGATGGGGTGGGAGCACAACAGTGGCACCCAGGCGTCTCTTAGCCCTCGCTGGCTGCGAGCTATGGGAGTCGTGGCGCAACGTGAATTGGGAAAGCCTCTGTTCCCCTCTGTTCGGGGCGTGTTTGTGTGCAAGGTTCCTATTGAGCGGGATCTCCGGGTTTGGGAGGAAGCTTTAGGATTGCTTGCGAGCAACTGCGCACCAGAAATAAGGTTCCCTGCGTATTAGTTTCGGAATAAGCATACAGGTGATGGACTCTGGCACTTGGTGTTAAAAAGAGCAGCGCCTTCTTGGCTGACTTGTTCAGGATGGGGGCAAAAAAACAACCCATCACTAGGTTTCTTACACGTGGAAGCTTAATCTGTCTCGCGTGAGCCCTTTCCTGCCCTGCTTCCTTATTTTCACCAAGCCTGGTGGCACATTCACTTAGTAACAGCAGTAGTAGTGATGGTAGTAGTAGTAATACAACTCTTTCGACTGGCGTGCTCGGTCTTAGAGCGGGAGTCGGAGAAGGCTTAGCCGCCGAAGGGGCCCGGTTCGCGACCTGCTTTCTTCGTCCTCTAGCCCCAAATCCTGACGCCCATCCCTTTCTTCCCTATTCGCTTCGGTAAGAGACAATGCTCTCTTTGCACCACGGGGGCTGAATTCGGCCCTTGCGACTTCGAAGGTTACGCCTAAGCAAGAAGAAGGAGTTGAAAAACGCTTCTTTTTGGACGATTTTGCGCATCCCGGGTTTTTTCCGGGATGGAGGAATGGATAGGGAATCAATCTTTCTTTCTTTCTTTCTTTCTTTCTTTCTTTCTTTCTTTCTTTCTTTCTTTCTTTCTTTCTTTCTTTCTTTCTTTCTTTATCTTTCTCCTCTCCTCCTCCCTCCCTTCTCTTCCCTTCTCTTCCCTACTCTTCTCTTCCCTGAATTCCAGAGATCAGGCGCAGTTTCCGAGATTCCGATGTGAGGGCGGGAAGTCTGTGCAGACCAAACCAAATCTTGGGATCGCGTGTAGAGTGCTTGACTTGCGTCTTCCCTTACTTTTTCGTGCTTCGCCTTCTGGCTTCTTCCTTTGTAGAGAAAATAAGAGATTACTGCTCAGAAACCTTTGGGGCTCCACTCTACGTCGCTTAGTTGCGCCAACTATCAATTATCGGTTAATTAAACGGCCGTCCCACGGAGTTGCGATTTCCGGAATCCCCCCCCCCCGCACACACCTTTTCTTACTTCTCTCTTCCCGTTCTGATCTATGTCCTCCAGACCTAAGCGGGATCCATGAGCTGTCCCGGAGGCTGAGGTTCAAAATAAATAAAAGGAAACCCAAAACGCTAGTTCCAAAACGCTAACTCTTTTAGGTTTCTGTGAATCATTGGGTCTCCGCCTAAAAAAGAAGGTGTATTCTATAATGGTTGGGGGGGGGGGAGGCGGAGGCGGCTTTGAAACAACTCCTAAACCGTGGAGGGGGGGCCGAAGAGAGACGAGTCCCTCTTCCTTTGAGATCAAGCATGGATACTCTTATTTGCCGCTTGCTTCTCTGTGTCTCTCTTTATGGGGTCAAGCAGTCATCATTGCTACTACTTCCCCACGGCATTAATTTTACATCATCTCGCAGTGGTCCATAATGCTTACCATGCAGCCCCAAAATTCTGGAAATTTTTTGAGGAGGAATCGATGGAGTTAGTTTGTCCACCGGAGGACTCGGTGTATCGCAAAAGGATTTGGGCAGTGAATTTGAATTTCATCTCCTTGAAGATCCGTAAGAAAAAAAATGTTCCGGGGATGGGGTGGGGGAATGGGGACTTTGGAAGAGTTGGTTTTGTCCTCCTCCTGGGGAAGAGTTAAACCCCTGGGGGCGTCAGCATTCTCATTTTTTTCTGGCAAACGCCGAATTTGGTGGGTGCCCATCAGTGGCATTTTAAGAATGGATTTCTCATGGACATATTTTTGCAGAACTGCGTTCATAGCCTCGGCTGGAGTGAGCCGAGAAAGAAAGCGTGTCGTTTGTCTAGATTTGCAAGGGGGCCTGGTTAGCACGGGAGAACTTCGCCGCTCTCGAATAGAATTAAATTATTTATTTGTCGGTGCACACTGCACAACCTATGTACAATGAGATTGATTGAGCTCCCTCAGTGCACACCCTCACACACAATAAAACTCACAGTGAAGACAGAAAATCCCTCACCCAATAAACCATATTAACAAACCCCCAGTCCTATTGCACCAGTGTGAACCTGTTACACGTTGCGCCGCCGCTGCAAATCCAATCGTACTACGCGGTCTTGCTTTTAATTACTGACCATTTCGTTGCAAAGGGTTAAGCTTCTCAGAAAAACAAATCAAAAACAAAACAATTTCCTTGCCTCTCCTTCTAGGTAGGACGTACAAACGCCTTTCATTTTTGTACGCTTGTTTTCATTCTTGGTTGCACACATCGCGCGCCGTTCCCAGTGCCCCTTCTGGTGAGCAAAACAGGATGGTACCCCGGGATCTTCAGGACTAGGAAACTTGGGCGGGGGAGGGGGGAGTTGAGCCGGAAAAGAGAGGGAGGGAGGGAGGGAAGGCGCCCAAGCCTCCTGGTTGGACGGAGAGAAAGGCCTCCTCCCGCCCCCTGATTTTGATTTGATGTGTCAAGGGCTGTGTGACCTGGCGCTGGAACCTCTGAGCATTAAGTCCCTGATTGGAGTGGTTCAGCAACGCGATCTAATTGAGCGCTGCTGTCATAACAGATCAACTAGTGTCTGGTCTTTCCTAATGAAGTGGGAGCTGCCGACAGCTCCGGATCAGTCCGATCAAGACTCCAGTGTCCCTCCGAAGGGGAAGACGCCCTCCGACACCCCCTCTTCTTGTCTGTTTTTAAAGCCCATCTCCCTCCAGTTCTCCCCTTCGGCTGTTAATTGTTGAGACTATAACTACCCATGCTATTTTTTTAAAAAAATTAAAGTCCTTAAAAGTCCCCTTCTTGCGGCCTATCCGGTCTCCCGGCTTCCTGCAAATTCTCCAACATGCATCCCTTGGAGCTGCGGGAAAAACAGTGCGGGGAATAGCTGAAGTGCCACTTCAGGAGACGAAGAAAAAGACAAACTTAAGGTCCAATGCCTGGTTCTGCTCTTGGCAGGCGCTCCCCGGAGGACAGCAACAAAAGTAGCAACCAGAAGGGTCGGTCTCCTTATTATTATTTTGTTTCAAAAGCTTCTTTCCTAGCGGTTCCCCAAAATTTTCGAGTGTAGGAGGCGTGTTGGTGAAATCACGCCGCCGCGATGAACACCATAGTGCTTATTGATTGCTTCAGCAGGTGGCAGCACCTGACTGGCATGGTCTGCGCTGGGAAGCTAGACGGGGGCAGATTTGGTTAGCAGTTGGACAGGAGACCACTAAGCAACCCCGCGGTTCTGGCTAAAGTGGGAAGGCTGCCTGCCTTCACACAACGCTAGACAAAGATGCTGGCAAAGAAAAGGAGCCAGATTTGCCAGCTCCACCCTAATAAGTCTTTATTTTTCAACACTTCTCCTTATGTCCTTTATGTTCAGCAAAACAGCTTGTCTGTCCATTGCCTCCCTGCCCTTCGTCTCCGCTGGGGGACCGCCAACGACCGTCCCAGGTTAGTGGTCATTGCCCTCCAATGTGGGAAGAACCATCCCAATAAAGGCTCCGCAGGACAGGCGGTGGTTGGGAGCCGCGTTGGGTCATATATATCCCGTGTCTCAGTTGGAAGTTCGTTTCAAATATGGGGGCTCAGGATCAGGGGAAAAGCTTTGCTAGGGTAGATCTCCTTAAAGGCCTTTGGAAAAAATCTTGGATTTCCCCCTACTTGGCGCCGGAGGCAAAGAAACGGAGCTAATAAGAGCGTAGCTTTGGGATGCCCCAAAGATCGGATCCTCCTTCACCGCTGTAGTTCCCTGGTCGACATCCTGTCTTAGTCTTGGCTTGCTTGAAACCAAGGGAGGGGGGGGGGGTCTCATCGAGCTTTTACTTGTAAAATCGGGCCGAAGGATCGCAGACTCCAGATTCTCTAACCCCGCTCAGTCCAAAGGGATCTCCTTTTCAGTAGGCGCCTGGTGCAGTGGCGGATTAAGGCTCATTGGTGCCTTAAGCACTGACAAATCCTGGTGCCCCCCCCTCCTTTGTACACATTGTACAAATCTTTATTGGGTCCCCCCCACCAATTTCTCAACTTTGTGGTGCCCCCTTGGGCTTGGTGCCCTAAGCACGTGCTTAGTTTGCTTAATGGTTAATACACCACTGGCGGGGGGGGGGGGAGGCTGCCTTGGTTGAAACTGCCTTTAGCTGCCAGGGTCTTCAACCCGCCTCACCCAAAGAGTCTAAGGTGGAAGGGTTCAGCGGTGCCTTTAAAGATAGCAGGTTGCACCAAAACAAGAGTGCGCGAGAGCGTTGAAAGGGGGGGGGGATTGTGTGGAATCGGAAAAAGATTTGAAAACCAATGCTAAACTTCAGAAATTGGGTGGGTGGGTGGCTGTAAACGGTAAGCTACCTCCGGGCAGTTGGGTGCACACAGCCGTCTAGCCTCAGAAGGCCTCTTTTGGCTCTGCCCTCCTAAGAATCCTATGGGACGCCCTATTTCCTGATACCACCTTGGCTGGCGCAAGTAACCTACCGCCCTGCGCTCTTTTTCCTCCGCGGGTTGGTCTTATTTGAAAGTAAAGCCTTCGGCTCCCTCCTCCCCCCTCCGTGGAAGTGAGCGCAGAGTCTGAAGAAACCCGGGGCTGGTTTGGGGTTCTGATGAACAAAGCAGGCTGGGGGGTTTGCTAGGATGGAACCAACCAACAATAAACCAATAAGCCTTTTCCAACAGCCTATCTATGCATCGGTTGACTTGGATTTCAATCCCATTATTTCCAGCCTGCTGACTGCATCTAGAGGGCATCCGGGCGTTGCAGGCTGCTTCGTCCCGGACCAGATCCACCACCCTGAGCTAAACGGATCCAGATTGGGAAGCCTTTCCCTGCAACTCTTTTTGGACATCTTGAGGAGGAATGGGTGGGCGACACCCCCCTATGGTCGGGTCTGGCGGAGAGAGAGGCCAGGCGACTTCCGTTTGAAATTCTGAAATTTGGCGGGATTCTAAGCGGATCCTCGGACTGGGCCGGTGGGGCCCCTGTGTGGGAGCCCCATCTTGATCGCGCTTTCTCTCAAGTCGGCGTGATGGTTGCGCGCAGTTCTTGGGTGACCTTGAGGTCAGTTGGACGGGTCCTTTTTTGTGTGAAAAACTCAGTGGAGATCAGAGGGCCGGAGTGGGGCAGAAGACCCCAAATAAAGCAAGGAAGTAGAAAATCGGGAGAGAAGACCATAAAAGAAGAATCCTCCTTCTCCCTCCTCCCTGTCCCCCTTCCCTTGGATCCAGTGGCGGATTAAGGCTCACTGGTGCCCTAAGCACTGACAAATCTTGGTGCCCCCCTCCTTTGTACATACTGTATAAATCTTCATTGTTTTTTCTTTCTTTCTCAACTTTGTGGTGCCCCCTTTGTGCCTGGTGTCCTAAGCACGTGCTTAGTCTGCTTAATACACCATTGCATGGATCGTTTCTGGATCCAAGACTAGGAATCCTATCTAGCAGCTGACCGTTCTGTAGCGTGGGCATCGCTGAGCCGAACTTAGGCTCGTTTATTTGAGCGCAAAGCTTCCTTTGAGTCGGTCGAACTTATTCCTAAGAAGCGAGTCCTGTTTATATTTCGATATAAGACCAGTTGAACTCGGTAGGCCGCGTCTCCTTCTCGGGGTCGCGCTGCGGGCAATTGTCCTTGGGAGTAAGTGCGTGTGACTCCGCCTACATTTTTGGGCAGGGAGGAGGGCAAAAAGAATTTGCCATGCGGCCAGCCTGTTCAGACTTGCCTGGAATTAGGGTTGGGGGTGCCTGGGCTCGTTCTCGGGTGGTGTCTCCAGGAGTGGGGTTTGGGAGCGCTGAGTGGAACGATTTGCGCCAAGAAATTTCCTCCTCTTTCTCCCCCCCCACTTTCTTTGGGGCTTTTGTTTGCTTTATTTTTCTGCGCCTGGAAATATTGACCTCAGACATGTCCAAGACAGTGTTTTTCAAACGTGGCAACTTTAAGATGTGTGGACTTTAACTCCCAAAATTCCCCAGTCAGCGTTTAAGCTAAAAATAGTAAAGTTGTCACCTTTTGAAAAACACTGGGGTGACGCGATGCTCCTGCCTATGCCCAGAATCAGTCCTGGAAAACGTATTTCATTCGGACCCATATTGGGGCCTCGGAACCTAATATGTCAAAAAAAAAATCACCCCAGAAATTTAGGTTTGCGCACAGCTATCGGCTAAAACGTGGTTGGTTCGTTTGTGGGGTATGCTGAGTGTGTGTGTGGGGGGGGGGGGGGGACACGACTGAAACACCTGCTCCATCCCAAAGCCCAGCTGTTTTGCCCGCGCACTATTATCGTGTGGTAGGGGCTCACTTCGATTTCCGGGCCTGGCCTTCACCTCCGAGAGTTGTGGAGGCCTCGATGACCAGGAGCCACGAAGTCCGTTCAGGCGGCTGTGCAGGTCTCCAGGGAAGGCAGCGCTTTGTAAACGAAGCCCCGTCGTAGTCCCGATCCTATCTCTTGACTTCCAGGGGCGCTTCCTTCCAAGCAGGGCTTGGCTGCAGTTTCGAGCGTCGCTAGCCGGAGAAGAGGCCATTTAGCGGGCTTGAAGGTGGATTCTTTGCAGGCGGGGATTTCCTGCTCAATGACCTCCCGTTCTGTTCAGAGGAAAAGGGCGGTTCAGGCAGGTTGGAGACTTTCGCGGCTGTTCGATTACCTCTTCGGCCGGCGATCCAGCTGCGCTCAACTATTTCTAGCTTCATAGCTGAGAAAATACTTTCGCCGTAGCCCTTTACCCAATTTTATTCAAGCAGATGTTAGACTACAACTCCCACCTGTCCCAGGGGGGAGGGAGGGAGGGACAGAGGGAGGGAGAGAGAGGGAGAGAGCGAGAGGGAGGGAGGGAGGGAGGGAGAGAGAGAAGTTGGTTTTCCTTTTAGACTTTGGCAAACCAGGTTGTTTCAATTCCGTAGGAGGAGGTCTTTAGCAGCGTCGATCCCACTGCTCCAGGAGCCGCCGACCTGCGAGTACATAATCCTTTTGTTATACTGTATTTGGAGTTAGAAACGAGTTTAAACATCGAAGGATGGTGTGGGCTTTTATTTCATTTTACCAGAATAGGCTAAGACAATCAGAGATAGATAGATAGATAGATAGATAGATAGATAGATAGATAGATAGATAGATAGATAGATAAGAGGGAGAGAGAGAGAGACAGACAAACAGACAGACAGACAAATTCCTTGTTGTCCAATAAAGAATACTATTCTATTCTACATACATACATTACATACATACATACATACATACATACATACATACATACATACATACATACATACATACCCTTAGTTGGGAAAAAAGGCGCTGGCGTCCTTTTGCTCTGAGTGGAGAGGAAAAAAGACTTGGGGAGGGGAAGCGCTGTTGATGAAGGGCGAAGCACCTGCTCCCACCAAACGCTTGGCTTTTAGAGTTCAACTCCATCCCGCAAGCTTCCCTTTCAGGGCAGATTGCACCCGAGGCTTTTCTTCCTGGGGGATACCTATCCGGGCATTTCCTTGAAAGGACGAAGAAGGCCGCCGCCTCTTTGAAGCTGGAGGGCGACAGCCCAAGAACACCCATCCATCTTCTCAACGCTGCGGCCCCGCTCCATCCCTAAGCCCGTTGACTCCGCCTGAAACCGCCTTGAATACAAGGCCGTGTTTAAACCCAAGGCCTTGCTTAAACTCTTGGGTACCGTTTTGTGGGCTGCAGTTGTCCGATGCAGGCTTCCTCTTCTTTCCCATAGTAAGCGCGCCCGAAGTCGATGGGGTTTCTTCCTAAAATGTGTGCTTTTCAACTTCTTGTGCAAACTGCGTAGTTAGGCAATTGCTTCGCCGTCTGACTGATGCCTAATTCGGATTTACAATTCCTCCGCCTTGCTCCCTTCTTACGCTCCGCCCGCTTTCCTTTTCCTTTTCCAAAGGTGTTAAGATCAATGCTGCTCCAACTGCCTTTGGTTCGGCCAGCGTGGCTCCTGTTAGAGAAACTGAATTCGTTGGACACCGCCCGTCCTCCTTTCCTTGTTGACTCGCACGGGTTGAGCCCGCGGGGATTTGAGAAGCTTTGATTCAGGCTGGTCTTTGAAGCTTTTTCCTTCTAAAACGGCCCAACTAGCCAGGATTTACTATTTGATGCCTCTACTGGTCTTGCTTGGGCGTTTCTCGTATCTATAGGAGACGGTGTGTTGTGATTAGCGGGAAGGTATCAATAAAGATTCTTTTAATCAAAGAAGTAACGTCTTTCATTCCCCCCACCAGGTTCAGTTCCTGACCCCCCTCCTATTAAAGGAAGATACAATTTAACGATGTGGAGCTTTGGGGGGGGTTGTTTTAGATATATTTAATTCATCTTTAAACCTTCAGTTCCTCCACTGCGGCACAAGATGAAGGTTTGAGGAAGGAAGGAAGGAAGGAAGGAAGGAAGGAAGGAAGGAAGGAAGGAAGGAAGGAAGGAAACGGATTGTAATGAAGAAACACCGCATGTTTTTCTGTTGGCACTTCAGCTATGGAAAGAATGACTTTATCAAGCTTCCCTTAAAAAAATAATAATGGAGATCAGGTTAGGTCTTGCGTGATCCACACCTCGTTTTTGTTTCTTTGTTTCCTGCTTTGACAAGGGACAATGGTCCGGGAGAAGGAAGAGCCCGAGAGAGCCAACAGTGGTACCCCTTTGATAGCTTTTCGCTTTGCTACCCTCGAGAAGGGCCCGGCAGCCTGTTATCTTTGTCCACCCTCCTGCTCCTTCTCTGGGTGGGGGAAATTCCCCAGCCGTCCTGCTCCAAAGGCACACCGGAGATAGGAGACTCGGATCAATCAGCTCCCCGCGCTGGTGGGTCCCCTTGTTTTGAGATTTCTGTCCGGAGAGAGGTCAGTCCAGAAGCTGGCAAGAAGCTTAGAGTTTGGCGTCTTCAGGGGGCTAGAGCGAGCCGGTCTCTTTCAATGAGTCCAGGGGTGGGTGGGAAGAAAGGAAACATTTTCTACCTACGGTGATATAAAGGATTCCTGAGTCACCTTCGTGCACCACGAATGGGATATTTTCTTTTTCTACATGACGTCTCATATGACTTATTAACCTTAAGCGTGTGAGAGAAACGTCAACACAATTGTAGATGGGGTTTATAGTGAGTGTTCTACACGCGAGGAACCGGCTCTTAGCTCTGAAAAATCGAATTTCCCCTAGTTTACAGCTGCCTAGACCGGCGATCCTCCTTCTCCAAATATTAACTATACCTCCTAAGATTTCCTTCCCTTGAAGCTCCGCCAAGACTTACTGGCAGGAAGGGCGTGAATTGGGGGAAAGGGAAGGAAGGTGGAGAAGATTCCTTTCCAACAAGCCGGCAGTTCTACATAGAGCAGAGAAATAGCATTGGGGATAACAACAGCAGCCTTCCCCACAATCTAGGAAAAGCCCCAGAATAGTCTGTCTGTCTGTCTCCCTCTTTCTTTCTTTCTTTCTTTCTTTCTTTCTTTCTTTCTTTCTTTCTTTCTTTCTTTCTTTCTTTCTTTCTTTCTTTCTTTCTTTCTTTCTTTCTTTCTTTCTTTCTTTCTTTCTTTCTTGAATGTGTGTGTGTGTGTAGGTGATCTGTCTGTCTGTCTGTCTGTCTGTCTGTCTATCTATCTATCTATCTATCTATCTATCTATCTATCTATCTATCTATCTATCTATCTATCTATCGCATTTATTTATTTATTTATCATCATTTATGTTTATGGTTGGACGGGGGAAGGTATTTCTAAGCTTTTCTTCCATCGAACGTTTCTTCATTCGTCTCGAAGATTCCGCAGCTTTACCAGAGATGATAAAATACCCTTCGTGGTTCCCTTAGAAGATATGATGTGGGTCTCGTTTAAAATAAACGCCCCTCTTTCCCTCGCTCGCTCATCCCCGAGGCCTGTCTGCTTCTGCGCCATCCCAGAAAGGGCCGTTTGTTGTCGCTCCATACCTTTGCAGGCGATCTTCTCCTTTGCCTCCTTTATGGCAACTTTCAAGATGGCATTTTAAAAATCCCGTGTTTTGGGGGCCGGGGAGATTTCCGCTAGCGGGAAATCTATTTGTGGCGGGAGGCAGATTTACAGCCTCTTCGAAATGGGGAGGAAAATGCTCTCTCCTTGACACGTTTTTCATTTGCCAGACAAATGCAGCACTTCCTTTAAAAAGAAAGGAAATCCAATGCCAATATTAATAATGCGCTTTTCCTTGGGGAGGCCAGCATCATCCAAGGTGGAAAGCCAGATCGGGCGCAGCAATCCGGGGGGGGAATAAACCCCTCCGAACCGTCCAAATACTTTCCCCTGTCGCTGCTGTTACTGTAGAAGTCAGTCTACAGTACAGCTGTTTCTTTTGCCAGTCACTAAGAAAGACCCCCGACGGGGCTTATGGGAAGCGACGCTTGGAAAGGCCCTTCTCCAGAGGCGCCCGGTTCTTTCGCCGCTTTTAGAGCTTCGAGGAAAGGGGAGCCAGGAACTCAAAGCCGCAAGCATCCTCCACTCCTGAGGGGGTCGTGAAAGGAAAAGACCATCGAAGAGAAATAAAACTGCCGAGGTCTGGGCATCTGGCAGGTAGCACTCCCCTCTCCAGAGGAAGTGGGTCTCGAGTGCCTTTGATTTAGAACGAAGTCGGCGGAGGGAAGGAAAGAGCGAGCGAGCGAGCGAGGCAGGAACCCTTCAGCGCTAGTATTTTGCCATCCAGCGGTTTAAAAAAGGATGAAGTTATCCCAAACCTCGCCTTTCGTTGAGAAAAGCAAGCGTCCGGAATGAGAGGGCTTGCCAACCAGGCTCTCCGCCAGTTGTGGCCAGGGCCCCTCAGGGTACAAGGAAACCCTGCAAATTAACTTCAAGAGAAATGCAGCTAATATATTTTAAAGGTTTAATTCTAATACTGGGGCAGAATACCGCCTGCAGGTACCTCCTCTGTAAAAAAAAAAAAAAGGGGGGGGGCAACAGACCAGAAACTAGCAGTGGAATCTTGGATTTTCTACATGGGAAAAAATGCTAAATTCAATAAGGGCTTATTCTTAGGCCCCTGTGTAGAGAGGACTTTTAAAAAAAATCTTCCTTTTTAGTAGTTGAAAATATAGGGGTGGACTGGAACATCTCAGAGAAAAGACAGTTTAGAGAAGTTTTGCTAAGGATTAATTTCTTCAGGAAATACTGTTACAGAAATAGGATTTTTATCCCCACCCTTCCATTAGCTTGCCTTGCGTTAGAAAGCAGAAACAATTATGGAAGGAGACAAAAGGGATTCCAGTAGGGAATTAAAAAAACATTCCAGCATCACCCTTGAGATGTTCAAGATGTTCAAGGAATGAAGAGATTTGCCCACAGTTAATATATCCAGGGAACAACTTCACTTGTAATTGATGCTGCTATCTCAACTGGTATTAAAGGCTCTATTCTATGATCTATTGAAAAATGAAGGCAGGAGTTCACTCTTCATTGAGTTTATGCAGAATTAAGTTTCATCCAACAAAGCATGATTGACTTTCTCTGTTCTCACAGTGTGTAGGGGGAACAGTTGTTAGCAGGTCATTGCTTATGGCATCTGTCTGAAGAGCTTTTGGAGAGAGAGGAGGAGAAACAGGAGGGAGACATTAGGTTGGAAATGTAGCTCGTGAAAAATTAAATGTATATGGTTTGCTTAAAACATTTCTCCCCAAATTCTCCAAGGATGGGCCACAAATGAAAATACAAATAGTCCCAAATATACTTCCTTGAAATTAAGCTTCATTGAGTTGTCACTGAGTTGTCCTAAATTGAAACTCTGCTTAGTTTACAGATTTGTATCTCAATTATTTCTGGCTGGAAGATGTTGGTAATAGCAGGTATGCAGCAAAATAAAATGCTGGCATAAAACTAAATTCTGCTGAAGTGTAGAAACTGTGCATCTTCACTCTTAGAATTAAGGAGTATTCATGGTCACTCAGAAGGAAGCAATGTTGGCTTTTTCTGTGACAGTATGAAACTTTAGTTAGACTTAAAAAAAACAGGATAGAAAGCATTGATGCTTTTGAACCTTAGAAGTAAAGAAGATTCCTGGGAATACTATGAATGGCAAGAAAGAAAGAAAGAAAGAAAGAAAGAAAGAAAGAAAGAAAGATCATAGAACAAATCAGAATTCTTATTTGAAGCTTCAACTATCTTATTTTGGAGCATTGTGTGAAGATCTAGGTCTCTGGAGAAGTCTGTAATGCTGGGAAAGATAGAAGAAAACAGAAGAAAAGGAGAACCAAAAGCAAGGTGGCTAGGCTTGATTACAGCAAAAATGGGTGCACTATTAGAAGATTTGAAGAGCCAGTTTGGAGACAAATCACCCCAGGGTGTTTACATGGTCAACCTCAACTTGGTGGCACATGTTCAATTGCAATCAATCAATCAATCAATCAGTTGCAATGATGTATTCAGGGACTGACTGCTCATTCAATCTTGAGTAGGATCAGGTTACAAAACTGGTAGGTAGGAAGAGCTGCACTGAACTCAGGAAGAATTGCTTCAGACTAAAACCTATGAAGGGTGAAAAGAAACCAGCATCCTTCCATTCCCCTGTGGGCAACAGGCCATTCTAAATTTACCAGAATGAAGTGTTTCACAACTTCAGAAAAATCCAGGGTATCCAAAGAAGTTGAACTAAGAAGGGTGGGAGTGCAGCGGGGAGCAAGGCAGGGTGGGGAGGGAGAGACTCGCCAAGGCGAGAATTATGGTATGATGTCATTTTAACATGTTAACTAGGATTCCACCAAATAAATCATATGTATTTCCAGCCGCCCTTAAGCTACTTTCTTGCAAGCAGGGTCAACTGAAGTAAATGGAATGTAATTCTGCCTTAGTGGATTTAGGAATAAAGGAGTCGTGATCTCTGTTACACACACACACACACACACACACACACAGAACTTTTAAAGGAGCAGCCACAATGGTATTACAGCCAACGGCTGAATTTTAGATCCATGTATGAATAATCATGGTAATTCACCTGAGTGAAAACAGAGGACAGCCCAGCCTGCTTTCAAGTTGATGCCCTCCAGATGTGTTGGGACTACATGTACCAGAATTACCAACCCTGGGATTTTCTGGCTTAGAATTCTGGGATTTGCAGTCTCAACCAGGCCCCTTTCTGACCTTAAGAAAACCAGAAACAGAATGTCCATCGTGTCTTCCTCATCTCCTTATTCTTTTTGCACTCTACCCAATTTTGTTTCTCTGTTGTTTTTACTGTTTCCACAAATTCTATAGGATGTACATACATTTTCAAAAAATGCAGTTTATGCAAGATGTTTGTTTGGCTGCTAACCAAGATCATAGGATGTCTCTTATTTTTTTACTCATCCCAAAATGAAGTATTGGTGTTAGGGCAGTTAGAAGTCTGTCTGAGGGACAGGCAGTTTTGTTATGAACTATCCTGACAATGCAACAGGAGAGAACTGTTTGAAGATTTGTCCCAATTCTTTCATTAAAGGCTCCAATATTAGGCATGAGTGGGAGGGGCCCTTCTGCATTGAGTTCAAGCATTGATATCTCATGTTATTTGGCTCTCTGGGTATTTACAAAATGAGACACATTTTTCCCAGGCTTTTAAGTATCAGTGTTTTAGCTTGTAATAGTTTGCATTGAGTTAAGTGCTTGTTTGAGCAGAAGAGCAGAGAATAAATGAAAATAAATAAAAGGCTTCATGAGATGTATCCACTGAATACAATAATTTAATAAAAAGGGAGCTTCCCACAAGACTGAAATTGCTCCAGTGAGTCTGTTTTAAGTCATTGCTTTTCTTGCCCTGAATGAAAATTTTAAATCCATCGGACCATTTCAAATATTGAACCCAAATTTAGATTATCCTCTCTGGGGCTAAATCTGGGGCCTGAGCCATTGGCCCCTCTATAAATACAAAATCTAAGAAAATCTAAATCCAGTTTCTGAGAATAGCAATAATCCAGTCCAATTATAGGATTTTTCTCTGGTGATATATATTGGCCTTCCTTTCAGTGTTGTTCCTCAACTTCTTTATTTTAAAAAACCCCTCTTATTATTTTGGGTGGGGTTTTATTCTGAGATAATATGATGAGATTACAGCTTCAGATTCACAAGAGAAACACTTAGGAGCAGATTTCTGAAGTAAGCCTAGCAAAAGTTCCTGTCTTCAAACATAGAGCTATTTTACTCATGTCATGTGGCCATATGGTAGGAACCAAACTTCCAAAGTTTTGAGAGATTGGTGTTCCCCTTTATCCATCTTATCATCAAACTATGTCAAAAAAGAAAACAGCAAAAAGTTAAATTATTACTACAGCTTTTGCTCTATGCCTTTAAACAAACATCTTGTTTCATTTATGGATTAAGCTGTGAATCTTAGCACATGAGAGAACAAAACTCAGATTAGTCCAGCTGGATGCAAAACAGGTTATCTGAAACATTACTGGAATTTGATACAGACTAAAAAATGCAGTGTTATTCTTTTAGTGAACATTATGTTGTTTTAGTCAATCTGCCTACTTAACCACTGATACATCTGAAATAGTCTGAGCCCTGGGCAGCCACAGTGTGGGGCAAAGTGACAGAAAATGGCAGGACCCTGCATACATATCACCATCTTGACCTATCTTTGGTCCACTACAATAAAGGCCAATGGTCTCGACCTTTATAATCTGATGTAAAAATATTGACCTTCCTTAAGCACTCTTTGGGGGCAGCCAAAGGAATGAATTAATGAGGATAGATGAGGCCAACCAAAGGCAATTCAAGAGTTAGGCCCTTGCTTCATTTTCAGTTTACATTGGCATCATATTGTCCTGGCAACCCTTCACTCCAGCTTTATTTTGTTCTGAGCCAAAAATTAAAGCAGTTTTGTGCCATTTCTCCACATTCTCAATTTAACTAGTTTTTCCTGCTTGAGCTGGCAGATTCCCACTGAGTTACAAGCTGTGCAAAATCCACAAAACGCCACTCCTTTCTGGGAAGTGAGGTCAGATGACCTGCTCCTGGGAGTTGCCACAAATGTACCTTCTCCATGTGAGGAAATGTGGTCATGTTCTCTAACCTCTGGCTATCAGACTCCCACAACTCAGCATTTGGCCTGGATCTAATTGGGGATTTGGCTAATACCTCCTTTTTCTATGGTTCTCCCCATCACTTGGGTATTATTGATTGACCCATTTCTACAATTGGCCTTCCAGTACATTTGCTCTAAGGTGAATTGCATGGGCAACCTGACAATTATATTTATTGCTGTTATTGCATAATCATCTGTGATTTTGATCCACATTTATAAACAGTTGTTGCTTTCCAACCATCGTAGACTGTAGCGCCCATCACACTATCACCACCTCTATCTGGGGATGATGGGACATAAATTATGCACAGAGGATATGAAGTTTGGAAATCTGAGAGACTTAAAAACAGAGCAGCAGAGGGAAAAAAATCATTGCTTCTCCTGTTCATAGAGTAATTGAAGAAGAACTGTAAAATGGCATCAGGACAAATGTATTGTCCTGCCATTTCTTGTTGTAAGATCCTGATTTGTGCATATTTTCATGCCAACGGGTAACTTTGTCTCAGGGGAAGAGTGGCAGTATTAGAGGGAGATTAATATATACTATTATTATTAATTAAAGGGGTGCTGAGTTTGATAATCAGAAAGATCAGCAGTTCAAATTGCTAGTGCCGCATAATGGAGTGAGCTCCTATTAGTTGTCCAAGCTTCTGCAAACCTAGCAGTTCGAAAACATGTAAGAATTCAAGTAGAAAAATAAGGACCACCTTTGGTAGGAAGGTAACAGCGTTCTGTGCCCTTTGGAGTTTAGTCATGCTGGCCACATGACCATGGAGACGTCTTCGGATAGCGCTGGCTCTTCGGCTTTGTAATGGAGATGAGCACTGCCCCTAGAGTTGGGAACGACTAGCACATATGTGTGACGGGAACCTTTATCTTTAATATATCCTAGCAGGATACTGATGAGTTATTCTCCAATGTCGGTCATGAAGTATTGTTACACATGCTAATGAGGACAGCATAGTTAGGCACTGAGTTGTTACAGGTGTTATAGATGTAGAATTAATCCATCTTTGTCAAACCATCAGAGGTGTGTAATATATGATGTCCATCATTCAGAGGCATCAAAACCAGACTGCTCTAAGTATGAGGGAGCCAGTATATATACATACCATAATTGTAGATATTTTGCATGTTTACTTTGATAATTAGATAAATGCAGTGAGCAGTCTATTAATTCTTCAAAACCAGGCAACATAAGACCTTTCAATTTGTATAACAACTATTACTACCTGTCTCTTCTTAATTCATTGTTTGCAAATCCCTCAGAGTCTCTTAGGTGAAAACAGCAATGTAGAAATTTGAGACATACATACATACATACATAATTTTAAATCAAAGACTACTGCATACATTCACATTTATTTCCTAGCCAACTGTTCCTTTGCATGATTGCATGGGTTGCATGGTTCCTTTGCATGGTTTCACAAACATATTCATTACCAAATCAACTGATTAGATTCATATCTGATAGAAAACAAAGGCCCTACTAGAATTTAGATGATTTAGACCAAATGTTTCAGGTTAATATAGAATCAATACAAGGTTCAATTTTCAAAAAGGAGACAAGGGAAGTTTATGATAAAATGGATGTCAGTATGCTGGGGGAAAGGAGGAATCATTCCTTGTAAGAACAATAATCGGCAAATATTTTGTAGAAATCATATGCAAACTGGAATCTTTGTGCTTACGGAGAGATTCCATATCTATATGAGAGAAAATTCTATTGCATTCATTGGGACTTCGGAAGTAAGATCAGGGCACAGAATCATACAATTGGAAGAGATCTTGGATATCTTGCAGTTGAACCTCTTCTCAGAATCCTCATATCATCTCACACAAATGACTATCCAATCTCTTCTTCAAAATGTCCAGTGATGAAACACCCCCAGTTTCAGGAAGGAGGCGGTTCTATCTCTTAATAGTTCTCACAATCAGAAAATTCTCCCTTGTTTTTAGGTTGGTTGGTTCCTTCCTTCCAGTCCTCTTCACCACTTCTAGTTATCCCAATTCCTATCACCAATAATACTCTGCTAGATTATTCTAACAATGTGATAATCTTCCTGCAAGACCTGGTTGTCTACCCAAAAGACCACTAAGGCACATCAAGCACAGTCTCCTGTTTCCAAAAGCAGGTCTTCTTGATGACTCTTGGAAACTCACAAGACTGTTTCCAGTGACTGAATTTGTGCCACACGTATCATAAACTACAAAGTAGTTTATATTAAACATATCAAGTCAAAGTAGAAGGAATTGCTTTCAGTGGGTCTTACTCCCATTTGAATGATTGTAGGCTGGATCTTGACCCATTTCAAGTTTGTTACTCATAATGAAATCTGGCTCATAAGAAAGGTCTTCTGGAATCAAAGCAAAGGTCCTTAAAGATCCCTGATTTCAGGAGATGCTTTTATTTGGAGAAGGAGTTCTGTTGAGGCAGAAATCTTAAATTCTGCTCTGGCATCTTCAAAAACCTCTCTGGGGTCTTTTGACCAGTGTTGAAAATACTAGATCAGGAGAACATTTAGTTTGACTCAGTTTGTCCTTGGGGCTGAAGTAGTAATGGGTGAAGGAATTTGTCTCCCAGCCATTCTAATTTTGAATGATGGGTGTTATAGTCAGTATCCATCTGCAAGGTGCTATTTTGGAGAATGCTATCTTAATTTTCTATTTTGGTTAGAAGGATGATGAATATGTATCACTATAAGTGAAGTGTGTTGTTCATTCTTAGCATGTGCAAATCCACTTCCAGATCTTTGCATCTAGCTTGTATTTTTTTTCACTTGGTGTAGCTGGTGGTACATGTAATCCTTGATTTGCAACCATTTGTTTAATGCTTGCAAATTTCAAAGTTACAAATGGTGCTGAAAAAAGTGACTTATGACCAGTTCTGCAATTATAATCATCCCAACAGTCATGTGAGCAAAACTTGGTGCAACTCTTTTAATGACCAAGTTACATGGTGATGGAAGTTCTGATCCCACTTGTGATCATAAGTTGAGGACTACTTGTGTCTGCCATCTGTTTTTTACCCCCAAAACCAAACCTGCCCTTTCAGGATAAGGTTACCTGCTTCAAGCTGGCTGACAGATAAGGCTGCTACCCATTTCTTTCCAGCAAGCTGTTGTGTATTTTAGCAACTGAGCAGAAGGCACGTGTCCAACAATCATGGGGTCCTTTTTCACACAGCAGGATTATGAAAACAAGAACTTTTATCTGTTAATTTCTTAGCTTCACTTCTAAGCATTGGTTTAGATCCAACAGCAGCAAGGATTGGGAGTCTCTATTAATCTATATTAAATGCCAGGGATAATGGGAGTTGCAATCCAAGACATCTGGAAAGCCTCTGGAAAAAGGATGAGCTAGCAAAAGGATGAGGTTTAGAACAGGAATAAAAGGGTTCTTATTGGATGGCTTTGGGCCAGTCACTGTCTCATAACCCAGAGAAGTTACTCACCTTTGGCAATTTCTAGCTGTGTGAACTTCTACTCCCAGAATTCTCAGTAACCACTCTGCTGGCCTGCTGGAGAATTCTGTGAGTTGGCCCACACATCTGAAACTTGCAAAGATTGGGGAAATACTAACCTAACACCTTAAATTTGGTAAGCTACAACCTGGTGATGACATTATCTTGAGCTTTTTACACAGTATGGAATACTTAAAAGAGGGATTAGATAAGAAACTCTCAAGGATTCTGTCTAGTTTATACAGTCTAAAACTTACTTTGCATAGATGACATCACTCAGTACCCAAAATAAAATTTTTCTTTGCTAGTGTTCTTTTAACATATTAAAGGTGACAAGAGGTGCTATTACTGGTGTTACTTGTTATGCATGCCTTTGTAATTCTGAAACTTCCATGGTCCTAAGTCAGAAAAAAGCCCCTTGGGAGAGCTTACTCATACCATTCCTTGGCAATGAGGTGAAGTGTGAGAAGCTAGAGAAACCTCAGACAGCTGTAGAGAAAACTATGTAAAGGAACATAATTCTCTTGGCCATCCCTGAGCATTTTTTTTTAAAAAAAATTCTTGTCCTTGGAAAGAATTTTTAAAGCTAACTGTCTTTCATCGCTGAGGATACAAAGAAATGCAAAGGAGTTTCCCTGCCCAGCATTAAACGTAAGTGGCCTAGCTTGAATCATAATTTTATATAAGATATATGGTGCTCAGACCTGAAAAGACACCACTATTCATACACTAATTCCTCTGTTACCACAATGGCAGTATTGAGCATTTAATAGAACCCATTAAGAATGTTGGAAATGTCAGAAATCAGCTTCACTGAGATCAGTGGGTTTTTTTTTTGGACAATATTTAAAAGCATAACTGAATTCTATACCTCATTCAAACGTTGCTTGTATTTATATTTTTAATACAGTTTAAATGCAGTTATTGATTTCAAATACAATTTAGCAATAATTTCATGTTTACATGGTGAAATAGGTATCCAGCAATCTGGACTGAGTAATCCCTACTAATTTCAGCCCCATACTATCTAAGTGTGGTCACTATATTTTATTGGAAAAAATAAAAGGACAAACCAGGAAAGGGGACAAATCTGAAACAAGTTCATAATGATAAAAAATATAACTTTGCTTTACAAAGACAATTCTAGAGCAAAACCAAGAAAAACTGTTCAAAAATGCATAAAAAGATATATAAAATCAAACAGTATATGTAAAAAATTTTTTTTAAAGACAATTCAATTTCTTTATTTTCCACATAAATGTAAAACATTGTGCATGGTGGTTCTATTTATACAATAACAGTTAAAATGACCAAACTAAAGGGGGAAAGTGAATTTTAAAAAAACCTGATAGCTTTCTGAAATAATGGATTGTCCCTTATACTGTATAGTGTCCTTTATATAGTAAAGGAGGTATGGTCACTGTATATATAGAGAAATCAGATTTTTTTAAAAAAAAACTAGAACTGGCACTGAGATCTCAATATGAACATTATATTGATGTTTGGGCCCAGTTACTTTTCAGTGTTCTTCTGAGAATGGAGAAACTACCTTGGAGGAATCACAAAACATCAACTTAAGAATATTACACATCTCGGTGCATTTATTCCAAGGTACATTTGCAGAGGAACAAGTGCAGAGTTGCAATCAAAATATGTTAGAAAAGAACTGGCAATCAATATCTAGCTTTATCCTACTAAAAGATATGGAATAGGTCCTCAAGATTCCAAGGGGGAGGTAATTCCCGCTAGAATTCACATCGGATATCAAAGAAAGACCACAATGCTCTTTGCACCAGTTGGAAGTAAGCCCCAGATAATTAGATAAGGTACTTATAGGACCACAAATGCTGCACTGCCACCTATGCATGCATAACCTGTGCATTTTGTCAATGTCTGTTAAACAATCACATGTAAGAAGACTTTCTAAGACATTTAAAACACCCCTTCAACCACTGCAAGGAATTAAAAGGGCGACACTGTCACCCAACCATAGGTATCTCCTTGCCTAATAGACATGACAGATTTAATCACTCCAACAATTTGAAGGTAATACCTTTCCCTTAGTTGGTCTGCTTTGCCTCAGTGTTGGTAAAGTGGCCCTTTGTTCAACACAATGCATCAGTCCTCAATGCCACCGAAACTGCCACTGGCCCCTTTAATTATGTACCGAGGGATCAGTATGGCAGCCCAAATGTAATCTGCAAATACTTACAGGCAGAGTGTGTTTCTTAATAAGACACAGCATCAAGCACGTAAAACACACAATCTTAGGAGAGGCTTCAAGGCCTATTTCAAAGGTGCCGATTCTGGAATTCAAAACAAAGCATTGAAATTGCAGGGATGGATAAAATCCACAAGCCAAAGAAATGATCCTTAAAAGAGGAGAATTATTATTCCCATGTTTTTAAACAGGAAGCACTATTAGGTGACCAATATATTTGTTACTGGCAACTTGGCTGAATGTGTACATGGCATTAAAAGTCACAATCTGCTGATGAAGCCAAGTTAGGGGTTCACATCTGCAAAGTCAGAACAGAGTAAAATAAATGATGGATTAGCACAGTGTGTGAAAGCAATCTTTCTCTTGCTAGATTACCCAAAGATATCATGGTTCCCATCATAAGCATCATAGGAATATTACTGGTGACCCTTGTAATCAATAAATGATAAAGACTATGCAGCGACACTCCAGCAGGAGACTCTTGGTTGCAATATTTGTTGGTGATATTACTCCCAAAAGACATACAAGTTTTACTATGGTAGCTCTTGAGCGAAATCCCAAAGAGAGAGAATTTCTGTTTTTGCCAAGCTTTGTATTGGGAAGTAGAAAAATAAGAGGTGACCTGATTTTTCATAGCCTGCATTTTGCACACAGATGTTTTAAAACAATAAAAAATATCCCAATGTGATTACAATGCCTTCCTGTAACCCACAAATAGGAACTCAGATTTTTAAGCAATGAAAAGTGAGCATACATTGCCCAAAAGATGCTGTCATTATGTGTTTAACTTCCCCTTATTCCAATTTGGGAAAGTGGTGCTTCATCTTGAAAACGCACTACGATTAAGAAATGGATTCATCCCTTAACATCCTATCTGCTTGGTAGTTGTGAAAATATACCGGAATCCAATATGAACAGCAAACATTAAACAGGTGGAGTCCCTAACATTCTAGGCAAAAACAAACATGTCAGATAAACTTAAATTTTACAGAGCCAAATGACTGCATGAATGCATTTTGTCCTTTGCACTAAAGGGCATCAGTTATTAGATATAAACCCCTCCATTTGGAAACCTGTGGGTTGCTTGCTACTGTATTCTAGGACAGGGGTCTCCAACCTTGGAAATTTTAAGCCTGGTGGACTTCAATTCCCATAATTCCCCAGCCAGCAAAGTTTAAGGTCCACCAGGTTTAAAGTTGCCAAGGTTGGAGACCCCTGTTCTAAGAAGTCCCAGGGCTTTGGATAGGCTCCCTGTTTCAGTAACCTGTTGGAGCTATGCTGGCTGGGGAATTCTGGGAGTTGAAGTCCACCAGGCTTACAGTGGCCAAGGTTGGAGACCCCTGTCTTAGGAAGTCCCAGGGCTTTGGATTGGTTCCTCGTTTCAGTAACCTTTGGAGAAGTAACCTGTTGGAGCTTTGCTGGATGGGAATTCTGAGAGTTGAAGTCCGCCAGGCTTAAAGTTGCCAAGGTTGGAGACCCCTGTCCTAGGAAGTCCCAGGGCTTTTGATAGACTCTTGGTTTCAGCAACCTATTGGAGAAGAGCCCTCAGTTTCTGGAGCCCTTTCCCTGTCCCCTCTTGCACAAGGCTACCAGAAAATGTCCTCCACACCTGGACAAGCTCCCCTCCCCCTGGCCGTCGAAGTTCTCCCTTAAGAGCTATAACTGACTGCAATTATCTCTCTTTTTTTTTATCTTGCAGACGATCTTTCGCCCAGCGCTTTAAGGAGGCAAAAATATTTGTTTGATGTATCGACTCTCTCAGACAAAGAGGAGCTGGTGGGGGCCGAGCTCCGTCTCTTTCGGAAAGCCGCCGGCGATCCTTTCTCCAAGGCTCAGACAGGCTTGGCCCGTCTGCAGGTCTCGCCCTGCCTTTCGGGCCGCCGCCTGGACTCCCGGACTCTGGACTTGCAGGAGGCGGCGCCCGTCCGGCCCGGTGGTGGCGGCGGCGACTGGGAGGTGTTTGATGTCGGGCAAGCTTTGCCGCCCCTCCGCGGGCCCTGGAAGAAGCGGCAGCAGCTTTGCCTGGAGCTGCGGGCCGTCGGGGGGACGCGCTCTCAGCCCCACCCGCAGCTGCTGGACCTGCGGCCCCTAGGCCTGGGGCGAGGCGCCCGGGCCCAGCAGGAGAAGGCCCTGCTGGTGGTCTTCAGCAAGTCCAGGCGGAAGAACCTCTTCGCCGAGCTGCGCCAGGAACCGGGAGCCCGGCCTCTTCCTCCTCTGCCGCACAACGCGGCCGCCCTGCCCTGGGAAGCGGCGGGCCCCGTGCAGCTCCGCTTGCAGGCCCGCCGGATGAAGCGCGCCGCCTATAACCACCGGCACGGCAAGCGGCACGGCAAGAAGGCGCGTCTCCGGTGCACCAAGAAGGCGCTGCACGTGAATTTCAAGGACCTGGGCTGGGATGACTGGATCATCGCTCCGCTCGAGTACGAGGCGTACCACTGCGAGGGCGTGTGCGACTTCCCGCTGCGCTCGCACTTGGAGCCCACCAACCACGCCATCATCCAGACCCTCATGAACTCCATGGACCCGGCCGCCACGCCGCCCAGCTGCTGCGTGCCGGCCAAGCTGACGCCCATCAGCATCCTCTACACCGACGCCGGGAACAACGTGGTGTACAAACAGTACGAGGACATGGTGGTCGAGTCCTGCGGGTGCAGGTAGCGGCGCGCCGCCGATCCCCGGCTGCAACCCCGGAGTGGAAGGGCGAGGGAAGCCTCGGGGAACTCCCACGGCGGACAGCGAGCGTGCGAGAGTGAAAGACACGCGAGGGAAAGCGGGCGCAAAGCGCGCCACGTGCGAGCCCTCGCTCCGCGCTGGGGAGGGAAGAATGGGCGGTCCGGACTGCGCTTGCGCAATGTTTGCTTCGTGGGTCCCAGTTCCTGCTCCTTGAAGAGCCAAGAGAGAGAAAGAGAAAGTACAATAGCTAACGCCGTTTTGGGAACAATGTTTCCGCGTCCAGGCAAAGCCGTCTCCCCTAGGATGGGAGAGTTTGCTCCGAAAACACATGGCGAAAGTTCCTCTGAAAAGTTGCTCGGTCGATGTTTTCCCCTCGACTGAAGGTTTGGAACTTACCCAAACAAGTCCCGTTTTGCAGAAATGAAGCCTTGGTTTTGAATCCGCAAACACAACATTTTCTGGGATAATTCACTGCCCCCTTTCCTTGTAGTATTTGCCCTTGCAGTTCCTGGAAGATTTTTTTTTAATATAAAAAAAAATGGACTATCGGGGAGGTTACCCAAGTCTCTTAAGAGAGGCAACGTGGGGAGTGGTGGTGGTCAGAAATTGAATTGTGGGAACCAGGCGAAGACACGTGTCGTCGGTCCCTTTCGTAAGTGGCGCCAGCCTCGTGCAACTCCTCTGGTTGGCAGAGCTTGGCCTTTAACATTCAGGTTTTAAAACTGACTTCTTTTAACTTTTTTTCTCCCTGCTCCCGTGTCGTTCCCCTGTGCTGTGCGGACAATCTGCGCCGAAAACGGCAATCGGCGGTTTCTCATTTCTGACTTGAAGGCAAGGAAGAAATAAGATGAGGCAAACTGCATCACTTCCAATGAATGAATTCTTCCTTTCCAAGAATGTAATCCTGGCAATTCTCATCTAGATTCTCTTTGAAGAGAGAAGTATGAGGAAAAAAGCAAGTGTGGAGAAAGTTTAGTTTGACAATCCTTGAATCCAAAATTGTTTCTGTGTTTCCCTTACAAATATTTCCATCCTGACACGGATTAAGTACTTCCTCCTTCCTCTAAATAAAGGAAAAATCAGTCCCACTCTATAATTAGTTTAGGTGGCTGATCTTTTAAATGTATTAATTAGAAGCTGTGAAAAGAGCTACAGGTGGGACATACTGGGGATGTTTAGAGGAGGGGTCTCCAACCTTGGCAACTTTAAACCTGGCAGACTTCAACTCCCAGAATTCCCCAGCCAGCAAAGCTGCCTGGGGAATTCTGGGAATTGAAGTCTGCCAGTCTTAAAGTTGCCAAGGTTGGAGACCTCTGGTTTAGAAGGTTATGAAAGAGCTCCTTAATTTCAAAATGTTCAAAATTCAAAAGTTCCAGGAAGGGTAGGTAGGAAGGTTGGCTAGCTCCAGTGGTGTTTATATAGTTAATGCAGATGTGATGCTGAGAGAGACAATAATTAAACACTGCTCCACAAATCTGCACCTCTGCACCTCACAAGACTTGGAAATATTCCTGAGATATTTCCTTGGGGATTCAAGATTTCCTAGAACTTCAAAAGGGTGGGGAAAGTGGAGGAAAGACGTATTAGTGTATAAATAAATAGATAAATAATATAAAATGCTAATAAAAGAAAGCCTTCACCAGGAGCGATAATTTAAAAGAAAGTGCACACTTTGGTTTTGGATACAGTGTTTGTTCATATTGAAGCTGTAAATATTTATTTAAAACAGACTGCAGAGTACAAAAATGGAGGTGAGCAATGTACATTTCCCCCTTTCCCTGAATGCCCAGAGCATTATATGCACTCAATTGTCTAATATTTTTTTAAATAGATTTGAGCTGTACAGATTTAAGCATTAATCAAATGTTTCATTTGTATGTCTGCAATGTTACCGTTTTCCCCCCACTTTAAAATGTTCCTGCAAGATTTAAAATTTCGTGCTAATGAAGAATTCTTTGTTTCTACTGTCTACCTCACTGTGTTGCAAAGGCTTGATCTTCTGGGAAGACTCACCAGTCAGGCCTGGTTCCCATTCATTTCAGTGATGCTCTGAGCAGGACATCTTGCTGGGTTCTATTTCAAATGTTTACAGCATAGCAATCCTCTGCACACTCACCCGGGAATAAATGCCATTAAATAGTTAGAGCTTATCTCTGAGTTAGAATGGATGGGATTGCTGTGTAATGTCCTCTTTAAGATCAATTTATGCCTAGAACATTTTTACGGTATACTTTTACTGGATGGTATTAAAACTATGGCTGTATTATTAAACTTTTTGCATAAAAATGTTGCTTTTCTGTTATAGTTAAATAGCCTCATATATTTATTTTACCAGAATGTTGACTCTAAATTCTAAAAAAATGCTCTCAGAAAATTTGAAACAACTGACACCTCAAAACACTTCCGTCTGTATTTTATAAAACTTTTTGAAATACTTATGGATTGTCTTTTATTAAGAGGAATGTTAGACCTGGGTTTGTACAAAAATTCTTTTGCTGGAAAGAAAAGTTGTAAACAGTATTGATGCCCAATACTGTTTCAGGGTTGGTTGCCCATGGCAATGATGTTTTGTGAAAATGAACAAGCACTCATATTTGAAATACAGATTCCTTGATTGCATAGTCTTGTACTTGAATAGGGAACACTTATACATAAATGTTGTCTCAGAATAAAGTGGCCATGGTTGAAATGAGGCAGAATATCCCCCCTCAAACCCATTTTTCCAGTGTTTTGCTAATGGAAAGATGAATTTTGCTCAACCATTTAAAATAGCCCAGAGTAGAAACCTAATGCCATGTAGATCAGTGTTACATTTATTATAAAGCTATAGAAACAGAGACGCTTCCAAGTTTGAGAATGCTTCCTTCTGTCTCCCTTTATCCTCCTGTGAACTTAGGTAAGAGCTTGTCTGAGACATTTACTCACATTGCATTCTGTAACAGAGCTATGTTGATTTGGCAACAAGCAAATTTTAGTGGGACAATCTTGGAGACTTCCAGGAATTGTACAAGAGGGGAAGTTTCTAAGTTACTGAGTACTTACCTTTGGAGTACACCTTTGAAGAAACGTATTATGGAATCAAGTGGAGAATCTCTAGTGTTGGGTTAGCACTGACTCACAGCAAAGCTTACATATGTGTTGATGGGGTACAACATGGGGATGCCTAAACATGCCAGTATCCTGGGAAAATAGAATAGGTTAAGTAGACATCTCAAACATGCGGCCCACGGGCCGGATCTGGCTTGCTATAGGCCCAGGGTTGTCCCATGGGGCCATCCTGGAGACAGCAAGGGACTGGCCTGTGCTGACCCAGTCCTGACCACACCCACCCAGTCAGCCACAATGCCCCCCCAAGGGCAAACAGAATACTGATACGGCCCACAATGGGATTGAGCTTGATACCCATAGGTTAAGGCTATAAAGCAGGAGACTGTAAATTCAAATCCCACATTCACCTTGAAATCCAGTTGGGTAATTTGTGGCCACTCACTAGCAGCCCAACCCTTCTCAGAGGTTTGTTGTTGTTGTGGGGAAAATAGGAGGAGGAAGATGTGCTGTATATGTTTGCCACTTGGTTGGTTTGTAAAAATAAAAGCAGGATACAAATAAGTAAGTAAATATACATCAGTGGCATTTAGGCATCTTTAATATACCCATTATGTAGAAGAAATTAAAAGTCATAAGATGTAGTTCATAGAAATATAAGAATTAGAGCATCATTCTTTTCTTGCAGCAAGAATAGATGTTTGGCAACACACCTTTTGGAAAAGAATGCTAGTGAGCAATGTGTATTCATATGTTTAGATCAGGGAACAATAAATGTGTTCCATTTATTCCCAGGAAATCCTTGCCATTATTCTCCAATGATGCATGCTGTGTCCTCCATTCCTTCTGAAGACATTTTAAGGCCTTCGCAAAATATATTTCCATCTATTAGCTGTTTGGGACATTTAGCTGATTTTTATATTAGCTGTATGATGCAAATGGGGGAATCCAGGACAAGAAATACCTAGGACCTGACTACATCAAGCACTTCTATGCTGACTTTCTTGGCAGTTTAAAAATGTGCTTGAAACATAAGTTTTGATAAATTTAAGTTTAACCAGATTTTTGTGTATCTATCATGTTTTCCCCAAAATAAGACGGTGTCTTCAGGGTTCTTTTGACCCCTGAAATAAGCTCTTGGCCTTATTTATGGGGAGGTCTTGTTATTTTTGAGGTGTAGGAGGAGCATGGTCTCATCATGGCTGCTGCTGTGTTGCAATATTTTCAGGGAGGGCTTATTTTTGGGGGGGGGCTTATTTTAGCTCATGAGCTCAAAAGCCATTTGGCTTATTATCCAGGGAGGTCTTATTTTCAGGGAAACAGGGTATGCATAAATAGGCCATAGAATTAACCTGTTCTTTTACATTATTTTTTGTAATAGATGATTAGTGAAGACAAAGTTTCTAGTATAATCATGCATGAAATATTCTGTATACTGTACTTGCATAGGTAAAAGACTATTCCACAAAGACAAGAGCATTGTATAATGTTCCAATATCGGTCCCAGACCTTTTTTTTCCATACTGTCTCTGCAGCTGCACCTGGTAAAATTATGTGGAAGATCTTTCTCCAATTAAAGCAAACAGTGGTAGGCTAGATGAATGAATCACCTGATACAATAATGTAAAGCAGCTTATGTAGCACAGCATGAATCAACCCAAGTCAAAACGATGATAGCTAGAAGGAACTATCCATGCTCAGTGCTAAATACTGATCCCATACACCAGAATTCCCCAACTCGGACACTTCCCAGATGTGGGAGGCTCATGTCAGCAGTACATTCTGGAAGCTGAAATCCACTTATCTGCAGTGCACCCGGGCTGGAGATGGTTGCCATATGCTAATAAGAAACAGCCATAGACTTAGGTGCTGGTTCTTAATGAAAAGATGTGTTACTATTCAGTCAAAATTAAATATTTTTAAGGCCAACCGATTCCTATGGTAAAAATAAACATTTAATCAAGAAAATAAACTTGTTTCCAAGGCTTTACATTGGTTGGATTGTGACTTTCCCCCCTTTCTTTTAAAGAAATGAAGCATATCAATTTACCTACCTGGAGGAAAAAAAGAGATGCCAAGGTAAAAATGAATTCCTCTAGGATCTTTTGTTAAGGCCAAATGCAAAAACTAGAAGTGGCTTCCAGGTTTTGTGCTAAGAAAACCAAGTAATGTCTCCATGAGTATAGAAAATTTTGTAAAAAAATATGTTAAGTTTTTACTGAATGTAAGAATTCTGAAATGAGATGGTCACCTCTACCTGATCTTCTGATCTGTACATTTTCCCTTTTAGATTTTTTTCATCCAACTTTTGGAATATACTAAAACTGAAAAATAAAATCTTTATACAGCATGCATTAATATTTCCTCGCTACCAGAAGAGGGAGCAAGATTTGAGCACCAGGTTTAGGATGTCCAGAGGGCTCTGGGAAGGGTTTGAAAGCTATGGGTTGCTTAGCTGTGGTCTATAGGGAGTGTATTGCATAATATACTTCCTATAGAACACAACAAACATAATACAAAGTGTTTGGATATGTTTTTGCACTTTGTATTTTTTTTAGAGAATTGTTATAAAAAAATTCATTTCCAAGGAAACATTGCTATTGTCCTTAACTTACTGATCCTAAGGAATCTGTTTTGACCAATAATTTCCAGGATTGAAAGTCATTTACTTTCCTCCTCTTTTAGATATGGCCAATTTCTAATACCAACTCATCCTTGTCTGCATTTCTGCTGGGTTTGCCTCTTAGACCCTGAAATATTTATGAAGGTATATCAAGAGAGGATGTGTACCCATCCTATCCATTCAACAAATTAAGTTTTGTGCTAAGCTTACTATGTTTAGTAACAGGAAAGGCAATGTTTTATGTTTGTTTATATATGTATGTAGATAGATAGATAGATGATAGATAGATAGATAGATAGATAGATAGATAGATAGATAGATGATAGATAGATAGATGGAAAGATAGATAGATATTCCTGGATATAGGTTTTTTCCTTTAAAAAAAACCCTCATTTTGGTAGTAACAAAGATAAGATAAGAAGTCTTATCACGATTGTGATTTTTTAAAAGTTTGTTTTGTTTTTTAGATTCAATGTATGGAGACCACCCTAATTTCAGTGTATTGGCACAGTCAAAAGATTTACAATAGAAATTTCCTTAAATGACACAAAAACAATATTCTTGTTCAGTATTTGATCCAATTTTTCGCAATTCATCTGGAATTCACATGCAGACACTTAATTGAATTGTGCAGACTTAGATAACGAAGCAAAAGTTGCCAAACTCTAAACTACTAAAAAAAACCATAAGGGGAAGAAGAGATGATGCTATTTAATTATTTCACTCAAGATAAGATTGATCTTCGTCTAGGCAGGGACACATTCCTAACAATTAGTCTTTTGTATGATAAACAGGCTGAGGTTATAGAATGATTCAGAAGCAATGCTGTTTTTCTGCCTATCTGGATGTCTGCTTTTGATTTAAAAAGCAGTTCCCTATGTTAAAAATTCTGATAAAGTAATAAGATGGTATGAAGGTCGAATTATTTCTAAAATTTAAGGATCATGTTCCATTGAAACCAAATGTAATATTGGAGGCACACCTAGAAAACATTCAGCTGTTGATTCTGGATGCTCAGATATGAACCTATGAGTCAGTATGCACTGACATGCATAAGATATAACAATTCCATGTGATGTTCTTAATGTTCTACTTGGCACTTTGGAGGCTGAAACCAAATAATTTGATTATTACAACAGTAGTAGGGGAGAAGTTAGTATAGGGTTTTTATTGATTTAAAATGCTTTCCAAGATTAAATGAAATGGAATATACTGTACAGGAGTAGCCACAGTGGCTCAGTGATTAGAGTGAAGTACTGCAGGGTACTTCTACTGACTGCCAGCTACCTGCAATTTGGCAGTTCAAATCTCAAGGCTCAAGGTTGACTCAGCCTTCCATCCTTCCAAGGTCAGTAAAATGAGGACCCACATTGTTGGGGGCAATAGGCTGACTCTGTAAACCGCTTAGAGGGGGCTGTAAAGCACTGTGAAGAAGTATATAAGTCTAAGTGTTTATTGCTATTGCTAAGTGCTATAGTTTGAGAAACCAGAAATTATATCTTATCAAAATCACCATTTGGGTAGACAATTTGAATTTAAGGTCTTCACATTTTAGATATGAAGACTTTGATCTAGAATAGACCATTCAAAACTCTACTCTTTGCCTCTTGTACAGATTTCTAATGAAATGGAGATTATAGATTTTTAGGTATGTCCTGATCCTATAGATCTTTTTAAGAAGATAACAGATCATTCTTGTATTCTGTCTAGGGACTATTCCTTTCTTATATATTATGAGGGATGCCTGAGCTCTGTTGGAAAGCATGTGGCACATTCGGTAGCGCTACGAAGAACATAGATGAAATCCTCCTGTGCAGCTTATTAAAATAAAACTCATTAAAGAGCACAGCATTCAATATACATAAAGCATACCTATCATGGCTGCCATTCTGCTAAGCTATACATCCCAAGCTGACAGCCTGATATCAGAAACACAGGGGAGGGATCTCAGAGGAATTGAAACCAAGAAGTACCATCCTATGAGAAGCACCATCCATCTCAAGGTCACTCCAAAAGAATGCGGAGCCAGAAAGCACACAAAGACAGGACCATTTCCCAAAACAATTTGTTGACACCTGATTGGACCTTGATTGATAACCATGGGGTTGGCTGGAAACAAGGAAAGTTAATTGTATCTTTTGTATGTGAAAATCTCAGATCCAACTTTGCTTCTTCTGTAACCACTTGGTAAAGTATGCTTTTGGCTAATCATGAGCCAGGAATTTTTCTTTCCTAACTGATCAAGTTGAAACGGTTGACAATACCTATGAGGCTGGCCCTACCATTAAGTAAGAGTGGCCTCATGCTGTAGTTATTTAATTTATTGTTATTACAATTACTGCTGACATATGTTTACTTTCAGAGAGAAAAAATTTGGAATCTTCTGTCTCATCATTCCAGAATTATTTGCTCAGCTTTGAACATTATGTATGTTCTTCAGGGTGGGAGAAATGGGTTGGATAGATCGGAGGGAGCTAAATTGCTATGGTTGTTCCTTCTTAGGCAGCCAAATTGCTTGGCCATGTTCTGTGAGGAAATGATGTAGACAAACCACTTTACTTGCCAGTCATATTAATGCATTCATTCTAAGTGCCAAGACTTCAAGAAAGAGGTTTAATTTACCCAAGATTATTATTATGCATTGCAATGTTTCAGTACATTTCACATACTTATGTATGTGAAACATACATAATACTGTATGTGCTGCTGAATTATTTTCAGAAATGAAGAATATTTCTTTCTCCATAAGGACAAGAATCATACTTCCTTTGATGAAAATTTGCAGAAAAATGCTCAATCCAAGAATCCCCCACCCTTATTCCAGGAAAGCAACTCTACTATCTCACTATACTTGCACCTCCAAATTGAATACTTCTAGAATTACTGAGCTGTATTCAGGAATGAAATAGTATCCAAAATTCTTGAAAACTGGGATGGTTGCATTTGAGATTTTAAAGAAGTAGATAATAAGAGTATTATTTCCTGAGGTTGGCCAAAGAGATGGAGCAGTGTGTTGAACTAAGAGGTTTTCAGACATACCAGAAGGGCTATTATCTGACCTAGCTTGACACAGCATGCAGAACATAATTGTCCACCCATCCTCTTTTCTCCAAATCAAAGGGATTCTCCCTTTTAAGGCAGTCAAAAGCAATGGTTTCAGAAATATGTGTGTAACCTGAGGGAAGAGACAGGTGGCTCCACACTGTATGATCTCTGGCATGTCTCTATGGGTGTGACAGAATGCCACGTGGTCCAGAGAAAGCAAGACAACCAAGTTTTTGAGACGCTTTCATCCTCACATAAACACCATCCGTATTGATTGCATAACAGGAAACTCCCTTTGATGCAGAGTTTGTTAGAAATAACATTTTAAAAAGCAGTGTTGACTTTTTGATTTGATTTTTTTTTAAAAAGCAAGCTTCTAGTCCTGACTTTCGCAAATATAGACTGTGTGAGCTATGCTACCTGAATGTAAGAAACTGAAAAGATTCCAGTATGTTTGACAGAAACCCTTTTTCCATTCCTTTCTTTTCATTCTCACATAAAGACAGATGACTTGGAAACGTTGGTCCCCAGTTAGAGTGCCATTAAATGGGAAATTGATTTTTAATCCTATATCCGGTGATAAAAGAAAACTCACTGCCATTTTAGCTGTCCAGAACTTTAAAAAAATACATTTCAGTCTGGGAACAACACAACACTCTCTTTCTGGTCTTGGTGATTGATAATTCAGTGCATTTTCAGAAAATTACTTCTATCTTTTTCAATAACCTCCCCAAGTTTGAAAAACGAGGTAGAATATCAGAACAGATATTTTTTTTAAAAAAACTTAAAAGTCCACCCACTGCTTTAGAATTGCTGAACTCTAAAGAAATTAAAAGTGAATTAAACTACAAAAATGCAAAAATGTGAATTCTGCATGAAAGATACTTTAGTTGATTTCTGTTGAACTCAGTATTTGTGCTAATAAAAACGTTTCTTTTGTTTTTCTTCTCCTTTCTAAGTAAATTTCCCTTAGATTTGAGTGACCTATTAGTACCATTATTATATTGGATTCTGTCTCTAAACTTTAAAATCTAAGGGAGTTACTGAGTCCATTATTACAGATGCATTATTACAGATACAGATGCTGACAAGTTAACTGAAATTAGTTAGTCCAAATGACTATATTTCAAGTTCTTTTTAACTGATAACACCTTGGTTTTGTTGACAGATTGTATTAAGTCACAAATGAGATTTTATTTGGATTTGGATTAATACCTTAAGATGGTGACCCATCCATTTGCATCTTGTTCAACTTGAGAGACCGCCTGCTCCCAATTACCTCCCAAAGACCCATCAGATCCCACAGATTAGGCCTCCTCCGGATTCCATCTACTGGCCAATGTCGATTGGCGACCACCTGGAGGAGGGCCTTCTCTGTGGCTGCTCCAGCCCTTTGGAACGAACTCCCCGCGGAGATCCAGACCCTCACCTCCCTTCAGGCTTTTTGTAAAGCCGTTAAAACCTGGCTGTTCCGACAGGCCTGGGGTTGATGAGTTCCCTGCCCCGCTCGAATTGTGTGACTGTTGATTGTTTTTAAATTTTCTCTGTATCCTTTTTGTTGTTTTTGCCTTGTCTGTATTACCCCCCTCCCCCGGGTTTGTTAGCCGACCTGAGTCCCTCCGGGAATAGGGCGGCATATAAATGAAATAAACCTATAACCTAATATAAGGTGTGAACCTAGTTTGTGGCATCTAGTAGCTTGTACTACTCAATTAACTTACTTATAGAATGGCAGCACAGTCCTCTATTCATAAATATTTGATATCAAAGTTTAGGATAAATTCTTTGCACATTTTTGCTGTGATAATATTTTCCTATTAATATTTTCACCACTGTGTGGTAGCACAGTGGTTAGAATACAGCATTGCAGGCTAATTCTGCTGACTGCCAGAGTTCGATTCTCACTGGCTCAAGGTTGACTCAGCCTTCCATCCTTCTGAGGTCAGTAAAATGAGGACCCAGATTGTTGGGGGCAATATGCTGACTCTGTAAACCGCTTAGAGAGGACTGTAAAACATTGTGAAATGGTATATAAGTCTAAGAGCTATTGCTATTGCTAATAATTCTACTTGTATATAATCCATAGGAAGTGCAAAATTTGAGCAAAATGTATTGACTAGTTTCTTCCAAAGAAACATTATAGCTTCAGCCTTTCCTTGGTCCTTTAATCAATTAATTTATATGTCCATTGATCAATAGATAGATTCTAAATTTAGTATTTATTTTATTTATTACAGGTAAATTTATGCAACATCATGTGATCCCCAGGGGCAAAAAAATGAAATATGTAATGTAATAAATAACATGATATGCTATGGTGATAAATTCCATTTTAATTTCCATAAATAACATAATATATAATAGTGTCATCTATAGCAGTGGTTCCCAAACTTGGCAACTTTAAGACTTGTGGACTTAGAGCTGGCTGGAGAATTCTGGGAGTTGAAGTCCACAAGTCTTAAAGTTGCCAAGTTTGGGAACCACTGATCTATAGTACACCCTAAATATATAATTATCACTTCCTTAATCCCCAAATGCCTGCTTAAACACATTTCTACCAACTTTCTCAATATTAATTGTGAGGATGTACTTCTCTGTAAGTTTGCCCTGACAGAAAATGCTCTGTATAATTAGTGGTACATTTTAATTGGAAGATTTAGGCCACTCTTTATGATTTCAAAAATTTATTTATTCAGATATAATCATTTGGTTAGCCAATCATAATTCAAAGATCATGTTATGCCATCAACCCAAAGAAGATGCAGCTTTGAGTTCCATTTTTTTTGTATTTGGCACAGATCAGAAAGAAGGGTTTTTATGTAGGTTTCCATTTTTTGCTTCCTCTTTCTCTCCTCCAGAAGGTATACAGGAATTTTGTGTTTAATTTTGAAGTATTACAGTATCTCTGGTGAATTCTCAGCCATTATCCTTCTTTCTTCTCTCTTTTATGTATCACCGTTGACTTGATCCAATAAAAGTATCATACCTCATACATCACGCTCTGTAAGACAGAGCACACACACACCTCACCAGCTTCTCCTGGTACCAAATAGCTCTTTTATCAGCTTCACAAAATTTCCGTGCCCACTTCAGAGCTTTTTTTGAGGCAGGATCACCACTGACGTTTCTGCCTGGTGACAGAAGTCAAATGCTTCCTGCTTTAATGTTTATTCAGTTAAACATTTTGCATTCCTGAAGAGATACCAGGCTGTCATTAATGGATTGTTGGCTTTCTGCCAGGAGCTAATAGTTTTGGGGGGTTGGATTGATGGTGTGTGGTGGAATTTTTTTTTGTATGTGGGGGGGGGGGGGGAGAGAGGTTTCTTGCAACACAGCAGCTGCATTTATATAGCCATTTGGAGGCTTCCTTCCCTGGTTATTTGTCAGAACAGTTGAGATACGCTGGGACATTGCCCCAGTGTTTAAAACAAGCCTTTGCAACTTGAAGTTGTCTTGCTCTACTACAACTATGCTATAACTATACTATAACTATAATTCCTAAAATTAGCATTCAGTGGCCTGGGAGATAAAATTGAATAGTCTAGAGATCATTCTTTTGGAGGAAGTTGCTTTAGAACAATTTCCATTGTTTTCCCTAAAAAGTTAGAGTTGGAACAAGTAGCCTTTATTGACTAAGGCCTGCATTTAGTACATGGAATCCTCGACTTACAACAGTTCATTTAGTGACTATTCAAAGTTACAACGGCACTGAAAAAAAGTGACTTATGACCTTTTTTCACACTTACAAACATTTGCAGTATCTCTATGGTTAAGATTAAAATGATTGGCAAATGACTCGTATTTAATGACGGTGGCAGTGTCCCAGGGTCATGTGATCACCTTTTGCGATCTTCTGATAAGCAAAATCAATGGGGATTCACTTAACAACTGTGTTACTAACTTAAGAACTGCAGGGATTCACTTAACAATGGTGGCAAGAAAGGTTGTAAAATGGGGCAAACACCCTGAAACAAATATCTCGCTTAGCAACAGAAATTTTGGGCCCAATTGCAGTTATAAGTCGAGGACTACATGCATTGTTTGTACATACTTGACGGCTGTACAGAGAGAAGAGAAGATGCAGAGTAACCTAAAACATGGAGACAGGTTTCGGTTTTCTGTTTTTCTCGCTTCTGGGGTGGAATTGTGGATTGTTGTTTGGTTTGGTTTTATTGTTTTACCTATTCCACCAAATCTTCTCCAATGGGGTTCCCTGCAGATATATGGATGTCAGCTGCCAGAATTCCTCAGCCAGCATGGCCATTACTAAGAATTCTGGGATTCAAAATCTCAGGAGGGTGGCTTTATACTATACTAGCTGATAACCCGCCGTTGCCTGGGGATTTATAGATGTCGAAGTGTTTGTCTGACAGGGAGCCATTGAGAGGGGCCTTTCTTCCCCCTACTTCCATGCCCATCATCCCTGCTCTCTTCCTTCCCCCTCCCATGTGCTCCTCTTTTCCGCCCTCTCTATGATCCTGGTACTTTGTGTTAGGTAAGCTCCCCGTTGGGAGAGCGAGTATGTTCAGAGAAGCTTTGTGAGAGTGTTGTTGGAGAACACACAAACCAGCATACAGAGACACTGCAGTTTAAGTAGGTTTTTACTTTTGTGGAAATAGAGGTATCAGAGTCCATCAAACAGTCCAAGTAATACACGGATAAATCAGTCAGTCATCAATGTCTTTCAGTTAAGGGATAATCCAAATAACACAGTCCAGTATCATATAATCAGTTCAGTACTCAAAGTTTGCTAGCAGTTGCAAAACTTACAATAGCTCACGGCACTTTCTAACAGCCAGCTTCCAAAACACTCAGATCAGATCAGCCCAGCATCTAACAAACAGAGAGCTAACAGTCATTCTGGCTCCCTCTTATGGCCGATTGAGGAAACAGCAACCAATCACATTTTACAGTATGATTTAAAGAAACAGGTATAGCATTGTTACATGATTTATATATTGCCAACCCAACTGTTAGATTATATTCCTAACACTTTGCCATGAATCCATCAGGCACTTCCCCATTAGTCCACTGGAGGGCAAACATCATGGCTGGTTTTCCAGCGGAAGCTGCGAAGGAACTGACATCAGAAACAATTGCTACTCTAGGACACCACACTCCTTAATGGGCCAGGCATTCCAGAGTTATGCTGGAACACAAACACACACACACACACCAGGTCTGTCTTACCCTCCAGTATTTGTTTCCAGAGGGTAAGTCATCTGTGTACCAAGTTTGGTTTAAATTGCTTGAGGCGCTCCAGAGGGGGTGAAGTTATACCCCCCTCAGAGAGGGCCCACAATTTGGGTGTCCTCCTGGACCCACAGCCAACGTTAGAACACCATCTGTCGGCTGTGATCAGGGGGGTCTTTGCCCAGGTTCGCCTGGTGCACCAGTTGCGGCCCTACCTGGACCGGGAGGCTCTTTGAATGGTCACTCATGCCCTCGTCATCTCAAGACTGGATTACTGTAACACGCTCTACATGGGGCTGCCCTGAAGAGTGTTCAAAGACTACAGTTGGTCCAGAATGCAGCCACGCGAGCGATAATGGGTGTACCTAGATACACCCATGTTACACCTATCCTCCGCGAGTTGCACTGGCTCCCCATTGGTCTCCAGACCCGCTTCAAGGTGCTAGTCGTTACTTTTAAAGCCCTACATGGTATTGGACCTGGCTACCTGAGAGACTGCCTCCTGCCATTCACCTCCCAATGACCAATAAGATCACACAGGTTGGGCCTCCTCCGGGTGCCGTCGACCGGACAATGCCGGCTGGCGGCCCCCCGAGGGAGGGCCTTCTCTGTAGCTGCACCGGCTCTGTGGAATGAGCTACCCGCAGAGATCCGGACCCTGACCACTCTCCCGGCCTTCTGCAAAGCGATTAAGACCTGGCTGTTCCGGCAGGCCTGGGGCTGTTGATTAATATCCAGCCTCACTTGACTGAATGAATGATGTATTAGTTTTAAATATTGTATTTTTAAAAAATTTTAAATGCTTTTATTTTGCTGTGAGCCGCCCAGAGTCCCAATGGGAGTGGGCGGCATACAAATTTTATTAAACTCAAACTCAAACTCTTCGTTTGGTTTTTCCATAAAGCTGCTTGCCCATGTACCAATTTTAGGTCAGCTCGACATTTTGCTTTTGCTCTTCTCAATGGGCAAACATTCCAATGCTTTTAAGCATTAGTCCTGCAGTCGTGAATTCGTATTACAAACTGAAGCATTTCTATGAAGTCAAACATAACATGTATTATTTCGTGCTACTAAGGGGTTAACAAATACTTTAAAATGACAAAAGCAAAGTAAAAGAGTGAAAACAGTGATTTTTCCAGGGCTGTAGGCCATAAAATAGGAGTTGGTTACAGATAATTGGAGCACATGTACTTCTGGAGCTGAGATTTGGATTCCTCTTCCCAGATAACAATCACCATGGTTTCAGACTTGCATCCAGTTCTCATTTCTTCAAGGCAATTACAATGGTTCTTCTTGCTGTTTCAATCTCAGCTTTGAGAGGCAAGGCCAAATGGCCTAATTTGTTTTAAAGTCCTTCGCATTTGGTTTTTAGTGAGGAATGGAATATACATCTTTGAACACACAGACTGTACACACCTATGCATTTGTTGAGATACGATTGAACAAAAGGGGAATAAAAAATGAATGCTTTCATGCCTTGGGTCAAGTTTATTTAACCCTGCAGCATTTTAAAAACAGGATGATACCATTTTAGTGAAATGTTCCAGAATAATGCTTTGTGGAGGGGTGGTTTTTTTTTTTTTGTTGTTTTTTTTTAAAGTATTCAGAGCAACTGCTACAAATCAAACTGAACAAGTGCTGGGAAAAAATGTGTTAGAAAAATGAAGGCGAGGGATATGGTTAGAAAGGAAGCAGCAATATCCTTTTCTTCTTGGCCAAACTTTCAAATGTGTGACAGCATACTTTAAAAAGAAATCTGCAGTTACAGCCCAATCCATTTTCCTTTTGAAATATTAGTCTTGTATGTCTTGGAGCGAGCTCCGGATATCCAAACAATGAAGCAAGAAAAAGACCAAGAACGACTAAAGTGTTTGCAGAGAGAGAGAGACAGAAGCAGGGGAGAGGGAGGGAGAGAGGGCAGGGAGGGAGGGAGAGGGAGAGGGAGGGATAGGGAGGGTGTGGGAGAGGGAGTGGGAGAGGGAAGGAGAGTGGGAGGGAGAGAGAGGGAGGAAGAGAGAGGGAGAGAGAGGTAGGGAGTGGGAGAGGGAGGGAGAGGGAGGGAGGGAGAGAGGGAGAGGGAGAGGAGGGAGGGAGAGGGGATAGGGAGGAAGAGAGGGAGAGGGAGGGATGGGGGAGGAAGGGATAGGGAGGGAGTGGGAGAGGGAGGGAGAGAGGGAGGGGGAGGGAGAGGGCAGGAGAGAGGGAGGGAGAGGGGGAGGGAGAGGGAGGGAGGGAGAGAGGGAGAGGGATGGAGAGGGAGAGGAGGGAGGGAGAGGGGAGAGGGAGGAAGAGAGGGAGGGAGAGGGAGGGATGGGGAGGAAGGGATAAGGAGGGAGTGGGAGAGGGAGGGAGAGAGGGAGGGGGGAGGGAGAGGGAGGGAGAGAGAGGGGGAAGGGAGAGGGAGAGAGGGGGAGGGAGGGAGAGAGCGAAAGAGAGAGAGAGAGAACAAATTTGAAATTTCCTCTCATTCAGTTCTGATCATTCTTCCTATGTTTGTTTGTTTTTCACCATCCCTTTTGGGACTGGGTTGAGGCCATTCCTGGGACATTAGACAGCACCTCTGAATAGATAATCCTCCAAAACAATGAAAAACTGGACCGGAAGGTTCTGCTGTGTGAATCTCTCTTTAAAAAAAAAAAACCTAGGAGAAAATTCAGCTCATCCTTATTTAGCAACTATTTCGTACAGTAACCATTCATAGTAACACAGTCATAAAACAGCACCCTTGCAACCAATCTTTGCATTTATGATCTTTGGAGGTTTTAAAGCAAAGGAGAGTAGCACAGTAGCAGTTTCAGTTAGTGACCACTTCGCTTAATGACCAAGTTGCTAGTCCCAATTGTAGGTAGTTAAATGAGGACTACCTACCTATATATCCTCTTTCCCTACATTCTGTTGAAAAGAACCATATCCCAACTGAAACCCTCAACACCTGAATGCTGTCTTCACACAGTGTGCTGTGTGAAGAACTTTAATCCAAAATAAATAAACAAATTAACAAAGAAAAAAATGTCCCTCAAGGGTAGCTCTCTTCCACTGTTATTCTCTACAACTGGCAGTCCTTGTTTAGTTACCACAATTGGGATCTTAACATGGTCTCCAAGTGAAACTGTGACCATACTTATGGACTTACTTCAACTTTTAATTTTTTTAATTTTTGCTTTGTAGACCTGCAAAGGTTCTAAATGCGAGGATTATTCGCAAAGTTGCTTTTTCATCACTATTGTAACTGTGAATAATCGCTGTATGAAGTCGTGTTCAGTAGGTATGTGCCAGTAATGGTATCCTCTTTTCTTCACTAACGCTTCGGTAGTGGGAGCGCATGCGCATGGGCATGCTCTTCTGGGCATGCACAGAACCTTCTGCGCATGCTCAGAAGGTCTGTGATGATCTGTGGGTGGGTGGATGGATAGGCAGAGCTCCACGCCACTGCCACTACCAGTTCGCCCTAACTGGCGCGAACTGGATCAATACCACCTCTAGTATGTGCAACATCTACAATTTTGCATCTAAAGCATTATGAGCTACTTCCTGTGCTGGAAAATTTACTTTCAGAAAATTACTGGAATGGCCACCATGTTTTGGCCCAGAAGCAAAATAGAATGCTTGGGATTTTTTCCAGAACTTTCTATCTCTGGAATACACAGTATATGTGAGTGGCCATGATGGGAAATTTTAATGACAGCTTAGCACTCTTGTGCCCTAGTGCAGTGATGGTTAACCTTTTTGGCACACGTGTGCTAGAGCACTGGACCCTTTAAGAGAGCAGCTGGCTGGCCCGCATGCATGTGGCGGACAGCTGCTCTTCCAGGTTCCAGAGTGCGCATGTGCGCTGGCCAGCTGGTCTTCGCATGAAGACCAGCTGAGCGGTGCCCATGTGCCAGTAATGGTATCCTATTTTCTTCCCTACTAGTTTGGTAGCAGGAGTGCAGCTCTGGGCATGCTCAGAACCTTCTGCATATGCGTAGAAGGTCCTTGATGACGTCTGGGTGGGCGGGCGAGCCTCACGCCGCCGCCACTATCCGTTTGCCCGAATCGGTGTGAACTGGCAAAATACCACCTCTGGCGTACGCCTGCCAGAACCCAGAAGAGAGCAGTTGGCTGGTGTACGGGTGTGACAGAACCTGAAAGAGCAGCTGGTGATGGCGCAGTTGCTCACCGAGAGGGCTCTGCGTGCCAACTCTGGCATGCATGTCATAGGTTCTTCTTCTTCGACGCCTCTTCACCCAACGTGGGTATAGGCGACTTCCATGGAAAACTATGGCGATCCATGGAAGCAGTTTCGGCTGGATATACCCAAGGGGACGCCAGTCCCAAGGGTCGACAGAGCCCGATTGGTGGGAACAGGGGGCACCACGGGAAGGCCGGGTTGTCGTTTGATAGTTGAGAGGCTATATTTGGCGCATCAACTATCCTTGCCCCCCCGTCATAGGTTCAGCATCATGGCTATAGATATAGAGCCGAGGTGGCGCAGTGGTTAGAGTGCAGTACTGCAGGCCACTTCAGCTGACTGCTATCTGCAGTTCAGCGGTTCAAATCTCACCGGCTCAAGGTTGACTCAGCCTTCCATCCTTCCGAGGTGGGTGAAATGAGGACCCGGATTGTTGTTGGGGGCGATATGCTGACTCTGTAAACCGCTTAGAGAGGGCTGAAAGCCCTATGAAGCAGTATATAAGTCTAACTGCTATTGGTATTGCTATAGATCCTAGTTTCATGTCCTAAATCAACCATATCCAGTGAGGCTTCACATGAAAAAGATCTATTGAGATCTATTTGAGATCTATTTCAACTTATGAAAAAAGAGCCCAAAACATGTAAGGAATGGAATGCACAGCTTCATTGTAATACTTGCATGGTTTTAGCGACTGTTTTTTTGCTGATATATTTTTTAAAAAAATGCACTTTTATTAGACTAGCTTACCCAAAGTGTTTGAAGGACGAACAGATTTCATTGCTTCATTTAGAACAATTCAGTGGTTTTGCTGTAGGTTTGTGCTGGAGTAGGTGGAATTGGTTGGTGATCTTCATAAATTCTGCATTTTCCGTTTGCTTATTTTAACACCTGGCATCTGTTCTGCTCTTCCACATGACTTCTGAACTACTCTGTCACTCCTGTGGCTCCCGTCAAAGACAAACCAGTTTGGGACTTCATTAAATGAGCAAATGTGTTTCCCGTTATGGCAGGATACAAATAAAACCAGGATCTTGCTGATCACGGTGCATATTTCCCTAAAGCTGGAAATTAATGACCAGTAAGTGAAGAGAAAAGAAATGCTTGGAACCATTTCTCTCACTCAGCATGGAATCAATCCTAGGAATGTTGCTAACTAGAAGAAGCCACTGAGTCAAACTCTGAAGCAGGGTGTGAAAAAATTTACAACAATTCATCATCTCCGAAGCTGCTGTGCAACTAAGATGGATACTGTTTGAATCAGTTATTCCTATTGTTTGGTTGTGATTTGATGTTGTTTTAAATTTCTTGTCTCAGCTAGATCATTAATTTTGTTATTCTTCTGGAACTGGCCCTTCCCTTCCCATCCCTTCCTGCTTTATGGACTTCTGAAGGGAAATGGGTCTTTGCATAATATACTCAAAATAGGACAATTTGATCGTTTTTATCTTGAGTGATATAAAGGAATGTAGAGCTTCCTTGGGCAAATATATGAAAGATGAAAGGATGACTTTAGGCCAGTCACTCTTTTTCAGTCAAACTTACCTCACAGAGTTCTTGCTGTGGGGAAAATAGGAGGGAGTTTTAGGTATATTTGCCACCTTAAGTTATTTATTTAAAAAATTATGAAAATAATCAAGGTGGGATAAAAAGAGGCATTAAGGAAGGACTTGGAAAATATATTACACAGTCCAGAGGTTGAAAGAAGTGGGAGAAATAAACATAACCCTTCCTTGATTTTGTTTAGTAGTGAACCTTGGAGAGGCTTTCAGGATTGTTATTATTCCTTATATCAATAACTCTCCTGGAATTCACTCTGTTCCTTGTTCTGGCCTACCTCAAATGGCTGACAAATGAGAACTCTGGATTGATTTGTTCTATGACCCTTTTGTTTGTTTTCTTGGCTACCATGGCATTCTCAAGAGTCATCCCCAACACTGAAGTTCAAAAACATTAATATTCTTTCTATCCTGCTTGTTCAACATCTAACTTTCACATCCAAAGAGTATCACAGGGAAAACCCATTGACTACATGATTTTGCTTCCTCCTGAGATACATTCCATGTATAATTTTCCAAGACATTCATAGCTATCAAGTTCTTGCCTCATGTATTTCTTGAATGCTGGTTCCTAAAAGTCCAAAACTTTTCACATTGCCCCGATGCTTCCTGATATTTTCTGATACTTTATTTAAACTAAATTTGTATTCACTGGTGGGATTCTACCGGTTCAGACCGGTTCTGCCGAACTGGTAGCTCCGAAGATCAGCTGGGAGCGAACCAGTTTATTCTCACTAGCAAATGCCCACCCTGTGCTTTACCTACCATTATCTTCTCAACTGAGTTGCGTGGCAGACTCTGATTGCCACGCCTCAGCTGTTTTCTTTCCCAAGCAATAATCTTGAAGGTAAGTCTCCTCTAAACTGCGCATGCATGCACAACGCACATCAGGCACGTGCGCAAATGAAGCTAGCCCACACCAGTGGTGGGTTGCAAATGCCGTTCCAACCAGTATGGTTGGAACAGGGCCGGCATCGTCCTCATGGACGCACATATGCATCTTAGCACCTCCACGACACTCTGCGATGCTTCAGCTGCTCTGCGGAGCATCACACAGGTGCTGTATGCGCCATGCACCTGTGCGGAAGCACAGAAACCTTTAAACATCAGTAAGGAGCAAGGGCAGGAGGGTGGGCCCTCCGGAGTACTGTACGGATGGTATCCGGTGCTCTGGGCTGGATCCGGTGTGCCCGTACCGGGGCGTACTGCCTGCAACCCACCACTGGTGCACACGCACAATTGTGTGTTCAGCGAACAGGTTGTTAAACCAGTAGGATCCCAACCCGGTTTGTACATTAGTGATTTATATCAGTGATTGCATGATCTCTGTAGATGCCATACACAAAATATTTTTTTTCTTAAGGACATTCCACAATTTGACAGCCTATAGAATCAAAAGTCTTTCTAAATTCAGTGAAATACATATTGGCGTAGAGCAACAATGCTTTTTGAGGTTTTTGGTTTTTTTTGCCTTTTCTAAAACAAGCTGGAACACCTGGCATTTCTCTTTCCGTGGAGGTTTCTAATCTGTGCTGGATAATCCTAAACTTTATTTTGCTAGCATGTCTGTATACTCTGTTAAGTCTTCTTTCTTTGATACTGATAAGCAGATTGACCTCTTCCAATCTCTTGTCCACTATGTCACTCTCCAGATTTCCTGCAATAATTTGGTTAGAATTTTTGCTGATTCCTCTGTTGTTTACCATACATCTGTCAATAATTCATCAATTCCTGCATATCTATGGAGATTCTCAATTATCCAGTCACGCTTGTTTCAAAGGTGCCTTTTTCAAAAGGCAACTGGACTTTCTTGGGGTTTTCCCCCCCTTTCCTTTGAAAATGCTTGGCTTCTCATTCATAAAACGTCTCCAGTTCTAACTAGTGGGGAATGGAAGGTTTTATATTCTTCCCAGTCATTTGGTCATTATAGTCTGGTGGTCAGTCAACTCTGAGGGTTGGTCATTAGCACTCTCAGAGTCATTCGGAGGGTGTTATATGTATCCTCAAAGCAGTGGTGGGTTCCAAAATTTTTTAGAACCTCTTCTATAGGTGTGGCCTGCTTTGTGGCTTGCCGGCCATGTGACCGGGTGGGAGTGGCTTGCCAGGCATGTGACCAAGTGGGAGTGGCTTGGCAGTCATGTGACTGGGTGGGCGTGATCAACTTGTAAAATGTGGTGAAACTCACTTAACAACGCTCTTGCTTAGCAACCAAAATGTTGGCTCAGGAACTCTGGCACTGAAGTGTGCAAGTCTTAAAGCTGTCAAGTTACAAGACCCTTGCAGTCCTAACCCTTTAGGGAAAAAAAATCCAGGGGTGTTCAAACTTGACAGCTTTAAGGCTTGTGGACTCCCAGAATTCCTCCTCTCGCTCTTCATCTTGATGATGTGCGGATGGGTGGGGGGAGTGAGCTGGAGCCAGTTCTAAACAGCACTGTAGATTTGTGGAACCTCTTCTATAGAAGAGGTTAGAACTGGCAGGAACCCACCCTTGCCTCAAAGTCACCTGAATCAGAGTGCAAATGGATGTGGAATTTTCTTGGAACTACTGAGAGGGCTATGTTTTAACAGGAGATAGGGGGTGTCTATTGAGGGAAGGCTTTTCAAATTTAACATAGTTTGTTTGGTCATCCACATCTGAGAGGCAAGGTTCCCTCGCCTGAAGGCAGCAAGGTTCACATTCTGTACAGATAGGACCACAGGTTTGAAAAAAGAGTTGAAGAGGCTATCTATATTAAAACTGAACTTTAATGTAGTGGTGTCCTTGAAGTAGCATGAAAGATTCTCCGGTTATTTTCAGTAACCTTTGAATGCCATCCAACCTGAAGGGCCCATCATTGGACAGTGTATCATTTATCTTTTTATCCAGGTGGTTTTGTTGGTAAAAGGGTAGGAGTCATTGACCATTGTTTTTTTCCCCACACAGAAATAATGGCTCATCATCATTAAGGTGATTATACAACCTTCAGCATCTTCCCATATTGCTGTTACCCAATATAATAAGTGCTTGCTTATTTTAGCTATGTAGCAATAGCAATAGCAATAGCAGTAGACTTATATACCGCTTCATAGGGCTTTCAGCCCTCTCTAAGCGGTTTACAGAGAGTCAGCATATTGCCCCCAACAATCTGGGTCCTCATTTTACCCACCTCGGAAGGATGGACGGCTGAGTCAACCCTGAGCCGGTGAGATTTGAACCGCTGAACTGCTGATCTAGCAGTAGCCTGCAGTGCTGCATTTAACCACTGCGCCACCTCGGCTGACCTTCATGCCTTAGATGCCCGTGGTAGGAATATATATTCTTGTCATGCTTTTCCAGAATGAACTAGTCTTCCTTTGACCTTCCCAGGAAGGGCCATAGTGAAACTGTTTGTTTAAGTTTATTGGCCTCCTAATTCTAGTGGACTTTGGACAGTATAGCAAGATTGGTGGGGAAGAGTAGTTTACATTTGGATTTCATTTCCTTGAGGTCTGTCATACCAGCAGCCTTTCCATTTGTTATCCATTCCCCACAAGTTATAAAATGAAGACATGGTCACTCCATTGTTTTCACCATTGTTTTTCACCATTGAAGAAAAACATTTCTTCAATGTTTTCAGTATGGTGCTGTCTATATGCTGTGAATCTGAGCTTGCAGAGAGCTTTTTCAGCCATTTGCTTAATCCAAGTCAGCTGATAGCTGATCTTAAAGCATATCCGTCATTCTGTTTCAAATGGGCCGACACCATAAGAGCTTTCACTGCTTTGTGGATTTGCGAAAAGAGAAGGACATTTGTTTCTAGTACTTTTATGCATTTGTCTACCTGTGTAGGAATAAGTATTTGTTTAGTGGTGGTCTACATAAACGCTCCCACCTGATAAAGTACTATGGAGAGAAGACTGATCTCTAAAATGTTTTTTTAAATGCACTAGAAATTCAAAACTCTTCTATTCAACATATTATCAGATGAGCATTGTAGACTAAATCCTGTGACAGTGACATTCTGATGAGCTGTGAAAACTCCTCAAGGCTTTCGCATTAACTGGGCTAAATGAAACAGTAAGAGCTGGATATCCTTTGTGGATGGTATGGAAGACAGTCTACATGACGATACAAACACAGGATGAACTTGTTGGGATCTGAACTTCATCCATTTGAAATAAGAGGAAAATGCAAATAGATTCTTTGAGGGTGGCAATGAAACAGAAATCTTTGGATATGTTCATCATATTGGCGCTGGTCTTTGTTGCCATGTTGTTGTTTTTTTTACCTCAGGTACATTGTCATCTGAATATATATTATTTTAACATTCATATTATACTATGTGTTCAATTTAAGTGAAATATGTGTTACAGTTGTAAGTCCATGTATGTTATGCCATACACTCCAATAAATAAATTGGAGGTGTTCTGTGGACACCACTATGAGATCATAGTGTTATGTGATCTGTTATGTGTTCATAGTGATCATAGACTCTATAGAGCACTGCACACCAGAACAACTAGACACAAGAACAGATTTTTCCCGAATGCCATCACTTCTCTAAACAAACAATTCCTCCAACATTGTCAAACTATTCACTAAGTCTGCATTACCATTCATTTCAGTGGTGGGTTTCAAATTTTTTTAGAACCTCTTCTGTAGGTGTGGCCTGCTTTGTGGGAGTGGCTTGCCAGCCATATGACTGGGTGGGCATGGCCAACTTGTAAAATGTGGTGAAACTCACTTAACAACGCTCTTGCTTAGCAACCAAAATGTTGGCTCAGAAACTCTGGCATTTGAAGCACGCAAGTCTTAAAGCTGTCAGGTTACAAGGCCCTTGCACCCCTAACCCTTTAGAAAAACAACTCCCAGAGGTGTTCAAACTTGACAGCTTTAAGACTTGTGGACTTCAACTCCCAGAATTCCTCCTCTCGCTCTTCATCTTGATGATGTGCGGACGGGCGGAGGGAGGGAGCTGGAACCAGTTCTAAACGGCATTGTAGATTTGTGGAACCTCTTCTATAGGAGAGGTTAGAACTGGCAAGAACCCATCCCTGATTCATCTTCTTATTGTTCCTATCACCCATCTCCTTCCACTTTTGACTGTATGACTCTAAGTTTGTTGCTTGTATCATTACGATTTATATTGATTGTTTCCTGGTATGATTTGATTGCTTATTTGTATCCTATGACTATCATTAAGTGTTGTATCTTTTGATTCTTGACAAATGTATTTTTTCTTTTTATGTACACTGAGAGCATATGCTCCAAAGACAAATTCATTGTGTGTCCAATCACACTTGGCCAATAAAGAATTCTATTCCATTCTATTCCATTCCATTCCATTCTACTCTACCCTACCCTACCCTACCCTACTCCACCCCACCCCACTCCACTCCACTCCATTCCATTCCATTCCATTCTATTATCAAGAGGAATATTTATATTTCCAAAGGCAATGGAGTAAATGAAAACAATTCATATGTGGTGGTGGAGATAATCACAAATATGACCTTAGAGAAGGAATGTAATTGTTAGCAAAATAGGACTGATTCCTCCTTATTCTCTTTAGTATAAGGAGGAGGGGAAAGAGTGACAGGTGTTCTAGGTTCTGTATTATCCCAGTAAAGTGAAACTTTATTTCTTGTAGAATTTGTTTCCTGACTTGGCTTACCCAAGAGGTTGCTCCTTGGAACAGATAACACTGTAAATATTTATACTAGTTTGTAATGTGTATTTCATTTACAGATCTATGCATAGAAAATAAGAAAAGCATATAGCAAAAAGAGTATATTCTACCCTCAAAATACTTTGGATTTTTACCATACTGAGAGTTTGTTCTTTGTTTTTGTTTCTTCCAAAGAATAAACTTTCCTCCCTTTACATAAATATGTACTACCAGGCAGATTCTTCCAACCAGAAGTAAAAGTCTGGTTGCTCCCATTGCATCCTACTCATTTACCAAATGTAGGAAAGTGGAGATAAGCTAACACCACCACCAATTTTCTGCTTCGAAGACCTCCTGATCTGACTTTTCACAAAAGGAAAAACTAAAGGGAACTTACACATCCTACATAAATAAGGTAAAGGAATGAGTGAAAAATCAGCAACTATGATAGATTTTGATGAGTCATGGTGACAGAGAATTAGTAAAAAATTTCAAAGGTAGTTCTGAATGTGGGACAGTTTTGATTCTGTTAAGATCATGGGGACAAAGTGTAAATGGAAAGAAAAGGAAAATAAGTGAAGGCACTTTGAATGAAATTAGAACCATAACAGCACCCGACAAACAGATAGGAGTTGTTTATGGGAAGCTAAAATGGCAAAATGAGCATGTGTGTCTCTAGTTCCTTTTGTAATGATGAAGGCAGTGTTGTGACATTATGCTATACATTTTACCCCTTTTGGACACACATGGGGTGGTGCATGGAAAAAAAAAGAACAGGACTGACATTACTTTCATAAGACTAGATAGTTTGATATCCCCTGAAGATGCCACTGGGAAAGAGGTTATAGAAACTGCTTTGAGCAGAGTGAAAAAAACCTCTGAGCTACAGAGTGTCACAGGAGTTATGCTAAAAGAAGTATAGAAAAGGATGCATGGTGGAATAATGAAGTGAAAAAGGCTATCAATAATAAAAATACATAGAATAAAATTATTATTGGAAAAAATAGGATGAAATATATTATATAATGTATATGCGGGTGGGGAAAGCCAAATAGAGTCAAGAACAGTAAAGAGCTTAAAATGTATTTGAATATTAGTAGTTAAGCTTTTGGTTTGAGTTCCAAGCTTGGCAATTTGGTTGCAAATCTTTCAACACCATTCAAGGAGACATTGTCAGTTCAAAACACATCGATTGAAAATGCACTGAGGACGTCTCCTTGAATGGTGATGGAATATTTACAATCAAATTGCCAAGCTTGGAGCTCAAACCAACAATTAACAATAAGGAGCAATTAAAATAAAAAAGAGACAGACACTGATAGAATAAAAGAACATTATGCTGAGAGGACAATTTTAAAGATTTGTATAAAAATGATAGTGATACCTCATTCAAATTCATGTCTGAACTGTTCATGTCCAAGAAAACTTGCTAAAAAAAGAAATGCTTTGACAATGTTGTAAAATGATAAGGCTGAAGATTAAATTGATGCTATAACTGAAGAAATATTAAAATATGGCTGTTGCTTGTGCAATAGATTTTTGATTTATTTAATTTGTGGGCAAAACTGCCTATGCATGCACAGATGTATCAAGATCAAATGGAAAAAAATAGAATATGACATTAATGTATTAATTGTACCAGGAAAGATGTTTGGCAGAATTTTGACCAAAAGGACATGAGAGGTGAGGATGAGGAAAATTTAGAAAATCTACTATAGCTTTACACCAAGGAGAAGGTGAGCTGAGCAGATATTCTTTTGCTCTTCTGCAAGTCTATGGGGATTCTCAATCATCCAGGTCATGGTTGTCCCAAAGGTACTTTTTCAAAAGGCCATTGGACTTTTTCTTTGAAGACTTTTTGCTTCTCATCCAAGAAGCGTCCAGTTCCCTTTTGAAAAGGCATCTTTGGATCTTCTGCACGTCATTGAGAATTATACCTCTGTAAAAAAGAATATTTATCGTACATTTGTTGACTTAACAAATGGTGAGGGCTAACCTTTTTGTTGTTGTGTGTTGAAAGTCCACAGGTGCACGTGCAACAGTACCAGTGGTGGGTTTCAAAATTTTTTAGAACCTCTTCTGTAGGTGTGGCCTGCTTTGTGGGAGTGGCTTGCCAGCCATGTGACTGGGTGGGAGTGGCTTGGCAGTCATGTGACTGGGTGGGCGTGACCAACTTGTAAAATGTGGTGAAACTCACTTAAAAACGCTCTTGCTTAGCAACCAAAATGTTGGCTCAGGAACTCTGGCATTGAAGTGTGCAAGTCTTAAAGCTGTCAAGTTACAAGACTCTCGCACCCCTAACCCTTTAGAAAAAAAACCCCAGGAGTGTTCAAACTTGACAGCTTTAAGACTTGTGGACTTCAACTCCCAGAATTCCTCCTCTCGCTCTTCATCTTGATGATGTGTGGACGAGTGGGGGGAGGGAGCTGGAACCAGTTCTAAAGGGCACTGTTGATTTGTGGAATCTCTTCTATAGAAGAGGTTAGAATTGGCAGGAACCCACCACTGAACAGCACCCATAATGCAATACGCATGCAACACCCTCCTGTGCCTAGCACCTCATGCCCCTGCACATGAGTGCATGATCCTCCTGCACTCCCCTGCCATGCTTTCCCCACTCCCGGCACATGTGCACACGCGCCCGCCCCCATGCTCCATTTTGTACCTAGTAAGGCTCCCTGCAACCTCCTGAGATGAAAAATGGACCATGGGGGCCATGCCACACACCCCATGCTCCCTCCACATGCCCTTTTGACCTCCACCCCAACACATGTACGCACATCTCCCGTATGCGTCCTGCCCCCCCATGCATGCACGGCAGAGACCCAAAAATCAGCTGGCTGGCAGGAGGCGCACGCGCATGCATGGTGGAGCTGAGCTGGGGCGATGGCTTGCGTGCCCGCAGAGAGGGCTATTGGTGCCACCTGTGGCATGTGTGCCATAGGTTCGCCAATACGGACTTAGAGAAAGTACTTAGCATAATGAAAAAGCCTGAATTAAAGAGTGACTAGAGGCCAAAATACTTCACCTATATCTATCTATCCACATTCCCCAGTGCTTCAATGGTGTAGCTTAGATTTGAAATTTCACATTTATTTTCCATTTTCTTTCATAAAGAGATCGCATAGAAAAACTGCTGGTTCCTTTGTGGATTTCTCTAGTCTTCTTTTTGGTTTGCTGCCTCATTTATTGCTTTTGGTTATAGCAGTTCCTTAAACTCCCCCTGTCTCTCAGACAGACACCCAAACTTTCAGAAAGGATTGTGAGATGTCATAGATAATGAAATAAAGACATGCATGCATGATGAATGTCAATTGTATTATGATAATAAAGCTCTACATAGATTCAATTCTTTGTATCTATGTATAGCTTTAAATTCTGCTTAATCCTTCACTGAGATGTATTTGAATATTAATTCTAATCCTCTGCCCTTTAAAACTAAAACAAAACAAAATTGTTACTATTTTCTTCTCAGCCGGACATCTTAACGGTTAAGATAATCTATGTACTGGACTATCTGGGGAGACATTGATCATCTCTTGTTAATCAATCACCATGAAGGATGCTAGCTGGGGCAGTTCCTCACTGGAATTGTCAGTACTGCAGACTCTGGGGTCACTTATAAAGAGAAGTTGTCCATGTTGCATCTTCTGTCCTCTGGATTTGCCAGAAGATCTCTCTGACCTCTCTGTGATTCATCTTGCATTCTAGAATACCCGTTCCTCTCAGCTGTGATCCAAAGACTTCAATGTGGATGATGGTCTACAGGGGAAGACTAAGTGACAGAATCAGTATCCCCTTGTTCTCCTGCTGGTGGTTCAGCTTTGCCAGTGATCTGCTTCTTCATTTTAACTTCTTTATATGAAGGACCAAGATCACAAAATACATTCCTCTTCTTTTCTCCTATCGTGTTGCCTATGTTGAAATGAAAGGAGCATTTCCATGAGACCTGAGGAATAGGCTACAATATATTCGTTTTCCCCAATATATATTTGCAGACAGAATCAGTTGGTTCCAGAGCATCATTTCCATGGACTATTCCCGTGAAGGCGAACCTATGACATGCGGAGCCATTTGTTAGGGCACGTGAGGCATTGCCCTGTCAGCTCCAGCACAAATGCGTGCACTAAAGTGAACAGTGAGCATTTACTAGGTAGCCTTAGGCAAAATTCGGTCTGCTTGCAATATGGGAACAATTGTTGTAAGGCTGTTGTGATGCTTTACATGAGTCTCTTTTAACAATGAGGCATTCTGTAAAGGTACTTAAATAATTCTTTATGTGCTTACACATTTGATATCATGTTTTCCTGAGTGTGCCATAGAACATATAGAGACTTGCATGTCTTGTGTTTAAAAGAGAATCCGTGGTTCTTCCACTTTTCACTTCTAGAATGACAGTCCAAAATCAGTTGATAAATTTCTGTTGGTTTTGACACAGCTGACTTCCATTTCCTGATACTGAATTCCTTCATGTTTCCATTGGGATCTCCAAAAGTTCTTGGCTGACACATTCCCCCAGGATGCTGCCAAATTCAATCATGGTCCATGCAATTTTTACCATACAGACTTCGGTGTCATTGGACAACACTTGCTTATGAAACCAGGCAGTCTAATGGAATTCTTGCTCCATCAGCCCAGATCCAGCTGTACCAAGGGTGGTGAGAGCTTCCACCGGGCAAGAATTGCTGCTTCAAGGCACTCCAAACTTCTTGAGGTTTTGACTCCTGATTAACCTAATGGTTGGCAGAGCTTTTGGGATTCATCATTTTAAAAAACTTCATTGCAACATGGAATAAATGGAGCTCAAATGGTCCATATTATAATAAATGGTTGCACTGAGCAGGATGTGATTTCCTCAGTTGTACTGAAGGGCTATCTCCCATGAGGATGTTCCAACTAAAGAGCAAATCTAGGTTCCATACCTAAGTATTATGGCATGCTCTAATTACAACAGGCAATGTTCTAGGTCTATTGCTATAAAGCAATAGAATTTTACCAAGACTGAAAATGTAAAGGACCAGAAATATTCATTCATTGATTTCCCTGCATGTTTCCTGGATTGGGGAGCAAGAAATAATATTTTATTTTTGCTGATGATGTAACCACATTTTCCTGCTCAAATGAGTGTAAAAGTCAGTAGGTGTTAATGAGGTTAATTCACATAGTGCTAATGTGACAGTAATCATAGACATATTTCAAAAGCTTGTTTTTGCTTACAGAAATATACTAGTTAACAGTTAATCATGCCTGCTTAGACTTGTGTCACTCAGTTAAAGAACAAGTCTGACATATTTTTGAGTCATACCATAAAAAGATATGCTATTCTCCTTTATTTTTAAATAATGGGTTTTAATTCCTGTATATGGAAATTGTTATTTTAATAGCAACTTACATTTTCCAATTCTTTTGTAATTCCCTAAACATACCTTTGGAAGACACCCTTCAAAAAAACTTATTGCTGCATTTCTTCTATATTCTGATGCGTAAAGAGCCGAGGTGGCGCAGTGGTTAAATGCAGCACTGCAGGCTACTTCAGCTGACTGCAGTTCTGCAGTTCGGCTGTTCAAATCTCACTGGCTCAAGGTTGACTCAGCCTTCCATCCTTCCGAGGTGGGTAAAATGAGGACCCAGATTGTTGGGGGCAATATGCTGACTTTGTAAACTGCTTAGAGAGGGCTGAAAGCCCTATGAAGCGGTATATAAGTCTAACTGCTATTGCTATAAAGGTTTAAAAACCATAGCTGTATGTATATATTGATGGGGTCTTAGCTGTCTGTTGCAAACTGTGAAAAATATATTGGAATTGTACAGGTAGTCCTCATTTAACTACAGCAATTAGAACTGGAATTTCCACCGCTGTCTAGGTAAAGTGCAATGCCACATGACTGCACCACTTGGTGATAGCAGTGCGGGCATATCAGATTGCCATTGTTAAGTGGATCCTGCAATGTTGTGAAGTGCAATGTCACATAATACCATTTGCCATCAGCAGCTGGCTTCTCTATTACCTTCGCTTGTTGGAAGCAGGCAGGAAGGTTGCAAATAGTGATCATGTGACTGTAGGATGTTACTGGGTCATAATTACAATTTACAAGCCACCTGGATCACAAGCAAATGATCAAGGGGATGCTGCAATGGCTGGAACATCAAGAACTGGTTATAAGGACCACTCAACCAGAATGGCCTGGCTATTGAAGGGTTGTTGAATGAGTGTTGTTAAGGGAGGATTACCTGTACTAGAGACCCCGGTGAATATGCTTGTAATATGACATTATTATTGTAACTATGAAGGCTGAAATAATCTTCTAGATATATTAGATTTCAGTTCCCATCATGTCTCAGACTGTATGGCTATTAATAGCAATAGCACTTAGACTTATATACTGCTCCATAGTGCTTTACAGCGCTCTCTGGGGAGTTTACAACATTACCACATTGCCTCCAACAATTTGGGTCCCCATTTCACCAACTTTGAAAGGATGGAAGGCTGAGTTAACCTTGAGCCTGTCGAATGAACTCCAGACCTTGAGCAGAGTTAGCCTGCAATAGTGCATTCTAACTATTGCACCACCCGGGCTCTTAATCTTAGTGATAGACACTTACTGAATGCTGTAATTCATCCTACCTTCAAGGCAAAGCACTGTATCTTTGCAACAGCAGAATAATATCTGCAATGTTGAGCATGAAAAGCAACCAGTAAATCATTTGATTGTCCCCTATGGAGATTATAATTTACGTGTGTGCTAGAACTTCCATCATTACCAAAGTGGAGAGCAAGCAGAGCTCCCTTCATAGATGCTTATGTTTTCTGAACCTCTCTTAATATAGCAGTGATTATGAGCTGTACGGGTGGGAAATCCCTGACATTTATCATGCTCCTGAGGCCGCAGGAATTTGTAGCTCACTAACATTTAGAGGTTCCCATTTACCTATTGTATTGTACATGGGTCTGGAATAAATGAATTCTACTATTCTACTATATCTACCATTATTAAATCTACAAACCTAGTTCTCTTTTGTCTTGGATCCTTATGAATATATTTATTTATTCAAGCATGCAGAATACAAAAGAGGGCAGAGAGACAAAAAGGGATGCTGAAGAATCCAAAGGTGGTTCAAAAAGCAAAGACCCTGTCTTTAAACAATTAAGGCACTCTAGATATAACTGGAGGTGGGGGTGTGGTGGCTAAGATGCTGAGCTTGTCGATCAGAAAGGTCGGTAGTTCGTTGGTTCGAATCCCTAGTGCTGCGTAATGGCGTGAGCTCTCGTTACTTTCCCCAGTTTCTGCCAACCTAGCAGTTTGAAAGCATGTAAAAATGCAAGTAGAAAAATAGGGACCATCTTTGGTGGGAAGATAACAGTGTTCTGTGTGCCTTCGGCATTTAGTTATACTGACCACATGACCACAGAGACATCTTCAGACAGCGCTGTCTCTTCGGCTTTCAAACAGAGATGACCACTGCCCCCTAGAGTCAGGAACAACTAGCACGTATGTGTGAGGGGAACCTTTACTTTTAGATGTACCTGGAAGTAAGCCCACTGATCTCGGGCTATATTTCTGAGCAGATATTTGTGCTGCTGTTTCTAAAGGAGTCTTTTTTTTTCAGCTGTAACATAACTCTGGATAGGATCCAGTCCATCAAACTCCAGTAAGTCACAAGGCTTAGTATAATTTTAAAAACATGGAGGCAGACATTGCTTAGCAGCTGTTTCAAATAGCAACCCAATAGCAGCTTGACTTTCAATGTCTCCATTTTTAATGGATTGAATTATGAGAAGGGCTCACATTATCATTTGGATGGAATTCAGTTATTTGCAGATGGAATGATATCCAGAGTCCTTCCTGTATTTCAGGGTCCCCCCCCCTTCCTCTTAAGTAGACCTGATGTTGATTTGTAAAAGGCACAGTGCTCTCTTCCCGCTATCTGACACACTGCATAAGGGTGATTCACAACTGCTAATTAAAAAAAGAATCCAGAATGACAAGCAGAAAGGTTTGCTTGTGACTACTTTGTACACAAGCAGGGTACTATCTGAGTTCATGAATGGTTCATTGATAGTGCACTTTAACTTATCTGCATTTCTTGACTGCTCCCAGTTGGTGAAAAAAAATGCTGGATACATTTGCATCGGATACTCGCCAGACTGCACCTCAAATTGATTATCAGCATCAGATCCCAAAATAGCTTGATTCCGTGAAAGGTTAGCTGTTGTTTTCTATTACACTGTATAGTACTCTATTGTCTCTCCTTCCCCCCACCCTCCCTGTAGTTTGGAGGACTGGATCTGAAGTGCATAAGGTCACTTGGAGCTTTCTGATGGGATGACAAGGGATCTAAACACTTCCTGTGTGGTGCGTTTTCCAAACAATCAGACTCAATAGAAAACACGCTTAAACAAGGTAGATGCAAATAAAATTCAGAAACCCCATTTTTACAAGTTACACATGGAAGATGTTCGTATTAAGCCGGTTAGAAATCTGGCACAGTGTATACAGATGGAAAGCAAGCAAGCATCATCTTGTGGAACATCTGAGTTGACGGCATTTTATTTGTTTTACTGATTCATAGCCCATGAATAAGTAAAATGAATTTTAAGGTGGCTTACAAATTGGTGTAAAATTTGCTAATAAAAACACAACAATAACAATAAGTAACATAAGAGGCCAGATTAAAATCAGAGCTTTATATTCGCACGAAGCAGTAAGTAGTCCTAAATTTCTATTGGTCCTTAAACCTAAATATTAAATGTTGCATGTACGGTATCTCCATTGAAGTGTCTATAACTATGCCATGTTGAGTGCTTTCATTCTCATCTGATTTCAGAAAGTAGTCATAGCTGTGACTGGTTCTAATATGAAGGGAAATCGTTTGTTTCCTCTAAGTGACAAGTATATCCTATATTGCCTGGTTTGTATCTTCCATTCTTCTAATTCAGGGGAGTAAAACTTGCGGTGTCACAGCAGCGTTACATGACGTATTGGGACCTCCCTCCCCTTTGCTAAACCAGGCAGAGGTGGGGCCAGCACATGACACAACCGGCCTGCAGGCTGTGACTTTGACACCCCTGTTCTAATTCATCAAATAACCATAAGAAAAAAGTAGAAAAGTACGTCTCCCCATCTTGTTTCTCTAAGCCGTGCATGATTTTGTAAAATGTTGTCTAGTAGCACAAGTACGAGTTGCATGTTTTTCTTCAATCAAAAAACCATAAATGTTGCCATGTGTGTGTGTGTGTGTGTGTGTGTGTGTGTGTGTGTAACAGTTATTCCATTCATTTGATCTTCATTAATTCTTTCTGGTCTTTGTCCTCTTCATCTTATTATATAATAACACTTTAAGACATTATTTCCACATTTTTTTGTTCTCTTCATTGACTTGACTCAATTCCTCCCCCCGCTCAATATTTTGCATAGATTCATTTATCATTTATTTTGTTTATAATTCTACGTTTTCTATACATAACCAAAGGTGGCAAATGTACACTATATTGCCAAAAGTATTTGCTCACCTGCCTTTACTCATGACATCCCATTCCTAATCCATAGGGTTCAATATGACGTCAGTTCACCCTTTGCAGCGATAACAGCTTCAACTCTTCTGGGAAGGCTGTCCACAAGATTCAGGAGTCTGTTTATGGGAATTTTTGACCATTCTTCCAGAAGCGCATTTGTGAAGTCACACACTGATGTTGGACGAGTTTACCTGGCCTACCACTTCGTGGTTGAGTTGCTGTCGTTCCCAAACTCTTCCACATTCTTATAATACAGCTGACAGTTGACTGTGGAATATTTAGGAACGAGGAAATTTCACGACTGGATTTGTTGCACAGGTGGCATCCTATCACAGTTCCACGCTGGAGAGCCGAGGTGGCGCAGTGGTTAGGGTGCAGTACTGCAGGCCACTTTAGCTGACTGTTATCTGCAGTTCAGCGGTTCAAATCTCACCGGCTCAAGGTTGACTCAGCCTTCCATCCTTCCGAGGTGGGTGAAATGAGGACCCAGACTGTGGGGGCGATATGCTGACTCTGTAAACCGCTTAGAGAGCGGTATGAAGCGGTATATAAGTCTAACTGCTATTGCTATTGCTATTCACTGAGCTCCTGAGTGCGACCCATTCTTTCACAAATGTTTGTAAAAGCAGTCTGCATGCCTAGGTACTGGATTTTATACACCTGTGGCCATGGAAGTGATTGGAACACCCGATTCTGATTATTTGGATGTGTGAGCGAATACTTTTGGCAATATAGTGTACCTAATATTCCTCCTCTTCTTCTTGTTTTCTTCATAACAACAACCCTGTGAGATGAGTTGGTTTGAGAGAGTGACTGGTTCAAAGATAACAGCAAAATTTGTTTTTTTTATGTTTTTCTAAAAATGTTTTACATTAAAGAAGTTTTTGAAACTCTTGAAAAAGTGTTCTGAAAAAGAGATGCCCTGTGAAACTGCTGATCAACCAACTTCTAGTTGGTGCTGCCTGAAAGCATTTGGATTGCTCTTTCAGCCCACTGGATACGCTGGGAAATATAGGACTTGCTGTCCCAACCCCTCTAAGGTATTATAGATTAGGAAATCTTCTATAAATTAAACCTGGGAAAACTGAAGTGTTTGGTTTGAAAATCACAAGAAAAATCTCTCTTTTTTGAGAATTCTAGGAAAGATTATGGTTATACCTGCTTTGGGAATTTTTCTGATTTCCTGAAGGATAGCTTAAGATAGTGCACATAACAATCTCATGTGGCTTACCTGTAAATCTTTTGTAAATATTAGAAAGTTTATAAACCAGTTTCCATCTGAATCATAAGAGATAATTATCAGTGAATCTATCAGTTTTAGTCTTTCTTATTTCTTATTTTTATAATTTTATGCACATTGTGAACATTTCTTCAAGTATACACATTTTGGGTGACAATCTTGCCTAACAGATATAGGTTTAGAAGAATATTCTCCAAAACACAATACATGCTTGTGAATAATTTGCACAAATATATGCTCCTATAAAGAAATATCCCTAATATGCCTCTTTTTTTTTTAAGATGGCAAAATGCAATGCACTTAAATACGTTTTGGAGACTACCTGTTTTGCAGTTTGTATATGCTTTGAAAACACAGCATTTGATAAGTTTGCATGCAAGCATGAATCTCCCAGTCATGACTATATTTTATTGGAGATAATCTTTTATTGGATGGGTAGCCAAATTCATATGTAAATATAAAGTTCAACAAGAAATGATACATAGGGACTTACAAAAAAAAGGAAATTAATTAATTTTATTGTTAGTATTAATTGAGTTTGTTTTTGGATACTTTATTTAATTTCCTTTTTAATTTTTGTAATATGTGGTTTTTTTAATGTTGTACGCCACCCTGAGTCCTTTGGGAGAAGGGCGGCATATAAATCCAATAAACAAACAAACAAACAAACAAACAAACAAACGGACTTGAATATAACTGCTACTTGTTATCTGTTGATGTTCAGGCAACTTAGTCACTTTGTCTGCATAGATTCTCAGTCATCCAGGTCATGGTTGTCCCAAAGGTGCTTTTTTAGAAGGCAACTGGACTTTTTCATTTCTCATCCAAGAAGCTTCTTCAGCTCTGACTGGATGGTGGGGAATAGAAGGATTTATAGTCCTTGCAGACAGCTGGCCATTTGCATCTTTTTTTGAGGGTCACTGAAGCACTTGGATGTTTATCTGTGTCCTCCGGGTCACCGGAGTGCTAATAGTTCCTCTAGTTCCGCAATTCTTTCTGGAAATCCATTCCTACTCCCACACCATTCAAAGGGTCCAACCCAAATTGCATAGCTAAAAGTCTGTATAGATTCTCAGTCATCCACATCATGGGTGCCCTGTAAGAAGTTAAAACCCACCCCTCTGCTGGAAAACTGAAATATCCTGGGAAATATTAGGAAGGTGGAATATTATATTTTCTTGGATGTGAAAAGGGAGAAACATGTTTTTAAAGATAAAATAGCTCCCTGCAGCTTCCTGCCCCCCCCACCTTTGTCAATGAGCCATTAAAGCCTGAGCTAGTCTACTTTAGATAACAAAGATAGGATTAGCCTTCTACAGAAACTCACCATAAGGCACCTGGGAAAATTACATCAGGCAGCAAGACAACCAAACTTGGACTCAAAGCACAGCCTACAGGGTTGCCCCTGCAGGGCCCTATGGGAATCTGACAACCAATCAGAATACAAGATCAAGATCAAAGGCCAGAGAAGGCATATAGCCAGGAACTTTCAGCATCTCACTTTTTCTTCTTCCTTCACCCAACATCTTGAAGCATGTGACCCCCATTTTCTGTTCAGGAGCTCAAGCCATGTCATCCTGTCCACCATTAAACCATCTTTCCAAGCAGCCTCCATGTTTCCAGTGTCTTTTCCCCCCACTTGGAACTGAACCCAGAAAGACATTTCTCCCAACAGTCCCAAAGGTGCTTTTTCAGGAGGCAACTGGACTTTCTTGTTTTTTCTTGAAACAATGTTAGTCACTTTGTGTTACATACAATCTCAAATTGTTGGATTACTTTCTAAAGGTCCATCCATGCTCTTGAATAAGTGGGTGGCAATGTCCATTCTATTTTGCACTGCACCGAGCTGGAATTAAGTTTTTGAAACTTCTACCTCTACTTCTATCAAAACCCGTCTCTCTCTCTCTCTCTTCCCCTCCCTCCCCCCTCTCTGTTCCCAGAAATTCTAGTACTCAAAATAGCACCATACTCAGAGTCTTCTCTCAATCTACAATTCAGAATTAAAGAAATGACTAGACAATTAATATTGATGAATCCAAATAGTTATCTACGCAAGGTCATCCAAATCCCTTTGTAAAATACAAGCATTTTACATGCATGTTTTTGTTTGTGTAAGCAGTGAGCAGAACCTCGCCCTGGTTGCTAGTCGGCAGCTGTTAATTTTGAGTTCTCTTTTCAGGAACAGTATGCAGGGTTCACACCCAATGCCTGTACAAAAATCCCATGAAGATGGCACACCCTCATATATCACATTTTATTTAACCAGTGCCCAGAAAGATTTTGTTTATTGTATCACTCTTGTTAGACTTGTGGCTCCTCTGTGCCAAGGGAAGTTAAACAGAGCTTGCACAGCTGCAATAATTCTTAAAATAAGGCCATCGATGATGGGGTGGGAGCAAGGGAGATTCATAGCTTTAACTAAGTACAGGTAGTCCTCTATTTACAACATTTCATTTAGTGACTGTTAGAAAATTACAGCAGCACTGAAAAAAGTGATTCGTGACCATTTTTCACAGTTACAACCTTTGCAGCATTACCATAATCGTGTGATCAAAATTCAGATTCTTGGCAACTGGTTCATACTTATGATCATTGCTGTGATCCAAGGTCATATGATCACCTTTGCAACCTTTTGACGAGTAAAGTCAATGGGGAAGCTAGATTCACTTACCAATCGAGTTACTAACTAATCAACTGCAGTGATTCACTTAAAACCTGTGACAAGAAAGGTAATAAAACAGGGCAAAACCCACTTAGCAAATATCTCATTTAACAACAGAAATTTTGGGCTCAATCGTGGTTGTAAGTCAAAGACTACCTGTATTTAGCAATTTCCTGAAATATAAGCAAACTATCTTAATTATGTTAGAAGAAACGCCCATCTGGGTTCAGTTCCAAGTGGGGGAAAAGACACTGGAAACACGGAGGCTGCTTGGAAAGATGGTTTAATGGTGAACAGGAATGCATGGCTTGAGCTCCTGAACAGAAAAGGGGGATCACATGCTTCAAGATGTTGGGTGAAGAAGAGACCAAGATGTTGAAAGTTCCTGGCTTTATGCCTTCTCTGGGCTTTGATCTTGATAATGTATTCTGATTGGTTGTCAGACTTCCATGGGGTCATGCAGGGGCAACTCTGTTGGCTGTGCTTTGAGTCCAAGTTTGGTTGCCTTGCTGGCTGATTTAATTTTCCTAGGTGCCTTGTGGTGAGTTTCTGTAGAGGATTAATCCTGCCTTTGCTATGTAGAGTAGACAGCTCAGTTTTTAATGGCTCATTGACAAAGGTAGGCGGGGGGGGGAGGAAACTGAAGGGAGCTTTGTCTTTAAAACATGTTTCTCCCTTTTCACATCCAGGGAAATATAATATTCTGCCTTTTTAATATTTCCTATGATATTTCATTTTCTAGGAGAGAGGTGGGTGCTAACTTTCTACAATCTTTCGAGAGTTATTTCATCAAAGAAAGAGATGAAAAGCCTGTATATTGAAAAGTAAGGGTCTCTGGAACAGGGGGAGCAGTGGTGTGTTCCGGCCAGTACGGCCCGGTATGGGTGTACCGGTAGTAGCCGGGAGCAGCTGACAGCGTACTGGTACGGTGGCTCGTTTGGCCCACCTCCCTGCATTCTATACCGTTTTTTAAAGCAACTAGCCAATTCCGCATGCGCGCACAACGTGCGACGCCTGCGCAAGCTCTGACAAGCAGCTGGGTGTCGCAGGGGCGGTGGAGTGCGCATGCACACGCAGCACGTGTGCAGGAAAGGACGTGCAGCCTCGTGACCACCGTACTAGTAGTGACGGGGAGAGAAACCCACCACTGAGAGGGAGGAAGGAAGTTTTGAAAGATTAAAAATCCAGCCCCTTCCCCTTTAGAACTGAGATAAACAGATTCCTATAACTTAGTTCGGTGTTTATTCACAACTGATATGCTAATAATTCAGGTACCGTGTTTTCCCGAATATAAGGCAGAGTCTTATTTTTTTTTGACCCCCGAAATAAGCGCTTGGCTTTATTTTTGGGGAGCTTTTATTATTTTTGAGGTGAGGAGGCGGTGAGCATGGTCACCTCATGGCTGCTGCTGTGTTGCAATATTTTTTGGGGAGGGCTTATTTTAGTGCATGCGCTCAAAAGCCCAATTAGGCTTATTATCCGGGGTGGTCTTATTTTCAGGGAAACAGGGTATTATTAGTTATGTAACTGCTATTCACTTTCTCTTTCATTTGGAGTGCCTTCATGGGAACCCAAGGCCTACCAGACGTTATGGACTTGTAGATGACTAAGGAGGAGCCAGTCTGATACAGGAGGAAAATTAATGATGTAAGATAAGAAGATGATTCTTCTTCTGGTCCCTTCATGTTCCTTCCATTGATTCCCTTTGCGTGCTCTTTCTTTGCAGAAAGTCAGTTGCCTGGTTGACCAGCAGTCAGTGTAAGCATTTGTGAGGGAAATCTCAGAGCAATTCTTTGGAAGACAGCTGTGCAGATTAATGTTGCATCTGCTCACATTCCGTGGCCGAATACAGACCTGACCTCATGGCCAGCCAGGCGGGCAAGCTGTTTAGAAAACTAGGCCATAGGCAGAATGAGATAATAATCCCAATTGATGGAACAGTTAGGTGAGGACCTGCCTTCAGTTTGCTGCTGGACCTAGTTTCAGGCTAGTCACATTATCTTTCAGTCTGAAGGAGAGCTACAGAGAACATTAATCCTGCACTGAAGACACATTCAAAGAAGGGAAAGAACTGAAAAATAAGATTCTCCAAACGTTTGGCTTGGTTGTAGTATATTTAAATGATTATGTTCCTAGATTATAAAGTGACCAGAGGTCCCGCTTTTGGCGGGACAGTCCCGATTTTTAAAAATTTGTCCCGCGTCCCGTGGTATTTTCAAAAAGTCCCGATTTTTCTTCCTCCTTTCGGGATAGCTCAGAAAAGCTCGGGTTGGTTCTGATTGGGTTCGGGATCTTCCGGAAAAGTGCTCGGCTAGTGTCGGGTGTTGCATCGGTGTTGGCATCAGAGGTGGAGGAGTGTTTCCGTCTTTCGGCAAATCCCAGACAGGCTCGGCATGTCCGTCCAGATTTGCGATTGGCCGGGAGAAAACACCTCTCTCTGTGTGTGTGGTTTCGGCGTTTTCCGGAAAAGCTCAGCTCATTCCGTCCAGTCAGTCGGGAGTCTGGCTTGGTCTGGACGAGCAGTGGAGTGGCGGCATCCAGGCTCAGCGCAATGGCATCCCCATCACGGAGGCTGTAGACCAAGCCGGTCATCTCCTGCCTGAATAGCGGAGTCCTCATCTACACCTTTGTCTTCTGGATGAGGAAGGGTCTAAAGGAACAATGGGGGTGGGGAAGAGGAGCCCCTTCCCCTCGCCCTGGACACGCAGAGGTCTTCAAACTTGGGCACTTTAGGACTTGTGGACTTCAACTCCCAGCATTATCCAGGACAGGGGTGCCCAAGTTTGGGGACCCCTGCCCTAGACACAAAGGAGCAAGGCAAGGGTCCGTCTTTGCCTTTCTCTCCTTCCCACCCCCAAACACTTTTGCACAGGGAGGGGGCGCTTTTTGCAAAGAAAAGTGCGTGGGGGGACTACATGAGCCATGAGGTAGCGGGACCCAGTAGGAAGGGGGTGGAGGGGGCGGGAGCAGGAAAAAAAGGCCCCATGGCTTCTCAAAAACACGGCAGAGGAGGTGGCGGTGGCGGCAGGGGTAAAGTGGGACACCATTGACGGGGGGGTAGCCCCCCTGTCAATGGTGTCCCGCTTTACCAATGTTAAAATCTGGTCACCTTATCCTAGAATCACGAGTTGGAGGAGGCCATCAAGTCACTGTAGGAATCCAAATTAAAGCAACCCAAACAAACGGTTGTGTACCCTCCGTATGAACGCGTCCAATGAAGGGAAACCTGCTACCCCACTGGGTGATAGTTTCCACTTTTCCATTTCTTTTACTGTTATTGTCCCCACCCTAATGTTCAAATAGACACTGCTTCCTGAATCTTAAACTCATTATTTCATGTCTTTCACTCAGGAAATATGAAAAGCACATTGTGACCTATTTCTTTGCGACATATATCCAAGTATCTGAAGAATGATATCCTATCTACTTTCCTTTCCTTTCCCTTTCCACTTCTTTTCTTTTCTTGATATATACTAAAATTTTAACATCCTTAGTTTCTAGTCCCCTGATCATCCTTGTTTCCTGAACATTTTTCCATTTAAAAAAAAATCCTTCTTAAAGTATACTACTCAGAATTGTAACTTCTCAAGGTGGGGGTTTGACCAATGCAGAATATAGAAAACATTGTTTTATCATCTTAAAAACTATCACTGATGAAATGAATTAGTTTTAATAAAGTACAATTTTCTATGGATCACTGCAAAAAGTCTCATTGGATACACAATACCAAATCTCTTTCCTGCTCTGTACTGCTAATGTTTGAAGACCCAGGACTTCATTGCATGAATTGCTGGGCTCCATTTTCAAAAATATAAACAGCTTCTTACAAATATTCTTTCACATCTCTAGTACAAGTACATATTGATTTATTCCAGTGTTTCTCAATCTTGGCAACTTGAAGATGTCCGGACTTCAACTCCCAGAATTCCCCAGCCAGCGAATGCTGGCTGGGGAATTCTGGAAGTTGAAGTCCGGACATCTTCAAGTTGCCAAGGTTGAGAAACACTGATTTATTCATATAACTTGCTTAATTTATGACTTTGTTTAGGGAATGTAGATTTTGAAAGATTGCATGTTTGTACTTATGACCTATGAGTAGCGTGTGGAAAGATATAGCTGTTGCATTGGAACTCTTAAATTAGTATATTTCACTTGCCATGTGGAATTCAGGGGTCAGGCCTTTTTTGGTATGAAAACTGGAAGCTAGTAGAGTTTTTGCTCCACAGTCTTTTGAAACAAAAAGGCCAAAATGTGCTATGTAAAATTCATATCCCCAAACATAGTCAAAGATAGAAAGCTTTATAATACCACTATTGGACCAAATGGCTGAAAACCCTACCAAATTCCCTAGAAAATGTACCCCACAGAAGATAGATGTCAATATTTTTGACATTGATTATTTCTAGTAGTTTTAGGTTTACGTGTCTCTATCTCTTAGACTTTGAATGTGGAGAACTATTTACCTCAGAGGAGAAGAATGTTGTAGTAGTGCTTACCATATTTCCCCAAAAATAAGACAGGGTCTTATTTCCTTTTGATTCCTGAAATAAGCTCTTGGCTTTATTTTCAGGGAGGTCTTATTATTTTTGAGGGGCAGGAGGCGACAAGCATGGTCACCTCATAGCTGCTGCTGTGCTGTGCATTGCTGGGCCCGCCATTCTTATTGTGGCAGCTATTAGCGTGACCGAAGGGGTGAAGTGGCTAGGGTTGCGGAAGAGGCCGTTTGGTAAGAGCATGTGGGGTGCATGGGGCATGCTCCCCCTCCCTTTCCCCCCCTCTGGCCTCACCTCCTCACCTCGTGTTGTTTGCATGGCAAGCAACCAGAGGAAATGGCAGGGACCAGCTGTGCATGCGTTTAAATATTTTTCAGGGACGGCTTTAATTTCAGGGCAGGACTTATTTTAGCACATGCGCTCAAAAGCCCAATTGGGCTTATTATCTGGGGAGGTCTTATTTTCGAGGAAACAGGGTAACAAAAAAAAAATCCTAAGAAGTTAACACTCTGAAGGAAAGGAAAGAACTATTTGCAGATTCTATTCTCAAGAGCACGTCAATAATTCTGTATAATTCAGCACTGTAGCCAGATTCTGAACCTGCCCTCCTTTGCTTTGGATCTTAGAAACAGGAGCACTTATGATCCTTGCTGTGGCTCATACCTAGCAAAGCAATGTTCATTCAGCAGTATGGCAAGTTTCATCCATCAAGAACTGGAGAAGATCTTTAAAAAAGATACTTACTGCAGAAAATTACTGTGCCCTTCCATAGTGAAACAGTCTCAATTGCACAGGGTTTGTGCAATTACTTCTAGGAGAAGCTTTCTCCCTAAATTTCATTCAGTTGACCAAGCTACTGTATTTTTTGGTGTATAAGACGCATCTCCCCCCCCCCAAAAAGAGGGTGAAAATCTGGGTGCGTATTATACACTGAATACAGCATTTTTGGCCTCCCAAAACCCTGCCCCTCCACAAAAATATACGTGCAGAGCATTTGGGAGCCCTGTAAAGTGCTGCTGGGGAGGGCAAAATTGAGCAAAAAACTGGCTGGATTTTGCTCATTCGTGCCCCCCCCCCAGCCCCCAGGAGCGCTCAACAAGCCTCCTAAAGGCTATGCATGCCCTTTTTGGCACAAAATGGGCCCATTTTTGTGAAAAGTGGGCCGTTTTGCCTCATTTTTGCCCCCCCCCAGGAACGCTCTACAAGCTTTCTAAAGTCTATGCATGCCCCCTTTTTGGCAACAAACAGGCCATTTTTTGCTCATTTTTGCTGCCCCCAGCCCCCAGGAACACTTTGCAGGCCTCTCAAACTCTCTGCATGCCCCATTTTTCACTAAAAATGAGGCATGCAGAAGGTTTGGGAGGTCTGCAGAGTGCAAAAACTTTTTTTTAAAGTTACCTCTTCAAAATCTTGGTGCGTCTTATACTCCGGTGCATCTTATACTCAAAAAAATATGGTATTCTGATTTTGCTGGCTGTTTGGTTGAAATTGGTCCATGCTTCTTGCTCCCTGTGGCCTTCCACTATTTAGGTTGACTCAGCCTTCCATCCTTCCGAGGTGGGTAAAATGAAGACCCAGATTTGGGGGGGGCAATATTCTGACTCTGTAAACCCCTTAGAGAGAGCTGTAAAGTACTGTGAAGTGGTGTATAGGTCTAAGTGTTATTGCTAATAGGCTTGGTGAAAAACAATTCTGGGCATGCCCCTTTGATCATCACCTTATGAAGCAGACACTTTGTGAATGTGTATCACATGGGTACCCAATTAATGCACTTCTCCCTTCTTTGAATTATAGGTTAAATCTATTATTAAGCATGTGACTAGAACACACAATATGTATCTGGAGAGAAAAAGAAATTGACCAACATATACGGTAAACACTAATATGAGTATGGAACACTAATAGTTAAAAACATTTGGCTGTTCTGATTTTTCTTACTAATATTATTCAAGATAAATGAACTATAGGATGATAAAATAATATCATAATACACCTCATAACATAGTAGTTCACAATGGTAAGTGTCGTCAAGACTATTACAATCCTAAACACTGATAGCATACTTCATAGGCTTAAGAAGGACTGCTATCTCACATGCCAGTACAGATATGTAATTTCTAATGTAAAACCTCTTCTTACCTGTTAGTTCCTTTTATTATTTGTTCCTTGATACAATACATACTGGATGATAATAGAGTTCTACAGTTGGAAGAGGCCATTTAGGTCATTGAACCCAATGCCAATGCAGGAATCCAAACCAAAGCAACCCTAGTAGATGGTGGTCTACTTGAACATATCCATCCAGAGACTACCAGACCACTGTAATCAGTACTAGGAACGATGTTGTAAAGGTAGGAATCTGCCTTCCTTAAGATTCATTCTTTTATATCTTGTACTGTGTGGAAATGAAGACCAGATATGAGTATTTCTTCATGCTTTTGAAGAATACTAATGTATCTCTCTTAGGTTTGTTACTCATCCTTATATTTTTGTTCAAGTACATCTATATCAATGTTGCTGGCCTCTAGTCCACCCGTCATGCTTTCCTAATTCACACACTTCATATTTGTTGCCTAGGGAAGCTCTGTGATCTCTTTGAGGAATTATTACAGGATAGTCCCTGGTTTGAAGTCTTCAGAAATAGATCAGCTTCTGCCATTCACTCAATTTTCATTATTGCTAGCTATTGGCCAAGTACTACAGTTGGAGTCAGAAGCATCTTGAAGGCAGTCATTTTGAAGAGTTTAAGAGAAGAACTGTAAGAAAAGAGAACAACAGGAGACCTAAGTGTATCCAACAGCAATTGTATCCCATTGTAAAATGAACACCTGGTTGATAGCCTTCCTCACTGTGCTGGAACCCTTTTACTTTTGCAGAATGTTTCTGAGAATACAATTGAGAGCTAGACTTTCTCAGTGAGAAAATGTGAGTTATGTCAACTATCAGCAGTTGTCCAACTATAAGTCAGGAAGTAGCAATAGCACTTAGACTTATATACTACTTCATACTGCTTTACAGCAGGCAGTTTACAGAGTTAGCATATTGCCCCCAGCAATCTGGGTCCTCATTTTACTGATCTTAGAAGGATGGAAGGCTGAATAAACCTTCAGCTTGTCAGGATTGAACTCTTGGCTGCGGGCAGAGTAAGCTTGCAATACAGCATTCTAACTACTGCACCACCATGGCTCCTTGTTCAAGGCAAAATGTTAATTAAACTATTAGAGAGTAGACGAAAGAGTTAAACAGCAATGCATATAATGAGGGAATTTGCCCATTGACAGAGGGCAAAAGCAGTGGCTTCATCCTTGTATGCAATCAATATTTTTATTTAGTTATTTCATAATATGCATTTCAGAACGTTAAGCTAGTACATGCCTAGAATTTAGTCAAGCTGTGCCTGATCAAGTATCCCAGAAATTCTGCTGAGATCTTGCCATGAGTCTGATAGCATTCATGACCATCTCTGTGGCTTATCTGACCTATCTCACTAGTAGCTTCTTGTGGCAATACTAAACACTGATGCAGATTATTGCCAAATTAAGCCCTTGGCCTCACAGTGTCTATTCTCTCCTTCAATCAATTAAACTAATCCCATTAAAGTAACAGCTGTGGGAGTGAGTGGGAACACAAGAATGGCATCATTTGGACAGCTGTCTTTTCCCAAGTCTTCTGAATAGTTCATATTTTAGGGGCAAATATTTGTAGGGCAAAGACTTGAAAAGGAATTTTAACACATAACAACTACAGTGTGGATGGACTTTGATCCATCTCTCCCCAATCTGGTACTGTCTGTTCCATAATCCACAGCTAACAGCAGAAGTTTAAAAGAATTGGAGGCCAATTGAGCAGACAATGGACTGTTTGGGGAAGTCAATATAGGTGTGAAAGTGAAACCCTAAGTGGCTACGTTAATGGTCAAGGGTCAAGGTTATTTCGCATCATTTGCAAAAATTTATGAATGAGAGCTTCTCAGTTTTTGTTTTAGTTTTGTGTGGTCTGGAGCAACTAGCAACAGGAAGCTGAGTTGGGCAAAACAATCTGACCAATTCAACTGCTTAGAAGGATCTCATTTGCTTATGACACTCTTCCATGACAAGAATATTTTCCTTAGCTTATCCTCCTTTTCCAATCACAAAACAACCTTGGCCAATTTGGAGCATCTCTTCTTGTCATACCAACCATACAAACACATCTTGGCTTTTGCCTCAAAGCAGCTGAGTGCTCACAATGCAAGTCAGCCCCATGTGAATTGTAGCCTATGCAGGCATGTCTACAGGAGATGGGATGGATGAATCAAGATGGCGCTCTTGATTGTTTGGTTGCAACTACTTTATTGGGTGTTTTTTTTTGACATCTTTCTCCAAACTACAAACTTTGTCTAGTTTAACAAATTAAAAGTCTTATTGGTTCCTTGAATCAAGAGTGAGGATATTTATTTGTTAATAGGAGAGCTAGATAACTTTTTTGTGAATGGTTGACATCTACATATACTTGATCCTCTCACAAAATGGCTACCTGAGTAGCCATGACCAATGGCAAAACAACCATTTATTAGAAGATAAACCAGAGAAGCTTCTTCTAGTAAATACTGATGGGGTGCTTGTAATAACAATAATTAATATTTGTTCTTATAATAATGAGAATAATAATTTCAGGCTTGACACCAATTAATTTATTACAGATTGAAAGCAATATCACCCACAGTTTTATCTCATCCATTCTCCCAAAAAATTAGTGTAAAAAGTCTTCTCCATTTTATTTTTACATGAACATTATGAGGAAAATTAGCATGATTTGCCAAAGGTCACTTTGTGAGTTTTATGGCCAGATCACAGGTTAAACCCAGTTTCCCCTAGTTTGTGTAAATTAAAATTTAATTGTTTTAATATGGTTTTAATCAAATAGATTGGTTTCCAGTAAGTTTCAGAGATAAAGATACATTTGTGCAAATTTGGCAATTTTGGCAACTTCAAAAGCGTCCTATCCTCAATCTTTTCTTCACCATGGACCCTCTTTAAATACCTTTTGTAACCATAGACCATGGTCATGGATTCCCAAGGCTTAACTGAAGATTTAAATCATAACATGCCTTCATGCCTTGCTGGACCTCCTGTGATAACTTCACAGCCCCACAAGGGTCCGGGGACCACAGGTTGAGAATCACTGCCCACAAGAGATGACCAGGCTGAGCCAGCGGGAAGGGTCAAATGCATCATCAGTAATAAGTCCCTGTGCATCCACAAGAGATCTAAGTCCAGCCCACCTTGAATGCCTTTCCATGCTTAAGTCCCGCTAATTTCTCTTGACCATTAGTAGTTTGGATTCTTATAGAGAGCTTAAACTTGCAATAAATCTTTATACACATTTGAACTGCCTGGATCTCCTGATTCCCCTAGTGCTTGACATCTCTTCACATCCACGTGCAGAAAACGTGGTAACATAATTAATAGTAATAACAGAAATAATGGCAATACAGTATAAATTGAGCCATTCACAAAACAGGGGAAGGTGATTTGCAGCAAACTGTAACACATTTAGCAGAATAAATAAGCTGCATTAATTGTAGCTAATTTACAGATTTAAAATTTCCACTAGGTTTTGTTAAAAAGTATGTGCCTAGTGCTGAAATGACATCAAAATTGGATACAACAGAGTAGCAAAGTTGTTAATCACTTGCTGGAAAGGATCTAAGCACACAAACAAACTCCATTAGCACATCTGTTGCAAAGCATCACATTTTCCTAGCACTCGTATTATAATATTTTTGTCTCCAGGGACATACAATTTCACTCTTCTTTATGTTCATCTACTGCAATAGATGTTCTTACATTGACTAGATGGCATTCATTTTACTAAGAACAGAGTTTTACACCTAGGATTATTTATATCAATCGCTCTTGGAGGATTTCAAACCCTTCTGAACTATCAGCACTTCATTTTTCCCCCAGCTCTGTACTTTTTCAGGCAATCTCAGTCCGATTTTTTTAAAAAAGGAATGATTTTCATTTTATTTTCCCAAGGATAGTTTTAGTTTAATTCCCTTTCACGTTAAGGAGTTCCATGCAATATACATAGACCCATCTTGGTGAGATTTGCTCAGATCCAGAAGTGCTGTCAGCCGGAAAGGCTAAGAGTTTGAGGGACAGAGAGATAATTGGAAATGATCACTATCTCTCAGCAATGTCTATGAAAGATTCTCAATTATCCAGGTCATGGTTGTTACATATTGAGACTGGAGCAATAGGCTCCACCAAGATCCTCCATTCCGGCAGGAAAATACTCAAAACCAATTGGCTGTGCCATCTGACAGCTCCCTATAAAAGGGTTAGCTGTCAGAAAGGCCAGCTCTGGATTTGTAAAGTTGTCTAATAAAGAGCTGTTGTTTGTCACTGAAGCATGAGTCCTGTCTCATCCATTCACCCTATCTAATAATGATGATCCCAAAGATGCTTTTTCGAAAGCTCAACTGAATCTTCTTGGTTTACATCCTTGAAAACATTTCGCTGGTGGGTGGGCTGGAATTATACTGGGCAGTACCTGGAAACAGACAGCCCCTCCTATTCTTTCTTAAGAATCTATATATATAGAGAGAAGATATGGAAATAATCTTCTGAAAGAGAATGCAATGCTACTGAAAAATTATTACCTATTATGCAGCTCAATTTTTAATAATACAATTACTGGTTTTAGAAAAAACTGGAGCAGATTATTCTGATTCTGTGACTGTTGTGTGATATATTAAGCTTACCTATTCATTCAGAGAGGCACAATCACATATGGAAAAGAATCCAAAATGCAGGAAGAATGGCAGAATTTACCACAGTACAATGGACAAGGCCATCAGCTTCATAGCCTACAGATTGCCTATAATTTTCTTAATGAATCCATCCATCCGTCCGTCCATTCATCTATCATCTATCTATTATCTGTATGTCTGTCTGTCCACCACCTCATCTGAGTAATTCTAGGCATTATCATGGAATGGAATACTGCAGAAGGAAATATGTATGTGTTCTTTCAATTTAAAATATATTGCATATCAATCAACTACAGATGGATTTCTTTTGTTATAATTTACCTATTTGGCTCTTGGACCAAAGCCTGATAGTTGGGAATCTAGACATTGATTCTAGGGTTACCAGAATGTTTGAAGTGTCCAGTGGTATTTTTAGTTCTTTGTTCCTGAATAACAAATATAGTAGAAGAAAAGGAGGCGGATTTAGGGGAAATAATTACAGAGATTGTCGTGAACATATTACAAAAAACAAACAAGAAATGAGAAGGGACATAGACAAGGTGTACCAAATCCACACAAATTATGTCAGGAGACACAGGCTCCCAAAAGAAATCCATATACACTTTTCTAGAAAATCAGTAACAGTAAGAGATGAACTATATAAGAAAGTGAGAGAAGAACAAATAACATATGAAGGAAGAGAAATACAAATTCTGAGACAAATCCCCAAAATAGTGAGAGACCAGAGAAGGCAATATCAGTTCCTTACACAACAATTAATAAGGTACAATGTAATGTTCAGATGGTTAACACCATAGGGAGTGATCATTACCTGGCAAGATACAAGATATAAAATAGACACAGTTGAGAAAGTGCATGAGTTCTTTGAACATCACTTCAACGTAGAGGAAGAACAAGAGAGTAGAGAGGAACCAGAGAGTAGAAGCCAAGAAGAACAGTCAGTTGAAAACAGGGAGAGAGAAAGAGAAGAAAGAAGAAGACAGGAAAGAGAACAAATAGAACAAGAAGGTAGTAGAATAGGAACAGAGACAAGAAACGCAAGGAAACTAAGGGTGGCACATAAATAATACAATGGAACAAGAAATTAAGTTACTCTCACTAAATATAAATGGATTAAACTTACTGGAAAAGAGAAGGCAAATTTTGACTAGATTACAAAAAATGAATATGGACATAGTATGCCTTCAAGAGGTACATATCAAAAGCCAATATAACAAACTACTAGAATATCCAAAGTTAGGAAAATTATTTACAACGCTAGCAAAAAAAAAGAGGAATTGCAATATACATTAAAGAATGGATAAACGCAAAAAAAAAAGGCAGATGAAGAGGGGAGGATTTTAATGATAGAAATAGAAAGGAACAGAAAGGAACATAGGAAACAAACAATTTATATATTATTCAAATCCCCACAAATCATGAGGATGGATAGATATGATTTGGTCAACTCAAGAACTGAGAAGAGACAAAGAAGAAATTGAAATAATGATAAACACTTGGGCAGATCACAACCCAATGAAAATAACATGGAAAGGACCAAAAAAAGAAAAAGAGATGGACAATGAATCAAAGAATATTGAAAGATAAAGAATATATAAAATGATAGAAAGGGAATTGAAATTTTTCTACAAAGTAAATAAGAAAGAAGAAACATTGTTACAAAACCTATGGGACACTACAAAAACTTTTATAAGAATGTTGACAATAGCATAGTTGGCAAGGAAACACAAGGAAAAGAGACAAAAACAAGAAACATTAGAGAAAGTACTTAAAACATTGGAAATGGAGAGAGAGAGAGAGAGAGAGAGAGAGAGAGAGAGAGAGAGAGAGAGAGAGAGAGAGAGAGAGAGCAGAAATTTTTCAAGAAACTGTACAGCAAAGAAAATATATTAAAAGAAAATATCGAACAATACTTAAATAAAAAGAATCTACATGAAATTGAGGAACAGAAAAGAGAAATGCTAAACAAAAAAATCACAGTGACAGAATTAAAGGAAGCATTGAAGAGACAAAAAAATAATAAAACACCAGGCCCAGATGGTATACCTGTAGAATTTTATAAAGCCACGCAAGAGCAGACAGAAATAGTGATTTTAGATCTATTTAATGAAGCACTTACAGAAGCAAAACTACCAAAATCATGGAGGGAAGCATATATAACATTGATACCCAAAGAGGATTCAGACTATCAACAAATAAAAAATTACAGACCAATCTCTTTACTAAACACAGATTATAAAATCAATAATGGCAGAGCAAATAAAAAAAATTAAATGAAATCATTCACACAGATCCAAATGGCTTTTTACCAAAATGCCAGTTAAAAAACAATATGAGGATAATTATAAACACATTAGAATATTATGAAGATAATCCGGGAAAACAAGTTGCACTGGTCTTTTTAGACGCGCAAAACATCTTTGATAACTTGAATTGGCATTTCATTATCACACAGTTAAAAATGATGAGATTTGGAGAAAAATTTATAAAGATGATAGAATCAATTTATTCGGTACAGACAGCAAAAGTAATAATAAATAGTGACATTACAGAAGAATTTAAAATATGGAAAGGAGTGAGACAGGATTGTCCATTATCACCTTTATTATTTATACTAACACTGGAAGTTTCTAACAGAAATTAGAAACAATCAAGAAATACAGGGATTAAAAATTAAAAAAGAGGAATATAAAACACAGGCATTTGCAGATGATATGGTATTCCTATTAGAGGATCCATTAATATCAGGAATTAAATTAATTAAAAAAATAGAGGAATTTGGTAAGATAGTGGGACTTAAAATTAATAAGAACAAAACAAAGATCATCATGAAGAATTTCATCCAAAAACAAGTGCAAGAATTAGAGGAAAACATGGGAATGCAAATAGTAAAAAATAGTAAATAGTAAAAAAAAAAAAAGTAAAGTAAGTATTTAGGAATTTGGCTGATGGGGAAATGCTCAACAATTAGGGAAGATAATTATGTTAAAATGATTCAGAAAATTAAGAAAGATCTGGAAAATTGGAGGAAACTACAAATATCATTAATGGGAAGAATTGCCATCAAAGTGAATATATTACCAAAAATTTTATTTTTATTTCAAGTGGTACCGAATAGTTTAGGGAAAAAACATTTTTATAGATTTAAACAAATTAATTGCACATTTTATTGGGTCAGGGAAAAAACCATGAATTAAACTAAAATTGCTACAGGACAGTAGAGAAAGAGGAGGATTTGGACTTCCCGATTGGGAGCTTTATTATCAAGCAGCGGCTCTCACCTGGATAAGGGACTGGATCAATCTAAAAAACAGAAGATTACTAACAATAGAAGGTTATAATTTGGAACTGGGTTGGCACGCCTTCATCTGGGATGGGATTCATAGCTATTTCCAAAAACATTTAATTAGAAAAGCTCTACTACAAACTTGGTTAAAACAAAACACTACAGCTCTGATATACCCAAAAGTATTGGACATAAACAAGATAATAAGATATAAAGATATATTAGACAACCAAGAAAGACTGAAAACAAGGCAAGAATTGAAAGACGAGGGAATAGATATAGGCTGGTGGCCCTATTTACAAATACAGGCAAGGTATAAAAAAGAAAGAGAAAGGGATGGATTCTATAAGGAGCCGCAAGAGCTGGATAAAATTTTACAGGGAACAAAAAAAATTGATTAAAAAAATATATCACTATTTATTAAAATTCAAAATGGAAGAAGAAAATGTGAAAGAAAATATGATAAAATGGGCGATAAATTTTGGGTACAGTATAGAATTGGCAGAATGGGGAAAAAATGGGAAATAAATTACAAATTAACGATGGCAATGACATATAGAGAAAACATGTACAAGATGTTCTACAGATGGCACCTTCCACCAGCGAGAATTGCCCAAGATGTTCCTGGAGTGTTCACCTATCTGTTGGAAATGCAACCAACAACATGGAACATACTACCATATGTGGTGGACGTGCACATATGCAAAAAAGTATTGGAAAAAATTAAAGATTAGCTAGAGGAGATTACTAAACACCAAATTGCACTAAAACCTGAATTATTTCTGTTAGGAATTATAAAAGGAAATTATGAAAAAATATTAGATACTTAATTCTACACATAATTACGGCAGCGAGAGTTACATTCGCTCAAAACTGGAAAAATAATTATACACCAACAGAAGAAAATGTAATAAAAAAGATATTGGAATGTGCAGAGATGGACAGGCTCACGAAAGAACTAAAAGAGAAAGAAGAATCGGACTACTACTCCGTATGGGATTTATTGTACAATTGGCTAGAGGAAAGGGAAAAGCAGGAAAGCCAAAAAGAAAGGAAGAAAGAAAGATTAACAAATCAATAGACAACCACAAAACCGGAAAATGATTAAAAGATAGAAATATGAGATAGACTATACCAAATAAATATTATATAAAATGACTTAAATGTAGTAAAAATTGTTATATAGAGAATATATAGATTATTATATATAGAATGAAAAAATGTATGAAATAATGTAAATGCACAAATATATAAAGCTATAGTGATAAAAGACTTACTTGTATAGATAAAAAAATCACAACAGATATGTAAACAAATGTAATGTGTTGCAAAGATGTGAAGTTTGTACAAACAAAATAAAATATTTTAAAAAAAAACCAAATATAGACCGAGGGGCCCTTATGAAAATGCATCACCAGAAAGGAGGATAAAGGAGGGCAGGAGACTGCACAATAATCACATATCCTAAATGTGGGATGCAAATGTGAAAATGATTGTTGTACATGAAAACACATCTGATAAAGTTGGGAAGGCTGAGTCAGTCTGAGGTCAGATGCTCTTCATAAATGGGTAAATTCAATCCTGCTCTTCTGACTTAGAATTATTTTCAAGTGGAGTCTATCAAGAAGAAGACATGGCCAGCTTGGCATAAACTGATAGCAAAAGGCTACTTCCTGTTAAATTCCATATTGCTGGTAAGGTACTGTGCGAGTTCAAAGCTCTCCAAAACTTAGCATTATTTATCAAGGGTCTTGCTTAGTCCAGCCCCAAATTTGTTGGGCATCTTGCAATGTAGAAGAGATTAATGTGGAATACAGAAGAATTTTGGTAATGGAAGTAAAGGGGTAATTGCTGCAACAGAACCAACAGCTGCATCTTAGAGCAAAGATTAAACTCAGTTACATTAGAGCCAAGATTAAACTCAGTTACATTAGAGCCAAGATTAAACTCAGATACATTTTGCTCTGTCGTTTCTGCAGCCTCCGAATTGTTAGGTGACGCATTCTGTCTGCCAACCATGCTTTTTGGGCTTTAGCATATCTACCAGCAAAACAACATTTCAACAAAATTGAATGGAGGAAATAAGTTTAGAAACAGGTTTGTCTTAATTACTTTAGGTAGTTACATGGAAAATCTACTGCCATGTGTCACTGGAAAACAATTAAAAATGCACCAGGGAACAATCAGAAAATCAGAATAATCTACTTCAGATTTTCCTAAAGCTGGTAATTTATTTATGAATTACAGAGCTGGATAATACCACCCACACAGTTAAGTCCATTCTACAGTGACTTTGTTGTGCTGATTAAGATAATGCTGGGGTTTCCTACATTGTGCCCAGGAGATCTGGTAAACCCACAGATTCCTCCCTTAGCATCTGCCTCTCTTGGTTTTTTTTTTACTTTGAAGAACAAAACATCAATTTAAGACTCATGAAGCTTAATGTTAAAAAGCCCAAAACTCATTTCTGCCATCAGTTTTTTAACCCTCAAAATATTTTGCATCCCCAAATGGAACCTGTACATGTTCACAGCAAATAAAAGTGATGGATGGCTGCAGACCACTAGATTTTTAGCATCATTGACTTACCTGCTCAGAAATTGGAGGGCTAAAGTTAGTTGCAAGTGAGCTAAAATTCTAGTATACCTACATGTATCTCTGGTTCTTGCCTTCTCTTGGGGAAATTGTTCCACAAATACCATAGGACCTTTGGGGACAATCCTAGTGATTGAATAGGAATGTCTCTATTTCTCTATCAGATGTTCCCAAATAGAATACATATAAAGAACATAAGATCTTGCCTAGTCACCTCACATATCAGAAGCTAAGCAGGATCAGACCTGATTAGGGATCGTTGTGAAATTCCAGGGCAACTGTCATAGTATCTCAATAGAAGACCATGGCAAGCCCACTTCCTATACACTTGTAGAGAAAATTGCTTTGATGACATTGGCCCAGCTAGGTGGCAGTATCTAACCACCTTTGGCTGATCTTAACAAGCTAAGTAGGTTTAGACTTCATTAGTATTTGAATGGGAGACCACCAGAAAATTCCAGGGCTATATTCTTAGGCTGAGATGTAGCTTGGTGTAATGGATAAAGGCACCAGTTGCAGTCCTGTCTTAGGCACAGAAGCCAGCTGGATGATTTTAGGCTAGCCTTATTGTCTTGGCTGTAGGAAGTAGGCAACAGCAAGCTATTTGTGAAAAGGTTTAAAAAGTGCAGGGACTAATCCAGGTAGTCACCAGGAGTCAAGATTGGGTGAAAGGCATGCATATGTACCCAAAAGAAATTGTATGTTGAGAAAAGCATTCTGGAAGAAGACTTTCCATATATTTTAATCCACTTCTGTAGTGTTGCCAAGAAAATAGTAATAGCACCTAGACCAATGTTTTTCAATCTTGGCAGCTTTCAGATGTGCAAACTTGAATTCCCAGAATTCTCTACCTAGAATGGCTGTATGGGGAATTCTGGGAGTTGAAGTCCACAGATCTGAAAGTCGCCAAGATTGAGAAACACTTGAGCTAGACTGATATACCACTTCACAGTGCTTTACAGCCCTCTCTAAGCAATTTACAAGAGTCAGCATATTGGCCCCCAACAATCTGGGTCCTCATTTTACCCACCTCGGAAGGATGGAAGTCTGAGTCAACCTTGAGCCTGGTGAGATTCGAGCTGCCAAATTGAAGGCAGCCGGCAGTCAACAGAAGTGGCCTGCAGTACTGCACCACCAGAACTCATAAAATACGGTAACTTACATGTGTCCATGAAGTGACTAGAAGTTTCAACTCAAATGAAAATTTACCATAAGCATATTTGCAACTTTCCTTCAGACTTACACTTAATGAGGAGAAGTTGGGGTGCATGGTCAAGGTACAGGTTTCCCCATCTTTTAGAATAATCGAAGATGGTCTTGATGGTCATTGATCATAGTAGATTTCTGTACCCCTTTCCATCGAAAGAAGCTGTTAAGACTTTCTCCCCTAAACCAGTTTTTCCATTCAAGAACTGAACAGTTTCCATGAAACAAATGTTGCAAGCAGCTTGGCGGTTCAAGACCTATGCAAGCAAGCACCTGCTTACACTCTCCTTTGTGTTTTGAAGTTAGGCCAAAAGTAAATAAGCAGGTGAAGAGGTTAAGATGATGAAAGACAATGGACCATTACCAGAGGCTTAATGGGGTTGTAACAGAGATAAATGTCTTTGAAGTGCCACCCTCCGAAAACTGTGACCTCTGGGGTGACCTTTTCTTTCTGATTATAGCACACAGATTATTGTACACTGACCTGTGGAACGGAAGCAGAGAGTAAATTCCTGCATGGCAAACAATTTACATGAACTATCTACATGAACTATCTACATGAAAGGGTCAATACCCTTTCAATTATGGATTTTAATAGCGGAACATCATGGTTGATTTAGTCTTTGTAGCTTTTCCTTTCCCCAAAAGAGGACATTCTGATTTGATTTTCCTTATTATGGCCAGAAGTGGTATTCAGTGGGTTCTGACCCGTTCTGGAGAACCGCTAGCAGAAATTTTGAGTAGTTCAGAGAACTGGTAAATACCATCTCTGACTGGTCCTGCCCCCATCTATTCTCTGTCTCCCAAGTCCCAGCTGATCGGGAGGGAATAGAGATTTTGCAGTAACCTTCCCTCGGAGTGGGGAAGGAATTGAGATTTTACAGTATCCTTCCCCAGCCATGCTCACCAAGCCACGGCCACCAAGCCACACCCACGGAACCATTAGTAAAAAAATATTGAATCCCACCACTGATTATGGCTGAAACAATATTGTAAGACCATAAGCCCTGGTTTTTCTTTCTATAAATGATTTCCTATAGCATAATTATTTTTCATTCTTGGAATCCATGGTAATCACCTTGTTCTCATTGCAGAACTTTCTGAATTGAATAATTCCTCCCCCAAGTTAGGGAAGCATTTCCACAAATGCTTTAGTTTCAGTCTTTATATATTTCTGAAGATATTGGTGGTAGCATTGTTTCTTTTCTCTTTCGCTGATTTGGTAGGAAGTCTGAATTCAGCAGAACTTTTCTGAACTCCTAAATTTCAAGTTTGGTGTCCACGTGGGAGATTTTTCTGGAAAGCTTTCAGTTTCACATATCCTCAATAAAGCTTCCAAAAAAGAAGAAATGCATCATTACAGAAAAAATGGGGAGAAGAGGTCATAAAACACCCACATGTTAATTCTGTGTATATAAACATTAATTGGTATTCCATATCATACAGTAGTAAGAGTGGCGGGGTAGCCTAGTAGTGAAAACTCTCGCCTCCCACTTGGAAGGTTGAGAGTTCAATCCAACATAGCAGCAGATGTTTCTCTCCTAGATCCAAAGAAAAAATATCTACTGTGAACTCCACATCAGGAAGGGCATCCAGCCAGTAAATGCTTAGCTCAATCCAGTCACCCTGACTCTACCCCTAGTTAAGGGATTACATAAAAAGAGAATAGTAGTAGTGAGTAGTAGTTGCAAAGCTGGATTGATATTGAAGCACATTTTTCCTATTTTTAAAGCTGGTTTCAACTTCAACCAACGTGTTTGCCATATAAGTCTCTGGCACTAACTGTCAATCTTTTACACAACATGCAGGGATATGCACAATGCATACACTGTGAGAATCAAGCTTTCTGTGAATTTCCAATATTTTGGGCTCTACTCCATACTTATTTTCAGACTTTTACTTTAAACACAGTTGGAGGCCAATGCTTTGGCAGGAGATATCTTTTTGTTTGTGGCTGCTTCAGAAAATAAAGTTAATTCTTAATTCACCGACTGGCACAAGAATGCCCCACTAACCAGGTACAAATTGAGAAAACATGTCCATATTTTCCCCCTGTAAATGGGAGCTTTTATTGACTTCATAAATATTTAATCTTTAGTGTACATTTGGAACAAATCAAAAAAATAAAAGCCCACACAATCTGACTTTGCTAAGCGTTTTCAGAGATAGAGAATATTCTTTAAAATCAGCGGCTTCAGGGGAAAACACCAGCAATGTTTTGTAGTTTAAGCATAGTTTGTTTGGTGGAAAACAAATGAGCAGAGCAACTGCACTAATCCACTATATAAACTGAAAGTTCACTACATGAGTCTTCACATTATACATAAGTGGACTGGCTGTTTACCTTCTATTACCACTTCCACTCTTTACAAGAACTTGCTCAGGAAGAGAAGACATCTTTGTGAATTAATTGGTGGTTACAAGTAGAGTAACTGCCCATTCCATTAAGGTAAATGTAGATAGTGACCTAAGCCAATAACTCTATATTTAGTTTGAAACAAACTGAAATCTGCCCTGTAAGGCTATTAAATTTGGATACTTGTAGACCTTGATTACAATTGGGATCACTGGCCTTTCCATCACTACATGGGATGGTAGTTAAGCAGGAGATCACACATGACTACGTAGCTTAGTGATGACAATCCTAGGAATTCTGGTTGCTGTCAGGCACATAAGTTGTTCAGTGGGAAGTGAATTTCCAAATATTCAATTGGAATCGCCTTCCTCTCTCTCTCTCTCTTTCTCCCTCTCTCTTTCTTCCCCTTCCTCCTCCCCCCCTCTCTCATTCTCCCCTCTCTCTCCTTCCCTCTCTCTCTCTCTTCATATTCTAACAGGTATGATCTAATTAGATTGTGAATAAATGAACAGTATCGCATGGCATAAATTTGCAGTAGCCAAACCTGATCTTGAATCTTGCAACATTATCTTCCTGTGGAAGATGCAGTGACTGAAATTTCTTGTAGAAACTTGAGTTGAGAAGCAATATTGACATATAACTTTAGTAAGAACCTGCATATTTGGATCTAATTTCCCATGGCTCTGATTCATAGATTTGAAATGATCCTGGGAAATGAAAGGAACAGGTAGAGGGGAAATGCAGGAGGATTTATTAGCAGAGAGACCAAGTATCAAACCCCAGAAAGTTCCATTTCCCTCTAAATTTTGCCAAACCTCTTAAATCCTTCCAAAGCCAATAACATTTATAGCATTAGTTTGAGGTCTACCTTTTCACATGTCACTGTCAGTCCAGTACAAATCTCTAAATTATTCCCCCAGCTTTCCTAAAAAAACATTTTATTTCCATCAAAGCAGCTGTATCTTAACTCTTCTTTGCGCTCTGACCTTATTTTTAAGCTATATTTTTCTCTATATGCACAACCTGCATTTCTGTTAGTTTCATAGGCACACAGTGCATCTATATTGACATATCCTTTCATTTGCTAATTCTTGGTTTTCATTCTTTAATTTTGTTATATTTTAACTCTCAGTTTTATTTACACCATCTTCACCACTAGATTGGTCCATAGATGCCTTCTGTTGTGACTCTGGTCAATGGAAATTTTCACATAGTGCCTCTCAGTAACATTGACAAGGTTATGTTTTGGTAGTTTGGGTTTTTAGCCTTAGTTATCCCTTAGTTAGGGACGCAGTGGTTTAGTGGCTAAGACGCTGAGCTTGTTGATCAGAAAGATCAGCAGTTCGGCAGTTTGAATCCCTAGCACTCCATAACGGAGTGAGCTCCCATTATTTGTCCCAGCTTCTGCCAACCTAGCAATTCAAAAGCATATAAAAATACAAGTAGAAAAATAGGAACCACCTTTGGTGGAAAGGTAACAGTGTTCCGTGCACCTTCAGCATTTAGTCAGGCTGGCCACATGACCATGGAGACATCTTTGGACAGCGAGGGGAACCTTTACCTTTACCTATGCCACATGTAGCATTATTGTGTTAATCACAATACTAATTAGTTTTAACACACTTTGGCCAATATTTGCAACCAGCCCATCGTTAACCCAAATGCGCCATTGTATGCAACCTGCTTTCTTGAATCCAGAAACCATCTTGCAAACTGTCAGCTAAAATGATTTAACTTAGGCACTTGAGGCATTTGAGGCAACCCATTGCAAGGACAAGATCCATACCTTTGTTTTGTTTCCACTCTCCTTCAATTATGGTCTTTGTATGATTTATTCTAGTTAAAAGTTGCCATTTTCAAATTCATGAATTCCATGACAATTAGGTGAACTCCCCCTTCTCTTTTCATATTACTGAAAAAGTATACAATTCAAATTATCCCAGCTTCATATGCTATATTTATAACAGAATGACAGAGTTGGGACTTGGAGGTCTTCAAATCCAACTCCTTTATACCAATAATATATAGAGGAAAGTCTATATACCATATCAGACAAATGGTTTTCCAATCTCTTCTTAAAAACCTCCAATGTTGTAACATCCACAACTTCTGGAGACAAGTCATTCTTATGTTTCAGTAGTTCTTATGTTTATTTGTTTTTCCTAGGTATTCAAGATGGACAGTGATTATATATGTATATACCGTAGCATGTATATATGTGTGTTATTATGTGTACACTTTTGAGAGCAGGCCACAGAATTTCATTTTTAATGTATGTCTCTGTGCCCACAGAAAAAAAATAAAAACAAAGGTTATCTTCTCTTCTCTTACCTCTTACCTTATCTTAATTTATTAAACCACATCAGCTCAGTTTAGACTAGGAGTGGTAAGAACAAATCAGATGAGTCGCAGCGGTGCAGTGGTTAGAGTGCAGTACTGCAGGCTACTTCTGCTGCCTGCTGGCTTCCTGCAATTTGGCAGTTCAAATCTCACCAGGCTCAAGGTTGACTCAGCCTTCCATCTTTCCGAGATGGGTGAAATGAGGACCCAGATTGTTGGGGCCAACATGCTGACTCTGTATACCGGTTAGAGAGGGCTATAAAGCACTGTAAAGCAGTATATAAGTCTAAGTGCTATTGCTAGACAGCTTAAGCCAAATGCACTATGTCATGGGTCGGCAACCTTAAACATTCAAAGAGCCATAGGGACCCATTTCCCACAGAAAAGAAAACAGGGAGCCACAAAACCCTTCCCATGCCTGACTATTTCCTAAGCGGCCACAAAACCAGCATATGTAGTTGAATTAAACATCCTGTTTTCTTCTGAAACTTTTCTTTTCTTGGATTTATCCATTGTTGGCCTACCAGGGGTGGAAAAGCTCAATAAATTGCATGTTGGTGGGTGTCGCACATTGGTGGCTGTGATGCATATTTTGAGCAACAGGGAGCCGCAGCAGAGGGATGAAAGAGCCATATGCAGCTCCAGAGCCACAGGTTGCTGAACCCCTGCACTATGCTATCTGCAATGATGGCTGATAATGTCTACTAGCTCCCAACAACCCTGTGTTCTGAAGTGCAAGTTCAAGAGACTTTAGGCTTTGTCAACTCTGTTTGAAAATGCTGCTAACCTTACCTTAAATGCATGAAAGAGAGGGAGAAAGAGAAAATCTATTGCTGAAGCCCTGCTGAAAGTACTGTAAAACAGCGATGACTTAGTCCATTCATCGCATGAAAGCCTGCCCCGCCCCCACGAACTTCAGGGGAGAATAAGAACATTAGCGGTAATCTAGATATAATATATGAAGTAAATCACCACATATGCACAGAGAAGGGTGCTTCTGACCATGTACAAAGTACATTCTTTCCTCTCTAAACAACCCTAGTGGAATCTGCCCATGGAATTCCAAGAGAGGGCTCCTGGTTTCACCTCTACTTTTGCAATTTAACTACTGGCTTCCTGGAAAGTCATTCTTTGACTCTTGACACTTGGCTCCAAAGTATTGCTAAACAAGTTGACTCCTCTCATACCAGACATATGAGATCTGCGTCTACATTAAAAACAAGGCACTATAACCTCTACTATAACACAAGGGTCATCAGCTGCAGCCTGGTAAGAACAACAGCACACGTCAGCCAGCAGAGAAAGGCTTGCAACTCTTCACCTACAGCAGAGGCAAACCAGAAGTCGGCAGCTGGGTGCATTTTTTGATTCACAGAAGAAATTGGCTGGAAATTTAATCGTGGAAAGAAGAAGAAGCAACTAGGCGAGGAGGAACGTGTCCACACAGAGCACACGGCACTTTTCAGTGCTGCCCCAAAGCTTTTGCTAATCGCTTTGAGCTCTGCAAGAAAGAGGAGGGGGAAAGTATCTGGTTCTCCAAATGAAAAATGTCTTTTCTCTGCAATCATGTCCTGTCAATAAAGTGCTTATTTTCTGGCATGTCAATTAGGAGATTCAAAAGCCAGATGACCATTGCCTTCCATTTAGTGCCTCTCAGCTGGGTTAAATGTCTTAAGTGTTTATCCTTTATGAGCAGTGGCATGGATCTGTTCTTAGTCAAGCTGTGCCCCGTGTGACATGTTTCCCTACAGGTTACTTTTCTCTCTTTCTCTCTGTAACGTTAGCCATTATTATCAGATCCTAGAAGGAACGGCTGGACGGGACTCTGTCTTTGCTGACAGGGCTGGGTGCGGCTTTGTTTTACAGTGGAATGGGGCAGAAATATGGAACAGATGAGAGGCATTTGCATGGGCTGAAGCAGCATGTAATTTAAAGGCTGTCCTCAGATGGGATCATGTATTTGCGTTGGGTACTTCAAAGGGAATTGCCGCACAGCAAGATCAGTCATTAGCATAGAACATTTTGTCCAGGAACGAAAGCCATTTTTAAAAGGTCTGATTATAGATATCGTTGCAATCAAATTAATCCCTTATTTCTTTACAGCAATGTTAAAAATGGGGTGTGATCCTCAGGGTGTTCAGATGTTGTGGGATGTAAACAAAGGATGTGCACGGCCTTTTCCCCACTGTACATTTCACTTATTTTTTGAGGGTATGCTAGAAGCTGCAAGCCGAGATATGCACGCTACACACTTTAAAAAAAAACAAGAGACAGAGATTTGATCACGCCATCATGGCTGCCATCTTGACTTTTTTGACCATGTCTTGCAGATACTACTGGTTCAGGCAAAACATCATTTGGGTTAACTTTAATTTCACACGGCTTTAAAAATTCATATTAATTCAATGAAGTACCACATTTTTCAGACTATAAGATGCATCGCTATATAAGGCACACCAAGATTTTGAAGAGGTAAGTAAGAAAAAAAAGGTTGTTGTCTTCCCCAGCCCCCAGGATCATTCTGGAGGCTTCAGAAGAGCTGGGGTAAGGCAAAAACACCCCCATTTTTCACCAAAACGGGGGTATTTTTCCCTTCCCCCAGTCCCGCTGAAGCCTGCAAAGTGCTTCTGGGGGGGTTGGGAAATGCAAAAACACCCCTGTTTTGGTGAAAAACTGCCCGTTTTTCAGCCATTTTTCACAAAAATGGGATGCGGGGGCGGGGCTTTGGGAGGCCAAAAATGGCTGTATTCAGTGTATAAGATGCACCAACATTTCCATGCTCTTTTAGGGGGGAAAGGGTGCGTCTTATACTCCGAAAAATACAGTCATTTCCCCTTTTGTAAATCAAAATAATAATTCATTAGTAGCTTTGAATTCTGAAACCCATCCATAAGGATTTGGATTCTGCATGCAAAACTGGGGGTCTCAAGTGATTTAACCCCACCAAAGGTTTTCACTTCTTGGATTTTTATGGCGTCAAATGATTCAGTTCCGGGTGAAGCAGTAATATGGATAAGCAAACAGACACATACCACACTCCACCAAGATAGACATTCAATATTCAATATCCAGTTTACCTGTCTCATTTCCATGATGTAATTCCTCTTTACTAATCCTTTATATGGTTTGGGCAGACCTGTTCACAATGTAGAGTAAAAAAAATGGCTGACCATAATGTGAAAAAAGGTTACCTGTTTTTATATGTATCACAGACTACATTTTTATGTGTATCACAAGTGACAATTGCTGGGATTTTGATCACTGTCACAACTACCATCCTGGGAATGCAAGGTTCACGACACCAACCCCAACAGGTGACTATCCAGATTCTCTATGAAAACTTCCAGTGAAGGGGAAGAAACTATTCCATGCAGTAACCAATTCCAATTGCTGGAGCTTACTGCCCGTAAATTCTTCCTAACATCTAATCTGTATCTACACTTTTGAATTTTCATCCTATTAGTTCTAGTCTTAGGTCTAAACTTTCTACAATGTGGCTGGCCTTCAGATATTTGAAGACAGCTTCTCTTCTGAAAGTTATCTACATTTTTTTAACCATTGTAGTTTTACTAACCCAATAGTGGTCTCCAACCTTGGCAACTTTAAGCCTGGTGGGCTTCAACAACATGAAGCTGGCTGAGGAACTCTGGGAGTTGAAGTCCACAAGTCTTAAAGTTGTCAAAGTTGGAGACTCCTGCTCTAGACTATTTCCAGTTTATCAATGTCCTTTTTTAAATGCAGTGTGCAGAACTTTCCAAGTGACATATGACCGTAGTGCTATTGTTACTGGTAAATTTCATACTCCAGTTTTCATCCAGGAGCTGACAGGGTTACATAGCAATACTTCTTTTTCTTCTACTATAACAAGCCCATGAAACAGATCTGGTTAAAAGTGACTGGCTGAAGGTTACCAGAAAATTTCAAGTTGGCTCTTCCTATTCCAATCCTTTAACCATTACATTAACTGTTGACAGGCATCTTCACGGTGCTTTGTTTTTGAACTGGATCTGAATTGCACTATATTTCAAATATAGGGCTGCCTCTTGTAAAATAAGAAACATATGGCTTGACTAAGCCATTCACAAACATCACTATACTTCAGCAGAATTTTTGCAAGAAATCTAGGATTTAACTCTTCTTACTTTTCTGAAGAGGCATAAAGACCATGGAAGATTACAGAAGAGCTACAACAATTGACAACTTTCGAATGGACACTTAGCAACTGTTCAAAATTATAATGGATTCCCCACTCCCCAGCTGTTCTTGCTAGGTATAATTACAGACTGTACAGTTATAGAGACTAATTTGATTCTGAACTTAACAACGGCAGCAAGATTGTTGGTGGCTCAGTACTTCTGGTGTCTTCTGGAGTGTTGGCTATTCCTGCCAGCTTGGTGTCATCTGCAAATTTGATGAGGTCCCCATTTATTCCCTCATCCAAATCATTGATGAAGATGTTGAAGAGTACTGGGCCCAAAACAGAGCCTGCATACTTCCCTCCATGAAGACGCAGTTCCATTGAGGACTACACATTGAGTGTGGTTGGTCAGCCAGTTAGAAATCCAGCTGGTGGTGATGCTGTCTAATTTCTACTTCATCTAGTAGTAGGTTATGGTCTACCTTATCAAATGTCTTACTGAAGTCCAAATAAACTATATCAACGTCATTCCTCTGGTCCACTAATTTTGTCACATTATCAAAGAATGCAATAAGATTAGTCTGGCATGATCTGTTTTTGACAAACCCATGTTGGCTTTTGGCTATTACTTTGTTTGCTTCTAGGTGTTCGCTAATTCGTTGCTTGATTATCTTTTCCAGAATCTTTCCTGGTATTTAGGTCAGGCTGATAGGTCTGTAGTTTCCTGGAACTGTTTTTTCCCTTTTTTGAAGATGGGAACCACATCAGCTTTTATCCAATCCTCTGGTAGTTCCCCGGTGCTATATATCCCAAAGTTAGAAGAAGTGGGAAAAGAATTTGTGATTATTGAAATTATAAATATAACTCTAAGATACAATAAAGTTAAGATAAATATGGAGGCTGTTGCTTTCTACCCATTGCTGAAGCCCGTGTAACTCCTAGCAGTCAACTGGCATTACCAATCAAAGGAAATATTTGGAATTATAACTCAGCACCATCTGAAGGACTGACCACTCTTCAACATGAGGAAGATGACCCATGTATTTGTAGCTCTGGGTTAAAATAAGGGGTCCTTGGTACACTGTGAGCTTGGTTGTTTTCTTGCAGATGTTTTATTACCCAAACTTGGTCATTAGGTTGTATAATGAAGCATCTGCAAGAAAACAACCAAGCTCAGGGAGCACCAAGGACCTCTCATCATTAATTCCTCAGAAAATGCAACTTGGGAAAGATTTTGAAAGAAATAACTGGGATGGTTATACATGCTGGAGTTGGTTGAGAAACATACTGGAAGCCAGAAAGAAAGCAGGAGGGGATGGGTCTTCTGTTTAATGAGCAGAAGACTTTGGGATGGCAAATATCCGATAGTATAGTTAGTAGAACAGATAGTACAACTAACTGAGCAAATCACAGGAAGGATATATGCATAAAACATCTAAACATTTCAATGGTACTTTTCCCCCTTACAATTCTGTGTAATGTTACAAAAAGTATGCACTTTCAGGTGACAAATATTCATTTGGTTTTCAGAACTGGGGACAGAAAATTGGTGGCTCAACAGCCTTCCTATATATACAGGATGCTGGCACTATCTTTGCTTGCTTTTGCTATAATCATTCCACTTCTATCTCCAAGTTTCTGCATTTTCTGTTCTTTCTCTTCTGCTGCCTCCAGGTACTGCAACAGCCATTATCTAGACATTTTTGTCTTTCTTATCAACAATTATGCAGGTGTGATGTGTATTTACAGTACAGTTCTTTAGATACCTTATAGTTATCTAAAGTTATAGTTTGGTTATGATGCATTATTATAATACCAATCAGAACCATCAAAATGTGGATTTCAAAAGTGAATGTGCCAACTTTTGAAAGAAATAGCAATAGCAATAGCAGTAGACTTATATACCGCTTCATAGGCCTTTCAGGCCTCTCTAAGCGGTTTACAGAGAGTCAGCATATTGCCCCCAACAATCTGGGTCCTCATTTTACCCACCTCGGAAGGATGGAAGGCTGAGTCAACCCTGAGCCGGTGAGATTTGAACCGCTGACCTGCTGATCTAGCAGTAGCCTGCAGTGCTGCATTTAACCACTGCGCCACCTTGGCCCAGAAAGACACCTGGGTTTAGAGATTAATGAGATGAGACTTATGGAGCAAGCTGTGTAATTTTAAAACACAAGGTACTTAAAAGTGTCATGCCTGGCATTCAGTTCTGAAAAGTTGCCTAGGTGTATGCAAAGATCTGTTAGCAACTCATTAAAGCAGCCGTTTCTGTTTCAGGATAATGTGATTGTTAGAATCGTGCCTAGAAATAGATTCAACTGCTTTAATTGGCTCCAACAAGTGCTGCATCTACTTTCCCATGCACTTCAAAGCAAAATTTTGGAATCACATCCAAAGCATTGCACAGCTCTAGTATTAAATTTTGTAATGAATTCTGGCTCAGCTGTTTCAGGAGGAAATTAGTCTTTGTTATTTCTTTGCTCAAGGATGACCATCCATATGCCAGTTATAAAATGTCCTGATGCGATAGAATGTTATAAAACTGTTTTATGCTTTTTAATATCAGTCCTTCTGCTGTCAAATCACTGTCAATTTAGTCTTTTTTAAAAATAGTTCTTATTAAAATAAAATTTTAGAAAGATTTGAAAAAGCTACAGAGACAGAAGAATAAAAAGATGATAAAAGAGCAAAAGGAAAAGTGAAGAATAACAAGAAAGCAAGAAAGATATCTATAGAATATATACATTTATAAAAGTATTTATAGGTCCTTCCTTGGTCAAGCAAGTTAATTTAGCCATCTCCACTATTTCTGCCATCTTTACAATCCATGCTTCCATTATTGGTGTTTTTGTAGTCTTTCACCTTTGTGTATATAATGGCTTCAGTGTTGTTACTGTATATAAAACCAATTGTTTGTGAGTCCCAATAAATAAAGTTCTGATTTCATATGAAAGTCAATTTTCAAAACTCTGTATTTGTATTCAATATCTTCTTGCTTTTTCATATCATGCATATGATATATTCCTTTGTTTTTTTAAAACATTTCCAACAATAATTAGAAGTGCCTCTATACATCATAAGTAATACCTCTGGTGGCATATATGCCAATGAAACATCATTTTAAAAAAGTTTTCTGTTAAATTGTAAGGCAAGGTGAATTTCATACCTTTTAACCATATACTCTCCCACTGATCCATTTGGCTATTATAAACCAACATTCTTGGCCCATTTTACCATACATATATCTTTAACATTCCTCCATTACAAGTCTCAACAAAAATTTTGTTTTCAAATTTCATTTTATCACATTCTATTCTTGGTACTTTTTAAATCAGTATTAAATCTTTCTCTTAATTGTGGTTATGAAAACCTTTGAATACTAAATCCTTCTACACTTAATTGCTTTCTTGATTTTATCTTAAGCGCCCCATTTTCTTCTGCCTGCACGGCTTTATAAGTTATTTATCTTTGCTTGCTGTCTGTCCACTTTTTTTAAGCATAGGGTTCAATCCAGGAGTGGGTTCCAGCTTCTGTTACTGCCAGTTCACTCAGGGATGCGCTTTGGGCACGCATGCGCTAGATGCGCACTATGCGTGCATGCACAGTAGTAAAAAATTGCTTCTTTGCATGCACAGAAGAAAAAACAAGATTGTGGCACCTATGCTACCGCCGATAGAACCGGTTTGGAGGGTGGTGGCTGGTCAAGTTACTATTTACTCGGCTGAACCAGTCTGAACCGGTAGGAACCCACCTTTGGTTCAATCATGATATCAATGAAAACTGTCTCAGAGGTTCAAAGTTGAGTATTTTTCCTATTTAGTGATTGGCTGTTTCAGGTCTGCCAATGTTGGGTTTATACAACCCAGGATTGTATTAGCTTTTTTAGATGCTGCTGCACACTGCCGGCTCATATTCGGGGGTGAAATGATATTGGTTCAGACCTGTTCACCCAATCCGATAGTAAAAAATTGCTACCGATTCAGGCGAACTGGTATTCCTGATGATCAGCTGTAATGCACAATTTATATTAGCTAGAATCGTCGGATTTCCTGCTTTCTAGCTAATCTAAATCACGTGGCACAGTGGATTCCCCCACCCCGCTGTTCTACTTACCTTTGCAGACTTAGAAGGCTTCAAAATGTTCCTTTTTAGCACTGTGTCGGCATGCCTGAGGCACACATGCGTGCAAACTGCACATGTGTGCACAAAGCATGTGCTCGGTAGCAGACTTACCGAACCGGTAGCAGACTTTGGAGGATTTCACTGCTGCTCATATTCAAGTGATTCTCCAGTAGGACTCCAAGGTCCCTCTCACAGTAACTGATCATTAAAACAATAGCTACTGCTAACCAGTGAAAGCATAGCAGCCTCAGATAAAATGGCTGCCTGAGACAGTGATCAGCTGCTAAAGGAGAGGGCATTTGCTGAGTGTGTCAGCCAAATGTTGCTAGAACCAGACAAAGTGCTGGAAAGACTCTGCTCTGAAGGGCTTATGGTGGCTCAGATGGGAAAAGTGCCATTTTGAATCAAAGTTGGAAAACATGGGTGCTAGAATTTGAGGAGCAGGATGTGATTAGTTCGCATACTCAAGGAAGTGGAGACCAGCCGATACTGTCCATGGGACAAACAGAAAGTTCATTTCTGCCCAACACGAAAGTCTACTTCTTTGTTGGTTAGTTATTTTACTTCTTTATCATAATTAAAATTGTTATTCACTTTAATAAGTTTAAGTTTAAGTTTTATTTTATTTATATGCCGCCCTATTCCCTAAAAGGGACTCAGGGCGGCGAACAACTTAAACGGGAAGGGGAAACATACAAGTACAAAATAAACATATTAAAATGACCAACAATCACACCTGTCGAGAGGGGAGGGGAGCTCATCAACCCCAGGCCTGCCGACACAGCCAGGTTTTAACGGCTTTTCGGAAAGCAGGGAGAGAGGTGTGGGTCCGAATCTCCGCGGGGAGTTCGTTCCAAAGGGCCGGAGCTGCAACAGAGAAGGCCCTCCCCCAGGTTGTAGCCAGATGGCATTGGCTGGTGGATGGAACCCGGAGGAGGCAGACCTGACAATAAAATTATCTTAATATTTCATGCCAACAGATTTTTAAAACATATTCTTTGAATGCTTTATACAGTTTTGATCTACTTGATTTTCATTTTATTGGCATCAATTTTCTATGATTCTACAAAGATTTAGACTCACAAAAAAATTAAATAGGGACAAATATTCCCATTTTATAGATCCATTGTATATAGAGCGGAGGTGGCGCAGTGGTTAGAGTGTAGTAGTGCAGGCTACTTCAGATGACTGCTAGCTGCAATTTGGCAGTTCAAATCTCACCAGGCTCAAGGTTGACTCACCATTCCGAGGTGGGTAAAATGTGGACCCAGATTGTTGGGGAAAATATGCTGACTCTGTAAACTGCTTAGAGAGGGCTGTAAAACAGTGCTTGAAGTGCTATAAGTCCAAGTGCTATTGCTATATCTGTAAATTCTACTGATCTTGTTGTTTGTCCTACCTATAACTTTCTGTTATTGCTGTACAGTGTTTGTTTCATTTCCAAACAAATAGGAAAGAACAATAAGAAATGTATTGTTAATTTCAGCTCATCCCTGACTGTCCATATAATTCATAATTAAAATGACTGAGACGGCCATGGCAAACAACTTCCAAAGTCTTGCCAAGAAAACTACGGATCTTGTCAGGGCAGCTGCCAGGAATCGACACTGACTTGAAGGCTCGCACACATAAATGTTTCATTTTTCATTTGTTTTAATGCATGTCTCTAAAACACCCCACCCCTTAAAGTATTCAATGTGGGGGAAAGGAATTCCCTATGCTGGCTGGGGAATTCTGGGAACTGAAGTCCACAAGTCTTCCAGTTCCCAAGTTGGACATCCCTGCTATAAACCATTGGAAAAAGCAGAAAGAAATGCCTGTTACCACACATTCAGAGCTTTTGTGTTTATAATTGCAAGCATATCGACTTGGCTCAGATCTTCAGATAAATGTGTCAGGACAAAGGAAGCAGATCTGTAGCCCAGATTCACCAAAACCATATGTTTCCTAAACATCTGAAAAAAATTCCGATACTACTTACACAGAGGTTTTGTGTCCATCCACATAAATTTATTGCAAGGGTGGTGAGGGGAACTCTGCATGCAGACTGATCATATAAGCTACGTCAAAAAGAACAGTGCTATATCTGAAGGGTGGCCCAGTCCATCAAAAGATGATAACATAATAAGAGTCTGCGAATTTGTTCAATGACAAACTTTGTTCAAGGGATGAAGGTGGGGAAAGATGATGATGATAATTGCTCAAAGCAAAGAAGGGAGGGAGATATAATTCTTTCTTTCTTTCTTTCTTTCTTTCTTTCTTTCTTTCTTTCTTTCTTTCTTTCTTTCTTTCTTTCTTGTCTGCCTCTTTACCTGACTTTTTATCTCTTTTGCACGTGCTTTGTACAATTTTACTATCATTTTGAAAATGTCTAAGCTTTGCTCAACCTGCTGCCAGATATATAAGCACATTGACTTTACTCTTTTACTTTATGGTAAATCTATGGAGGTAATTCTATTTAAATCATGGTCCTAGGAAGACTGGGTCTTCCTATTGTTTTTAGTTCTCCCAGTTGCTGTCAGTTGCCTTATTATTTTTTGCAGTTCTTCTTTCATCCAGAAGATTTATTTTATTTCTGAGTATACTGCAGTTCTATCAAGGCTGATACCACTGCAGATAGACATTGTACCCCCCTCCCCATAGCCAGGGCTCCTGCAGGTTTGCACTGGTTCGGGAGAACCTCTAGCTAAGAATCTGCCCAGTACAGAGAACCCACAAATCCCACCCCCACCCTACCCCAGCTCTCCCAGGAGTCCCCACGCAGCCCGTTTGGAATGCCAGGTAAGTACAGGGCTCGTGTGGAGGCTCGGGGAGGGGGAAAACAGGCTTCCTGGAAGTTCCAGAAGGGCCTGGGGGAAGCAGTTTTCACCCTCCCAGAGAATCGAGGAAAGCCTCCGGAGCCCGGGGAGGGCAAAAAGTCCCCCCCCCAAGCACAGGAGGCCAACTAGGCCACACAGACCATGGCCTCCCCCACCCAGCAACCAGGCAGAGAACCCGCTGCTAAAATTTTTGAAGCCCACCCCTGCCCATAGCCCTATCTGTCCCCTTTACTCTGCTTTCTGTAAGGGCATCCAAGTGGAGAGTACTCCTTTGGATTCAAAGAAGACACACTGTTGTGCAGTTCATCAGTAATAAAAAAGTGGTGCTGCAGTTCCACTCTGGCAATATAGAGTCTAGCACAATGGGAGCACAATGGAACTCTGCTGTTGTAATAATGATGAATGTTATTCTGTGATGCCATTTACAGATTTCTATTTTGATGATACCTATCTTCCAAGCTGGTGGAGGCTTCGTAACACAGGGCATGTCAGCAGGTTCTGCGGCAGCCACAGCTTCTAGTTCCCTTTATTGGTTATCACATTGGTGTAAGGTTTTCGTATCTTAGTAGCACTTGGTGGATGACCTGGGAGATCTCTGACTTCAGTACACAAAAGAGCAACTGTGAGGCTTGTGGTAGTCGGCCATTCTGACGACACCTATCATATCTGGGCTCTGATAATCAGCGACTCTATACTGGTGGACTTTGTGTGATTCAAGACCTCCAACACAGTTTGCCAATAAATGCCAAGTATAGCGAATGTGCACTTCTGCCAACCTAGCAGTTTGAAAGCACATAAAAAATGGGAACCACCTTGGAAAGGAAGGTAACAGCATTCCATGCCCCTTCTGCATTTAGTTATGCCAGCCACGTGACCATGGAGACCGTCTTCGGACAGCGCTGGCTCTTCAGCTTTGAAACAGAGATGAGCACCGCCCCCTAGAGTCGGGAATGACTAGCACATATGTCCAAGAGGAACCTTTTCCTTTACCTTTTATAGCGAGCATGCATGAGAAATTTCTCCAGTTGTGTGATGTGTCATCAGTACAGAGTCCAGGACTCACAATCATATAGGAGAAAGGAGATAACCACAGTTCTGTAGGCTTCTAGCTTTGTGTGAAGAGATATATATGTTGTGCTGATTGAACAATCTAGTTCACAGCTATCCCAGAGCCTGGCTAACATTAATGATTGTAGAATCAATTTCTTCGTCCAAAAATCTATCCTTCGAGATGATGCTTCCCAAGTATTTGAAGCTGTTTACATCTGTCTGATAGATACCATCAACAATGATTTTTGTTTCTATGGACTTGAAATTTGGCACTGATAAAATACTTCAGTCCTGTTCTGGCTGATAGTCAGGCTGAAGAACATAACAGTGTCTGAGAATTTGTTCACCATCAGCAATAAATCACTTTGTGTACCTCAAATGTAAGTCATCAGCAAAGAGGATTTCTTGAATAACTGTATGGAGGCACTTCATCCATTCATTCAATGAAGGTCAAAGAGAGAGCCACCCAGTCCTGACTGGGGAGTTCTAGGAGCTGAAGTCTGCACTAGGTTGAGAAACACTGACTTAGAGAAACACTCCAACCACATATCCACATGAATTCAGAAGCATCTCTTAAACAGTTTTCCAGCATTAAAGAAATACACATAAATCCCTAGCTCATACCAACGATGTTAAAATGGTTTTTGTCCTTATAATTATCTCTTTTTAGACTGGCGGTAGGAGCAGCAATATGATTCATTCTGTGTCCACCCCCTCCCCCACTTCCAAATCTTAGGAACAAAACAATGCATAGTTTTGACAAGGCTTATAAACAAGGCCTGGAGTTAGTGCTGTGTAACTTAATATTCTTTCCACACAGCTACACTGTCATTCTGATGTCAGATTTCTGCAGAAAATCCTTGTAATGAAAAACAGGTCATCAGGATCCTGTGTTTCTAGGATCTGCCCCCCCCCCCAACACACACACACATACACACACTCCCAGCCCCTTGTGTTTTGAGTTACTTACTGGGAGGTGTCACTTCAAATCCATGTGGGTTGCTGAGAAAGCTGACAGATTCCACAAGCTGCATGTTTTTGTAGTTGGCGGAAATGAATGCTAAACACAATGTCATCTAGATTGAGAATAATGGTTCTTAAGTGTTCCCCGTTGTTTGCAATAAATATTTTTTAAACCGCAGCTCATGACTAGCCTTGCCTGTTTTAAATGACTAATAATGTGAAACGTGTCATAATTCTTTACCTATGAGGACTAAAGAGGTCCAATCAAACATTCTAGGAAATGTCTGGAAGGCATAAAGGTAAAGGTTCCTCTTGCACATATGTGTTAGTCGTTCCCGAATCTAGGGGGCGGTGCTCATCTCCGTTTCAAAGCCAGAGACCCAGCACTGTCGGAAGACGTCTCTGTGGTCATGTGGCCGGCATGACTAAATGCCAAAGTCGCATGGAACGCTGTTACCTTCCTACCAAAAGTGGTTCCTATTTTTCTACTTGCATTTTTACATGCTTTTGAACTGCTAGGATGGTAGAAGCTGGGACAAGTAAAGGGAACTCACTCTGTTACGCAGCACTAGGGATTCGAATCACCGAACTGCCAATCTTTGTGATCGACAAGCTCAGCATCTTAACCACTGAGCCACCGTGTCCCTAAAGAGGTCGAATCAAATATTCTAGAAACTGTCTGGGAGGCATAGGCAAGTTCTTTCCTTTCAGATGATGAGTCTTGAAATACTAATAAGGATTGGGCCTAATATTTCTATCCAGCAGAGGTGTCTACAGGATGCAGTTAAAAAGACAAATTGGTAGCCATGATGGTGTTATGGAAGCTCCACCAATTTGTATGTGTGTTACACCATTATGACCACTCAGCATCTTAATTGTTACTCCTTGCAGATCACTATCTTCTCTATTCTAGGAAGTTTATTTTCTAGTGACTGTACTGCTTGGGATGTTTTATAAAGCATTCTTGTAAGGTAAGAATTGCCTTGTCATCTGAGGAACTTAACCAACAATGAACCTCTGGTCTGAGGATCCTCCCGCATGCGTTCACATTTGAGAACTGGTGGGGAAGGTAAGTAAATACCAGCCCTGATGCTCAGGGCCATACTTCAAAAGCATATCAGGCCAGGATGCCTATTGTTGAGGGTTTTTTTCTGGGTTTTTATGGGGCTTTGCCTAGAGGCCCCTTGGAACAGAGAAATGAAGTAAAGTTCTCAAAAAAACCTGGATGGCTCTATTTTTAAAGATCTGGTTTTAATAATTAATGTTCAGAAAAAACAAATCAAAATAGACAAGCACCCCTTTGCTGTCCATGGCCTGAAACAGAATTCTTTAAGAACCTGCAAAGAAGGTCATCCAATTCTTGCAGTAGCACAAACACACACACACACACACACACACACACACACACACACACACACCTGTATATATGTTTCATCAAACACACACTCATATACACCTCCCTTTGAAGCTAAAGACATCTTAGCACAGGGGTGTCCAAACTTGGGAACTTTAAGATCTGTGGACTTCAACTCCCAGTATTCCCCAGCATGGCTGGCTGGGGAATTCTGGGAGTTGAAGTCCACAAGTCTTAAAGTTCCCAAGTTTGGACACCCCTGTCTTAGCACAAAAGAAAAGAACCCAGGAACAAAAAAAACCATAGCTCCTCTGAGCTCCTTCCATAACAGAATAAGCTTGGAGGTCTCTCCCCTAATCAAGCAGGGGAGCTTGTATCATTTTAGACAAGTGCCTGCCCAATCGCTTCTTAAAAAGCTCCGCTGTTGAGGTACCAACAACTTTTGAAGGCCAGCTGTTCCACTGGTTAATTGTTCTAATTGCCAGGACATTTCTAGGTTTGTTCTCTCCTGGATTAATTTTCATCCATTGCTTCTTGTCCTGCCTTCAGGTGCTTTGAAGAAGCACCTCTTCTTTGTGGCAGCCCCTGAGATATTGGAACACTGCTATCATGTCACCCCTAGTCCTTCTTTTCATTAATTTTAGACCTACCCAATTCCTGCAACCGTTCTTCAAATGTTTTAGCTTCCACTCCAAACAGCTCTGGGCTCAATAAGAAGATTTGTCCATGGCCTCTGAGCAAAAGCCCTATGAGGAAATTTATCTGAGATGATGAACTCAGATGAATCCCAGGTAGTGGAAGGGAAAGCTGGACAGATGGAGCTTAATGGAATGAATATCTCTGTTCCTGGTTGTATTTCAGTTCACTTATTGGCATTTTCCATTTAGTCATTTCTTGTCAGAAAATTTATCTTTGCTGACTATCAGTGTTTTTTGTTGGGGCAACCTAGTCTACCCAATCATGGGACGCAGCATATTGCTTCTGTTTTCGCCTTTCAGCCCCAATACAGGAGCCTTCACACAGGCAGTCACTTTCGCGACAAACTTTTTTCTGTGTTGAACTTATATTTTACTGACAAAATAAAGGTAGACTAGTATAGATCTATTTCAAGCTATTTAGCTCTCATCACCTAGCGGTACCCTTCTGGGATTCAAACCCAGATTGACTATCTGTACATATGATTATACCTCCTCATTTCCATACATGGGTGAAATTCAGCAGGTTCTGACAGGTTCTGGAGAACCAGTAGCATAAATTTTGAGTAGTTCAGAAAACCGGCAAATACCACCTCTGGCTGGCCCCAGGAGTGGGAAGGGAATGGAGATTTTGCACTATCCTTCCCCTGCCACGCCCACCAAGCCACGCCCTCAGAACCGGCAGTAAAAAAAATTGAATTTCACCATTGTTTCCATATCATGCAAGTGGCAGCCCTGAATGGAATTTTGAAGATTTTATTTAAGCAATCATCAAATGACTAAAAGCTCCACTTCTTCTCCTTAAGCTTCACTTCTACCTTCCACTTATCTTAGCTCCCTTTATCCTCCTCAAAATTAAACACAGCCAAAATTGGGGGAGAGCTTGCTGTTTGGGATTCGCTGCCTTTATCAGTGAAAGCTAGCAAGTCCTCCTAAAGCTGATGCTCATTCCATCAGAAGACCTGTGAAAGAAACATCAAAAGGAGACTAATACCAGGCACAGAAGAAGTTGACAGGCAGGATCATCACATACTGGATTTCACGTAGGGTGTACATGGGGGCGCAGGGATGCTAAAGTGGTGCTTGAATTGTGAAGAGATGTGTATCCCCCGGCAGTGACATAATGGCACTATCAGCCTCTGAAAAGTAATCTTTGATTCCTTTTCCAAAGGAGGGATTGGATACCTCCCTGCTGTTTTTGGTCTTTATTAGTCAATCAGCCACACCAAGGGCATTAAATGCATTTTAGCTCTATACCTGTGACAGGCAATCTGTTCAGAGTTGAATTTCAAACTTATCTTTGAAAAGCTCTTTGCGAGGATATTAACGTTTTGACATATCATTGTCACTTAGAGTAGATAGTCTTGAGCTGACATTTATTCATCTTGCTGTATTTGGGGTGGCCTGTATATTTCAGTAGTTTCTTACCATCATGGCATTAAAAGGCAGAGTCTGGATAAGTGGAAGGAGGAGAGAAGAGGAGAGAAGAGAAGAGAAGAGAGGAGAGGAGAGGAGAGGAGAGGAGAGGAGAAGAGAAGAGAAGAGAAGAGAAGAGAGGAGAGGAGAAGAGAAGAGGTCATGGCAATGAGTGCACGGTTAGGAGACCTGAAAAAACATGTAAGTAATAGATTGTCATGGAGAAAATCAATGTAGTTTTTAGAAGTCAAAATGACTTAAAGGCACATATCAAATCAACTAAGCAATCAGTCTGCATACATTCTTCATCCAATCTTATAAAAAAATTAGATAAAGGTCTAGAAGACCGTGACCCGACAAATGCGCGAATGTCAAAAGCGCGCCGACAAAACCACGGTGCTAAAACCGCGATGTCAAAAGCGCACCGACAACAGCGCGCTGACAACAGCGCGCCGACAGAAGCGCGATTTAAGTAAAGGTAAGGTTTAGGGTTAGGTTTAGGGTTTGGTTTAGGGTTAGGTTTAGGTTTAGGGTTTGGTTTAGGGTTAGGTTTAGGTTTAGGGTTTGGTTTAGGGTTAGGTTTAGGGTTAGGGTTTGGTTTAGGGTTAGGGTTAGGGTTACAGCGCGCTTCTGTCGGCGCGCTGTTGTCGGCGCGCTTCAGCGCTCATTCGTCGGCGCGCTTTTGGCGGCGCGGTTTTGTCACCGCGGTTTAGTCAGGCGCGCTTTTGTCATTCGCGCATTTGTGGTGGAACCCTAGAAGACACAACTGGTCTTCACATCATCCAGGAATGTAACTGGCAACGAAGAAAGAAAGTTGTGTGTCATATTCATTATAAACCATGTCATGTATTTTATGACTACAGCATATTACAAGCATTTATTGAACCCTTGGAGAAAATAGAGGTCCAGTAACATCGTTATCATTTTAGGTAAATTAATGGACAACAGCTTCCAAGATATTTGTCTTTTGTACAGGGTAGGTTGCTTTAGAGAAGCTACAAGCACTGGAATCTCTTGTTAGTAGTACCTCTTCTTTATCATAAAGGAGGAATTGTCAGATCAATTCACAGCAAATTGGATCCCAGTTGGTAAAAAAAGGGACAGGGTGACTCAGTGGCTAAGACGCATGAGCTTATCGATCAGAAAGGTCGGCAGTTCAGTGGTTCAAATCCCTAGCGCTGTGTAATGGAGTGAACTCCTGTTACTTGTCCCAGCTTCTGCCAACCCAGCAGTTCGAAAGCATGTAAAAATGCAGGTAGAAAAATAGGGACCACCTTTGGTGGGAAGGTAACAGCACTCCATGCGCCTTCAGCATTTAGTCACGCCAGCCACATGACCACAGAAACATCTTTGGACAGTGCTGGCTCTTCAACTTTGAAATGGAGATGAGAACCACCCCCTAGAGTTGGTAACAATTAGCACATATGTGCAAGGGGAACCTGAACCTTTACCTTTACCTGGTAAAAGAGTGATAACTGAGGCTTTAATGTGCAATCCAGATTCTCGAGTTGGAAGAAAGTCAGAGTTCTTGCCAGGTCATGTTCTGTTTACATGTGCTACCAAAGTAGTTTGAAGGCCTGTTGAAGAACTGAACATAGCACTGGAAGTTCTTCTATTAAATATAGAAATAGTTAAGGGGGCCCAATCAGTCGTTACACTGTAGAAAGAGGGGAGAGGGAAAGAGAGAGAGATAATGAGCTTTCTGAATGCCCAACAAGTTCCCCCTAGACCAGTGATGGCTAACCTTTTTGTTCTCATGTGCCAAAAGTGTGCATGAGCGCAATAGCGCACATGCATGCATGCCCACACCCACAATGCAATGTGCCCCACCCCCTGTGAATGTGTGCACGACCGCCAGCCACAATCGTCCCCTGCATGCATGCAACCTAGGCCTCCCTGAAGCCTTCTGGGATCAAAAATGAGGGCAGGGGGTGCCACAACCCCTCCCATTCTCCCCACACACATGTGCACACAACCCCCCATGCATGCACACATCTCTCCCACATGTGCAGCAGAGACCCAAAAATCAGCTGGCTGACAGGAGACACGCACGCATGCACGGTGGGGCTGAGCTGGGCGACAGCTCGCATTCCTGCAGAATGGGCTCCTGAGTTGCCACCTGTGGCTCGTGTGCCATCGGTTCGGCATCACGGCCCTAGACTCTCTGTTCTATGGCACGTCCTACTCTGAAAACAATTCTGCTGCGGAAGGCCATCTGATTTTCATGTCATTTAGCAATTAACCATGACAAATAAGGCATTTATAAATAATTATTTGCTATGGAATGATTGCAGCTGTCATGGTAGACTCTGCAATTCCCCCCCCCCCCAGGACATTATTTTGAGTTGACCCACCATTAAACAACACAGTGCTTGTAGTGTTTGGAAACTAGGTTAAAAGTGCACTTTACCACATGTTTACATTTCGTTATGTGTATAATATTATCTATGAAAACTTCAGAATCAGGAGGAAAAACTCTGCTGCTAACTAGCTCTAGCTTCAGTTTGGACTCTTCTCTGAGCAGCAATTGTCGTTCAAATGAATCTGATTTGAGGTGGTTTTATTGAATCAAAAGTTCCACGTTTCTTCAGGTTCAGGGACAATGAGAAAAGCCACTTTCTACAAGATATACAGCATTCAGACTCATTCAGAATTGCTTACAGTAGCATTTCCAGGCAGGGTTTGAATTTTTTCCCCTGGCTGGATTGAATTTATGACTTTCTATAGCTGTGATGGCGAAGGAGGTGGCACACAGAGTCCTCGCTGCTGGCACGCGTCTTGCTGCCCCAGGTCAGATCTCTGTGGCGTTTCTTTTGTGAGCTTCTGTTTTGCTGCAAATGACGAAACAGAAGCTCACGAAAGAAAAAGATCTTACCTCTTGCTGCACTGCCAGTGTTGGAATGTCCTGCCTTCCACCGGACGGCTGGTCTTCGGATCTCTGCTGCGCATGCGTGCATGTCCAGTTTGGGCATGCACGAGTGTGCAGTTTAGGCACTCAATGTCTAAAAGGTTCGCCATCATTGTTCTATAGACTAAAACATAAACACTCCAAACCAGTGGTGGGTTTCAAAAAATTTTGGAACTTACTCTGTGGGTGAGGCCTCCTTTGTGGGAGTGGCTTGCTGGCCATGTGACCTGGTGGGAGTGGCTTGCCGGCCATGTGTTTTCTCTCTCTCTCTCTTTCTCTCTTTCTCTCTTTCTCTCTCTCTCCTTCCTTTTGTCTCTCTGTCCCTTTTTTCTTTTTTTATGTCTCTCTCACTCTTTTTCTTTCTTTTTTCTTTCTTTATTTCTTCCTTTCTTTCTCTCTCTCTCTCTGTTAGTCTGTCTGTCTGTCTGTCTGTCTGTCTGTCTGTCTGTCTCTCTTTCTCCCTGAGTATGTGTTTGTAGCAGTGGTGGGTTTCAAATTTTTTTGGAACCTCTTCTGTAGGTGTGGCCTGCTTTCCGGGTCCACTGGTGGAACCTCTTCTAACCGGTTCAGTAGATTTGACGAACCGGTTTTACCAAATAGGTGCTCCAAACTCTGCTCCAAACTCTAAGAAACATTGACTTTTGTTGTTGTTGGAATACTCTATTCAGAGTCAAGACCGGGGTGGGCTTCGGAAATTTCAGCAACTGGTTCTCCCAGTTGCTGAGTGGCCATGGCCATGGTGGGTGTGGCCTAGTCGGCCTCCTGCACCATGGAAGGGGGGGCGTTTTTGCCTTCCATGGGCTCCGGAGGCTTTCCTCGAGCCTTTGGAAGGGTGAAAACTGCCTCCCCCTGGCTCTGGAGACCTTCCAGGAGGCCTGTTTTTCCCCCTCCCTGAGACTCTGAGTGGGCTCTGCACTTACCTTGCATCCAAAAAGGACCGCGTGGAAACTCATGGGTGGAAAGGGGAGGGATGGGAGGGGCCAGCCAGGGGTGGGATTTGGAGGTTCTCCAAACCAACCATAACATGAGATACAGGTTCTTCCGAACCCAGGCAAACCTGTAGCAGCCCACCCCCGGGTCAAGACTTAAGAAATGTCACTTTCCTTAAATGTCACATGAAGGGAGGTCAGTAGCTAGAGAAATTAAAAGCTGAGCATTCCATGAATCAAAAGTTAAATTGGAGAAAGACTCAACCTTAGAGGTTGCCTCCAAGGCTGACTCTTTCCTGACAGCAAGAAAATCTGGCTTCAAAGGAACAAAAGGAAACATATCAGGTGAAATCATGTATATCTACTGTAATCCTCCCTGACTCTCTCTATCATCTCCCAAATAGAACCTATGCCAGCTAACATAGTTACATTCTTTACCATTGCTACAGTCAGAAGGAAATTTAAAATAGGGAACAAGTTGAAGGAGAAAAAATACAAATATATCTCCTGCTTACATTCTGCCCCACTGCTAGAATTCAGCAGCATACGAGATAGAGAATAGAAGACATGATAATAATTGAGCCCATTTCCATTGCTAAGTGAGGCAGCTGGTGAGTGAGTTTGTTCCAATTTTATTACCGCCTTGCCACAGTTGTTAAACAAATCACTGCAGTTGTAAAGTGAATCATGCAGTCATTAAGCAAATCTGGCTTCCCCCATTTAGTTTGCTTGTCAGAAACCAGCTGGGAAAGTTACAAATAGCAATAGCACTTAGACTTATATACCGCTTCACAATACTTTACAGCCAGGGGTGGGATTCTACTAGTTTGGACCAGTTCGGGTGATCAACAAATCATGCAATCACGAAACTGGTTGTTAAACCGGAAGGATACAACTACTGTTTACAGCCCTCTCTATGCAATTTACAGAGTCATCATATCATCCCCAACAATTTGGGTCCTCATTTTACCCGCTCTGGGAGGGTGGAAGCCTGAGTCAACCTTGAGCCAGTGAGATTCGAACTGCCAAATTGCAAGCAGCTGGCAGGCAGCAGAAGTAACCTGCAGTTCTGCATTCTAACCACTGTGCCACCATTGCTCAAAAGGTGATCATATTACCGTGGAACAGTGCAACAGTCATAAAATACATGCCACTTGCCAAGCACCTGAATTTTGATCATGTGACCATGGGAATGCTGCAGTGGTTGTACATGTGAAAACTGGGTATAAATCACTTTTTTCAATGCCATTGTAACTTTGAAAGGTCACTTGAATGAACAGTTGTAAGTTGAGGACTGCCTGCATTTATTTTGACTACAATTCTTCCCTGAAGAAATAGTAGATACCATATTTTTTGGAATATAAGACGCACCTTTCTCCCCCCCCCCCCAAAAACAGGGTGAAAATCTGGGTGTATCTTATACACTGAATACAGCATTTTTGGCCTACTGAAACCCTGCCTCCTTTGCAAAAATGGATGTGGAGAGGGTTTGGGAGGCTTGCAAAGTGCTCCTGGGGCTGGGGAGGGCAAAAATGAGCAAAAAAAATGGGCTTTTTCTGCTCGTTTTTGGCTCCCCCCAGGCCCCAGGAGCACTCTACAAGCCTCCCAAAGCTCTGCATGCCACTCGCTTTTTGCAAAAAACGAGGCGTGGAGAGGGTTTGGGAGGACTGCAGTGTGCAAAACCTTTTTTTTAAATTTACCTCTTTCCAAATCATGGTGTGTCTTACACTCCAGTGTGTCTTATAGTCTAAAAAATACAGAATATCAGTTAAAGATTACATAATGCATTGAAACAACTGAAGAAAGGGGAAATGGGGATGGCCAACTCTTTGCAAGTGCATTAAAATGGATTAAGTAACTTCTGGCATTAAATGGGATTATCATTTTCAGCACTCATAAAGGATTTATAGAATGCTCCTCCCTCCCCCCCCCCCAATCCTCCTTGTTCACAGCATAAAGCCCTTGAAGCATGATTAATGCTGGTCTGGTCTCTCCTTTGCAGATGACACGGATGTACAACATTGATTAATGTCTGTTTAAAATTGGGAGTCGGGAAAGGAAATCTAACAATGAAGATTTGAGTCCATGCCTCATAGGCTTTGTGATGAAAAGAGGAGGAAAAAGACAGTTTGGACTTGCTTGACAGTAGCCAGCCAAACATTTTTATTAAACCCTTGCTCGGAAGATGGACCATCTAATCCAAGAATGTATTGTTTATTCTGAGGCTTTCTTCAAAGAGCACAAATGTGCTCAACCGTGTGTGAAGGATGCACTGCAACTATAGAGCAGGGTTACAAAACATATTTGCTCCTGGTAGCACAAGCATAAATGGTTGATTCTAGGGAGCCCATGAAGAAAGATTATTTATATGGTTTCCTCCTACTCCTACCAGGCAAATGTCATAATCATCTCATAATGATTATTCTGGCATTTTTCTCACAGAAACACATATTGCATGGTTGATGATACTAATATGCTACCAGGGGTGGGCTGCTGGGGGTTTGCAGGGATTCGGGAGAACCTCTATTTCATTTTTCATTTTTTTCATTTATTTGACATTTATAGGCCGCCCTTTTCCCTGAGGGGACTCAGGGCGGCTTACAATTTGTAGGAAGGGAGTGCAAGACAAAACACAAAAAGAAAATGTGAAATATAATAAAATAAAACAATAAAACACAACATTCATTCAGCATTCGGGTGGGGCGAGATTAGGGTCTTATCCCCAGGCCTGACGGGATAGCCAGATCTTGAGGGCTGTGCGGAAGGTCTGGACGGTGGTGAGGGTACGAATCTCCACGGATCTCTAGCTAAGATGCAGTTCAGAGAACCCCCAAATCCCACTCCTGGCTGGCCCCGCCCACATCTCCGCTCCCAGGAGTCCCCATGCAGCACATTTTGGATGCAGATAAATGCAGGGCGCGCACGGAGGCTTGGGGAAGGTGAAAACGGGCTTACTGGAAGTTCAGGAAGGCCAGAAACAGGCCCATTTCTGGCCTCCAGAGGGCCTCCAAAACCTGGGGAGGTCATTTTTGCCCTTCAGGAGGCTTGTGGAAAGTCTCCGGAGCCCGGGGAGAACAAAAACACTGCCCTGCCCCCCCTCATGGTGCAGGAGGCTGACTAGGCCACGCCCACCCAGCAACCGGGCAGAGAACCCCTTGCCTTAAATTTTGAAGCCCACTCCTGTATGCTACTCTGAAAGTTGTGTAGGTTAAGCCTCATAAAACAACTGTTCCCCATAGTGGGATGGCAGCAGATAGAAATTAACTTCAGTCTACCAAGCTTCCTGGTTTTGATCTAAAGGTGCTTGGTGTGTTACATTTCATGGCAGGACCATCTGTGGGGATGAGATATGTCAAGTGCAGAAACAACATTTGGTGATTTCTTGCTTCCAAAAAACTGAACAAGGGAAATATGATAGAAGTGTAAACAATTATGCCTAGAGGGAAAAAATGGAGAGAGAAACTGTGTTCAACATCTGTCAAGGTATTGCTAGCCAGAATAATCAAACAACTCAATGGAGGAGTTTGAATTACTACTATGGAATTTACCAACACAAGATACAATATCAGTGGCCAAAAAAGAAAATAGAATAAAATTCATGGACACAAAAAATTTGGCAAATAGTTCTACAAGGAGTCAACTTACAACAGTTCCTTTAGTAACCATTCAAAGTTACAATGGCACTGAAAAAAGTGACATGACCATTGTTCATACTTATGACCGTTGCAGCACCCCCATGGTCACATGATCCAAATTCAGATTCTCAGCAACTATTTATGATGGTTGCAGTGTCCCATGATCGCCTTTTGTCACCATCTGACAAAGTCTATGGCAGCGATGGCGAACCTTTTTTGGCTCGTGTGCCATAAGTGGGGGGAGCGCAGGGGGATCGTGTGTGGGTGTGCTGCACCCATAATGCAATGCGTGACCCCACAGTGCACATGCATGCACTATAGGCACTCCCCCACATTTTTTGCATGCTTTTTTTCCCCTCCCCGGGCTTCAGAGGCTTTATAGGAGCCTGGGGAGGGCGAAAACAGCTTCCCCCCCCCCCCCCGGACACCCTCCGGAGGTTTCAGGGACCTTCAGGCTTACCTGAAGCCTTCGGAGCAGTCAAAACGACCCTCCGAGCAAACCGGAAGTGACTTCCGGTTTGCTTGGAGGGTCGTTTTGAGTGCTCTGGAGGTTTTAGGGACTTTCAGGATGCTTCCCTGAAGCCTCCGGAGCAGTCAAAACGACCCTCCCAGCAAACCGGAAGTCCATTCCTGAAGTTCTGGTTTGCCCGTAGGGCCGGTTTTTTGCGCTCCGGAGGCTTCACGGAAGCTCATGAAGCCCCCGGAGGGCCTCCAGGGAGGGGAGGCTCTTTTCACCCTCCCCAGGCTCCTATAAAGCCTCTGGAGCCTGAGGACGGCGAAAAATGGCTTTAAAAAAGGGTGAACTCAGCTGACAGGTCAGCGCCTTACATGCCCTGACAAATGGCTCCGTGTGCCACCGGTGGCACGCGTGCCATAGGTTCGCCATCACTGGTCTATGGGGAAGCCAGATTGATTTAACAATTGTGTTACTAATTTAACAACTGCAGTGATTCACTTAACAACTGTGGCAAGAAAGGTTGTAAAATGGGGCAAGAGTCGCTTAACAAATGCCTCATCTAACAACAGAGATTTTGGGTTCAGTTGTGATACTCCTTCATCCTTTTTGTTGGGAAGAAGACTAGAAGAACAAGTTTCATGTTAGCAGCTTGTTGGCCACAATGATAACAGAATAGATAATCCTTTGGTCCACCCCTATATAGTTTAAATGTTTTAATAATCTGGCTTCCATGTTCTCAAACTCTTAATACGTTGCCAAATTTTAAACATGTTTAAAATTTTGGTTTTGGCTCAAATCTACAAGCAATCATATGCTGCTTTCCTCAGACATGAATTGTTCTCTTCTGTAGGACTGCCTGCTTAATAGCTCACTCACTCACTCAGTTCAAATAAACACCAATGCTTTCAAAATGAAAAATAAATTATTGTACAATTGCTAGCCAAAACTGTCATACTGCATTAGAGGGTTCATCAATGATGTTTAAATGAAAACCAGTAAAATGTGAGCAGAGGTAGATGAGCTGAAATTCTTTTATTAAATAGATAAATTCATCAAGGGATTTGGCCAGATCGTACAAGCAAATTATAACTGAAGCAACACTTGTTTAGAAAGAAAAAGTAGGGATTTATTATCCTATTAGTTGATGTTTCTTTTGTAGAAGAGAAGCTGTCATGGTGTCCTGGGCAGAAAGTCAAAATTTCCATTTACCCATGATGTTTAAAAAACATGCTCTTAAAAAGTTGAAAGTACCACGTTTTTGATTGGACAGCATAAATAGATTTGAACTGTTGTCACTAGAAACCACAGACCATCTTGTAAATGCTACACGTTCCACCAGCATAATGTTAATTACATAGTTCTTCCTTCCCAAGGCCCACAAAAATTAGATGTCATTTAAATAAATGCAACCAAAGAGCATAGCTTAGATACTTAGAGCTCTGATGGGTTCAGTAGGATTTAGGTGAACATAGTTTTAAAGTGACTGAAGATGCAAAATCAGAGTCCTGCCAATTTGGACCTCTAATTCGGAGCTGGGTGATGCAATTTGTTTTTAGAGTTACAAATCTGGGCTGCAAAAAAATGCAGATTAGAAATAGATAACAACAAACCCAGAAAGATAGTCTTCTGTATCTCTAGTGACATCTTGTGACCATCTGGATTTTTGAACTTATGTGAAAGAGACCCTTCTTTATAGATAAGGGTTAAGAATTCTAAAGCCCTTGTGGAAGGTCCATCAATGTCTTTTGGCCCCAGGAGATCAAAAATAGGCAAGGATCAAGGTGGGCTGCTATGAGAACCCATAGCTAATGTTATGGTCGGTTCGGAGAACCTCCAAATCCCACCCCTGGGTCACCACGCCCACCATGCCACGCCCCTCTCAGGAGTCTCCATGCAGCGAAGTAAGTGCAGGGCCCACATGGAGGCTCTGGGAGGGGAAAAAACAGGCCTCCTAGAAGTTTTCACCCTCCCAGAGGCTCGAGGAAAGCCTCTGGAACCTGCAGAAGGTGAAAACATTCATCCCCCTCCCGCCCTGCCGTGGTGCAGGAGGCTGACTAGGCCACGCCCACCATGGCCACACCCACCTAGCAACCGAGTAGAGAACCTGTTGCTGAAATTTTTGAAGCCCACCCCTGGCAAGAATGTCCTTGTGGACACAACTTGACTCCAGATGTTTGGTGATACTGAGAGCTCAGGCACTTTTGACATCTACTAGGCCCCTCGCCTACCGGATTTTGTGTCTAGATTCTTATGATGTTAAATAGAAGATGTAATATGACAAAGATGCAATTGATCAGTCTCCATATAACATGCAGCCATCAAAGATGGTTTAGAAGGTACTACGACAGTGTTCCAAACGAAGCTTGTAAAGATGTACAAAACATTTTCAATTTAAAATATTTTGAGTTCAAAATATTAGACAGAACAATGGGCCTGAATTTGAAACATACTGTATTCTTCCATGTCTGCTAGAAGCATTTTAGCTCAAAACTAACCAAAGGAAAGATATATCAGGGGTGTCAAACTCAAAGCCCACGGGCTGGATCTGGCCAGTGGGGTGTTTAGATCTGGCCTGCAGGAGCGCCCTGGAAACAACAGTGGCTTCCTATAGCCCTCTGCCAGTAAAAATGGAGCTTGGGAGGGCTGCAGGAGGCCATCGCAGTTGAAAATGGAGCTCAGGAGCCTGTTTTCACTGGCAGAGCACTAAGGACACCACAGGCACAAGTCACGTCAGGCTGGCCATGCCCACTCAGCCACGCCCACCCCGGCTCCCCCCATCATTGATGTGGCACTCAATGAAATTGAGTTTGACACCCCTGCTCTATATCTTTCTCTGGTCCGTGAATAGTTTTGTATGTGCCTGGCAAAGAACTTAGTCCATTCACCTCATGCAGAATTGAGCAGCCTAGTTAGCAATTGCTATGCCAAGTCATTTAGGTGAGATGGGCGGAGTAGAAATCTGATGAATAAATAAATACAAATTATCCAGAATTGGCCTCAGCTACTGCAAAGGAAACAGGAAAATTGCAATTAAAAAAAACTGCTGGTGAGCTAGAAAGGCATTTATTGGGCTGTGTATTTTTCTTACTGTAGTCCTTTCCAAAAACTCTCCAAAAGTGCCTTTTCAAATTTCAGCATGGAACAAAAATAAAAATAAAAAATGGCAAGGTTTAGGAGATTAACATCAAGATCCCTTTGCTTGTTCTTGGATGTGCTCAAAACCAAATTCTGAAGGAGCGAACAGCTGCAATTTAAGAGTAAGTTCTGTAGTTTTCTTCCAAAATTAACAATCAGGGATATTTGATGCCTCCTGAAGAAAAATTGCACATAGGAAGGTTGCTTATACATTGCACCCACCCAGTGTTGGGTTGCTCTTACCGTTGCTACCGGTATGCTGATCATGGTCTGTCTGTGCATGAGCCTGACATGTGCTGTGCATATGCGTGGCCTGCGCTGTGCACGCATGCGCAATCCACCACTCCTATGACACCCAGCTGCTTGTCAGGGTGCGCGCAGTCACCGCACATTGCGCACGTGTGCACAGTGTGCCGTTTGGCATAAAAACAGCCTATAGAGCAGGTGGGTGGGCCAAATGAGCCACCCTACCGATATGCTCTCAGTTGTTCCTGGCCACTACTGGTACAGCCGTACCTGGCTGTACTCGCAGCAACCCACCCCTGCACCCACCCCACAAAAACATTAGGAAATACAATGCCATTAGTCAGAAAATTCAGCATGCCAGGCTCATCATTACCTGCAAAGATACCCAAGCTGCTTAGGCTACTGACCTCCCAATCATGGTTTGTTTCGAATATAGTGCATTAACTTCTTCTTCCCAAAACAAGACAGAGAGGAAGATATAATACAAGTCATAATTTCATACATGATATCTACCTTGTTCATCCTGCCTGTGACATCATTATAGCATCTATGGATACCTCAGGGCATTGAGCCACTGCCAGACATACCTAAACACTAAATGTAAGTTTTCTACAATGTTAGGCAAGCTCCCCGTTGGGAGAGCAAGTGCGTTCAGAGAAGCGTTGTGAGAGTTGTGTTGGAGTACACACAAACCAGCATACAGAGACACTGCAGTTTAAATAGGCTTTTACTTTTGTGGAAATAGAGTCCATCAAACAGTCCAAGTCATACACGGATAAGACAGTCAGTCATCAATGTCTTTCAGTTAAGGGATAATCCAAATAAACATACAAACAGTCCAGTACTCAAAGTTTGCTAGCAATTGCAAAAACTTACAATAGCTCACGGCACTTTCTAACAGCCAGCTTCCAAAACACTCAGATCAGCCCAGCATCTAACAAAACAGAGAGTTAGCAGTCGTTCTGGCTCCCTCTTATGGCCGATTGAGGAAAACAGCAACCAATCACATTTTACAGTATGATTTAAAGAAACAGGTATAGCATTGTTACATGGTTTATATATTTCCAGCCCAACCATTAGATTATATTCCTAACAGGAATATAGGAGGAGGCATTGTCAGAAATTAACTCTTTAAGGGTGATATTTTCTTACACATCATTGGATGGAGATGCCTTCCTCCCATTAAAAAAAAAAGATCTTAGAGTTCCCCCTCAGGCATTTCAGATTTGCAGCCAAGATGCTTTTTTGGCACTTAAGTATCCTTAATTGTCAATGGATTGCATTTCATTGAAATGTATGGTTTTGTTAAACCCATACATATACATCTCTCTAGAATTGGTGCAAAAGGATTTTTCCCTTTAAAAGCTCTATGTGCGAATGTTCTTTAACATTCCCTGGAAATGAATTAATTCATGGGGGAAAGCTTCCATTCTAGTAAGCATATGGAATGACTTACTGAGCCATTAGAGCAGCCGTTCTCTCTCTTCTTTACAGAGGACACTGCTCTCTTTGAGGCTTTCAGAGAACAATTGAAAATAGCCTCCAAGGGACCAGTTTTGTCTGAGGGTATCAGGGTCAAGTTCAAACTCAGTCTGAAGATAAGAGCCTTTGCATTTCCCATCCAAGCACTGTTGTTGTTCAGTCACTAAGTTATGTCTGACTCTTCGTGACTCCTAGACCAAGGGTCACCAACCTTTCAGACCTTAGGGACCACTAAATTCCATAATTTTAAATTTTAAATCCTGTGGATTTAATATGAATTAGTGACTGGATGGGGTCCTTCAGGCACTTAGCTTGGCTGCCTGTTAGTGGAGAGCAGCACCCAGGTCAACCCAAGGTTTGCTGTCCATTGCAGCTAGAAAACTCAAATATGACCAAGAATGAATGTTTGTCTTGTAGCCAGCCCTGGAGCTACATCGGTCCCCTTCAAACTCTGTCTTTTGAGAAGCCTGGCCGAAGTGTTGCGGTTCTCATTTTACCCACCTCGAAAGGATGGAAGGCTGAGTGAACTTTGAGACAGTGAGATTTGAACTGCCGAATTGCTGCTCGCAGTCAGCTGAAGTAGCCTATAGTACTGCACTCTAACCACTGCACCACCTTGGCTCTATATAGGTCTGTGATGCCAAACCTATGGCACACATGCCACAGGTGGCACACGGAGCCATATTTGGTGACACGCCAGCTGTTAGCTTCAGGAAAGCCTCAGAAATGAACCTCCAGTTGGCTTTTCTAAAGCCTGGGGAGGGCAAAAAACTTCCCCAACGGCACAATCGAAAGTTTGGAAATGATCCATTTCCGGCTTCTGGAGCAGGGGTGGGTTCCTGCCAGTTCTAACTTCTTCTATAGAACAGGTTCCACAAATCTACAGTGCCGTTTAGAACCGGTTCCAGCTCCCTCCCCCCGCCTGTCCGGACTTCATCAAGTTGAAGAGCGAGAGGAGGAATTCTGGGAGTTGAAGTCCACAAGTCTTAAAGCTGTCAAGTTTGAACATCCCTGGGTTTTTTTTCTAAAGTATTAGGGGTGCAAGGATCTTGCAACTTGACAGCTTCAAGACTTGCGTGCTTCAAATGCCAGAGTTTCTGAGCCAACATTTTGGTTGCTAAGCAAGAGCGTTGTTAAGTGAGTTTCACCACATTTTACAAGTTGGCCACCCCCACCCAGTCACATGGCTGGCAAGCCACTCCCACCTGGTCACATGACCGGCAAGCCACTTCCACCCAGTCACATGGTCAGCAAGTCACTCCCACAAGCAGGCCACACTTACAGAAGAGGTTCTAAAATTTTTTTGAAACCCACCACTGTTCCGGAGGGCTTCCGGAAGGCCGCCGGGAGCCCGGGGGAGACCATTTTCGCCCTGCCCAAGCTTCAGAAAAGCCTCCGGAGCCTGGAGGGAGTTGGGCGTGCATGCACGGGGGTGTCACGTATGCATGCACAGGTGGGCGGGAAGGATTGGGTGGGCAAACAATTTTGGCACGCTGTAAGAAAAATGTTCCCCATCACTGATATAGGTGCTATCTGCTAAGGTTTATTCTAAAATTATAGTAATCTTTTCCAAAATCAGTCAGGAAATACAAATCAGATGGCAAGAGAAGACGTCTTTTGTATTGTTTCAGATAGCAGTTCTTTTGTGGGGAGCAATCCAAAATTGGAGAATCTAAGTGTAACCTAATACCCACCTATACTCATTGCCCCACATGGGGCTTATTTCTAAATAAAAATTAGGGTTACATTGATATAAAGAAGGATGGACTAAGCTAAAAATCAACAAGAGAATTAAAAAAAAAACTCTTCTATTCCTAGGTTATATATTGCTATGCAAAGTGTACTGATTTCCCTTCATTAATTTCCCATTAAAGAACATCCTTATTTTCTTTTCACATTCCAATAGCCAGCTCTGCAATCCACACATCACTTGTCTAATTTCCAGATTTTGAAATATTTCCACTGACTTCAGTGAGGCAACTCCAGAGTAAGAGGTCGAGGAGTGCATCCCCTGGTGCTAAAGAAACACCTCAAGATGTGGAGTGGTGATATGGATTTTTAATAGAGTGGAGCCCAGCTAGGGTTGGCTGCTTTCCAGTGTTGCTATTAGCTGGCTCAGCACTATGTAGTCACCTGCAGATCCTGCTGGGTTTTCATTCTTTCATAGGGTTCAGCTGTTTTAAAGAGCAATGCCCTCATTTTAGCACGCTGCTGATCACAAAATCGACTTTTCATTTCCAAGGTAAACAGCCAAGAATTAAACATACCTTGTCTCTTGAGGACTACTGGCACATGCCCTGATTTGGAGGCTTTGAACCAGGAGTTCAAGGCTACCATATTTTTCAGAGTAAAAGACGCACTTTTTCCCCTCAAAAAAGAGGGTGAAAATCGGGGTGCATTTTATACATCGAATACAGCATTTTTTTGCCTCCCGAAACCCCACCCCCTTTGCAAAAATGGCCTTTAGAAGGCTACCAGAGTGCTCCTGGGGGATGGGGAAGGGCACAAATGAGGCCTTTTTGCTCATTTTTGCCCCCTCCGGCCCCCAGAAGCACTCTATAAGCCTCCTACAGGCTATGCATGCCCCTTTTTTGACAAAAAATGGGCCCGTTTTTGCAAAAAACGGGCCATTTTTGGGAGGTCTGCAGAGTGCAAAACCTTTTTTAAAAAATTTGCCTCTTCAAAAATCTTGCTGTGTCTTATACTCCAGTGCATCTTATACTCCGAAAAATATGGTAATTAATTAGCTAACATTTGTATATAGGATCACCATTCCTAGAGTTTTCCTTTCCTTTTTTTGTTGGATACATCCCAGATCCAACAGTTGTCCTGATCAAGAAAAATCTTGGGTTGTTTGGATGGAACAGAAGGTAGAAGCACCCAACTTGAAAGTTAAGCAGAGCTGAATTTGACTAGCACTTGGAAAGGAAGCTGTTAAGGGAAAATGGGGCTGTAAGCTAGCCTGACAGATTGAGAAGTCAAACCAACTCTAAAAAAAAAATGCTGGAAGGAGACAATGGCAAACTCTTCCTGTATTGCTGCCAATAAAACTGCACAGCTGTGTTATTTATTTGTAAGCTACCCATTAGTAAAGGCTCTGAGTGGCTAGCAATCAAAATCGTTTCATAAACTAGAAACAAAAATCACAAAAATCATATGTAAAGCCACATCCAAACTCTTGAGTGTTTACAAACGCCACATCTAAACTATATGAACAATGTGAATAACAGAACCATCAAAAGGCATACAAAATAATCCACTCACCCATTTCAAACTTTTTCTCATAGCAGGCCCTTCTCCTGTACTTGATGGAACGACCACATCTTAAGCACACTCTTGAAGCCAGGAGGAAAAGAACAGAGCAAATCTTCTTGGAGAAGGAGTTGCAAAGGTCAGTGATACAAAAAATATCCCATGTCTATCATCCCATCAGCTGGCATTCTACTATGGGGGGGGGGGGCAGAGGGACTTAATACTGAATGGATGAGCAGGTGACTCTGAAAGAAGGCAATTCCATGCACTGCGCATCCTTCATCCACTTTAGGTAATATAGACCCAATCGGCCTTCTCATCCACAATAGCAGGAGAATCTTCCTTACATTGTTTTGGCCCGTCTGTTAAGTTCTGATAGAGTGTGCGTGATTTAGGTCTGTTGTTCAAACAATGCGATCTGATGGGATCTAAGTGATGTGCTTTTTCTATCTATCCCAATCACATCTAACCCCTGGAGGTCCAAGTTACTTCATCCCTATTGTTTTTATCTCGCACACCTCCCAGAATCACTGAAAATCTAATAAGTAAATAAATAAATTGGTCAACCTTAACATGTGAATACAACCAGTGATTCTTTCGATTCTCTTAATTATTAATTTATATTGATCTGGCCATTAAGTTTGCCTTTACCAGTAGTGCTCAGGTTTTTGAATACTCAATCCTCCTGGGAGATCAGGACCATCACTGAAATAGAGTTGAAAATTATTTGGGTGAGGGATGGAGAGGCCCTTTTTTTTTACAAAGTTCCCTTAGTATTCATCTATTGGAAGTCTGAAGAGCCAACGTTAGAACCTACAGTTGATGGACCCTCCATTTCTCTTTTACATCCATCCATCACCTCACCCTTCTTTCACAAATACTATTCTTTCTTCCTTCTCTTATTTTCTGTCCCTGAAGTGCCTACCATTTTTGCTAGAAGCTTATACTGATTGCTTTCAGATGGATTTTGTAATTTAGATGTGGACTACTTACCATTTGAAGGTTACCAACTTCTGATTTGAGCATCATGCAGGTAAGATCTTGATAGGTAAGAAATGGATGAGATTACTTGAATGTTCAGGTTCTTTTCTTAGAGATTGCTCATTGTTACTCACCTGCCATGAGCAATGCCAGTAAATTACTAGCTCCCATGTCCCAGACTGGTAAAGTTTTAAGAAGTATGGACATTGAAACATATCTACACCAGAGCAGAAGGGTGACTGCTCCTTCAGTCTGGATGCTGGTACAGCTTAAATGGCTTCAATTGTTGATGTCCTGTGGGTTTTGGTCAGTGGTGCAATTCAGCTGGTTCTATCCGGTTCAGTCGAACCAGTAGCGGTGACGGTGGGAGGCTCCACCCACCCACCTGGACATCATCACATCCCTTTTTGACATCTGCTCATGTGCAGAAGGTCCTGCGCACGCTCACTGGTAGTGAAGATACAGTAAGTTGATTTCACCCCTGGTTTTGGTGGGTAGTTATAATGTATGGAAAGCAGACAGATAGAATCTGATACCATTTTCACACTCTTCTGCCTTTGTCCTTAGACTGCTAAGCATTTACAATACAATACAATAGCAGAGTTGGAAGGTATCTTGGAGGTCTTCTAGTCCAACCCCCTGCCTAGGCAGGAAACCCTATACCGTTTCAGACAAAAGGCTATCCAACATCTTCTTAAAGACTTGCAGTGTTGGGGCATTCACAACTTCTGGAGGCAAGCTGTTCCACTGATTAATTGTTCTAGCTGTCAGGAAATTTCTCCTCAGTTCTAAGTTGCTTCTCTCCTTGATTAGTTTCCACCCATTGCTTCTTGTTCTACTCTCAGGTGCCTTGGAGAATAGTTTGACTCACTCTTCTTTGTGGCAACCCCTGAGATATTGGAACATTACTATCATGTCTCCCCTAGTCCTTCTTTCTATTAAACTAGACATACCCAGTTCCTGCAACTGTTCTTCATATGTCTTAGTCTCCAGTCCCCTAATCATCTTTGTTGCTCTTCTCTGCACTCTTTCTAGAGTCTCCACATCTTTTTTACATCGTGGCGACCAAAACTGAATGCAGTATTTCAAGTGTGGCCTTACCAAGGCATTATAAAGTGGTATTAACACTTCAAGTGATCTTGATTCTATCCCTCTGTTTATGTAGCCTAGAATTGTGTCGGCTTTTTTGGCAGCTGCTGCACACTGCTGGCTCATATTTAAATGGTTGTCCACTAGGACTCCAAGATCCCTCTCACAGTTACTACTATTGAGGAAGGTACCACCTATACTGTACCTGTGCATTTCATTTTTCTTGCCTAAATGTAGAACCTTACTCTTTTTACCACTGAATTTCATTTTATTAGATAGTGCCCAATGTTCAAGTTTGTCAAGATCCTTCTGTATCTTAAGCCTGTCTTCTGGAGTGTTGGCTATTCCTGCCAGTTTAGTGTCATCTGCAAATTTGATGAGTTCCCCATTTATTCCCTCATCCAAAACATTGATGAAGATGTTGAAGAGTATTGGGCCTAAAACAGAGCCTTGTGGTACTCCGCTGCATACTTCCCTCCTTGTAGATGCAGTTCCATTGAGGACTACACGTTGAATGTGGTTGGTCAGCCAGTTACAAATCCATCTGGTGGTGATGCTGTCTAACCCACATTCTTCTACTTTATCTAGTAGTAGGTTATGGTCTACCTTATCAAATGCCTTACGGAAGTCCAAGTAAACTATATCGATGGCATTCCTGTGGTCCACTAATTTTGTCACTTTGTCAAAGAATGCAATAAGATTAGTCTGGCATGATCTGTTTTTGACAAACCCATGTTGGCTTTTGGCTATTACTTTGTTTACTTGTAGGTGTTCGCAAATTCGTTGCTTGATTATCTTTTCCATATAAATTGCTAACATTTGACCCCAATATATTTAAGGGCATTAAGACCACCTGCAGCTCAACAACCTACATTCTAAGCAGATAAGAGGTGGATAAAGGGGTATGACCCCATTAGATTAGGGTTACAGCTCACAGGAAAAAATATAGCATTGATAGTTTTAATTTCAATTGTTTTCCTAATCATTCCCAACCAGAGCTTCAGTCTGGCTGTCATACTTTTATTAGAAGTACCATAAATCCTAATGAATTCAATGCAACTAATTTCCAAGAAAAAACAAACATAGGACCCGAAGGAGCTGGACCTTTGCAACACTGGCCTTCAAATATTATTTTGAACCTTTTATTCGTGTTGGGCCACTTACTCCTAGATTTCATTTGATATACTGTATTTATAAATGAATAAAATACAGAAAGCGCCTTCACTTTCAAGATGTGCAAATTCCGAGAACAGTTGTTGAGGGGTTTATGTGTTCCTGGCAGGATTTAAGAAATCTTCTGAGTAAAGCAGAATATAAGCAAAGATTTTCCTTAGAAGATCAAAGCTGCCTATCTGGAATCACAGCCTTCCTTTTGATACTTTAAGCCTACAGAATTATCTGTAGATAATTCGCCAAACAAGACAATAGTTTAAGTTACTAGAAATGGAATGTTTGCCTAACTTTGGTTGGGCTGTCTGTTTTAATAATAATGAAAGCAAATGTGGAATTTAATGTTTCAAAGATTATAGCAAAGGGGAACATATAGAGTATTATATAGAATATATTACAGTAAAGAAACCAAAGGAGTTAGATTAACCAAAGGGCTAAATAGCTAAATATCTTTATCAGAACCTTTCTTGTTTCTAAATCAGTTTGCCCAAATTAGACTCTCTCTCTCTCTCTCTCTCTCTCTCTCTCTCTCTCTCTCTCTCTCTCTCTCTCTCTCTCTGTGTGTGTGTGTGTGTGTGTGTGTGTGTGTGTGTGTGTGTGTGTTGCTTTATGTTCAGCTATTCTGAAACCGGATCTATTCTACATTATATTATTACATTCTTGGCAGCTTTGTTCAGGTCTGTAATTTCTTAGAACTGACTGAAATATGAATGCTTTGGAGGTTTAGCTTATTGATAGAACAGCTCCTAATACAAATTATGGCAGAGACATTATCTTATTCCCTTGAGAGAGTTAAATATCAATAGATTGTATTAAGAATTTCAACGGAACGACCAAGATTAAGTTACCCAATGTAACGTATTATATGGAACCCATATTGTCTAAAATCAAAACAACTGAAGGTAGAAGGGCAGGCAGCAGACACAATACTGGTGCTTTCTTCTTAATTTCTTCTTTGCCTTTTGCTTCTCTATCCTTTGGTTGCAAATAACTAGCAGGAGGGGGAGTCTATATGAAGTTTACACATATGGGCTAGATAATTCTGGGAGTTGCAATTCTAAAACATCAGGAAGGTACCAAACTGGGGGTTGGGAAAGGCTGAGTTAAAGTATTTATAATGCAGAGCAATCTCAAGGGCAAAATGTGATAGGCATCTCATTTAGGTAGGCCAAATGGTTTGGGAGTTTTCTGGGATTTTTAAAAATAGTCTTCCTCTTCCTCTTCCTCTTCCTCCTCCTCTTCCTCCTCCTCCTCCTCCTCATCGTCCTCTTCCTGTTCTTCTTCTTCAATTGAGCACAGAATATTACACCCTGGATGGAATTCTCTAGAGAGAGATTCTCTGGGAGGCCAATCTCTCCCTTGGTTTCCTTCACATTCAAATATTGATAAATTACCACTCCCCTTATCCACTTCTCAATGTAGTAGGGCTGCTTGTAATCTGTGTACCCGTGTTCTGCCGTGGGCTTCACAAAATCACAAAGCAGACTCCTTGTCCTGACAAAACCCCCTTTTATTAAGCTAATATGAATTCTTCTCATTCACATCCAGCAAAATTCTGACAAACTGTTTTTCTAGGGTGAATTTACAACCACAGACCTTATCAGACTTGGAGAGCTGCCAGGCCGATATCTTCCAAACGCAATGCTGTATAAGAAAGTACTTGGCAAGAAGTCTCTGAGAGTCATGAACAAATTTTCTCACTAATTAAGTGAAGTAATTGTCTCCTGCGAACTCCACTCCCTTTTCACTCCTCTTCATTCCCTATGGAAGGTCCACCTGGGCCTTTACTCTCCAGTTGGCCCTTGTTCCTTAACTGTTCCCTTCTTCTGGCAGCTCTGGCCATGCACACATTAGGAATAGTCTCCAGCTGTATTTCTGCCCCACTGATCTTCAACTCCAAAGGCAACTCATAACTATCAATAGCAATAGCAATATAGCAGTAGACTTATATACCGCTTCATAGGCCTTTCAGGCCTCTCTAAGCGGTTTACAGAGAGTCAGCATATTGCCCCCAACAATCTGGGTCCTCATTTTACCCACCTCGGAAGGATGGAAGGCTGAGTCAACCCTGAGCCGGTGAGATTTGAACCGCTGACCTGCTGATCTAGCAGTAGCCTGCAGTGCTGCATTTAACCACTGCGCCACCTTGGCTCTTATCAGATGGCTCTCTGGCCCCATTTCTGCCTTTGACACAGAGCATACATCAGAACTTTCCCCAGACTCCACGACTGGCCCATGTTCCTCCCCAACCTCCTCACTGTCCGCATCTGACACCAGTTCCGCTGGCTGCACAACCTGTTCTCATATTCTGCATTAGTATTGACCTTCGATATGCAATTTCAACACCTCTGCTCTTCTTTCAGAAGTTTTTTTTAAATCTTTACATTGGACTTTATCAAATACAAGATACCTTTAAATAGTGTGTTGTCCTTCAGAGGACTGCCCTCTGCAAAGTAAAATGTTTGGCTACCTTTTGCATTGTATATAAATAGTTGCATCCATTAATATCTTAAATCCTTCTGCCAAAGAAAACTAGTTCTATTTTTCAGGTTGAAAAAATACTGGTGATTAAGAAAACCTATTATATGCAATGAGTTTATTCTTCCCTCTCTCTTGCCCCATCAAAAAAAGATATTCCAAAAAAAAGAAAGAAAGACATAAACCAGAGACAGAGACAGTACTAACTTCTGGAATGATTCCCTTACAATCATAACACCTTGCTTTCCACATTGTCTTATAAAAGATTTATCTCTTAAATAATCAGAAAAGTATTCAAACAGGGGCCATACTAACTATGTGGAGTTTTTTTTCCTATCAAACTTTATTATCCAAGCCATTTTGATGTCAAGGCAACTTTATTTAATTACACATAATGGATTTAGTACACAGATGTTTCAGACTCAAACTTCATAGCCAAGGAGGATTTGAACTTGGAGTTTTCTGCCTGCTGATTCTGCAATCCACATTTCTTATTACTGCACAGCTTTGGTTACAGGCCAATCAATTACCTTGCCACATTCTCCCTGTGATTCTGCTTCTTATTTGGCAAGAGGATAACCAAAAATTCCAATACAGAAGCATTGATGTAAAAGGGAATTTAAACGAATCCTGTCTGCATTAAATCATCTCCAGCAGATGGTTATCTACCCTTCTTTTGATTATAGTACACTGTATCTAATGGGGCCCCTCACTTCTCTGAGTAGATGGTTCCACTGTCAAGCTTTTCTTATTATCAAGCTTTATTTATTTAGCATTTAACCGGAATCTACTTTTTTTTGTTATGTTGGACCTCATGTTCTCTATTCTGCACTCTGAAACACTAAAGATGGATAACATCTACTGGTAATGATGAATTTCCATTTTTATCATGTTAAATATTACAGTTTGGTAGCAGTTTTGAAATTCCTCAGATCTCTTATCTACGTTTTGGAGGGCTTGGAGTCTTAGGTTTTACACTCCTGTCCTAGAAAAAGGGAAAGCAGAAATCAAGCTTAGCGATTTTCATGAAGTCTGGCTTACAGTTGTAGTAATTAAGTTGTGCTATTTTTTTCCTTAAGAATGTATATGGCTATGTTAATTTATAGCACTGTGGCACACTGCTAGCCTGCATATTGTTTTGAACTTTTTAAAAGAAGTGCTGTTGCAATTTATGGTTTGTTATCCTTCTGAGGGCTTTGGCCAACAACAGGGATGGGAATTTGTATCTTTCAAAGGAGCACAAAACTGTTTTAAAAAAAGAAAAACAAAACTAGAGCACTAAGATCATATATATATATAAGGAACCTGCCGAGGGCAGTGTCCAGCAATTGGGCTGTTGAGTCTCAACCCACCAAACATTTTAATTATTTTATTTATTTACATAGCTTATAATATGTCCTAAACAACCAACTTTCCATGGAGTATTAAGGATGTTAAGGAGAATGATGGTTATTTTTCTTGCCAGCATGTGAGATTCATCAGAAGATGAAACAAAGCAGTAGGAATCCACCAATAACTCAACTTGTTCTGCATTAAAAATGAAAGGATAGCAACCATTCAGTGGCCTCACCACTGAAGTAGAATAGGCCTTGCCATCAAGGGAAACTATTTTTGTCATCATAATTCCCTATCAGCCCAAGAACTGGAAGGATGCCTTTTAATGTGGCTATGAAAAAGAAGCCACTGGCAGATTCGGAAAATCTATCGCCAGAATTCGTTGGTAGTGGAACAGCGACAGCTCCTGAGGGACATAATTATATATTTCTCCACAAAAGAATCCAGAAACGCGATCATGCAAAAGTTTTACAATAATAGTTTGCGAGTTGATGGCCAGGATTTGATTGTCTTCAAAGAGGTGCCATTCCAGATGTTAAAGGCAAGAAGTGACTATACTTTCTTAACTAAAGAGCTTAGAAATCATCAGATTCAATATAAATGGGAGGCCCCAGCCGGCATTACGGTCACATTTGAGAATCAAAGACTTCGTCTCAATTCTGTTTCGGAGGCTCGAGATTTCTATTGCAAGACTTTGAAGGCGGGACTTCCTGACTCACTTGGAAAAGAGGAAAGACAAGCCGAAGGAGAAGGCAAGCAGCAGATCACATGGCTGCAAGATGGAGGGTGTAGCTCTCCCCCTTCCGGAGAAGCAGAAGAGCGGAGATCGAGGATTTAACTATGTCTTCAAAATATTTGTCTGGTTTAAGATATGGTAACTTTGTCTAGATCCAACAATTTGCAAGGCACTCAGTCTTTAGACTACGATCTTTTCCTATTAGACATTCCATTGCAAGATGGAGGGGGTAGCTCTCCCTCCCTCGGAGAAGCAGAAAAGCGGAGATCGAGGATTTAGACATTCTAAAATATTTGTCAAAGTTGTGGATTGAATGGGGGTTTGCGACTTCTCTCCGGTAGAAAAAGCGGAATCGGATATTGGTGGGGTGATGCTGAATGTATATTTGTAAAATGTATGCAGAATGATTTACGCTGTTTAAACCCTGTTAGAAGGGAAAGTTTGATGAGATTATTTTAAAATAGAAGGTAAACTGATTCTTGTTGAAAGTAATATTTGAATATGTGGAATGATCCATGCTACTTAATTTTTATTAGAAGGGAAAGCTTGGTGAAATTATTTTGAGCTAGATTGTAAACTAATGTCTGCATAAATTTGATAGTGGTAAATATCAGAGAAGCAAGGGATGAGGGTAAAATGCATGCGGAATCTGGAGAGTCTACAGGAGGCTGGGGTAAATAACAAAGAAGCAAGAGACGAGAATAAAATACATATAGAATGATTTACACTATTTAAACATAAACAAAGATGATGCTGAATGTATATTTGTTAAATGTATGCAGAATGATTTACGCTGTTTAAACCCTGCTAGAAGGGAAAGTTTGATGAGATTATTTTAAAATAGAAGGTAAACTGATTCTTGTTGAAAGTGTTATTTGAATATGTGCAAGGATTCATGTTACTTAATTTTTATTAGAAGGGAAAGCTTGGTGAAATTATTTTGAGCTAGATTGTAAACTAAATTTGATAGTGGTAAATATCAGAGAAGCAAGGGATGAGGGTAAAATGCATGCGGAATCTGGAGAGTCTACAGGAGGTTGGGGTAAATAACAAAGAAGCAAGAGACGAGAATAAAATACATATAGAATGATTTACACTATTTAAACATAAATAAAGATGGGGGGCTGAGCTTAATACAAAGAGTTCTTTTTTTTCTTTTTTTCTTTTCTTTTTCTTTTCCTTTCTTTTCCTTTATATAATTTGTATTTCTTTTTATCTATTTTTTTTTAATATATTACTTTTATTTTTAATCCATATGATCATAAGATACTTTAGACAGAGGGCAGTGCCAGGTGTGGGCCCTGGGAAGTCGGGAGGATTAGGGATGGGGATTTAGGGGGGGTGGGTGGGTGGGTGTTAATATAGTCTCAATAAGAAAAAGAATGCACTTGTATACGGTTGTTCTTTTTTTTTTTTTTTCCTTTCTTTATATTTTTTTTTCCTTGGTTTATTTTATTTTTTATTATACTATATTAATAAACAACAGTTGAATAAAGGAATACACCAAGGGGGGAGGTAGAGGGAAAGAAGAGGGAGGAGTAAGGAAGGAGTAAGGGGAATGTAAGGAGGGCGTGCTGGGAGTAAGGGGAGAAGGAAGGATTGAGGGGAAAGGGAAGTAGGAGGGGAGTGTTAGAGGGAGGAAAGGAAAGTTGGAGGGGGAAGATGGGGTGTATGGAGGATGGAAGTGTCAGGTGGGGTTGTGAATGATGAGTTGTGTTTTCTTTTTTATCTTGTTCTATTTCTTTTCTTATAGCAAATATCCAGTATATAAGTGACTGTAAAATGGAATGTGAAAATGAATAAAATATATTTGAAAAAAAAAAAAAAAGAAGCCACAAAGCAGAGTTTCTCAACCTTGGGGACTTTAAGATGTTTGGACTCCAACTCCCAGAATTCCCAGGAATTGAAGTTCATACATCTTAATGTGACCAAGAGAAACACTATCTTAGAATGTAAAACCAAGTTGTTCATCATGACTATTCCTTTTTGAATTGTATTTCATTTTCAGAATTTTTGCATTGGGAATTTTAGTCCTAACCCCTTTGCAGTTAGCAATCTTATTTTGAAATCTCTGTTGCAAAGTCACAAGACCTAATAAATCTTCTTTATTTACATCAGCCTCTAGTAGTCATGCTGTAATGTATACTTTATCCTTCAGTTGTAAACATTCATACTTGTTCAACTGTTTATCTTCCAAACTGTGTTTTCCAAAGCTTAACTAGAGTGAAAGGCTTTTAAAAAAACTGGGGGAGAGGAGGAGGTTTAGGAGGAAGAGATTATCTTTGATGGAAAAAGTAGAATATATCTCTATTAATTTTTCTTTTAAAAAAAAGAAATTATAAGCATGTTTGTCCCACCCAAAGTGTTAAGAAATAATCTCATCTTGTAATTTGAAGTATTGTGTATTGCCTCTCTCTAACCTGCATCATTTTAGGACTTTCTTTAATAAACCATGACTTGATTTTGGCCAAGTCATAAGAAGACAATTGGTTCCACAGTCATTATGACAAACTATGCATCTGCCCAACTATTGTTCACAATACTTATTCATCTAGCAGATTGCCACCAGCATACCAATATGAACAGGTAATGCTCAACTTATGACTAGACTTGGGAATCAGAATTTCAATTTGCTAAGCACATAGTTAAATTACTTGTGCCTGATTTTACAAACTTTTTTGCCATGGTTGTTAAGTGAGTGACTAAAGTTGTTAAATAAATCCAGCTTTTCCCATTGTCTTTGCCTGTTGGAAACTGGTTGAGAAGGTCTCAAATGGTAATCACATGATCCTGGGACATTGTAATTATTATAAACATATGCTAGTTGCCAAGCACCCAAATTTTCATCATGTGACCAGGAGATGCTATCACAGTTATTGTAAGTCATTGAAGGTCAATTATGGTTCGGTTTCCATTTATTTTTAAAACTTATTTTTATGCCAACAGTTGCAGATGCCTGCTATTTATATTAACTCTTGAAATGAATAGCTAGAACATGAGTATAACAATGCAGTATTTTCTAAGTAATGCAAACATACCTAAATGCATTCCAAAATAGTCTGGTTAGGGCAGAAATCATGCACGGTGCATGTATACACACAGCCTGGTCAGCCAAAGTTAATGGAGACAAAAAGGGACAGGGATAAACTTACTAAGCAATTCCAAATAGGGTCTACATACATCCAAGTCAGAGGTGGGTTTCTCCTGGTTCGGCCCAGTTTGGCTAAACCGGTAGTCGTATTTTGGCTTGGGATGTAAAACTGGCAGCAACTCAGGCTGGCCATGCTCCCAAACTGGTTCCCCGGTCACCGCTGCATTGCCGGCATGTTGTTTAGTAGTGTGCGCAGTTCATTGTAAATTGTTCTGCACAGGTGCAAAGTGTGTGCAAAGCATGTGCAAAGCACGCGCAAAGTGTGCACAAAGTGAACCAGTAGTAAAACTGGGAGCAACCCAACCTCTGATCCAAGCTATTCCCTTTTGGAAACATTATGCAGAGCTAAAAATTAAAAGTTTGAGATCAGAAAAGGAAATGAAACCTGACTAAAATTAATATAACTATATTCATATTCCTCTTCATACCTTTCTATCCTTTTGAGCTACCTTTGCCTCTGCTGAATTCACCCATTGCTACATACATTACCTTATTTGTTTTTTTATGCTTATCTCTGTCATAATTTCAAGTCCATCCAATCATATGTTTTTCAGTCTCCTCCTTCCTTGTAACTGATTCATTTATTCTTTTTTAAAAAACAGAACCAGTGGTGGGTTCCGGCCAGTATGGCCCGGTACAACCGTACCAGTAGTAGTCAGGAACAGTGGCCACCGTACCATTATGGTGGCTCGTTTGGCCCAACCACCCACCCCCATTCCATATCTGTTTTTGAAGTGAAGTGCTAGAGACATGCAAGTGAGCAAACATTACAGATCTGCTCCAACTAGCATAGAGTGGACTATGGCAGGTTGGCTGGCCACAGCACAGTCCATCTTAGATGGTCCTAAACCTGGAACTGAAAAGTCATTTCAACCTGTTTCAGGACTAGAATTGGAATCTTCAGCATGGAATTAAGGTACTCAACCATTAAGCTACATTCATTTTCCAGTGCAATAAATACAAATTTTTTATTTTAATTATCCAAAAGAGGCAGAGGCTAAAGGATGTGTTTTTTAATTCCCTATGTTCAGTGGTTGTAAAGGGAGGAAGTCTGATTCTGTGAAAATTCTGGCTATCACTAGTCTTGCCACTATGGTTCTGTGATGAAAAACCTGTCAAGGTTTTTAAAGCAGCATCAGTGTTGGCTTTGCTGTGAACAGAAATTAAATAGCAGCAGCTTTTAAAATGAGATACAAATAACTATGCTCATAATGACTCTAGGCCTAATAGGCCGTTCCATATCTGTTTTTGAAGCAACCAAGCCAATTGCATACACACGCACAGCATGCGGCACTTACGTGACCTCCGGTGAGCAGCTGAGTGTCGCATGGGGCGGTAGAGTGCACATGTGTGCGCAGCGCACATCAGGCGCATGCATAGCGCACGTCAGGTGCTTGCCTGAACAGACCACAAGCAGCATACCAGTAGTGACTGTAAGAGCAACCCACCACTGAACAGAACCCTTCTAGCAAAGTCAGAGCAGGTTGTTTTGATGCTGGAGCACTTATGGTAAGGTCAGAGTAGATATTTAGGCTTTGGAACATTTCTATTGAAAAACAGGATGTCCTTCTGATTGTACTGGCTAGATAATTTTAAACAACAACCCAATTTCCATTTGCAAGCCTCAACACAAAAGGCCAAACAGAGCATTCAGAATCTTGAAACGACTACTCTGAATTTGTAAGATATGAATCAGACAGCACTACACTTCTATCATTTCAGTGTTTTTGCATAGTCCAAAATAAGTTTATTGCTTCATTGCAGGAGGAAGCTAAAAGAACTGACTCATAGATCATTGTAATAACATTGCCAAAGGGACATTAAGAGTTGTTAGCCTAATCTTGCGTAGCTTCTTCTCTGGTAATATAGTACTCCTAACCAGAGCATACAAAACATTTGCTAGAAAAATTCTCGAATACAGCTCATCTGTCTGGAAACCAAATTGCATATCGGACATTACTACAATCCAGTTAGTCCAGAGATACTTCACGAGAAGAGTCCTCCACTCCTCTTCTCACAACAGAATATTTTATGCCACCAGACTTGACATTTTGGGCTTAGACAACTTAGAACTACTCCACCTTCCGTCTGACCTAAGCATACTACATAAAATTATCCGCTACAATGTCCTACCTGTCAATGACTACTTCAGCTTCAACTACAACAATACACGAGTACACAATAGATATAAACTTAAGGTAAACTGCTCCAAACTCAATTGAAGAAAATACGACTTCAGCAACAGAGTGGTCAATGCCTGGAATGCTCTACCTGACTCTGTGGTTTCATCCCCAAATTCCCAACACTTTAACCTCAGTCTGTCTACTGTCGACCTCACCTCATTCCTAAGAGATCTGTAAGGGGCGTGCATAAGCACACCAACATGCCTACCATCCCTGTCCTAATGTTTCTTTTCAGTCATATCCATTTCATGTATTCATAATCATGTTTATACATATATATGTTGTCTAATACACGCTTGACAAAATAAATAAAAATAAATAAATAAAAATATGGTAGAAATGAAAATGAAAATCCTTTCAGTTCAAAGCAGATGCTAGCTGGCAAGACAAATAAGATGACAAAATGATAAAAACTGCAAGGTACTCAACTCAAAGAATGACAAGATAAAAAGAAGTGCTTAGCTAATATTGAGATTTGTTGAAGTCTGATGATCCCACCTTAATTTTGAAGGATTTCAGGATCACTGGTTTATGTAGAACATCCTGAGTTCTTTTGGATATGCCTATTCTAAAGCTTGGCTATGTTTCAGAATACTTTTTTTTATTTAAGTGGTTGGTAACTAAGTTGTTGTAGCCATTGATATGAATAAGGCAGTAGGTAAAATATTAGAAAGTCTGAAATAATATCAAGTATATATTTTAAGCTTTGAGCATTTGAAATGGTTATTTTCAAGTTTTTTTGTTGCTCCTAGTCTACTCCCCCTATTATTTTCATCTCATTTTTGTAAAGTATGACGTAGTAGCAGTCATTTATCTCTTTCTCATGTATGATTTTTTTAAAAACTCAGATCAATTGAACTGAATCTTCCTGCTCTTGAATTATAAATTCAGTTTGAAATTTAAAAGTGTAATAATTCAAATTCAAATCATATTTTGGCTGCTTTATACCTCTCCTAGATTTTACAGCCTGTATATGTCTCTAGATTATTTTAGAATAAATCTACTGACATTAATGGACAGAAGGTAATCATGATTTCAACAGAATTGCTCCACAAATGCACTTTCATTCAAGGTACTGGAATTGTAAATCATAACTGGTGTGACCTGACATCAATCAATCAGTCCAGAATGCTTTTATGCTCCATTAATTGCTTGACTCTTTAAAGAAGTTTATTGCTTTATCAGATGATATCACAAACAAATACTTTAACTATTAAGCCCATTTAGATAACAAAAGTCTTTAAGCTGATTTACAGAGATGACTGACCAAATTAAAGCTGTAGATTTTTTGATGCAGGGAGGGTAACGTACTCTGATAGAAGAAATTAAGAAAATAGTTTCTGTACAGAAAGCTCTTGCTTCTTGCTTTAACTGTTGCACCTGTCAAGTAGGAGGAAAATCCACTTCACTTAGTCTTCTCTAAATAAAAAGATCATTAAAGGGTATTTAAATCCAGTTGTATTTACCAAGTCAGTACTAAATGCATTTCACCTGGCAACATTTGTTAAAATGGGCTCTGTCAATTTTATAATCAAGAACACATTTTATAGAGGTGTAGGAATTCAAAGCTACTCTTTGCTACGTCTATTATCTCATTATCCCGGAAAGTTTTATTCTGTTTTACTGCAGACTTGGGCAGAAGACTGAAGAGAGTATAGATTTCCTCTTGCTGCTACTACCATCTGGGAAATGTCTTTTAATGACAAATTTAAAACACACTGCATCAGGTCTTCTGTTCATGAAGAATTATGCACTGTGTAATAGAGTGTTGAGCCAAAAGAAGATAAAAATCGTAATGCAGTTTGTATATTGTGTCGAGCTACTAAAGAGCTCCTTCCTCTTGGTGGGGGATCACACCAAGTTGTCAGCTAAGGTTTATAAACTCTAATCCTTAGAGTCTCAATTTGTATAATCTCAGGGGTCACCTAGAGTGGAAACCTAATTAGCTGCTCTGTATTCATATTTCTCAGCAACGAAGTGAAGCCAAAAGAGTTTGCAATTTAATCTAGCATTCTTTTCTGTGGGGCAGAAATTGTGGTTTGAGTTTTTACTTTACTTTTCCATTATTTTAGATTTATTCCACTTACTTGCTTCTGAAAAATTCATCAAGCCTTTGGCTTACTGGCTTTATTCTGCCTATTCAGATACTTCGTTAGTCTTTTCTCATAAACACAACTGGTTGAGAAAAGGTTTTTCCAGTGATGGCACACAGCAAATGTCTTGTTCCTTGTAAGAGGTGGTATTCAGCCGGTTCAGACCGGCTTCGGTAGCGGAAATCGTGGGTGAACCCACCCTGCCCCAGTTCTATGCCGTCCTATTTAGGCATGTTTTTGGAGCCAGTCGCATGCACGGAAGTTGCACACGCAAGCAAAGTGCATGCATGGACCCACAAAAAGACCGGGCGTGCCTGCGGGGAACCAGTGGTAACAAAATGTGAAACCCACTGCTGTTCTTTGTACTAAAGATGATGCCTTTTCTTTTGCTATCTTCTATCAATGGGTAAAGACAAAGTTTTCACTTTTCACACATTTTCTGCTGTGAACTTTATTTTTATCACCTGACTTAAATTCTATTTTATCTCATTTTATTTTTTACTAAGCTCTGAGCTTAGGAAGGGAAAACCTACATTCAGATTCTTGCTTATTTGTAACAAAAACTGAAATACATAGAAATAGATATGTTCTTCATCCTGCTTTGTTAAGAACTTTAATGTTCATATTTTACAGAGAGAAAAAAGAATACACTGCAAGAGAATTTTATGGACTGTAAAACAGATGATTCATATTGGACCAATTTGTGTTCATCTGGGAGAATGTAAGGAATAGAACTTTGATGTCTTTTATCCTCTGAGGGCATATCTCAAATACACATATATGGAAACAATCCAGATGTACAACTCTGGATCTTGTATTAAACGAGCTTTTGATATGTTTTTAATCATCTCACATTATGAAATATTTATTCCAGATAGATACTGCCCTTATGAAATAAACTGCAGATATCATGGATCTTGTATGTAGATCAGTTTAATTTGACAGCCTGTCCATTTTTTCCAAGTAAAACAACCTAGTGATGATTACATATTTGGTAAGTATACCTAACAGCAAATGTTATATTTCTGAATTTTTCAAATTTATGTCACTGGACCCAACTGGACAAGACAAAGATGTAACTTCTGACCCCTGTTGTGGTTCTCCTGCCACAATCCATTAGTGAATCTGTTGTTGTTTTTTTAATTTGCAACATATTTATACCACCCTTTCTCAAAACTCAGGACGGCATACATACCATGTTTTCCCAAAAATAAGACAGGGTCTTATTTTCTTTTGACCTCCAAAATAAGTGTTTGGCCTTTTTTCGCGGAGGTCTTATTATTTTTGAGGTGCAGGAGGTGGTGAGCATGGTCACCTCATGGCTGCTGCTGTGTTGCAATATTTTTGGGGAGTGCTTATTTTCAGGGGAGGGCTTATCTTAGCGTATGCACTCAAAAGCCTGATTGGGATTATTATCCGGGGAGGTCTTATTTTCAGGGAAACAGGGTAGTATAAAGTAAAACGATCAGCTCCAATTCCATACAACCAGCTAATTGGTTATAAATACTATGGCTCACCAAAAATCATTGCTAAGCATCATGCTATGTAGACATTATGGTTTTCACTGTCTTCCCAAATGTGAATTGTTGTCATCTTCCAAATAATGTGATGCATGCATTTAATTTCCTTCTGTTTAGCATAATTCTAAATCCTGATAAATATGAAAGGAGTTGGATAATGATGATAGGAATGTCAAGAGAAGAGGCAAAGAATCTAAAAGAAAACAGGAGTTGTCTGGGGGAGGTCTTGGGAAGCCAAATGCCGATTGGCATCCAGAAACCTGCCTCAGGTCAGGAAGCCTCAGTTGGCTAGGCCCACTGGGGTGCAGGCATCTTCCAGTGATGGGTTTCAATTTTTTTTAGAACCTCTTCTGTGGGTGTGGCCTGCTTTGTGGGAGTGGTTTTCCAGCCATGTGACCAAGTTGGAGTGGCTTGGCAGTCATGTGACTGGCTGGGCATGGCCAACTTGTAAAATGTGGTGAAACTCACTTAACAACGCTCTTGCTTAGCAACCAAAACGTTGGCTCAGAAACTCTGGCATTTGAAGCACACAAGTCTTAAAGCTGTCAAGTTACAAGACCCTTGCACCCCTAACCCTTTAGAAAAAAAACCCAGGGGTGTTCAAACTTGACAGCTTTAAGACTTGTGGACTTCAACTCCCAGAATTCCTCCTCTCCCAGAATTCCTCCTCTCACTCTTCATCTTGATGATGTGCGGACGGTCGGGGGGAGGGAGCTGGAACCGGTTCTAAACAGCAGTGTAGATTTGTGGAACCTCTTCTATAGAAGAGGTTAGAACTGGCAGGAACCCACCCCTGGCATCTTCCCTCTATACACAAACACACACCACTCCCAAAAGGCCTGAAACTTCTTTCTGACCCTCCACACCTGTCTCCACTTACCTTTTTCTTTTTCTGCAGCTGCTGACAGGTACACCCAGCCAATGCCAGGCTCTACTAGAAAGCGAGTGAAAACCATCTTCCTCAAGGCTAGAGTGGCAATTTTTGTCAAGGTTGGCAGGAACACAAAATAAGCCAGAGAAGTTCTAGTTCCTGGTCAGCCTTGAGAAAAGTTTCCTTTACTAGCTTCCTGGCCGTTATGGTTGAGGAACAGAGGGGAAATGTCTGTGGAGATTCTCACTCATCTAGATCAGTGGTCTCCAACCTTGACAAATTTAAGACCTGTGGACTTCAACTCCCAGAGTTCCTCAGCCAGCAAAGCTTGAGTTGAAGTCCACAGGTCTTAAAGTTGCCAAGGTTGGAGACCACTCATCTAGATCATGGTAGTCGCAAAGGTGCTTTTTTCCAAAAGGCAACTAGACTTTCTTTGATGACATTTCACTTCTCATCTCATCTTCAGCTCTGAAGAAGCTTCTTGGATGAGAAGTGAAACGTCTTCAAAGAAAAACCAGAAAGTCTGGTTGCCTTTTGAAAAAGCACCTTTGGGACAACAAAGGGAAAAGTCATCAATGAGAAAGTCTAAATATGTCAAGGATTATCATACAGTTTGATTTTTTTTAAAAAAATCAAGATAAGAGACACAATGGTGTAATTAGTTGCATTCTGTGGCTACCAGATTTTGTTTTTAAATCACATCTTGCAGACATCCCTGTGCGAGACGTTTTCTTGGCTAATGTGCCACTCCTGTAATGTACTCTAATTGTACTCCCCTCTGATTCTCTCTCTCCACAGATCTACAGCAAAGACTTCTGTGTGTTGCTTAAAAACAAACAAAACATAAATTCTTCTGTACTTATAAACATCTCTATTTTGGAGTTTCTAAAGGCTGAAGAGGAAATTTATCACAACTTTCATCTATATTATCACATTCACAACTATCTGATGCTAACCCTGGGGCTCCAGTATTGTTCCCATGTGCATCAATCACCTTGTAGAGTAGACTTTCTGAATCTTGGCACCCACTAGACTTCCTACCTGAAATCTCTACTTTAAAAAGTATCCCGTTATTTAATTTCAATGAATATTAAATAGGAAGTGGAATTTTTGCAATTCCAGCATCTTTTTTCTTTGCCAAATTTCATATAAGCCCTATGTTTTATTAGAAAATAATTAAACAATTGCAGTGCAATACTTTGCTTGGATATATGCACACCTACCCAGGAAAAAAGAAAGCAGTTCTAAAGTGGGTGGTAAGACATATCCTGTTCTTAGAGGAGTTGTGGGGAGCAACTTCATCATTATTGTTTAGTAATGATATTCTGGGACTGCCCGCACAATCCACAGCAGCAGCCATTTTATAAAAAGACAAGCATGTCTTTCATCTAACAAGGCGAGTTTCTTGCCACCTTCACAAAATCTTCTGAATCCTCGAAGCTTCTATTCAGTTGCTGGGTGAGATTTTTATTCTTGGATCATGGTCTAGTGTAATTTGGGAAATGGACGTGGGGGAAAAGTTTTAAAAAAACAGTCCATCCATGGAAATGAGGAAACAATTTGTGGCTGGTTCTTTTTAAATGATGGTTGCTTGAAGGTTGCTCAACAGTTTGGAATGCAAGACGCCGTCCCAGTAGAATTGAGGCAGATTACAAGAGGGGAGGTTAGGAGGCAAAAAAACAAATGTAATTGATTGTGTGATTGGGTAGATTATCACCTACTTGCAACTATCAAGGAATATAGGATTTGTAAAAATCAGATGGTAGAGAATTTTGAAGTGAATTCTGGACTACATATTCCACAGATGTACAAAACATGGAGTGCCCACCACTTTAGGTGAAGTGCTAGAGACATGCAAGTGAGCAAACATTACAGATCTGCTCCAACTAGCATAGAGTGGACTATGGCAGGTTGGCTGGCCACAGTCCATCTTAGACAGTCCTAAACCAGGAACTGAAAAGTCATTTCAACCTGTTTCAGGACTAGAATTGGAATCTTCAGCATGGAATTAAGGTACTCAACCATTAGGCTACATTCATTTTCCAGTGCAATAAATACAATTTTTTTGTTTTAATTATCCAAAAGAGGCAGAGGCTAAAGGACGTGTTTTTTAATTCCCTACGTTCAGTGGTTGTAAAGGGAGGAAGTCTGTTTCTGTGAAAATTCTGGCTATCACTAGACTTGCCACTATGGTTCTGTGATGAAAAACCTGTCAAAGTTTTTAAAGCAGCATCAGTGTTGGCTTTGCTGTGAACAGAAATTAAATAGCAGCAGCTTTTAAAATGAGATACAAATAACTGTATGCTCATAATGACTCTAGGCATAATAGACCATGGGTTATGATCATACAAATTCTCCTAAGTGGGTGAAATCTATAGCTTAGGACATAGTGTAGCTCCTTTGTTCTAGACCAGTGGTTCTCAACTTCAATAACTTCAAGATGGGTGGACTTCAGTCCCCAGAATTCCCCAGCTTGCATGTTGTTTAGGGAATTCTGGAAGATGAAATCCACACATCTCAAAGTTACTGTGGTTGAGACACTCTGTTCTAGATTAAATTGCCTATTTGCATTGTGTTGCAGAGTCATACTGCATACCACAATGACGTATGTAAAGAATATGCATAGAGTAAGTCTCTGAAACAAACACCTGAAGTAGTTAAATATTTGTGAATACATTTAAGCATATCATTATATAGTAAATAGTCAACAACAGTCAAATAGCCATTAAATATCACTTGTAACTGCAAAGGGCTCCAATGGGGGCTTACACAACCTATCATAATACAGAAGCAACTTGCCTTCCATTAATGACCTGCACACTGCACGAGTCAAAAAGAGGGTTGTGAAAATATTTACAGACTCCTCACATCCTGGACATAAATTGTTTCAACTCCTAGCCTCAAAACGATGTTATAGAGCACTCCACACCAGAACAACTAGACATAAGAACAGTTTTTCCCCGAACGCCATCCCTCTGCTAAACAAATAATTCCCTCAACACTGTCAAACTATTTACTAAGTCTCCATTACTATTACTATTAATCTTCTCATTGTTCCTATCACCTATCTCCTCCCACTTATGACTGTTTGACTGTAACTTTGTTGCTTGTATCCTTACGATTTATATTGATTGTTTCCTAGTATGATTTGATTACTTATTTGTACCCTATGACTATCATTAAGTGTTACATCTTATGATTCGTGGCGAATGTATCTTTTTTTTTAAAGTACACTGAGAGCATATGCACCAAAGACAAATTCCTTGTGTGGCCAATCATACTTGGCGTCAGGCCTACAATTATATTCCTTTTAGAATTTTGGCCTGCCACACTTTCTCTTATTTTATTATGCTTTTCCATTAGTATAGTAGTTGGGAGGGGGGAATAGAAAGGAGTAGGATTGTGGAATGTATTGTTATCATTCTTTTCTAGAAGACCAAGGTCATCTTTTGTCTCTGCACTTTTACACCTGACCGGAAGAAGCTGGGTGGAGATGCCAGCGTGGAAGAAGAAGATTGGACAATGTGATGGATTGTGGGTGTGGGGACAAGATCATGAACTTTTAACTGGGTAGGATTCTGATGTAATTTCCAGAATTGGGATTACACAGATGTGCTAAAATGTCTGATTTATTAAATTGGAACTTTAAGGATCGTTTTGCCTTGGACTCTGATTTAATTCTACATGATACTTGGAATGCTGACATTTGGCCAATAAAGAATTCTATTTCAAGTCAACAAACAGGCTGTTTAGCATCAGAAAGTTGCAGGTTATGAGACTCATTTTAACCATTAGTGATTTAAACCATCCGAGTTACAGAAATGTACCAGGAAAAACGGGTTCCTAGTAAAAGGAGCAGGTACTAAACTCCTCCCTCTAAATAAGCTGAATGCAGACCATCAGAATGGATGGAATGGCGGAGGAGGCTAAACATGATTCCTTTAGAAACTACACTGGCACTCGGAATAATTGCTAACAGATTTCAGTTCACAGGTCTCCACTTTCTTTCCCCTTATGGTTCCTTCTTAACTTATCAGCATATTTTATGTTTGAGTTATTAGAAACTGCATCCTTCATTTATTGATTCTTGACAGTTACCAGCCAGCTTCTAATTGTTTCCAGCTCTGGAGGTTTCAAAAGCAGTGATTTTCATTTTTGATATTTTAATCATTTCTGTATCTTTCTCTCCTCCCTAGTATCCTGCATTCATTCTCAGGCATAAGATTTATATTAAGGTCTGGGCATCTCACCATGGCACTTTTTTCCCTCAGGAGAAGGTGGGCAGATTTTCTTGTAACACAGTGGCAAGGAAAACTCAGTGGGATGGGGGGTGCTTCATTTTCTTCTTGCTTGTCAGCCATCCTCCTTGGCTTTTAAAAATTGTTTACCTAGCCTCTAAATCACTCTCCTAGATTGAAAGAAGGTTCTCTGCAAAAGAAAAAAAAGTATGTGCAGAGAAAGCAGGGGTGAAATTACTGCCCTTTTAGCAAGAAATTAAATTACAATTTTTACTATCGTTCACCTCAATTCAAGATCAAGAGCAGGGAAAGTCTTAGGAGATTAACTTAGAATGCCACAATGATGTCAAAATCATGAAACTGTTGGAAAACAATTGTGCATAATTTCCAATTCGGTTTGAGCCCACCACATTCCCAGTCAATCCCTACATCCAGATTACAGCAATCCCACATGGCACTAGGTTCCACTAGCAGAAATATAGCTTGATGTTGATATATTAAATGCCAGCAAAGATCAAAATCTGTTAACCGGCAAAAATGAGACAAAGGCAGGCAAAAGCAAATCAGGAAGAAAGAAATGAACTATAAACAACATTATCTATCTATCTTCTGTCTGTCTGTCTGTCTGTCTGTCTGTCTGTCGGTCGGTCGGTCGGTCGGTCGGTCGATATCAAAAGGAGCAGATTTTTTCAGAATCACTGGAAACATGACTGTGATTTCATGGACAGATGAAAATGTCTTCCAGCTTTAATCCTCAACAGAATAGAATTGGGAAGTAGCACCAAAAACAATCCCTTCTCTATACTTACCGTTCAAGAAACAATACTGTAGATGGACATGATGTAGCCAACAGAAACATGCATCAAACATCACAATGCAATGTGACATTTAATACTTGTGTCACTCTATTATTCCTAAGTATGGTGTTTGTATTGCAACACAGCAGCATGCATTTCATTCTTGCAGATGTCCATAGCTAGCACTACATATCTTTATTAATTTAAATAATTTATATGGCCACCCATTTCACATCAGAGACTCAGGGTGGCATATAAAATTAAAATTCATTATAAAAACACATCAACAGGGTTAGTCTAAGCCCCTGACCCAAAAGTCTGGAAAAACAGCCACAAAAGGCCTATACTAGGGTTATTATGGATCATCTAGATCAGTGGTCTCCAACCTTGGCAACTTTAAGACTTGTGGACTTGTCCACAGGTCTTAAAGTTGCCAAGGTTGGAGACCACTGATCTAGATCACTGTGAAAGATGCTCACATGTTTCAGAAAATGGAAAAAAAGTCTTCAAAACAAAATCCTTCAAAGTTAACAGGTGGCAAGAAAAGTGTGTGGAGACCAAGTACAAAGTAAATATTGAGTCATGAATACCTAATCCCAGTAAATTACTAAATTAACTGATTCATGAATATTCAGATTGAAATTCTGTATTATTTTAAAGATGGTTGTTTTATGTGCATTAGAAGCCTAAATGTGGAAAAATCTTCAAGGATTTAGAACTTTAATAAAAAGTAATTAGAAGATATATTTTGAATTTTCTGCCATTTTGGTAAATATAGCTATGAGTAAATTTATCAAGTGAGGTTTAGCTTGCTTTCCCTTTTTCATATCCAAATGGTTTTATTAAAAGAAAGTTCATGTGAAAGTTAGTTTTGGTGCATTTTCTGAATATTTATATTCTTGTTTACATTTCTTCCTCGTGCCTGTATTTCTGATATTAAGTTTTTGAGTTGCAAATTGCTTCACAACATTTGGAGATATTGAAATTTGGACATAGAACTCATTCCAGTTTTCCTATAGATTCAGGGACATCATATCTGAGTTAGAACCAGAAGTCAGTTTTCTTTCCCACTGTTAGATATATGCGAACTAAATATGATATATTGTATAATACTGTAATCGGAATTTGCCTTCTTCCTTGGAACATCTAACTCAGCAGCAAGACACATGGTTGTTGTTGTTGTCGTTGTTGACGAAGTCATGTCTGACCCATTGCAATCACATGGACAATGTTCCTCCAGGCTCTCCTGTCCTCCACCATCCTCCAGAGTCCATTTAAGCTCACTGCGACTGCTTCAGTGACTCCATGCAACCACCTCATTCTCTGTCGTCCCCTTCTTCTTTTGCCCTCAGTCTTTCCCAGCATTAGGCTCTTCTCCAGTGATTCCCTGTAAGTCACAATATTACTAGACATGGCTATCTTTGCATTTGTGAGGATTCCTTTCTCTACATATGTTTCATTTTTAGTTTTTGATATGTCAAACAGCCATTCAAGACAAAATGATATTAAATTATTTACACACTGGCTGGGGAATTGTGGGAGTATCTTAAAGTTGATATGGCTGAAAAAACACTGCCATAGGGAGTGGTATGCCTTCCATTAAAAGGCTACCACTTACCATGACAACTGTGTGGTGAGCAAAGAGATGGTCTCAGCAGGTTCCAAGTAAATTAAAGAATTAATCCCAACAAGCAAATGCAAAACCATAGTCATGTAGATACTTAGAACTACAACATTTTTGTTGCAACATTTGTCTGCAGAATATATATTCTGGCTGTTTCTGTGTCTGCTCGTCCAACAATCTGATTAGCAGTTCCTAATTATCTTAAGATCTAGGATATTTGAGTTTCAATGCAATCCTACTTCAACTGCTACCGCTTATTTTGGTAATGATAATGAGACAGATCTTTGCAGGCCATACTTTATGGCTTTGGGACTTCTATTTTCCTATAGTATGTTCTTATATTTAAAAAACAATATTATTGCTGTTTCTGTTTGACCCCTGGTATGCCCAAATATGGGAGGGAGCATACTGCTTCCCTTTTCTGTCTATCGACTCACTCTGGGAGCCGTCCAGATAGAAAGCCATTTTTTAAATTTTGCCTTGTTATGCAACACAAATGGAACACACACACACACACACACACACACACACACACACACACACACACACGTGTGTGTGTGTGTGTGATGGGTGTTTGACCCATCAAAAGCAAATAAAAAGGTTTATAAAAGAAAGCACAAATTATTCATGATATTAGACACGAAAGATTTTTTTCTACTCCCTCAGATTTGTTGTATGGCTTTTAGAAAAATAAATGGAAAAAATGCCATCTTTTCCCCATCTTTGGCTAATTATACTAATATACAAACATGTAGGAATGTCGTAAAATTTCTGATGATACAGCATATGGAGAATATTTTCCTGAAATGTAGCTTGACTGAGAGGCTGAATCTTTCTTAAATAAATAGTATCGGGATCCTTTGGGGAACCTGCAAGTTCATTTTTTTTAAAGTGTTAAATGGTTTAAATATTCTCATGTTTCACACTTGGCATTCTGTTGTCAATTTAGAAAAAGAGGGAAGACAGGTCATGGATGATTGCTATCACTTGGATTAGAGCAGTGATTCTCAACTTTTAGGTGAGTGGAAACCAGCTCTAAACTGGCTGGCGAATTCTTGGAGTTGAAATCCACTTATATTAAAGTTACTAAGATTGAAAAACATTGGATTACAGCAGGCAATATACAGTAAAAGAAACTGAGCTTTTATTGATTAACCAGAAATTTGGTCACTCCACCCACAAATCTAGAAAATGTGCTAACATAAGCTATCATGTAAATATAACTATTGTTTGTTTGTTTGCTTTTAAAAAAAAAATAGGCCAAATACAGAAGGGTGATATTTTCATGTTCTAAAAAATATGTCATCAAAGCATTATAAATGATGCTTAATAGAGCATAAAATGATGGGTTGCTTGTCATCTAGCTACAGGATCTTGGAGGGTATGTTGGTAAAAGAGGCAGTAGTATATAATTGATCTTGCTCTATCTTGAAACACAGGTAGGATCAAGCATAGCTAATATTGAAAGAGAAATCCAGGCACTACAATTGGTATCTGGGAAACTCCTAGAAGTCAGTACCAAACTAGTTCTGAACTGGTTCAAGAAAACTATATTGGTTTGTCTGTAAAATTATTTTTCGCAGTTTTAATGGCCCAGTTGTTTTCAGCTTATATCAACAATGCTCTATCCTTCAACTATGCCAATAAGACTACAATTAATAAAAATGGGATTAATTTTGAGTATGTGTAATACATTACAGTAACCACGATTGCTTAACCATATTAACACTCAATTAACATACAACTAAACTCATAAATATTATTTACAACTATAATGGTTTGTAAAACCATAATGGATGGCTTCAAATAACAAATTAAATCAAAATCAAACAAACCACATGATGACTTAGTTTGTCATGCAAGGGATGTGTAGGTAATCTTCAATTTATGACCATTTGTTTAATATCTCTTTGAAGCAACAACAGCACAGAAAAAAAGTGATTTTTACGTCTTCGCACTTAATAATCATTGTAGCATTCCTGGATCGCATGATCAATTCAGGCAGTAGGCAATGAGCATGTATTTATGATGGTTGTGGCATCCCAAGATCCCATGATCAGCATTTGAGATCTTCCCTGGTGTCTTCTGACAAGCAAAGTCAATATGGGAAGCTGGATTCTCTTAACTACTGCAGTGATTCACTTAATGACCATGGCAAGAAAGATCATAAAATCAGGTGCAATTCACTTGATTGCATCATTTAGCAATGACAGTTCTTGTCCCATTTCTGGTCCCTCAATGACTACCTGTAATCTGGGTTATAATAAAGGAACTAAATGTAGGAGGACAGGAAGAATTTCCACATTTGGGGCCCAAACTTTTAAGACCCGAGGTAGGCATCCTAAGTTTAATGATTGAAAGTAAGTACATTGTTCATATATTACATTGACTAACATGAGAATTCAGTCACAGTCTTGATGTCATTGTTTACTGTTAAGTAAGCTCCCCGTTGGGAAAGCGAGTACGTTCAGAGAAGCGTTGTGAGAGTGTTGTTGAAGAACACACAAACCAGTATACAGAGACATTGCAGTTTAAATAGGCTTTTACTTTCGTGGAAATAGAGGTATCAGAGTCCATCAATCAGTCCAAGTCATACACGGATAAGACAGTCAGTCATCAATGTCTTTCAGTTAAGGGATAATCCAAATAACATAGTCCATAATCATACAATCAGTCCGATACACAAGTTTGCTAGCAGTTGCAAAACTTACAATAGCTCACGGTACTCAGATCAGATCAGCCCAGCATCTAATGAACAGAGAGAGAGCTAACAGACATTCTGGCTCCCTCTTATGGCCAATTGAGGAACACAGCAACCAATCACATTTTACAGTATGATTTAAAGAAACAGGTATAGCATTGTTACGTGGTTTATAAATTGCCAACTCAACTGTTAGAATTATATTCCTAACATTTACCACCCTTGCTTCCTTATTGCCAACATAACATGAGCTTCAGTATATTTTTTTCTCAGTTTTACGGAGCCGTCTAATATTTGTCAATTCTAAATATAACATACTGACTTGGTTAGTCAACAAATGTCTTACTTTAAATTCTTCATCAAAACTTGGCAGTCAGAGCTAGCAGGATCTTGCTAAATATCTTCCTGGGTTATTCATAGTTGTTACAGTGTAACACATAATAATAAATCTGATAACTGCTCCAATTTAAGAAATAGAGATGTTCCTTTTTCAGATTTGCAACTCACTGATCATCCAAAGACCAGAATAGAAAGTTTCACACATTATTACAAATGGCACATCATATAACAGCTCTGCAAAGGATGGACACATACAGCTGCTCTGTGTTTGTATGCCTAAAAAAATGAGACCTGATTTCTTTTCCAATTGTGTAGCACTTATGGCAAAGGTGTCAAACTCGCAATGACACATTGTCGTCAAATGACATATTGCAACTTCCCCCCTTCACTAAAATGGGGGTGGGCATGACCAGCATGTGATGCATTCAGCCCATGGGCTACAAGTTTGACACTCCTGACCTATGGCAATTATCAATAATTTTATGCACTTCCATCAGTGACAAATCTCATATGGTTTTCAACTAAACCCTAAAGATTGGCATCTTTATTTCAGAATAGTGTCACCTGGGGTTCAACAATGCAAAATGAGCAGTATGTTATATGCAGCACACATAAAAAAGACATGAGGCTTCAATCATGCATGCCTGGCCATGTTGACTTTTTTCATCCTCCAATTTCAAGAGCAATTGTACATTTATTTCTTAGAGTTGATCACATTACAGGAGAAAGATATGCCAGTATTCCACCAGACTTGATTATACATGCACAAATGGAGGTAAAGTCAATCATATCCTAAAGAATACCTGAAAGATACCAAGCTCTTAAAATAGCCATCTGTTTTTACCTACCTATCCTATCCATTCACCTACTCAGTTTATTTCCTGTATTGATTCAAGACAGTGCATGAGCATACCAGCATGCCTACCGTCCCTGTCCTACTGTCCCATTTGTATGTACTCTTTATGTGTTTATGGCTGTGTTTTGCTTATTTTTATCCATTTATTTGTGCCATTTTTTCATGTGTTTTTCTTATTTGTTTCCTTGTACTTGTTGACAAATTTAAATAAATAAATAAAGTATTCAGGTTGACTAACATTTTTAAACAACCCAAGCACTTAAAGCAGTGGTAAAATTCTAATTTTTTTATTACTGGTTCTGTGGGCGTGGCTTGGTGGGTGTGATGTGGCTTGGTGGGCGTGGCTTGTTGGGTGTGGCAGGGGAAGGATACTGCAAAATCTCCATCTCCACCCCACTCTGGGGCCAGCCAGATGTGGCATTTGCCAGTTCTCTGAACTACTCAAAATTTCTGTTACCGGTTCTCCAGAACCTCTCAGTGCTGGATTTCACCCCTGACTTAAAGTATAAATTAAAATTAACTTCGATGAACTACTGAAAATCCATACCTAAATTCTGTGAGAGCCAAAGCCAAATATAAATCCAGAAGGAGTACAAATTCCCCAAACTAGAATGTGTGAGTTGGCTCTAAGAAGGTGCAAGCTGAATTCAACCTCTGGATGCCATGCTCAGAGTAGGATCTGGGGCCAGGACAAAGATATGATGAATTTTTCATTTACATTTAACTAGCATTAATTACCATTAATGCATTTGATTCCAGTCAGGTATTTAATCATTTGTTTCTTTCCTTACATTCAATAATAATTGAAAAGATCTTTGAAGGCAACACCTGAAGCTTTTCTGGGTCATAAGAAGGTCACACGCAGGGCTTGTGAGTGTGTATTTCTGCTTCAAAGAATAAAGCTATTTAAAACATGAGATAAGATTCAACCAACCTTACATTTAAAATATTAATAGAATGAGTAGTTAACAGTTTATTATTATAGAAAATAGGTATGTTATCTATCCAGACATTGGAATTGTTACATTCTTATTCTATATTCTACAACTCAGTTATGAAGTATCAGTTATCCAAGAATTTTAAAACCTGGAAAAAAATTGTCTTGCTATCTGAGTTCACATCTGTTACAAAATCTACTTTTCCAGGTGCCATTACCTTGGAAACAAGATGCCAGGAGACTACAAAATGGTTCCAAGGCTCAAGATCGATGCCTAAAATTAGTTAATAAAATTATTTTTTAGGTCCTTCATGTTATTTTCATGCTAAGCTCTGCATTTGTTTAAGTACTTTCATGCACCACTTGATCTCCTGAAAACAAAAGCAATGTGGGTTTGCAACAGAAGAAAACTGAACTGTAGGTCACCTGTACTCTTGTGTATAATCTTTTGAGTATTAGAGTTCACAAAGCATAAAAAGGAATTTGGGACCTAGTGCTGAATTTTGTATATGAACAGTTTTGGGCTATTAAAGGTTTAATTAAAGTATACAGTGTTTGTTTTTCTTATGATGGTAAAGATTGGCTTGTGGATAGATGGGCAGGGCATGTTGGTTAACGTATTAGATGAGGATCATCTTAAGGGATGGGGTGGTTCAGTGGCTAAGACGCTGAGCTTGTTGATCAGAAAGGTCAGCAGTTCGAATCCCTAGCGCCTTGTAACAGAGTGTGCTCCCATTACTTGTCCCAGCTTCTGCCAAACTAGCAGTTCGAAAGCATGTAAAATTGCAAGTAAAAAAACAGGAACCACCTTTGGTGGGAAGGTAACAGCATTCCGTGCACCTTTGGCGTTTAGTCATGCCAGCCACATGACCACGGAGACGTCTTAAGACAGCACTGGCTCTTTGGCTTTGACACAGAGATGAGTACCGCCCCTTAGAGTTGGGAATGAGTAGCATATGTGTGAGGGGAACCAACCAGATGAGGACCTTGGAGATTCAGGTTGGAGTTCAGTCTCAGCTACCAAAGCTCATTGGTTGACTAGTACAGGATATTAAGGAGAAGGAAACCAGAATTTTGTTCATGATTCCTCAATCGTGAGGTCTTTTCAGGGTCCTGACAATTTCTTTTACTGTTTATATTGATGAGTATTGAGTTATGCACTTGCCTTAAAAATCAGCAGATCTTGTCCTGTCCCCTCTCTTCCTTTCCAAGACCATCTAAAGAAATTAGGGTATCTAGATAACAGCAACTTTCCTCTCTTTAAACATAGAAAAGGGGGGAGGAGTGAAATGTCCCATGGTATTGGCATGTAGCCAGGGGGATGGAAGAATGGAGGAGAAGGACGTGGTTTCTGAATAATGGAAGTAGAGGAGGAGTGCCATGAAAGGCTAGGTTGGGAAGAGAAACATGAGGTAGATAGCTCAGAAATCCAGGGATCAAGAAATCTTATGGGCACCTAAGTGCAAACCCTTGTAGTTCTCACATGGAACAGCTTTTTCTTGGAGAAGGCTCAGTGTTCAAGCTTATCAAGATCCTTTTGAAACTTGAGTCTGTCTTCAGGGATGTTAGCAATCTCCTCACCCACTTTGAGTCATCTCAAATTTTGTGAGCATTCCTTTTTCTTTTTTAAAAGTTGTTCATTTTTTATTTTTATACACCTCATTGCGTGAACGGTTTGATTCCTCGGTGTCATAACACTTCAATACAAATAAACATAACAGTATTATTCCCAATAATTACAATTTTGTGAGCATTCCTATTTTCTCATCTAAGACATTATATGATTCTTTGGGGATGGGGAGGCTGGGGTGAGTGTGTGTTTGTCTACGTGCATGTGTGTGTGTGTGTGTGTGTGTGTGTGTGTGTTTAACTATGAGCTACCCATAGTCACAGCTGTGAGATGGACAGTCATATAAATTAAATAAACAAATAATGAATAATCCCAGAAAAACTAGGTAATGTTGAAATTAAGCATGTTTTGCAAATAGTATGAGTACAGCTACTAGCTCTTTACTTAGTCTGATTAAAGATGCACATAAATAATTTTATGTGTGGTCAGAAAGCCTCACCAAATGAATGAAGAGGTCATGCATTGCAGAAAACACATTTTTATTTTATAAACTAAAGTCCCATTTGTTATCTCTCTCTATTTCAGGCATGGAAAATGTACATCTAAGAATTGAACTCTTCTCATTTCAATATGTCAGCTTACATATTTCTGATTAATTTTCTTGCTCTGAATTATCCCACCATTAGGAGGAAATATTTTGTGCCTTTATTAACATTTGAGGTTTTGTCCATATAAACAACGGACAAGGCCTCAATGCATCATACATCCTCTCTCCTACATGTTAAAGGAAAGAACTAAGGAGAGAAAAAGATCTGACCAATAATTTGTGGAGATGACCCGATAATGGTTTTGCGAAATGGCTTCTCCTTGAAGTCTGTTTCTCAGAATCTTTTCACTGTTTCTTCAGTCCATTAAGTAAGGATGAGGAGTTTATATAAACAAGGCTGCTTCGGGCCTGCCCTTTCTTTGGTGGGGTATTTAACACTGAAGCTTTTGAATAAACACTGCTGCTGGAAGAATTGTTTCTCCATTTTGTAGGAGCCGGATGTTTTTCTGTAGATATGTTTCACCACTGTGGCATTTTGCAGTGGATGACAAGAGAGGCAATTGGTTTTTTACTCTAGCAGCTATATTGAATATCCAAGAATTAAGAAAATACACCAAAATCTTCTGTGTCAAAACCGAAATGCTACTGGCATTCATCCTTGTTGATGTTTTCTATTAAAAGAAGGTTGCCACATCCTTGAAGTTCTGATTGCATCAAAATGAACAATGTTATGATGGGTAAAATGGGTAAGAACTTATTTTTGTCCATTGTGTACAGACTTCAATTAGAAGTTAACTATTAGGCAGGTGGTCAAGCACAACCTTCCCAGATTTCTAGTTTTCTATAATGCAGGGGCTATTATTTCATGGCAGAATATTTAACCATGTCAACAAGCAGGGTCAAATACTGTAGGATAATTTCACAAACTAAAGCTTAATGAGGGTTACGAGTAGTCCTTGAGTTATGATGGCAATTATAATAAAGCACAACATCACATGACTGCATGGTTTAGTGACAGCAATCCCAGAAGTCCTGGTAGCCACTGAAACCCCAGAATCATGTGGGAAATGGCAGGAGTCCCAGGCAGAGAGTATTGGACCTGGGTACTTGATGGGTGTTATAGACAGGTGCTACTGAAGCACAGGCAGCCTGACAGAGGCCTTGGATGGGATTACAGAGCACAGGCAGCTTGCAAGGGGGTGCACACTATAGAGAGTGTGTGATAGTATTGCCACACCGTTTAAAATCCCTGGGATCCCATACTCCATAATAGGGTTCCCTTGAACAAAGGGGGATGGGAGTGACTTATGGAAGCAACTTACAACCTTCCTTGCCAGCTTTCCCATTGATTTTGCTTGTGAGAAGCCAGCAGGAAAGATAACGGTGATCACGTGACCATGGGATGCTGTAACCATTGTTAGTGTGAGCCAATTGCCAGCCACTTAGCATCAGCAGTGGCACAGTGCTTAGAATGCAGTATTGCAGGCGAATTCTGCCGACTGCCAGCAGTCCAATTCTCACTGGCTCGAAGTTGACTCAGCATTCCATCCTTCCAAGGTTAGCAAAAATGTGGCTTTTGTTCGTAGCAATATGTTGATTCTGTAAACCATTTAGAGAGAGCTGTAAAGCACCGTGAAGTGGTATATAAGTGTAAGTGCTATTGCTATCATAACCTTGAACAATCGCTGAACTAGCAGTCATAATTAAAAAATTACCTGTACTCTATTTGGGCTGGGGTGGAGGGAAACTGACAATCATTTGATGGTGGCAAAAAGTTACAGAAAATTCTAACTCTGCTGTGTAGAGATTTCTCTTTTTTTGCAACCCAGATATGATAGCTATACTATAGGAGGCACACACAGACATACACACACACACACAGGGATGGGTGGGAGAGAGAGAGAGGATGCAAAGTATTTTTGATGAATATTATCATATTCAGCTTAGAAAAGCAAAACACAGCAATCTCCCAAAAGGTTACCATTAATGAAGCATTAATGAGTCAACAAGCATTTTAGCCATTTCCAACTTGTAGAATAAATGAAAAAAAAATTGGCGGGGGGAGTATGAAGCCTGAAGATTTTATTTCATCTAATGTCTTGATTCTGACTTTTAATGACCCTGCAAGTTCTTCTCTTTCCTGCTCTCACTTTCCACCTCTCTGATGTAAGACAGAAGTACAGATGGGTCTCATAACTTCAACCCAAGAGTAACTTTGTGAATGCCTGGACAACAGAAGTGAGAAACAAAGCCAAATGCTTCTAACTTACAACTCCTCCAGAGGCAAATTTCTGACAGAGTTATGGTGGATGCCCCAAACTAACCTTGTAGTGATTGCATCAATCAAGCACAAGTTTCCACATTGTAACTGAAGGGAAACAAAAGATTGGGAAAATTCTTTGGGGTGTACTAATGAATAAGTCAGTGAAAATTTCAAGACATTTTTGCCAGTGGAAAATTCCTAGCCTATAATGCAAACTGAGACACTTAATCAAGGGAAAACAAGACAAACTCATAAGAGACTATCTTTTGCCCCAGAAAGATAGTTTACAGGACTTTCTTTTGTTTAATCTAGTCTAGATAGCTTATAAGTAGACTGCAACTTTTCCCCATTGCTACATATTTGTTTCCACTTTTTGACTCTCAGTTATAAAGGATGAACCAATGGAGGGTGATTATATTTTAAGTATAAACTCATGGACATATTTGGCAGCCTAGAATCAAAATTCTAGATTTACAAGACTGTTCAATAGCAAGGTAAAAATCAATGGAAAGTGATACACTTCCTTGCCTTGAAAAAAAATTTAGATCAGCTATTTTCTTACAACATTGTAGATCCAGAAGTCACAACTTCTTTGTAGATGTACTGATTCCCTCTCATTCTTTACTCAATTACCTCTTCAAATCATACTTTTCTATAAGGCAGATTGCTTGCCTTAATCGCCAATTGTAATGAAATTATTATTTTTTAAATGAACAAGGAAGCAAAAGAAATTAGGAATTTCCTGGAAGGATCGTGTTTGGCAGAATTTGTCTCCCCAGAGATATTGAAGTAAATGTAGTTGCCCATTATTCATGGCACCTGAGCCAATACATGACTTCACCCAGCAGTTTCATGTAGATGTTAAATAGGAGTGGGAAGAATGTTGAGCCCAGAGGCATCTTTGCCAAACAAAGGCCTAGATCTGGGCCTCTCCACTCCAACAGGAAGAAATCCTTATTCCTAGCCCTAAGTTAGGATAAGGGGAAAGAATGACTGATGTTATTGAAGGCTTCTGAGAAGTCGAGGATAGATATGCTAGCCCAGTCCTTAGCCTACCAAAGATCATCCCTAATCAGAGTCCATGCCATCTCAGCACTATAATCTGCCCTGTACTTAACTGAAAAGGATTCAGATAACCTGTTTTCTCCAAAACCTTTGGAGCTGCAAGACTACCACATTTCTAAAAAGAAAGGTTGGAGACTGGAGAAAATGATCGAGTACCAATGAATCTGGCAATGACTTCTTGAAGAGAAGGCAAACCATGACTTCATTTAAAGTGGTCAGAACCATCCTCTCTTACTACAAGCGCTCACTATGACTTGGATCCAACTACACACTATATATATATATGTGTGTGTGTGTGTGTGTGTGTGTGTGTTTTATTTGTGCTGATAAATAAATAAAGGGAGACTAGTATAGATCTATTTCAAGCTATTTAGCTCTCATCAGCTAGCCATACCCTTACTGGGATTCGAACCTGTGCTGTATTGCATCTTAGGCAAATGTCTTAGCCATTATGCCACACGTCTCCTCCTTATCAGTTTATATATATATATATAAGCTAACTGCTTCCAACATCTGTCAATCGGCTCGTCACAAGAGTCCACCACGACAGAAACCCAATATACACAAATATAACAAAAGGCAACAGTAAAAATATTGGGTTTCTGTCGTTTCTGGCTTGATGGCTAAGACGTTTGCCTAAGATGCAATACAGCACAGGTCCGAATCCCAGTAAGGGTGTGGCTAGCTGATGAGAGCTAAATAGCTTGAAATAGATCTATACTAGTCTCCCTTTATTTATTTATCAGCACAAATAAAAAAACACAAATATAACAAAAGGCAACAGTAAAAATATTGGGTTTCTGTCGTGGTGGACTCTTGTGACGAGCCGATTGACAGATGTTGGAAGCAGTTAGCTTCCTCCCATAATTGGGGCTTACCAGGGGTTGTCACACACACACACACACACACACACACACACACACACACACACACACACACACACACACACACACACACACACACACACACATATATATATATATATATATATATATATATATATATATATATAAAAACTTGACTCACCAGGAAAGACATGAGTCTAAAACACAAGGATTCAAAGCCCCAGGGACCCTGTTCATTTGTTGAAGACCACGGGGCTCAAATTTCTCAAAAAAAAAAAAAAACTGAGTAAAAGTGTGCCTTAATCAGTTCCACTGAATCTGACAGCCAGAATCCAACTCTGGATAAAACCCAATGACTTCATTCATCTCATGCCTAAAACAGCCCTTAGAGCAACCCTGCCAAGAGTGGTAGCTGAACACCTACAGACATGATTAGAACAGAGAAACAGGAGGAGTCAGCACCACTCCTGACAAACCAAATTTATTAAAAGGCAAACGCTTTCCTAAGCTGCAGCTCACTTCATCAGAATGAGTGATGTTGGATTAAATTGAAATGAGATGGAGGGAGGGAAGGAGGGAAGGTTGATTGTGAAGATGTGGTTATATGTGGAAAAAGATTACAAATATCTTATCAATTAACACTTTCAATGTGTTTTAACATTGTTTCCCAAACCTTTCCAGTACAATGATTAGCAGTCAAGTTCCAATTGCCACTCTGTCCTTTGGAAATAATAGTGAAAAACACCATAAGAACTATAACATTTGAGGCAAATTCTTATCTCTGAGCCACAGTGGCACAATGATTAGAGTGCAGCACTGCAGGCTACTTCTGCTGCCTGCAATTTGGCAGTTCGAATCTCACCAGGTTGAGGTTGACTCAGCCTTCCATCCTTCCGAGGTGGGTAAAATGAGGACCCAGATTGTTGGGAACAATATGATGACTCTTTAAACCACTTAGAGAGGGCTGTAAATCACTGTAAAGTGGTATATGAGTCTAAGTGCTATTGCTATTGCTATCTCTCTCTGTCTCATGTTCACTGTGCCAGCTAAAGATGATTACTTCTTCTTTTGACTTGTCACACAGCAGCCACAAGGTCAATTCACTTGCATGATTGACTGATCTGCTTCTGTTGTTGCTCAATCCATGGGTGTCCAAATCTTCTAGCACAAGGAGGGTTTCCGGGTACCCATCACTACTGCTGTACCAGAGTGGCTATCACCTCATCACTATTGTCATTGTTGCCACCAAAATGCAGGCACAGTCAGCTTGGAATGGGACAACTCATTGTGGCCAGCTCACTGACTCCAGCTTACCCCTGCAACTCACCCCTGCCGAGTCATTGCAGGGCAACTTCAGTATGGACAATTCACTGTGGGACAATTTGCTGCTGTTAGTCAGGGAGAGAGCTGGGTTGGTAGGCAAATGAGTGGATGGGCAGAATGTCAGCAGCCAGGAGAGTCTCATGTTCACACACTCCCACCACTGTCACTGCCACCATGCCAAGCTCCAGGCTGTTCAGAATTCAGGCTGTTCGATGGCAGCAGAGGATGCAGGGAAGGCAGCAGTGGCCAGGCTCATCCAATTTTCACACCCTCCACTGCCACTGCTAAACAGCCTGAACACAACGCCACTGCTGAACTGCTTGAACTGCAAACAGACTGGAGTTCGGCATAGCACCAGCAGCAGCTGGTGGGAAGCACTCGGCCACTTACATCACCACTCTGCATTCTAGCCATCTACTTGCCCATCTGACTCGTCCTCTGGTGGGATGCCCCCAGTCGCTGCTGCCGCTCTGCACTCTGCCCACCTGCTTGCTTGCCCACCCACCTGGCCCTCCCTCTGGCTGCCCACAGCGAGCTGTCCCCATGGTGAATTGGCCATATTGAGTTGTCCTGTGATGACTTGGCAGTGGTTAGTTGACAGAGGCAACTTGGCATTGGTGAGCTGGCGGCATGTTCTGGAGGCACCGAGTTGACCATACTGAATTATCCTAGACCCTAGTAGGGTGGCCCCTTCTTCTGCTGATAATCATTCCAGCATGACTGACTTTTTGAGTGAATCAACTCGCATGATATGGCCAAAGTACGATAGTCTTTGTTTTGCGATCTTAACTTCAAGTGATATTTTCAGTAGCCATTATTTCGTTTCATCAGTAGTTTAACCTAATGAGGCTAATGAAACTGCATCAAATTTGCTTCATTATTTACTATTACCTTGTCTCAGAACTCTGCCTGGCTTTTTTGACCTGAAATTTTGAGCAATGTTTATACCTATGTGTGCATGTTTTTTTAAAAAAAATCTAATTAGGAAGATAAAAAGTTGATTAAGTATAGTATCTGCCAAGAGACAATCCAGAGAAAACATTCCTCAAATGATTGTTTTTATTTTTGGTTTTGCTTTGTTATTTTATGTTTTGTTTTTGGAGGAGAAAATTATCATGAGCCACACAAGAAATACAGAGCAATATCCCATAATGTGGGATACTGCAGAGAGTACCTCTAGAGAAAATCTTCTCTAAGAAATTTCAGCTCCATTTAATGATGGGTCCCGCTTTGAAAGCAATGTACCTTCTCTGAGCTCAATACTTTGACTTCATTCCATAGGCAACCTGTGGGCTTCAGCTGTTGATGGGCTTGCTTCTGAAAGAGGTTCTTTGACACTCAAAACATCCTAGATATCTCACATGAAGAATAAGGCAGCGATAGAAGAATTGACAGAGGCTATAATGGAGCCCAATTTTCATTTAGTGTTCATTTTGAACTTGAGTGATTGTAGATATATTGGTGGCCCCTACACATCTGGGGGGTACAAGATCAGAAAATGCTGTTTTATCTTAACCTGGTGTCTGGCACATGAACAGGTTCCCAGACAGTATGATAATGAAAACTGAAAGCAGCTACTATTACAAATTATTGAACAATGGAAAAGGAATCTGTAGTGCCTTGGTCAGCTGCTCAAGCATGACAAGTCAATCAGAAAGAGAAAAAGAAAGAAAAGCAGTCTGGTTGCAAAATTCTCCGCAGTCTGGTATGAGAGCAGCATGGCATTATTATTCTGGAAGGAAGGAAGGAAGGCTTGGAGCTGAGATGTTGACTTGGAGTTCCCAGCATTAAGAAAATGGCTCACAGTTTTGGAATCTCTGAAGTTTTGCCATTCAAAATGTTGGGCAGCCTAGCTTGCTTGTGTGAGAATGATTGTGAGGTCGGGGTGGACGGTGGGGCAAAGGGAGGAAAGGAGCAGTAACAATACCCCATGTGGTAGTACCCTTGAAGTACACTCTTGGTAACTCTATTGTTCCCACTAACAGAATCTATTGGTCAACTCCCCAGATTAGTGGATAAACATAAACTCATTCCCTACTCATGCCCTCTACTTGTCTTCCTTTTGGTATTGTTTGCTTTCAAGCACAAAGAAAATAGGTTTGCTGGATCACACAGGTTTAAACCACATGTACAAGGTGAAAATATGTGATTGTGAGTGATATGCTGACAGTTTTGAGCCTGTACTTGTATTCACCCTAAAGAGTGCTATTACATCTGTTATGCATTTTAAAAAAAACCTTTTTGCTTGAATTTCTGGAAATATTTGAGGGGTTGAACAGTTCCAGTTTGCCTACATTTCCATATGTTAGAAAGAGCTATAAGGGGAAAATAAGAATGTTGAGATGTCCTTTCAGACCTTTTAAATGGGAAAGGAAAAATCCAGATATTTTCTATCTGATACACATGAATTGTCCCCAAGAACAGTAGTGTAAGGGTGATTTTTCCAGCTAAAACATCTGAAATAGAAAATACAAAAAGGGTTCTTGTGATTTAGCATAATCATCATTATCATTAATGCCTAAAGAAAAAGGATGACAATTCAAGAGATTAATTCTTAGGACTAAAATGCACACGGCATTAAGAATCATACTTGTATTCAGAATGTTGGTTTTTAAAATACGTAAGCAGAAGCATAATATGCTTTTGATAGTAATTGTAGCAGGGATTCTGTTTTCTGCTACAGGTTTTTTAAATATATATTCCAATTTTTTAACAGAATTGGGGTCATTGGGAAACATCCACTTGACGGTTTCTTCTGTTAAGTTTTTCTATTCAATCTTTATTTCGGCATCATTTCAGTCATTTCTAAATAAAAGCATTCAAGTTTAATTATTAAAACATAATAGTGATCATCCTTCTTTGTAGTCTTGGCGCATTGGTTCTTGTCTTATTATTTTCAGTTTCTTCCAGTTGACATGGATCATGAATTATTATTGCAGAGTGTCATCAAAAATGTACATTTCGTCACCATGTATGTATGCATGACTCACAGAAAAATTCTACAGATACATCTAAACAGAAGTAAGTCCAACTGAGTTCAGCTGGGTTTATTCTTGGGAAAAAGGATAATCACTTGTCATCTAAAACCAATAAATAGCAGTAGCACTTAGACTTACATGCCACTTCCTTATTTATCGTGAATATTTAAAATTACCTTGAACAAGGATAACCAATAGAAATCAAGCAGCTATTTTTCTGCTTTGAGAAATGATATTGCTTCTTTAACATACAACAAAAACTGATTTCTCCAATATTTGAGCTCCTAGCTAAACACTGACTATATAAGCTTCAGACCCTGAATTAAAGATTAGGTTTCTCTTCAGTTAAGCACTTCCAGACACTTTATCTGGCATATATCTTACAACTATACTCTATTTGTTACTGTACAGAGAAACACAATCCTTGCCTTATATTCCCAGTGAAAAGCGATTTTTGCAGCATCTTGTCATCATTTCACAAATGCTGCTTTGAAGCCGTTTTGGATTCTGAAGTCTGTGAATCACAGCAAAGACTTAAGTGCACAACACCGTATTATTTACTCAGATGGGGTTAATTGTTGAATAAAAGAAAGGCCTCTTTCAGTTTACCTTTGTGCTATCTCTCTCACACTGGATATGGAAGACAGGGAAGTCGATAAATATCAAACTAGCTCATTGGGAGCAAGCTCGGCTTTATTTGAAATATTGAACTTAATCCACAATCAGGAAATGTGGCCACTTGTATTACTGGTGCTGAAAGGAGAAAATGTCCTTTTATTGCAGCTTAACTTTGCCATTGTATTTGGGAACCACTGAAGGTTTAGGGTGCAGTGAGGTAAAAATGCTGAAAGATGAACCAGGTTTACCTTTTAACAAGGAAATTGGGCACAATAGAAATCAAGATACTCCTAGAATGAGCGCGGATGGTTTCTGCACAGGGCGTTTGTCAAAAGAACAAATCCTAAGAAGAACACATTTTTACACTGAGGTAATTACAAACATCTGCAGAAAATTTTCTTTCGGGAAACATTTGTGGAAATGTGCAGAAATTTGGGAGTCTTAGAGCTTGCCAGAAGAAAATGTGAATGAAAGATGCTGCTGCTCAGAAAACTTTGTGCTTTTTTTTTTCATGAAAGTTATTGGTACGCTTAGTAGCAGGAGTGAAATGCTACGAGTTCAGACTGGTTCGCCTGAACTGGTAGTAAAAAATCCTATGGGTTCGAGTGAACCGGGATTTCTGACTATCAGCTGTGACACACGATTTATATTATCTAGAAAGCAGGATTTCCTGTTTTCTAGCTAATCTAAATTGCCTGGCACAGTGAATTTCTCCCCCCCCTCCCGCTGTTCTACTTACCTTTCAAGCGCACTCAGTAGCAGCCTGCGCCCAGCCGCCCAGATGTCATCACAACCATTTTTGACGCTCTGTACATGCATGGTAGGTCTTGTGCATGGGTAGAGGTGGCAAATGCACTCACATTTGCAAACCAGTAGCAAAAGTAGGTTAGCATGTTCTACAATTGCTTTGTGTCTCATCTGATTTGAGGCAACAACAGTCCATACAGGGGTGGGCTGCTACAGGAGAACCCAAGTTCAGGAGAACATGTAGCTAACGTTATGATCGGTTCAGAGAACTTCCAAATCCCACCACTAGCTGGCCCCACCCACCCCACCCTTCCCCTTCCAGGAGTCTCCACACAACCTGTTTTGGATGTGAGGTAAGTGCAGGGCCCATGTGGAGCCTCAGGGAGTGGGGGAAACAGGCCTCTCAAAAGTTCCAGAAGGCCCAAAACAGACCAGTTTCTGGCCTTCTGGAACTTCTGGAGGCCCATTTTCTCCCCCCTCCCTGAGCCTCCATGCCGAAGGGCCTCCAGAGCCTGGGGGAAGCAGTTTTCGTCCTCCCAGAGGCATGAGGAAAGCCTCCGGAGCCTGGAGAAGGCGAAAATGCCCCCCCCCCATGGTGCAGGAGGCTGAGTAGGCCATGCCCACCATGGCCACATCCACCCAGCAACCAAGCAGAGAACCACTGCTGAAATTTTTGAAGTCCACCCTTGAGTGCATGGGTAAGCGTTTCTTGGTGGCATGATGTCTGGGTGTGTAGTCACCCTCTTTCTATTTCCGCTGTCATGAGTTAATAGGAAAAAGAGCCAAGAAACAATGCAGGGTTATAATAATGTCTCAATCACAAAGAGAACACAAGAAAGAAACAAAAAGGGATCAGACCAAAATCCAAGAAGCACCTGAAGTAGGGAAATGTCTCTGTGGAGATTGAATAGCAGGGCTAACACAGCTGTATCCATCCCCAAGACACTTTCTAATGTCTTGGCAGAGACCACGCCAAGGCATTTGCCCATTCTCACCCCATTACATTTTTGGCCCCAGTGAGGGAAGCCAATGAAAGCTGTTGACTGTAAGCCAGTCATTAGTTTGGCACCTGTTGTCAGTATTCTTGTCTTGGAATACCTGTGGCCGGTCAGGAAGTGATAAAGAGCTGAAAGAACGTTAAAGCAAAGGAGGTCTTGCCCCTCAGAAGAACTTTTGAATCTACTGTTACTGATCCCTGGAGCTCTAGCTGTGCATTTTATTCATCCAAAAGTTTGGTGAGAAGCCAACATCTATTCAGTATCCTTGACTGAAGAAGCACATAGATGCATCTAGTACACTCGAGGGAGGTTTCCAAAATTTGGTCTGACTATGAAACTAGAGTGGAAAAAAATTATATATTTCTAGGTCCTGTAGCCCAAGTGTAAGTCTTTGGTAATAATATTGCTGTGCGGTGATTATCACAAAAATAAAATTTGCACTAACTAAGCTCAGCCCCTGTGCTGAAGACAAATAAAGTAGATTTACTTAACCTGAATTTCGTTTTAGGCTGCACACAGCACATTATGCTAAATTGCCTCTGTGCTTGGAAGGCTAGCAGATGAAATCCAAGTCCTTAATAAATACCCTTATGAGACATATAGGGAAGAGAACATAACTGATGGGAATACTGTAAAAACACATTGCAGAATGTTGCAGTTTTTTAATCATTCTTTTAACAGTGTATGAGATAAAAACATTTTTAATAATAAAGCATAATTAAGACCTGTTTTATATACTGAGAGTAAAATAATAATAATTTGGCATGGAGATCCAACTGAGCAGAATTCTCAGTCTAAAATTCCAATTTAGACAGGAACTTGGTATTACATTATACTGTAGAGAGAAAATGTTTTTATATACAATAAGAAGTAGGGTGCTCTAATTACTCTATTTGGTACAGTAAATTAAAAAAAGACAAATATGGCTTCTATTCCTATTATAAAATAAATTCCACCCTCTAATCTTACTCAGTTTTGATGCCTTTATCCAACTAACAGTCACTATTCTTGTATTCATAACATCCAGTCACAGCTTCATGTATTGTTGTTTAAAATTCTCACTTCAATATTTTCAAGATCTCAACTCTACCATAACTTTCTTGGTCTTTCTCTCTCCATTGAGCCATTCAGTCTTCCTTCAGGAATTTATGCTGTGGTTCATTTTTCTTCATCATTCATCTTTATTCCTTTTTCAACGATGATGAAACCCATCTCAATATAGTTCATTCAGGTTTGTATTCTGTCCACATTTAACTCCCGTTAAGTTTTATCTTATCTCTTCCCTAAAAGATGGGACCCACAACATACCCCGCCTTCCCATTCTCATTGGTTGGGTGGATATACAGTGGTACCTTTGTAATCAATTTCTTTGAAACTCATCAAATTTGGTACTCAACACATTTTGACACAAAAACTTTCTCCCAGTACTCATCATTTGGTACTCAATGCACACACTAGAACTTGTCAGTGTTGGCTGCCTTGTGACTCACTATATTATTTCTTGTGGCAAAAAACTGTTGGGTACTCATCATTTTTGGTTCTTGTTGCACCTCCAGGAACCAATTAACAAAGAATACTAAGGTACCACTGTAATGGGAGAGAGACAGTCCTTCAAATAACCTTGTTCCAAGCCATGTTGATAACAGCATGACTTCTCAATCATCAGTAGGATTGTCCACTCTTTCCTAACTCTCTTCTGCCAGTAACTAGCAAATAATAAGTAGTTAATGTCTTTTACCTGAGAGATTTTTTTCTTTACCTCTTAATATGTGATCCAAATCTCTGATAGCAAACTTCACATTTACTACTCCCATCTTGCATACAAAGAGCAGTTCTTTTATAGCCATGCCATTTTAAGATAGAATAAAACTGGAGCTTCCAAGGATTCACATTTATTATTGGGCCCAATTACTTTTGAGCTTACACTTTCTCATGCCATTTGCTTTCCAGAGGTGACTTTTTTGAGAGTCATTTAAAGATTAGCTTACATCTGAGAAATCTTCAGTCACACAGGAAATATATATATTTTCAAAGTCTCTGCCTTGGATAATATAAGACTATCTTATAAACCTGGTAATGCAACAAAGAAATTCAGAAATGGAGTTTCTCCAACATAGGCTGATGATGCAGTGAGGTTATCCTTCACGTAGAAATCATCACTACAGTACCTGCATTCAGGTGTTAAAGAATAGTAAACTTTCACATTTGAAAAGAGCCTAATGCTGGGAAAGATTGAGAGCAAAAGAAGAAAGGGATAACAGAGACTGAGGTGGCTGGATGGAGTCACTGAAGCAGTAGGCATGAGCTTAAATGGACTCCAGAGGATGATAGAGGACAGGAAGGAGGAACATTGTCCATGGGGTCATGATGGGTCAGACACAACTTCGCAACTAACAACAACGAACATTCACAGCCACCTGTTTAGAGTTGTAGCTCTCCTCATTGCAGATAACAGCGCTTGTACTGCTCTGCTTTCGTCAAAAATGTTAGAGTATTTTATATGCATGTCTATATGAATGTGTGGGTATAACAATTACAGGACATGGCTACAGCTTGCTACATTATAATATATTACATTATTACATTATAATATACCATATTTTTCAGAGTATGACGCACCTTTTCCCGCAAAAAGAAGGGGAAAATCTGTGTGCGTCTTATACACAGCATTTGGCCTACCAAAGCCCCACCCCCTTTGCAAAAATGGATGTGGAGAGCCTTTGAGAGGCTTATGGAGTGCTCCTGAGGGCTGGAGAGCTCCTGAGCAAAAAAAAAAATGGGCTGGTTTTGCTCATTTTTGGCTCCCCCCAGCCCCCAAGAGCACTCCACAAGTCTTCCAAAGCCTCTGCATGCAGAAAAGGAGCCGAGGTGGCGCAGTGGTTAGAGTGCAGTACTGCAACCACTTCAGCTGACTGCTATCTGCAGTTCGGTGGTTCAAATCTCACCGGCTCAAGGTTGACTCAGCCTTCCATCCTTCCGAGGTGGGTAAAATGAGGACCCAGACTGTGGGGGCAATATATGCTGACTCTGTAAACCGCTTAGAGAGGGCTGAAAGCCCTATGAAGCAGTATATAAGTCTAACTGCTATTGCTATTGCTATTGCTATTCTTTTTTTGGAAAAAAATGGGCTGTTTTTTGCTTGTTTTTGCCCCTCCCCAGCCCCCAAGAGCATTCTACAAGACTCCCAAAGTTTTGCATGCCCCCTTTTTTCTTTTTGCAAAAAACAGGGCATGCAGAGGGTTTGGGAGGCCTGCAGAGTACAAAAACGTTTTTAAAAAATTTGCCTCTTCAAAATCATGGTGCATCTTATACTCCGGTGCGTCTTATACTCCGAAAAATACGGTAATCAGGATATAATTTTCAAAGAGCACACATCTTTCTTTAGCATGTTTTTCCTCCCAAGCCATTTTCACAGAAAGCTACGATATACTAAGTTTACCCATTAGTCTGTTTAGAATTAGTGCTCTTTTCTGTCCTATGCCCCTTCCGGAGTTGGAGATAAGCACTCTGTTTATGCATGTGAGCTTTTCTTAGAGTAGACTGACATCTAGAGTAGATCATTCTTTTTTTTTTTAACAATCCTCTTCCACACTTCATTGCTGAGAACCAGTCATTTTGTTCAGTGCCATTTTAACTTCAAATGCTCACGAAATGAATGCTTGTAAGTTGAAGATTACCTGTATTTTATTTATTTATCTAATATATAAAATACGAAGAAAAATAGAAATAGGAAATTGAGGGAAGGGGAAAAAGAAGGGAAAAGAAAGTGTGAAGTACAAGGGAAAAAAGAAAAAAAAGGTGTTGACTTCCCATTCTTTTTAGCACAGTACAAGATAAAAACATTCCAGCCTCAACTTTTTTGCTTTTACACATTAGTATATAACCAGCCATTTCTATCATGACCAATCTATCTAATCAACAAAACCAAAGTTTCATATTTTTTTCATCATGAGCACAAAATCCAGAAGTGATATCCAAATGAAAAACATACTTAAATATATTCTCCTCTTTGAATAAAATGATCAATACCTATATATGTATTGTACCTATACCTAACTATGGTACTGGAAAAGGCTCCTGTGAGTCTCTTGGACTGCAAAGTGATCAAACTGGTCAATCCTACAGGAAATCAACCCTGGCTGCTCTTTAGAAGGCCAGATCCTGAAGATGAAACTCAAATACTTTGGCCACCTAATGAGAAGGAAGGACTCACTGGAGAAGAGCCTAATGCTGGGAAAGGTTGAGGGGAAAAGGAGAAGGGGACGACAGAGAATGAAGTGGCTGGATGGAGTCATTGAAGCAGTAGGCATCAGCTTAAATGAGGATGGTAGAGGACAGGAAGGCCTGGAGGAACGTTGTCCACGGGGTCACAATGGGTCAGACACAACTTCACAAATCACAACAACAACAACCTATATTGATTGTCAATAGTCAAGTAACATAGCAATAGCAATAGCAGTTAGACTTATATACCGCTTCATAGGGCTTTCAGCCCTCTCTAAGCGGTTTACAGAGTCAGCATATCGCCCCCCTGGGTCCTCATTTCACCCACCTCGGAAAGATGGAAGGCTGTGTCAACCTTGAGCCGGTGAGATTAGAACCACTGAACTGCAGATAACAGTCAGCTGAAGTGGCCTCCAGTACTGCACTCTAACCACTGTGCCACCTCGGCTCTTCATGAGCAGGAGGTATGC